>NC_143522.1:22690145-23295502 GCF_031878675.1 Megascapheus bottae
ACATAAGACAATGACAGTATTACCTTTTGTGAGCAACTGAAGGCTGATCTTAACACTTCCCAAGACACAGAATGCATAATCTTGGATTTTTTTTCAGACTAAGTTTTTGGCACACTGAATACAGGTCAAAACATTGCACAGTATTTTATGTTTTGCTTTCATTATTATTCTTGTGCCTCTTGGATCTTTAAGCAGCCATACTTAAAGACACCATTTATGGTTAGTGAATAATTTCTGTTTTTCACCTTCCTGTGTGTGAATTTTAGACTCTTTTCCAGCCTGTCTTCTGACAAGCACGGCTTGCTCAGAATACCAAGCTTACTTCCCAGCTTTTGTATATTCTGCAATTTGGCAATTTCTCTTATCAAACCAACCTCATTCAAGGTCTCTTCTTGCCTTGCTCCGACTGATCACATTACAACCTCTTTGATTTCACTCTTCAAAATGTGGAATTCACCAAAAGGATAGCACTGCAATTATGATTGATTTTCTGTGAACACTGGAAGGAAGATTTATGTAGATGCCCATAGAAACATACCCTATCCATAACACCCTGTTAGTACAAAAAAATTAAAGTCCATATATTATACTTCATAAATGTGGATCTGTTTAATGACAGAGGAGCACATTATTAAAGACAAAGATTAATTAGTTATAAATAACAGCAGGTTTGTTTGCTGCTGCTCCTGACTCTATCTAATAAATCAACACTCTTTGCTAAGGTCACTGGAGGCAATAAAAGCCACCAGCTAAGGTGTGTCAAGAGACACAGGAGAAGAGGGTGCAAAGACCTGCCAGTACCATCCTGGCATAGCATAATGGCTATGGGACCTGAGCCTCAGCATCTTATAGGACTGTTGGTACTAACTATTCATCCTTGAATAAGATATTCAAGCCAAAAGCTGGTGGCTACTCAGGAGGCAGAGGTCTGAGGATCATGGTTCAAAGCCAGCCTGGGCAGGAAAGACCCTGAGACTCATATCTCCAATTAATTAACCACCTAAAAAACAAATGAGAAGAACTGTAGCTCAAAGTGGTAGAGTGCTAGCTTTGAGGAAAAAAAAAAAAAAGCTCAGGGGCAGCACCTAGGCCCTGAGTTCAAGCTCCATGACTGACAAAAAGTAAATTTCAATGTTCTAATTACCCATTACCCATATTTTTTTTTTTTTTTTTTGCCAGTCGTGGGCTTGGGCTCAGGGCCTGAGCACTGTCCTTGGACTTTCTCGAGGCTAGAGCTCTACCACTTGAGCCTCAGCACCACTTCCGGCTTTTTTCTATGTATGTGGTACTGAGGAATCAAACCCGGGAATTCGTGCATGCTAGGCAAGCACTCTACCACTAGGCCAAACTCCTGGCCCCAGTAATTTCTTTCTTTTTTTTTTTTTTTGGCCAGTCCTGTGGCTTGAGCTCAGGGCCTGAGCACTGTCCTTGGGCCTTCTCAAGGCTAGCACTCTACCACTTGAGCCACAGCACCACTTATGGCTTTTTCTATGTATGTGAGGTGCTGAGGAACCGAACCTGGGTCTTCATGCATGCTAGGCAAGCACTCTTACCATTAGGCCAAACTCCCAGCCCCCCATTACCCATATCTTTAAAATACGGATAATCACTACAATGGTGTTCATGGAATTTCTGTGAAAATGAAAAGACTAAAAAGCAGGGAGTTCATGCTAGTTATTCTTGTTGCTTTTTTTTTTTCTTCTTCTTCTTCTTCTTGAGATAGAGTCTCACAGAGGGAAAAATCAGAGAAAACGTAGGCAGATAGGAAGTGAGAGCAGTCCTAGAAGATATAAAGCCTAATCTTACAGACCCACTCTGGAACAGACTCATGCCCAGACAGATATCCCTCCCCTGGGCAGGCCACAATCCAACCTGATGCCAGCAGAGCTAACAATGTGAGAATCAGCTCAAAGAGGCGTGAGAGTGGGAAGCCACAGACATTGCAGCCCACCACCAGTGGCAGGGTGGGTGGGAGGGGCTTCTAAATCTCTGGACTTTCAACTCCAGGCCTGGGTGTTGTCAATGTGCTTTTTTACTTCCTTCCTTTTTCTTTTCTTTCTGCTACTGCTCTACTATATGAGTCATGGTTCCACTTCTCAAGTCTCATGGACTTTCTTGCCTGGGCTGGCTTCAAACTGTGATCTTCAGAGCTCAGCCTCCTGATGAACAGGATTACATGTGTGGATCAGTGGTGCCCCACTTCAACTGAATCTTAAAGACACAAATATAACCCGAACAAAGCCATGAGCAAGATGAGTAGGGATTTTTTGTTTGCCTTACAGGTGAGAAGAGTGAAATCACAGGAATAAACAAAGTCTTCCTCTCACTTATCCCTCCCTCCCTCCCTCCCTCCCTCACTTCCTTCCTTCCTTCCTTCCTTCCTTCCTTCCTTCCTTCCTTCCTTTCTCCTTCCTTCCTTCCTTCCTATTCTTTCACAATCCTGGGGCTTGAAGTACTGGGCACTGTCCTTGGAAACTTTGTTCAAGGCTATTGCTCTTCCACTTGAGCCACAGCACCACTTTCGGCTTTTTCTGAGTATGTGGTACAGAGGAATCAAACCCAGAGCTCGGTGAATGCTAGGCAAGCAGTAGGCCATGCTCCCAGTCCCTGCTTATCTTTCTGAAATGCAAAAATTACTGAGTTTCTTCCAGTGGCTTCCATCAGCAGGCAATTACCAAGAAGCTTGAAGTCTAAACTCTGTCTTGGGCATGATGTGTGGGGCTACCTTCACTTCCCCCCAAGTTCAGCCCAAAGTCACTTTCACTACAGTGCCTTCCCACAATGCCAAGGCAATCCTGTTCAACTCTCCTCTGGCTTCTACTCTACCTGGACACACTTGGAACAAGATACCAGTGCACTTCACTGAGGAGGCTGTGACATATCTACCTTCTAAACAGGGAGTCCCTTGAGAAAAGTGACAATGTCCTCTCAAACCCAGCATTCAACATTAGCACTGACTGTATGTATACCTGGTAGATTCCATAAAATGGATGAATAGATGAATGGATGACTCATAGGTGGATGAATGGACTGTCCAAAGCCATGAAACAAGTAAATGACAGCTCTAAAGCAGAGCCCATTTCTTTTTTTGTTGGGCCATCATTCCCTGAGTCCCTCCAATGCCTTTGACAAAGCTTGAAAAACAGCTCAAAAAGCACTGGATCCATAATAGATGCACACACCTTTTATCCTCCAGACTAAGGAAATGATGATACATTGTGTGCTGCTGGGCTCATGGGTAATATTGGACATGGGAGCAAGGGAAAAATCTGTATTAGATAACACTGTCAAATTTCTTGGGTACTGAGTTGGGTACTGCTAGCTCATGTCTGTAATCCTAGGTATTCAGGAAGCTAAGATCTGAGGATCATGGTTTGAAGCCAGCCCTGGCAAGAATGTCTATGAGACTCTTCAACTAATCACCCAACAAGCTAGAAGTGGAGCTGCGGCTCAAGTGGTAGAGCACTAGCCCCGAACAGAAAAGCTCAGGAACAGTATATTCAGGACCTAAGTTCAAGCCCAAGGACTGGCTCTCTCCCATGCCCCCTCAAAAATATCCTTTGTGAAAATTCACAAATACATCTGTTCTAGCATTTGCTAGCAGTTGCTTATGTACTCTGTATATCATGACTCTGGCCACTAGAAGGCCACAGGGAGAGGACAGTTCAGTTTCCTGCTCAGGGAGGTTCATGTACTCAGGGTGAGTGGCAAAGTGACCTGAGCATAACCTGGACAGAAGGATTCCAGTCCAAATAGAGAAAGCATAGAGGTGGATTACAGTTCTTATTTTGAAGACAGAGTGGAAAAGCAGGAGGCTGCCATCTTTATGAGTCTGAGAACATGCTTCCCACCCCTTCTTTCCCCACCTCCCTTTCCTCCTTTCCACTTCTCTCCCCTCCCTACCTTCCTTCTCCTTCTCTTCCTTTCTCTCCAAAAGTCCAGTTGCATAGCAAAATGAGCCAAACTCTTCATAACTGAAGGCTTTCCCATATGTAATTTTAGACATTAGAGCAGGGGAAAAGATACCTGTGGTTAGATGGGCATTTTTGAAAAACTGAAATAAAATTTAAAAAATTAAAATGCAATTTAATTGAAAATGTTTTTGTGATGACAGAGACCTCAGAGCCCTTAATATGCACAGATGAATTTAGTCTCCTAAAAGAAAAGAAAATATACAGTTTTGACTAGAGGAACTTAATACAAGACTCTTGTTAGAAGAATCTGGCTGGCTAGTATTCTGCACAGCACACATGGAAAATACTTGCTAGTGGAAAGGACACATAAATCACTCTACCCTTCTTATTTTAAGGACTTGATCACAGCTGGAATGAAAAAAAAAGAAGCTGGGCACTGGTGGTTCATGCCTGTAATGCCAGTTACTCTGAAGGCTGAGATCTGAGGATTATAGTTCAAAACCAGCCCAGGCAGAAAAATCTGTGAGATTCTTTTTTTTATTATTGTGATTAATAGAAGGGTTGCATTATATTCACCAGATAGAAGGTGCACAAACATTGATACCCTTTCTCATGACATGGTCCCCATTGATGTGAGATTCTTTATCTCCAATCAATTATCCTTTTCTTGCCCACACCTCCCCCCCAACCCCCCCCCCAAAAAAGCTAGAAGTGGAGGTAAGGCTCAAGTAGAGTGCTAAGCCTGGAACAGAAAAAGCTCAGGGATAATGCCTAAGTCCTGAGTTCCAGGCCTAGAACTTATACCAAAATAAACAAACAAATAAATAAACTATATTCCACTGGGATACAGGGAAAAGACTCATAGGGTCACTTGGGGAAAGAAAAAAAGGATAGGCTGAACTAGAGAAAGCAAATGCCCCTCCAGCTGGATTGCCAAGGAAATGAGTTTTCATATGAAATTACAAAATCAGTGCCGTTGGCTGTTTGTACTTTTCTATGAAATCTGATATCCAAATAGCACAAGGTATCAGCAGGAGGAGGAAAATGCAAAGAACAGCAGAGAAATACTTGGAACTGTTCCCTTACTCCTCTCTGCAAGTTGGTATTTGCAGCATGGATCAGACAGAAAAATAATATCCACATTAAATTCATGACAGATTTTAGGACCCATGTTTTTTGTTTTAATCTATCTATCCATCATCAAGCTACGCATCTAATGTCAGTTCTGGGACTTAACCTAAGGGCTTTATATTCTTACTTTGACTTCATTGCTCAAGGCTGGTGCCTTATCATTTGAACCACACTTCCACTTCCCAGTTTTGGGTGGTTCACTGGAGATGAGAGTCTCACAGACTTTCCTGCCCAGGCTGTCATGGAACCATGATCCTCAGATCTCAGCTTTCTGAGTAGCTTTCTGGCCATCAGTGCCCAACAAGATCTAAGACATTCTGAGCAGATATTCTACATATAGACAGACATGGTCTAGATCTGTGATTAACTCAACATGTTTGAAAAACAATACATCAGCCAACTAAATCCTTAAATAGCTGTCTAGTATAGACCTAAATCTAAAGCAAAGCCTCACACTAGTGTTTCATAATACACAGGAACAACATTTTATATATAAGTTGTCCCAGACCTCTCCCTCTCTTCCCTGCCCCCCCCACACATCAAATTTTGCTAAGTCCACTTCTAACAGAGGTTATACAGAATATTCCTGAATATCGATGGTTCAGATAGGGTCCAGGAAAAAATGTGCTTGCACAGCGGTTTTCAAAAATGTCTAATGAGTATTTCTAATGTGAAGGAATTAAATAGATGAATGAAGGAAGAAATAAACATGCCACGTGTGTCAGTGACAGTCTCTGAATTGGAACAATTCTAAGATTTCTATCAAAGACACTCAGAAAACGATAGCGGAACTGTAGCTGTGTGCATGCTATGGGCTTGGAACTGATGGATGCAGAGGCCAGCACTCTCTTCTGCCCTTCCCCTGCCCTTCTTTCTCCTGTTCCCTTTCCTCCCCTTCCTCCACCTCCCAAAAGAAACTAGAATTTCTCTTCCTTAGGGCAAGTCATAGAAATTAGATCTCTTCTTCCTCAAAGTCAGCCATAAAACCCAAAAATAGTACCCTAGCCTTCCCCCCACACCTTACTGCTATAAGACATTTTCTGACCTGTCTTGACTGAGAGGAGATTTTAAGATCATCATTCTAGAAAGCAGTCCTGCCCTAACCAGAGAGAGGTATGCTATGCAGAGAGGGCAGGAAGAATCGGAATAGACAGGTCCTGCTGCTTTTCCCCCCTCTATCATCAACATGATAGGCCAATCTAATTACATTTGTACACGGTTGTCCAGGCTTCATCACCACTCAAGAAGTACAGAGTTTTCTGCCAGGCACTAGTAGCTACTGGAGGCAAGAATTAGGAGGATTATAGTTTGAGACCAACTCTAGGGAGAACATTTTACAAGACTCCTTGTCTCAATCCATAACCAGGTACAGTAGTATATTTCTATCATCACAAGCTACATGGAAGCTAAGACTGGAAGAATCTGAATGTTAGACTTCAAATTCCTTGTCCAAGGTGGCACATACCTGTGGCAATGATGGGGAAAAACTAATAGGTAGATCACTCCAGTGCACACCTGAGTGGAAAATAAAACACAGTGGTAAAGAGAACTACAGGCATGGCTCAACAGTACACACCTAATACAAGCCAGGTATTAGAGGCTCACATCCACAATCCTAGCTACTCAGGAGCTTGAGATCTAAGGATAGTGGTTCAAAGCCAGTCTGAGAAGAAAAGTCAGTAAAACTCATACCTCCAATGACCCATCAAAAAGCCTGAAGTGGTGCTGTGGCTCAAGTGGTAGATTGCTAGCCTCGAGTAAAAAAGAGCTCAGGGTCAGGGCCCATCTAGGTCCTGAGTTTAAGCCTTTGGTCTTCTTTTCCAAAGACTCTTGTGTCACAATCAAGGTTGATTCAATAAATGTGCTATGATTTGTTTTTCATGAGATGCTGGGAGGGCTGGCCTTTCTCACAACTTTGTGGCCCAATTATGTAGATTTTGAGTTGTACTCTGCCTATACACTCACTGCCTCTATGGACAGGTGTCTCCGTTGAGAGTCAACTTCAAGAGCAACACAGTCACTTTCAGTGTTTCCATATATCTAACTTATATTCTTTTGAACACATGTGTCTCACAGTTAACAACTGTGCTTGAGTAGACTATGTAAGGTTTGCTGAAAGGAAATCATCATATGGTTTAGGCCGAAAAGAGTTATTGAGGGAAGAGCAAATGGCTGGTCTGCCTGAGTTGGAGGCATGCAGAGAGAGGGGAAGGAAAAAGAGAAAGAGAAAGAGAAGAGGGGACTCGTGTTGAGCCAGATTATAGAGGGAAAGGCAAGAGGCAGAACCACAGTAGACGAGGAAGTAACCTCACAGCCTGGAGAACTGCTTGCTGTCTGAGGGAGGCATGGCCTGGGCAGTTCAGGAAATGACCTCAGAAGATGAGGAAGTGACCTAAGAATCTGGGGTCCTTTCCTGACTCACAGTCAGGTGATTATTGGTTTTAGGCAAGTGAAGAAGAAAGGGTGGGGGGCTGTTCTCCCAGGAAGACCTCACAGACTATACTTCATTGATGTCATTACATTTCACTATACAGCTTACCTATTACCTAAGTACTTAATACAACCTGTAATCTTTTATTTCATTGCTGGTGTATGTGCTGTGTGTGTGTGTGTGTGTGTGTGTGTGTGTGTCTAGTACCCAGGGCTCAAACTTAGGGCCTGAGTACTGTCCCTTAGCTTTTTTTTTTTTTTTGATAGAGACTGGCACTCTACCAATTGAGCCACAGCTCCACTCTTTGCTGGTTTATTGGAGATAAGAGTCTTACAGATTTTTCTGCCTGTGCTGGCTTTGAACCACGACTCTCAGATCTCAACCTCCTGAATAGCTACAGTTATTACCTGCCTTTCTCTCACCTTTAAAACATAACTTCATGGAAGTAGCAATCTTGTCTTTGCCCAGCACCAGCCTGTACCTACAACTGGTGCTTAAATGCCACAATGGGATTGGAGTATGAATGAAGGTGTTTCTCCTTCTCTAGTGCATTTTAGATCTACCATTTTGGGTGGGAATATCTTCCCTCCGTGATAGAGCTGTGCATCCCTGAGCAACTTTGTTTTTTGTGTTTTTTTGCTTAGGTTTCCTTAATTTGTCAGACAGAGTGCCTGTCCTACAATGTCGAAGGCTCCCTGCATGAATAATAAGCTAAGATTACTGTGGGGGCAAATATAACCCTAGATCCATGAGCTATCATAATTAATACAGTTAAGACTAATCAGCAGTAATAAACAAGTGCATCCTGATGCTCTCTTACTAAGATGGTCATGGCTATGTCAAGTCAGCTCATGTCTCTACTATCCTTAAATAAGTGAGACTGATAAGAATAGTCAGTATCCATTTGCTGTGACAATCTCTCGACCCCTCTCCTCTCCTTCCCTCCCCTCCTCTCTAGAGAATTCCCCAAGCTTGTTTACGAGATTTGTAATTCGAGATGCAAGTATCATTTCATTAAATGGTGTATTTGAGGCTTTACACTTTTCCTGCCGCCAATGGGTTAACATGCTGAGCCTTCCTTTGTTTTCCAAAAAGGGGCAAGGAAACACATTTAGCTCATGCAGTCCATTATTAAAATTGCATTTCAACAGTGGCCAATAACTCCAGCCACCTGACGCTGGGCCCAGCCATCCTGCCCCCTCTCCCAACAACCCAATAGCTATTACATTAAGAGCATAAGCAAAACAATAGGGCTGCCAGTGAGGCAAGCTCCCCTGGGTAGATGGAAACCCTCAATCCAGGAGCTGAAGTATTTAGCTGGGAAAAGAGAAAAGGCATCCTTTGATTGAAGGATAAGGGGAAGGAATTCACAGGCACTTTTCAATCAGAGCTAGAGCGGGTCTACTTGAAGAAATAACAGCTTCGCCAAGCAGATGATAAATCTGCCTCGGGAAAGCACAAGCCGGCAAGAACACCTGCTGTAGATGGAAAGTTTGGGAGCAAATAAGGTTACTCTCACTTGATCCACCATCAGCTTGATGCAGACCATTCTGCATCCATTCCCCAAGTGGATGATTGCAAAGAGAAATAACAATGTGCTTCCATAAAAGCTATGGAGACCCGGGACTGATCTTTTTAGTTTCAACAATACTGAGTAATATTAATAAGCTCTAAGCCTTTATGTGGAAGTCAATGAAATTAGTAGTAAGGTTTAGAAGCCAGAAACATAGGGCTAGGTTCTTACAATTCTTTTCAGCGAAAGTTGGGCTTTGGCTCTCTGCGCTGGAATAGTAGTGTTAATAGATTCCGCCTCGACTAAAATGGGAGCCAGTGGCAGAAAATCTATTCCTCCAGTAAGGTTGCTGGGCAACGAGCAAGCTTTTGGCATGTGGCTGATGTCTCCAAGCAGCCCGGACTGTACAAAGTAAGCTCTCCCATCACTTACAACTAACTTGATTTTGATGGATTAAAATGGAATCAAAATGTACTGGAACTTGCTCACTTCCAAATGCAAGAATCGGGGAGAAGTAGAAAACATACAGGATCTAGCTAAAAAACAACTTAATCAGAAAGGCAAAAATTCACTGAAATTCATCCTTCAGGGACATAAATCTTCTTTGTATTCTAGTACCTAAATGATTTAGTTTTAAGGCGAGAATATCTAAATGCAATGCAGGTGGGGGGGAAGAAAAGCACTAAAGAATACTTTGGGAAAATGTCAGTGCTATAAAGATAGAACATTAGGGACAGAAGATATAACTCAGTGGTAAAGAACTGGGTTTGAGTTCTAGCACCAATAATAAATGAATGAATGAATGACTTAATTAGTGCTGCTTTCAAACATATCTCTATGTCTGGTACTCTCTGAGTACCAATGCAATGCTGGGGACCAAACTTAGGAGCCTGTACTGAAGTAGGAATGCTAGATCTGGCTGGTGCCATCTTGGCCACATGGTAGATGGTAAGGACTTGAGTTTAACTGGTGCCATTTTGTCTTGGTGAAGGTAGAGAAGCCCTACCTCCCAGGTGATGGGTCTGCCTGAATTCCTAAAGGAAAGAGTGAGGATTTGGATAAAAAGACCTGCCAGTCTTGCATTGTGAACTCTCAAGCTACCTGTGACCCTGCCTCCTGCCCTGAACCTATTTAGGCCTGAACCAGCTCAGGCACAGGTATGCCATGCCCCCTTTACTGGGTCCTGTCTCCTGGCTCTTCTGTCACCATGGTATTCTATTTCAGCTCTCCATTGAAGTTGATCTGGTTTGTTGGTGGTGTTTTTCTGCTTTTTCTTTCCTCTCTGGCTGTCAAATGGCCTTCTAATAAAAACTCCCAATTCGACCTCTCAACATGTGGCTTCTATTTTCTTGCTATATAACAGTACATGCAAGAAAAATGTCTATCACTGAGTGACATTCCTTGAACCTAGGCTGTTAGTTTATTAGCAACATCTTCTTTAATAAACTTCCAAGAATACTATTATTCAGTAATCACAAGTACTTACGCAGGGCTCTGAAGCCCCAATCCTGTACTACAGGGATGATAGAAAAAAACATTGGGTTGGGTACTGGTGGCTCACTCTTACAATCCTAGCTACTTAGGAGGCTGAGATCTATGATCTCCAATTAACTGCCAAAACTCTGGAAGTAAAGCTGTGGTACAAGTAGTAGAGAACCAGCCTTGAGTGAGAAAGTTAAACTCAGGCCCAGGCCCTGAGTTTAAGCCCTAATATCAGAAGAAAAAAGAAAAAGATATTAGAACAGGCTTTGTTTTAGTATTCGGACATGCAATAAAATGGCTGTGTCTTAGCAACTTCTTCCTCTAAAGATTAACTATTTACTGTGTTCATTTGTGGAAAAAGGCAGTGATGACAGTTCCACAGTGACACCTGTCCTTTCTTAGGACTCTGGTGAGAGAACAGGCCATAGTATGAGTGTCGCAAAACACTCTCATGCTTGTTCACCAACTTAGCTTTCTTTTGAAGATAAACATCTTTTCCAGTGCATACCTTAGGGCATCTTACCCAACAGCCACACAGGCCTGCACTGACGGGCCACTTCCTCTTCTCCTGCCATCTGGAGCCTGTGATTGTCAGTGGATAGAAGTCCAGGAGAGAAGACATTCAAGACAAATGCCACCTGACCAGGAAAAGTCTGTGATTTTGCCCATGTAGTTCCCAGAAAGAAAACCTCTCCTCAGGCAGACATTAGGAATGGCATGTTCTAGCCACAGCAGGCCCTTTCCGTGGCCTAACCATTTGCCTTCCACTATGAGTCCATCATGTCTTCAGATTCCATGTTTCTTGTAACACATTAAAATGCACTGCAGGAGCTAGAAGCAGCTTCCTCTGAAACCATTATAATGATAAAATGCAACTTGATGGAAATTGATGTATTATTATTGCTCCCTAACTAGACATATACCCCCAGGAAACAAAGTGTTGTTCGCTTTAACATGAAAAAGAGACTTAAGGGTATTCCCTAGAGCCTAAAGAGGTGACTGAGCAGGTCGCTGGCACTGCCAGCCTCTACCAGTTTCGTGCTTGTCTTCCTTCTAAGGTCTAGTCCACACCCGGAATCTCTGCTGAGTCCCCTCTCTGAACTCTTCTTTCTCTGGGTTACCTGTAGCTTTGTCTCTGCATGAAGCCTTTCTGTCTTCATTAGGAATCTTTTGCATATGATTATCTTTTCTCCTATGTGTGCACTCAGTTTCAAAGAGTAGATGCACAGTCAATGTTAGATGATTCTGGTTTTCACTGGAGGAGAACAAAATGGCATGCCACCATAAACTCCTTAAAAACTGGGCTAGTTTGTAGTTTCTGGACAATTTAGGGCTATCTCATTAGGCCATATTGTTAGTTCTAGGACATAGAAAGAATGTTAGGTCGGCTCACGGGCTTTGCTCTTCCCATTAGAATGCCCTTTGCTTTGTATTGTAAATAATCCAGCCCAAAAGGTCCTTTTGCAGAGTTCAATAAATAAGACCATGAGAAAATAAAGCATGAAACAATGTATAAGACACTGAAGATAGAAAAGCCTCTCATATCCAGAATCAAATTTTATTTCTTTTCTTTTCTCTCTCTCTCTCTCTCTCTCTCTCTCTCTCTCTCTCTCTCTCTCTCTCTCTCTCTCTCTCTCTCTCTCTTTCTTTCTTTCTTTCTTTCTTTCTTCTATGTATGTGGTACCAAGGAAGTGAACCTGGGTCTTTGTGTATGTTAGGCAAGCATTCTACCAGTAGGCCAAACTCCCACCTAGATGAAAGTCTACTTTTTGCCAACTCTGGCGCTTGAACTCAGGGCCTGGACACTGTCCTTGGGCTTTTTCAGTGCTAGTTTGCTCTACCACTTGAGCCACAGCACCATTTCTGGCTTTTTCTGTGCATGTGGTACCGAGGAATCGAACCTAGGGCTTCATGCATGTTAGGCAAGCACTCTACCACTAGGCCACACCCCTGGCCCCTTGTTGGTTTCTTTTATGCCATTCCTGGGCTAGGGTTAGGGTTAGCACTTCTTTGCTCATGGCTTGCTGTCTACCACAGATTTTCTTTTGCTTTTTGGAATGGCTACTTGGAAATAAGAGTCCCACAAACTTTTCTGCCTGCGTTGGCTTCAAACCATGATCCTTAGATCTCAGCCTCCTAAATAGCTAAGATTACAGGCATGAATCACCACTGCCTGGATTGATCAGAGTTGGTTTGGGTTTTTTTTTTGGGGGGGGGGGGTGTTGGTCATGGGGCTTGAACTCAGGGCCTGGGTACTGTCCCTATGCTCTTTTGCTCAAAACTAGAGCTCTACTACTTTGAGCCACAGTGCCACTTCTGGTTTTCTGGTGGTTAATTTTAGATAAAAGTCTCACAGACTTTCCCTCCCAGCTGGCTTCAAACCTCAACCCTCGCATCTCAGCTTCATGAGCACCTAGGATTATAGGTATGAGTCACGAATGCCCAGCTTAGTTAGAATTTCTAGTACAGCGAATACCACAATATTATAGAGAAAAGAATCCAAATTCAATGCAATATAATCATCAAAATCCCAATGACATTTTTTTCATAGAAAGAGGGGAAAAAATCATACAATTCCTGTGGAAACATAATCTTGAGCAGAAAGAACAATTCAGGGCCAGGCGCGGTGGCTCACACCTGTAATCCTAGCTACTCAGGAGACTGAAATCTGAGGATCGGGGTTCAAAGCCAGCCCAGGCACTAAAGTCTGTGAAACTCTGATCTCCAATTAAACACTAGAAAACCGAAGTGGCACTGTGGCTCCAGGGGTAGAGCGGTAGCCTTGAGCTTAAGAGCTCAGGGACAACACTCTGGCCCAGAGGTAGGGTGCTAGCCTTGAGCTGAAGGGCTCAGGGACAATGCCCAAGCTGAGACTTCAAGCCCCATGACCAACAAAAAAAAAAAAAAAGAAAAAGAAAAAAGAAAAAAAAATATGCCAGATGTATCAACGTACTTCACTTTAAACACAGTAACAAAACCTGCATGGAAGATGCAAAAATGAGCCCACACTGCTATAGCAATCTGAGTCTTGACAAAGGTACCCAAATATGTACTGGGGAGAGGAAAACAATTTCTTTAATAAGCAGTATTGAGAAAACTGGATTCCACACGTTGAAGATGCAGATTTTCATGCTGTACAAAGAAACAACTCAAAATGCCTCAAAGAGCTTAATGAAAGACTGGGACTTTGAAACTACTACAGTTAAAAATAGGGGAAACATTTCAAGATCCAGGCAGAGGCCATGACTCTCAAAGAAGGATTACCATAGAGTAGAAAAAAATGAAAAAGAGCCAGGTGCCAATGGCTCACACCTAGAGTTCTAGCTACTAAGGAAGCTGAGATCTGAGGATTGCGGTTCAAAGGCAGCCCAAAGTGGCACTTTGGCTCAAGGGGTAGAGCCGTAGCCTTGAGCTGAAGAGCTCAGGGACAGAGTCCAAGTCCAGAGTTCAAGCCCCATGACTAAAAAATAAATAAATAAAAAATAACATAAGAATTGACAAATGCCACTGCATCTAAGTAAAAACTTATGCATAGCAAAGGAACTAATCATCAAAGTGAAGAGACAGCCTACAAAATGGCAAAAAAAAATCGTGGGCTATTCATCTGATAGAGGATTAATACATATTATATAAAAAACTCAAAAATACTAAATACCAAAAGGGCAGGTAATCTAGTCAATAAATAGGCAAATGAATTAGACAGTAAAAATAGCCAAGAAACACAGGGAAAAATATTCAATACCTTTAAGACATCAGAAAAACGCAAAGCAAAATGACATTGAGATCCCATCTTACCCTAGTCAGAAAGGCTATCATTGCTGAGTACTGGTGGCTTGCGCCCGTTATCCTAGCTACTCAGGAGGAACAGATCTGAGGATCGCAGTTTGAAACCAGCCCAGGAAAGGAAGGAAAGTCTGTGAGACTTTTATCTCTAATTAATCATAGAAAAAGCCAGAAGTGGCATCATGGCTCACGTGGTAGAATACTAACTTCGAGCAAAAAAAGCCCAGGGACAGTGCCCAGGCCCAGAGTTCAAGCCCCAGGACTGGTCAAAAAAAAAAAAAAAAAAGACTATTATCAAGAAAACAAAAACACAATAAATTTTGAAAAGGATGTAGAGGACAGGGAACCTCTATACAGTGTTGGTAGAAATGCAACCACTATGGAAGTCAGAATGGAGGTTCTTTACAAAATTAGAACTCCCTATGACCCTTCTGGATATATACTCTAAACTATAAGTCAACTCACAATAGAGGAACCTGTACAGGCATATCTATTTTGGCACCATTCACTATAGCCAAGTTATTAGACGAGGCCTAGTTGCCTATCTACACCTGTGTAGATAAAGAAAATGTGGCATAAATGCACTATGGAGTTTTACAAGGCCACAAAGAGGAAGGAAACTATATTGTCTACAGGAAAGTGGATGGAATTAGAGATGATCATGTTAAATGAAATTAGCTGAAAAATGTATTGTCTTGTATGTGGAACCAAGTAATATGAAAGTCCAAAAGGGGACTAATTGTGTGACATGGAATAAGAATGGGTAATGAGAGTCAGGTATCAGTGGCATACTTCTGGAATCCTAGCTGCTCAGGAGGCTGAGATCTGAGGACTCTGGTTCAAAGCCTGTTTGGACTTGGCTAACAAATCTAAGAGACTCTTATCTCCAATCCCACAAGCAAAAATTCAGAGGTGTAGAGCACCAGTCTTGAGTGAAAAAAAAAAATCTAAGGAAGACTGTGAGGCTCTGAGTTGAATCCCTAGTTCTAACACACACACATACACACACATACACACACACACACACACACACACACACACACACACACACGACTTTCTCCAACTCTATTTCAAATAAATTACATAGCATTCTTCACATTTCTCTCACATGCATATTTATGTTTTTAGAAAATATGTTCTGATTTTTTATTTGGACAAAAACCATCATAAACATATGCTAGTACACAGCTATATAGCTATAGTTATACTGCTGCATGCATCTTGTTACAGTAGTTTCTGCTTATTTATTCTTGCTAATTTAACAGGGTAATGTAGACAAAGAAAAATTAAGGTAGTAGATAATTTAAAAATTATTCATATTTGACTGTAAGACATCAACAGTTTATTTAAACACTGCACTTATTTACCTTCTATTCTTAATTCTATTTAGCTTAGGCTATTAAGATTAATTTATGTTTCAAAGGCACACACTAACTGATCACTCAGGATAATGTATGTAAAAGTATTCTGTAATTAAAAGCCTAATGTAAATGAAACATATTACCATAATAATTATGACTTTTTTCAATATATGTATGTATGGGTACCTATATATTATAACCTATGTAATGTTCAAATACCTGTTTGTAGCCTGATAGTAATCCATGGCAAAGTTTTCAATATGAGAAATACCAGAAAAATGATTAAAGTTTCTTTATGATGATAAATGCTTTATGTTTAAAAGACTGCTCCTTACTCTGAAATTAAATTCATATTGATATTTTTGTTTGTCTGAAATGTCTGAGGGCATTGGAAAGGTGTGGGCAGATTGGGAGAGGCCGGACTCAGTGGGGGTCACAGCCCCTCTGCTCCCTGGGACCCTGGGGAGGGAGGAGATGGGGAGCTGTCCCTCCTCCTGTGGGAACATTTGGGTAACTCAGAGAACCAGACCACTGTGGAACAGACCCTCAGGGGGTCTGCACCTCCTCCCCTCAGTGATTCCACCAGATGCCAGAGCAGCCAAGATTCACCAAAAAGAGGGACTCCATGAGCCTCAGAGGGGCAGCTGATTTTCTTGCCTGACTCTCTCCCTCTCTCACTGAGAAGTCTGAACTCTCTCCTTCTCCCCTTCCTCCTTCTCCTCCTAGTCCTCCACCTCCTTCTCCTTGTCTTGTCCATCTCCCTCTTCCTCTTTGTCCTCTCTCTCTCTCACCCATCTTTCTCCTCCCCCTCCCCTCCTCCTCCCCTCAACCCATCCTTCTTTTCCTTTCTCCTCTTCCTCCTTTCCTTCTTCTCCTCCCCCTCTTTTTCCACCTCCTTTTCCTCCTCGTAAGACATAAGGCAGCCCTTCCAGTCCATCTGGGTTGGGTGTTTATATCAAGCCATTGACATTGAAGAGGATTTTCCTCAATTTCCCTTGGCATCTTACTCCCACTTACTCTACCTCCTAATTCTCTTCTTTGGAGGCATTTGTTACCTTTGTTTTCAACTAGTTTGGATCCCATAAAGCTCTCAACCTCTTACCCTGTCTTATGTCCCTTCCTTCAATTCTGTGTGGGACTGAGATCCCCAGTCCTTTCCCAAATAGTAACAGTTCCTTCATTATATAAAATTACAGTGATAGTGAATAACAAGTGTCATCATTTATAAAGTTCTTTTTTTTCCTCTTTAGTTTTTGCTGGTACTGGGGCTTGAATTCAGAGCTCTACAACCTCGGCTATTGCTAGTGTTTTAACCCTCGAGCCACATATCCACTTCTGGTGCCTTTTGCAGGTTAATTGGACATGAGAGTCTCTCAGATTAGTCTGCACAGAGAAGCTCAGAAGCACAAATCTCCACCGTCAGGCCTCAGCCTCCAGAATAACTAGGATCACAGATGTAAGCTACAGGTGCTCAACTTAAATGTCTTATTCAAAGAAACACAGGAAAAATGCCTTTAAATGTTTACTAACCTACGCACTCTAAAAGTCTGAAAGAAGTTGGTTCAGTCATCAAAATGCCAATACATCCATCTTCTGTTACAGGAAAGAAAGAGAGGCTCCTTTAACTTCCTGCAATCTCAGCACAGTGACAAGCCCAGTTCTGTGCAGACTCCACCATGTCCCCTGGAGCCTTCACTCTAGACCCCACTCCCCCCAACCCGTGTCTCCTGGCATGCTAACACCTATTGGTTGGTATCAGCTCATTTCTATTTTTCCAAATTACTCCACAAGAAGCAGGAATTTAGAAGAAACCCCAAATCAAAAATGAGCACAAGTAGGAGCAGGGTGAGGGAATACTTGAATGCAATTTATTATAGGCAAAGCGACTTCAAAGTCTTCTTCAGACAGGTCAAACCTCCGTAACACAATTGGTATTTTATGTTGGATTTAAGGCATAGCCAAGTCACACAGGGCTCACTTCCAGGGTACGGGATTTTTCCTATTTTGGAGGCTGCAAGCCAGCCTGGCACTGGTCCTTTTGATGTGGATGGAACCAGAGTGTTACAAATATGCTTATATTAAGCTATCTCCATTTGCCTGGGGGCATCTGTCTGGAATTCAGGCCTGGAAGCTTTGGACTGTGAGGTCCCCTAGTCTTTATGCACATTGCATTTCTTCCCAACCAACTCTGCCTGGGAGCCTGGAGACATAGACGCCTCATGAGGCAGGGCTAGAGAACTGATCTGGGAAGGCAGGTAAAGGGCCCAGAAATGACACGTAATCTTCAGCCCCTTGGATTATACTTTCATTTTCAGCTGACAGGCATCTCATGGAGAATCTACAAGGACCACTATCTTGGGCCATCAAAACATTTACACTACTTAGGTGTCCCAGTGGTTCACATCTGTAATCCTAGCTGCTCACGAAACTGAGACCTGAGGATCACAGTTTGAAGCCAGCCTAGGCAGTAGAGTCTGTGAGACTCCTCTTTCTAAGTAACTAGCAAAAAGCCAGAAGTGGAAGAGTTGCTCAAATGGTAGAGCATTACCTTAAATGAAAAGGTTAAAGGACAGTTCCTGGGCCCTGAGTTCAAGCCCTGGTAGAACAGGAAGACATCGTACGTGAAGGTACAAGCAAACATTTCTAACAGTGCCCCACCCCTGCATACCCCATACCTCTAGTGTCTCCCTATATTTCCTAGACAAATTCATCACAAATCCTTCTTCCATTTTATACAGATTGTAGGCATCTATGATGCCACATTCTCTGTTGGTGATTGAGAGAAACCAACGGATTCTCATTGCCCAGGGATACAATAGCAAAAAGAAAAAGAGTAGGGGGAGGCATCTGTGACAAACAGCTATAATGTATGATACTTGTGTCACCTGTCACTGAGTGATGTTAAAGGATGAAAGATCAGAGGTAGAGGGAAAGTAAGTCATTTTATTTTATTTGTTATAATTTTCCCCAAGTCAAGAAATTCTGAGTCCTTGGGGATTTTCAATGGAGACCTCTGTTCATTGATGCCTACAGATGGGGAAGACACTGTATGTGTGTGTATGTACGTGTGTGTGTGTGTGTGTGTGTGTGTGAGAGAGAGAGAGAGAGAGAGAGAGAGAGACAGAGAGACAGAGAGAGAGAGAGAGAGGGAGAGAGGGAGAGAGGGAGAGAGACAGAGAAAGAGAGACAGAGCCAGAGCCTCTCTACACAACCTCAGTACTTCAGTTATTTATTTATTTATTTGGAGGAGTATGGGGCTTGAACTCAAGACTTTGAGTAATACAGCTTTGGCTTTGGTAATAGAGCTTGAACCCAGGGTCTAAGTTCTCACTTGAGTCTTTTGTCCAAGGCTGGAGTTCTACTTGAGCCACACCTTCACTTCCTGTTTTTTTTTTGTTTTGTTTTTTTTTGGTGGTTCACTGGAAATAAGTTTTATGGACTTTCTGACATAGGCTGGCTTGGAATCTTAATCATCAAATCTCTGCCTCCTGAATGGCTCAGATTACAGAATTGGCCACCCGCACACCCAGCCTGGCTTGCTTTGAAATCTTGCTTACTGGCCATCTTTCACACAAAACAAGGAAATGACTGGAAAGCAGAGGGGAATATATTCTGGTGGGGGGGGTAGACTTGAGCACCCACAGACAAGCAGTTTTCT
Source organism: Megascapheus bottae (assembly GCF_031878675.1). Taxonomy (NCBI): domain Eukaryota; kingdom Metazoa; phylum Chordata; class Mammalia; order Rodentia; family Geomyidae; genus Megascapheus; species Megascapheus bottae. The sequence continues at coordinate 22,709,419 of NC_143522.1, forward strand.
GCTTTTCAATGAAGCGGTGGTGGGATGCGCACACAAATGTTTCTGGTAGGCCTAAAAGAAAGGAAGTCTTTGAGAGAACAGAGACCTTCAAAATCTTATCAGCCTTTAAAGTGATATGCAGTGACATCCTTGCATTCCTTGCCCAGGGCAGAGGTTTGTGCTTTAGGATTCCATTTACTTACCAAGATTCCTAGAAATATTTCCACTGTAGCACAAGGCAGAGGAGTGGATTATATAAATAGCCAATGACTGAAGAGGAGGCAGGGAAAACGCCAGCACCAATGTGCCACGGTGCTCAGAAACCACAGGCCTAACTTTCCCAGGCGAATTCCCATCATTTCCAATGCTTTGCATTCCTCAGATTCATTTAACGGGACTACAGTCAAAGTCATACAAGTGGAAGCAAGCCCAGATGCTCCATCCTTCCCTACCCATCCCTGCTCCGTGCTCCTCTACCCTTCCCTGCACCACTTTCTTCTAACCTACCCCTGCTCCATGCTTTACTATCCCATCCCTGTTCTATCCTCCTCTACCCACCCCTGCTCTACTCTCCTCTACCCTATTCCTGCTCTACCCTTCTCTACCCATCCCTACTCCAGGATCCTCTAACCTATCCCTGGTCCAACCTGACTGTGACAGCCTGTCCTTCCCACCAACACCTGCCTCTCCATACCAACACTTTCCCCTCCTTATCTACACCTGCCTATCCTTATCAACACCTTCCCATCCCTATCAACACCTGCCCTCCCAGCAATACCTGTCCTCACCAACATCTGCCCTTCCTACCAACACCTGTCCTTCTCACCAACACCTGCCCTTCCCAGCAACACTTACTTTTCCAAGCAATATCTGCTCCTCCTACCAACACCCGACCTTCCCATTACTCCTGTTCTTACTACCATCTGTTCTTCCAACACCTGGGTTATTAATGCCTACTCCCTCTACCAACACTTCCCCTTCCTACCAACACCCGTCTTTCCAGTAACACTTGTCTCTCCTAGCAGTTCCTCCCCTTCCTACCAACACCTGTCCAATACCACTTTTCCTACAAGATCACTCTGCAATTCATCTCACATGCTTTAAATGGATCACTCTGTAATTCATCTCACATGCAGCTGAGCGTCTCACCTGTAATAACACACAGCTCATACCTGTAATGACTCAGGAGGCTAAGATCCAAGGGCTGAAGTTCAAATCTAACCTGGGTAAGAAAGTCAGTGAGACTCTTACCATCAATTAACTTCAAAAAAAAAAAAAAGCCAGAAGTGGAGCAGTGGCTCAAGTGGTAGAATGCTAACCTTCAGCACAAAAACTCTAGGATAGTGCTCAGGCCCCGAGTTCAAGCCCCAGTACTGGCATACACAAATAAAAAATGTACATCCAGTTGCCGCCATTGCTGTTCCTCAATCGAGAGTGAATGGTGCTCTGGTCCCTTCCACAGGTAGGCACAGGATGGATGGGTGGGCCAGCAGTGGCCTCCTCTCTGCTCCGAAGGCCACTGGCTATCAGCCAGGGCCTGTGGCTGTGGATGATGGCTCCATCCTGCACATGAGGTCTCCAGTGGACTTGGTGCCTAGAATAGAGCTAGGCCTCACAAGACGCATATAAATCACCTCTACTTCCAATGCTTTCTTCTTTTCCCTAGATACCAACCCATCTTGGGGTTCCCTTCTTTCTGAGCCCCCATCATGGTTCAGTCTGAAGCTTTCCTTGTTAGAGCTCTTTGGTGTGTTTGAGGCAGGAGAGACATGTGAGGAGACAGGGAAAGTACATTCTTTTCAATTAATATAAAAAGGGCCAGACTTGGCAGTTGGAACCAGGAAGCAGCTAAAAATGTTAATAATTCCCTCCATTTAAGTGCTAGTTTACAAGGTCGAAAAGAGGTTAGCTATCTAAAACCATCCTCTCTTTTGTCGTGACAGACGCTTGGTAAGTCTCTGTAAGTGGGCAGGGATAGATCGGAAGTTTACCTGAGGAAAGGAAGCCCCAAAGCTCACCTTTGGTCCCTATGTTTTGGGTGGGCACAGAAAATATCAAATAACACTATCTGCCCACTCAGAAACATAGTCTAAGGGTGGGGAGTTGCTAGACTTCATGAGCACCAATATTTCCTCAGCTCAGAAAGGTAACTGGTAATGGCTGCTATTTTGAGTCTTTAACTCTCATTTCCTGCATGGAAACCGGAAGTGTTTCTCTCTATTTTAGTGTACAATAAACCCTTCTAAAGCTTTCACCTGTGACATTCTTCTTTTTGGGGAGATCCTCCTCCACCTCCCAAATACTTTGCATGGATGGATCTCAAGGACCTGTGGTTTTCTGTAGAAACTGGGAAGCCAAAGGAGGCTCTCATTCCCTCTCTATTTACATGTTTGTTTTCTGTTTAATCTCACATCTTATCAAAAGGTATGCAACACTCTCAAGGGCTGGGATCTCAGAGATTCTGGAAACTTTACAATAAGTCACCTAAGAAACAGCAAGACTATTCTGTGTGGTTATTATCATAATTCAGTGATCTCCATAAAATTAATTACTGAATTAGAGCCAACCACTCAAAGAAAGCCAGATGGGAATCTGTTGCCTTGAGATTTACCTTTCTTCTTCAGAGAAGAAATTATCGTCGCTTCTACAGTACATGTTAGTAGGATAGGACTCACACCAATCATTGTAAAAAGGCAACTGAGAAATCATTCAGGAGTTGTGGCTGTAGCTCAGTGGTACAATACTTGCTTGGAATGTACAAGATCCTGGGTTCAAGCCAGAGGACGGCTAAGAGAGAGAGCATCCCTAAGGATTTTGTGCTTTCTTGTCTTGCTTGAGCAAAGCTGTCTATAGGACAAGTTCATGATCATTAGCTAAATTCAACTCCTCACCAGCCAACAGAAGACCTTGGTTCACACATGTGTCAGCCACATGTGTGATCTCTGACACAGGGATGAGCCCCATCCAAACAAGTCGGTGATTGGAAATTCATTATAGAAGGTAAACATGGTTTAGGTTAGATGTTAACTTCAAATGGTCCACTCACACAATAAATGCATCTGTGTTCTTGGGCCTAGGGTATTTCCACACAAGATGAGTTCTGTGAAGGCAATGCTTTTTTGTTTGTTTGTTTGTTTTGGTTGTTGCTCTTGGTGCTTGAATTTAGGGCCTGAGTGCAGTCTCTGAGCCCTGTTTGCTAGTGCTCTACCACTTGAGTCACAGCTCCACTTCCGGTTTTCTGGTAGTTAATTAGAGACAAGAGTCTCGTGGCCTTTCCTGCCTGTGATCCTCAGATCTCAGCCTCCTGAGTAGCTAAGTGTGAGCCACCAGCGCCTGGCCTATGGAGGTGCTGATAAGATAGAATAAAGGTGTACCCTAAGTATCACACTTGATACGTGTTGGGGTGGGCTTCCACATTTGCAAATCATCCAGAAAATATGCTGAGGCAAAGGGCTGTGCTTTCCTAGCAAAGTAGCCACACAGGTCACCCAAGTACACAAATCTGTTAAGGAAATGCTATCAAACAGTGCTTAAAGTGTGAGTCAAAAGCTAACTCTAATTAAAATAGCTCTTTGTAGGGGATATCATAGCTCATACCTATATTCCTAGGTACTCAGGAGACTGAGATCTGAGGATCCAGCCCAGGGAAGGAAAATCTATGAGACTTGTTTCCAATTAACCACCAAAAAGCTAGCAAGAAAGCAAGGGCCTGAGTTCAGGCTCTAGTACCACAAAAACAAAATAAAACAAACAGAAAACCAGCTCTTTGCTTCAATATTATGAAAGTAAACAAGAGTAAAACAAATTTAGAAAGCAAAACTCTTTCCAAATGCTAACTTTTAATTTCTAATAAAGCAGGAAGACAGAACTTGAGTCACTTCTTAAGATGTCCCATACACCTTCAATTAGGCATCCAGAGCCCAGAGTAGCTACCTAATTACAGCAAGACGCCGTCTCTGGGGAGTGCCCCAAGTGCCTTCCTGCAGACTCCAAGGGGAAGTCAGAGGAACTGAGGCTCACAGCTTTCTAAAGCTTGCTCACATCTCAGAAAATAAAGACTGGCAGATCAAGGGGAAGCCAGACAGCACTACTTTTCGGTTCGTTACTAGTGTGAGGATGAAATCACTTTCCACAGTTGTAAGGAGTCAATGCATGTTAGTTTTCCAGAGCCCCATGTAAAAGGACAAATCTTAACAAAAAGGCATCTAGATGGAAGGTCAACAATATAGAAAGAGGATAGAGAGTAATTCTCCTTAAGTAAATCTATGTATTTATCTGTGTATTTATATATGTACGTATGTATTATATACATACGTATGTATGTTCTATTTATCTATCTATCCATCTATCTATTTTGTTTTGTTCTTGTGCTGGTCCTGGGGCTTGAACTCAGGGCCTAGGTATTGTCCCTGAGCATTTTTACTGAAGGCTAGTACTCTACCACTTGAGCCATAACTCTACTCTCAGCCTTTTGGTGGTTAATTGGAGATAAGAGTCTCACAGACGTCTGTGCTTGGGCTGACTTCAAATCATGATCCTTATATCTGTCTCCTGAGTATCTATAATTACAGGTATGAGCCACCAGCACCTGGCAAAATCACTTTATTCTATTTTAGTGAAAGGAAAACTGGAGTCTAGTACATATCTATTGTAGTTGTTCAATTTAGTTTTGTTTTTTAACTTTTGTTCAGTTTCCATTTAGAAAAAAAAAATTCTTTCTTCATAGGGTACCATATTCAAAAGGCTCCAAAGGGCACAAAGGCAGGGAAAGGAGCCATTCGGTTGGCATGCCAACCAGTTGCCCTCCTCAGCGTTGATGCAAACTCAGACACCCAAGAACCAACAAATATACCCCAAAAACCTAAAAGCATTTCCCAACCTGGCATACACAAAATCAAATATATTTATGAACTACCAGTATTTCTTTCTTTTGTTTAACTGTAGAGGGTTTTTTTTTTGTAAATTCTCCCATATTCTACATTTCTCACTTAATAAATTATAGAGCTCATTCTACACCAATGCACACAAAGCTGCCTCATAGTACTTAAGTACAAGTGTGTGTATCTGTAGGATCAATTTTAAGAAATGGAAATGTTGGATATTATCAATGTGAGACAAACATCCATTTGCTGGGGAAAAAAAAAGCAAGATACAGAGTAATTATGTTGAACTTCACAAATCTGACAGGTAGAAATGATCTCTCCAGTTGATTTTTTTTTTTTTTACATATAGTGTCCTTATTAGCAGTCAGGGTAAGCATCTTTTCATGTGTATAAAGGCCTTTTATATCTCCTTTTTCTGTCAAGTAGGGGTTCATTTATATCTTAGATGAGTTTCAACTTCCTTTCCTTTATTAAAGACAATCTCTCTTGAAAATAATGTCTACTGTTGTCTTTTGTGTAACGCTTTATTGCTTCCTATGACCATATATTACCTAATTTAATAATCATAATAGTCCAGTAAAAAGGCACCAAATATTACTCCTACTTTATAGCGGAGTGCCCTGGTTTAGTTGATTAGCAAGATGGAACGAAAAACACCATTGTCAGTTTATAGTCAGAATTAAAATTTACTGGGGCCAGGAGTTTGGCCTAGTGGTAGAGTGCTTGCCTAGCATGTATGAAGACCCGGGTTTGATTCCTCGGTATCACATACATAGAAAAAGCCGAAAGTGGTCCTGTGGTTCAAGTGGTAGAGTGCTAGAAAGCCCAAGGACAGTGTTCAGGCCCCAAGTTCAAGCCCCAGTACTGGCAAAAAAAAAAAAAAAAAAAAAAAAGAAAGGAATTAGAATTTACTTTCTTCAGTGTGGCTCACACTGTAATCCTAGATACTCAGTGGCTGAGATGTAAGGGTCATAGTTCGAAGCCAGCCCAGGCAAAAAAAAATTCCTGAGATTCTTTAATTAACCACCAAAAGGCTAGAAGTCGTGCTGAAGCTCAAAGTGACAGAGGATCAGCCTTGAGTGAAGAAGCTAAAGGAGAGAATCCAGGTCCTGAGTTCAAGTCTTAGAGCTGACACACAAAAAATAAACAAAGAAATAAATAAAAACAGCTTCTACATCCTGAGGATATATTACAAGACTGGTTGCTGATCTATAACTATGTGGCTCTCAGCAAAGATGACTGACTTGTGAAATCTCCCAGCTGCTCTATGAGTTAAGGCTGGAAACTCTTAGGAATATGCTCTCCAAGAACAATAGACACAAAAGTAAAGGACATCTCAACAAAGTAAAATTGACTTCTGCACTGATTCTGAACTGATATTGTCTGTCAGTGAGGTCCTGGCCACACCCTAAAATCATTGCTGACCTTTAACACACAGAGGTCACTACTGAAATCTCCTCACAAGAACCAGAGTATGAATGCATCTTTAACAGCATTCTGATTTTGCTTTCCAAACAATGGAACTTTTAAAAATTATAACAAACGAAACCTCTTTCCAAATATTTGGGGAGAAAACTGATACTACAGAAAGATATTTAGACTCCCCCAGTCTGAGTAGTGACTGTGCTAAAAAAATGTTAATAATAGTTAAAAATTTTTTAGATTACAAAATCTTGATACCCTCTTGAGTAGAGTCCCTAATAGCACTTTATATGACAAGCTAGTTCTCCCACCTTATAACTATATTAGAAGTTTAAATCACTTGAAATATTTCAGAAGGATAACACTGACAAGAGTTGGCTGATAGCAACTCAGAGAGTACTGTCTCAGAAAGCAAAATCATGGTGAGTGTTGATAACCTACGAACATCAGCTCTGAGGCTTGTGCTATGCTTGTAACAGAGTTTCCTTGCCTTTATACAGCCTGCATTTTGAAATTTAAGAAGGCCTAGAAAATAGGACCAGGCCTTTTGCTACATATGAATAAAATTCCAAGAAGAAAATAGGAAAAGATGTATTTTTTTTGAAACATAGACACACAATTATGCTGCCTCGCTGCAGCCAATTCTGTATCTTCTGGGAAGGGTAGAATCTAAGAGGAAGGAATTCAGGTAAGACATTTCATTAGTCTCAAGCCCTGGTTTTAATCAATGTGAATTACTGAAGTGTGATGTGATTACATGAAATCTACATTTAAACTGTTGTTTGGCACCAGTATTATATATATTACAAACCATAATTTCTAAATCTAGATTTATTGTGTGTGTGTGTGTGTGTGTGTGTGTGTTTACTGTTTCTAAGCTAAGTAGCTGTCCATAAAGTTTTCTCTTTGAAAAGATCCTATTTTTAAATAGAGCATTTTTTATGTTTTAAAAAAAGTTACTTCTGGGCCAGGAGTTGGGCCTAATGGTAGAGTGCTTGCCTAGCATGCATGAAGACACGGGTTCGATTCCTTAGTACCACATGCATAGAAAAAAGCCAGAAGTGGTGTTGAGGCTCAAGTGGTAGAGCTCTAGCCTTGAGAAAGTCCAAGGACAGTGCTCAGGCCGGAATTCAAGGTCCAGGACTGGCAAAAAACAAAAAAACAAAAACAAGTTAACTTCTGCAGAAGAGTGTGACATTACTTAAAAATCTGGCAAGCAAGCACACAGAGCAGGAAAGCTGCTCCCTACTAATCGCTAATGCAGCAGGCTCTGCCCCTCTGCTCACATTGGTTGAGCTCAGATTCACAAACTGCTTGTAACTGGCTAGTATGCGTAGGGTAAAATATATTTACATAAGGTGACTTTGAAATAACATTAACAAATAATCTGGAAATATACCCAAACTCTCCTGTCTCCACGAGTTGTATAGTTCATGTCCATCAGTGTTCAGTGGGTCCCTCTGCTACATCTTTTCACCCCTTTTCCCTTGAGTTCTGTGCCCTTCTGAAGATATACACTTGAGTACACCATACATAAAGAAAAGATAGAAACAGCAAAAAATAGAAAAACTAAAAATTTTTAAAGGAGAGAGATCTCTTTGTTCCATATACCCTGGAAATCACTGCAGTATATATATTATTTTACATAAATATGAAAAAAACACATAGATATTGCATTTCTCTCCTAAGAGCATCTTCTTTTGGCTTTCACTGTGTGTATCTAGAATCCTGTATAATTTATCATATTCCAGTATATTTTAGACCTCATTTCTGTATCTAAGAAAGAACATGGTCTGTTTGTCTCTCTGAGCTTGGCTTACCTCACTTAACATAACTTGTTCTGTAGCTCTACCTATTTCCCCAAAGCAAGAGCTTTTAAGCAGCATGCTTTACTAGAAAAGATAGGTTTCTGTCACAGACACCAGTCCAGTTATGTGATTTAAGACTAGCTATGGGGTTTCCCTTTCTTCCTGCTGCTTTGTGGTTTCTAGGTAGAGCTCTAGTTTGCAAATCCCTAACAGTGGTCATCCTAAGTACTAAACTATGTAACAAATGTCATGTCTCAGGACTGGCCCAACTGGAGGACACTGGTTGTGAACCACAGGCAGGGGAGGCTAGGTGCTTCCTGGCTGAAAACCAGACCTGAAGCTGTACAGCTGACCTGGCCTCAGCTGAGATGACTAAGAAGGGCAGATGAGCCACCTTGCCTACACAGAAGGTGGGCATTGCCAATGGAGACTTTCAAAAAAGCATTACTGACTTCAGGGTCTCTGTGAGCAAGTACAAATTCACAACTGGAAGGGAGGAATATGTTATCATGGCTCATGATCTCACAGACATGAGCAGATCATGGCTGTAGAATTATACAGTAGATGAGGTTGTTCGTGTCATGGTGGACAAGAAACAGAGAGAACAAGGAAAGAACTGGGGGGGCCAGAACAACCCTGATGTGACCTCACTTCACTGATCTACTTCCTCCAGCTAGGCCTTCCCTCCTAAAGATTCCATAACCTTCCAAAACAGGAAGCCTTTATTGGGGGAAGACTTCTGAGCCAAGCCATATCTCATGATAAAGTGTGAAGTTTCACTATAGTCCTGAATAGTTGATGGCTTTGGGCAATTGTAAAGCCAATACTTACTTTTAGAGACATTTGGGAAACACAGCAGCAGAGAGAGAGACAGAGAGACAGAGAGAGAGAAGGTCTTTCAAAGACACACAAGGAAGATGTGAGTGGTAGCATTTGTGAGAAAGTTGCTCTAGTTTTACTGTGATTTAGTTGGTATGATGCTAAAAAGTTGTGTATGTGCATGCATACAAGTGTGTGCACATATGTGTGCGTTTGTGTGTGCATTTGCATATGTGTGCATGCATCAAAATACCAAGACCAGCTTTTGTCTGCTGAGCTCTGGGGCTCTATCCATTTCCCTTCCTTGACTTCAAAGTAGGAGGCAGGAGTTGAATAATGTCCCATTCAACTCCTCATGGGAAATGACTTCAAAATCAGCCTCACCAACCTGGGTGTCACATCCTCAGTTCTTGACAAAGTTACCCAAGTGACACTTTGAGTTTCATGTATTTCAGATAAGAAACACTCTAGCAGGGGCCAGGAATTTGGCCTAGTGGTAGAGTGCTTGCCTAGTATGCATGAAGACCCAGGTTTGATTCCTTGGTACATACATAGAAAAAGCTGGAAGTGGTACTGAGGCACAAGTGATAGAGCTTTAGCCTTGAGAAAACCCAAGGACAGTGCTCAGGCCTTAAGCTCAAGCCTAGGACCAGCAAAACAAAGGAAGGAAGGAAGGAAGGAAAGACAGAAGGAAGGAATAAAAGAAAAGACTCTAGCAGAATTATATCATACCTAACAATCGCCCTCTCTCTGTCTCTCTCTGTCTCTCTCTCTTCTTCCCTCCCCCATCCTCTCTGTAAAAAGATTAATGGACTTAAACATTGAGTAGATGGTAAGAATTACTCAAAAAGATGATTCAAAAAGAATCCAAAAATTGTAATTGTCAAAATGTTTGGATGTGTATGCACAGTCTGTCAAATATTTTCAGCATGACACATGAGTTTTCATTCCCAGTTGTCATCTGCAGATTTTTCTATTTCTTCACCCCCACCCACTGCCCTTTAACCTGCTCCCTACATACGATGGTGAACCAGTAAGCTGTGTCACATACTTTCTGCCCTGATTTGTAAAACAATTCTGCCTTCCTGTACACCCTTCCCGGAGCTATTCCAAGAGTGTACCACAACCCTTGAAGCTGTTCCAAAGATGTTCAATGAAACTCACAGAGGATGCTGCATTTCCTACCACTCCCACGTTACGTCCCCATGCGAAGGTAGCCAATGAAAATGAGTCTGGACCACTTTCCAACGATGATATCTGCATGACTACAGCAATTCACTTATCAGACTAATTTAGGTTCAGAGTGAAAAATCAACACGGCTGTCAAGGGAGTTTATTTCTAGTCATTTGAGAATTTCCAGGCTAAAGAGTGATCAGTAGAAATTTTAATGTTTCAGGAAGGAGGAGAGGGGAAAAAAATAAATCTTAAGTACAGCACATAGCAACAAAACTGGAATTCTAAAGGAAGCTAAGTGCATTGTCCACAGAACAGCTACTCGTAGGGTCCAACCTATGTATGGAGTTCATTTTTTCTTTTTTCTTTCTTTTTTTCCCCCTGTACAAAAGCTTGCCTGGCTACTGGACACTGTCTTTTAGCTTTTTCAATTTTGGATTTTTAGTGGCTAATTGGAGACAAAAGTCTTATAGACATTTCTTCCTGGGCTGGCTTTGAACCTCGATCCTTAAGTTTCAGCCTCCTAAGTAACCAGGATTACAGATGTGAACCACAGGCACAGGTGTGATATATTTTTAAGAATGCAGACCATCTGTCCCAATATATATCCACTCAAATCTTGTCTCCGAATTGTTTCTAACTTTACTTTTTTTTATGGCTAATCCTAGATTGACTCACACTCTCTCACACTGTGCTAAAAGTAAACGTTCTGTGTCATCTTCATTAATAATAAATGAAAAAGGCTCCGATTACTCACGTGATAGGAAAAGCATTCAGACAGTGAGCTCTGAAAGCAGTTAAAGGTGATGATTCATGGCAGGTGAATGTCTCTGAACTCCCTCCACAGAAAGCTTTACTCCCCATCACCTGCTCTGTAATGAATTGTGCCCTCCACCTTACTGTCCCCCCCCCCCAAAAAAAGATATGTAGAAGGTTGAACATAGGAGCCTCAGAAAGAGACCTTCTGCAAAAACAGGATCTTGCAGATACAGTTAGTTAGGGTAAGGTCATCTTGGAGTCAGGAGAATCCTAAATCCTGTGTGCCTGGTGTCTTAACAAGAAGAACAGAAGACAGACACAGAGATACATAGAGAAAGTCATATGATGATGGGGCAGAGGTTGGCATAATGCAGCCACAAGCTAAGGGATGCCGACAACTTCCAAAGTTAAAGGCAGTGTGAGACAGGCGCTCGAGCCTACAGCCTTCAGTCCACTCGCAGGGCACTGCCCATATCTTGATTTTGGACTTGAGAATGATTAGGTAACGATGCTCATTGCTTTACGGCACCTGGTACACAGTGCTGTGTAGGGACAGTTCAAGGAAATGGAGACATGAAGAGACAGCTTCAGCAGATCTGGGATTTGGGCAACTTGAATCATGGGTTCCGTTCTACAAGTGTCATCCCCGGTACCCTCTCGCCCTGGACCCAATGTCCTCTTTAAAATCAGGTCTCTTCCATTTCTAGAGGCCATAGGCAAAGAACTCATGTGCTCTGCCCATCTGGCTGCAGGTGAGACTATCCTGTGGCTGAAAAACACAAAACACCTTCAGACTCAGGAGCAGAAGTCAAGGAGAAAGTGCAGAGAAAGGAGAGAATAATTAGTGGGGCTGGGTGTTTACCATATGCCACCTAATCATTCCATCTTCGCATCAGCTCTGGCCTGCAGCCCTCCTGCCACAGCGCATTAATACAAAGAGATGCTGGGAGCTGCCACATGCACGAAATTAATACACAGACGTGAGAGCTATACAGGGGCATTCTGTTTCCCAAACTGCTTCTGCCAAGGTCATTTAGCTCCTGCCAAGGTCATTTAGCCAGAAACACAGAATCTGATGAGAGAGGGGAGAGGGGAAGGAAGGAGGACAGGAGAAAGGAAGGGTGGGCATTTCAACTGTACCTAAATACTCTAGCCCCTAACTTGGGGGCTTTCCACATCAGGCAGGTCCCAACTGGTAGACTCCTCTAAACCACTAAAAAACTCAGGCTCAGTAAAAACAAATCCCACCAGTAAAACCCCTGTCAAACCTCAGGCAGACTCTCCAGTCTCTTTTTATCTTTCTTTTCCTATCTTCCTTCCTTCCTTTCTTTTCTTTCTCTCTTTCTTCCTTCTTTCCCCAAAGTAAATTGCAGCTGTCAAATTACACCCTTTTATTACTGTCACTAGCTCTTTTAAGAGCGGTTAATCAGAAAAGCCTACTGAGGTGTTTAGGCAGATTTTTTTCTCTTCAAATGACCTAATGTTTTGGTAGGAAACCGCTGCCAGCTCATGCTGGGTTGAAATTTGGCACTGTCAGCATTTAATTATTATTTTATCACGATTTCTTTACTTTCCTATGGAGAAGAAATAATTTAAATTTAAAAAAAAAAAAAGCAACCCGGGCACAGCTTTTAACATCCCAAGATACTGCCTTTGTATTTTACTTTGTCAGAAGTTATTTATTCAGGCCAGGTACCAGAAGCCTGAAACCCAGCTACTCAGGAGGCTGAGATCGAAAGAAGCTGGAGAGTCATGGATCGAGGCCAACCCCAGCTGACAAATCCTAGAAATGACCCTGGTAGAATGATGAATAATGGTAGCAAAAGGGCAAGACACCTAGGTAGAGTCCCCCAAACTAGTTTCTCTTTAATCTTGAGTTTCTTTTATCATTTAAGCCAAGTCTCAAAAATAATAACTGAGTACCAGTGGCTCAAGCCTGTAGTCTTAGTTACTTAGGAGGCTGAGATCCAGAACACTGCAGTTCAAAGCTAGCTAGGCAGAAAGTTCCAGAGACTTTATCTCCAAAATAACCTGCAAAGAAAGACAGGATTGGAGGCTTGGTTCAAATGGTAGGCACCAGCTAAGCAAACAAGCTGAATGTGTGGGAGGCCTTGAGTTCGAGTTCTGGTTTGAGCAGAGTGTGCTCAGGGTAGCTCTGGCAAGGCTAGGTGGAAGAGAAAACCCAGGGACGGTGGGCACACCAGAAATTTTGCTACAGGGGGTGCAGGGCTCTTTAGTTCAACAGCCTAGGCTTAGAGCAGCTGGGGAATCGACATGACAAACTTCAGTGTGCTAAATGGCCACAGTGGCAGCAAGACGCCAGCTTTCAAATCAGAGCCATTCTCTCTTCTACTAGCTGTCCATCCAACTGTGACCCTCCAGATCCACACCTCCTGTCTAGCTGGAATTACAGGCAGGAGCCGCCATGCCCAGCCTAGAAACATTCAACTAACAAAAACACTCTACCCCTGAGGTTGTTAAAATTCTGAAATTGCTAAAGTACACATCTTAATGTTTATAAAGATGACTTTACATCAACAAGATAAAGGTTAAATGAGCCTTAATGAACTCAGAGACTCTAATATCAGATGTCATACCAAAACCAAAACAACACACACACACACAAAACCCAACCGGCTTTCAAAGAATGAACAAGAACAACAACAACAAAAGGATACCAGGGGGAATTCTCCCTTGTAGGTAGAAAAATGGGGCATGCCACCCATTGGGAAGAGAAGACAACTTGTCAGTGAGCTGAGACAACCTTCATAAATCCTGACCAGTTTCAAGACAGACCAAAAAGGCACCAGAGCCTTGGGCGATTCCTCACAGGCTAGTTACCCCCTCCCTTCCCTGTCTTCTCCCTGGACCCAAGAAAACAGTGCCAGCCTCAGTGCTGCTGGTCTCTTGCCTTTCGTTAGCAATGTCTTTTGCTCCTTTTCTGAATTAACTAAGAAAATAAAAATGGAAGGCCTGACATGTTTATAAAGAGTCAGCGCACTGGTTAAACATGAAAGAACAGAGGCTGGGAACACTGAAGTAACACATTTTATTTTTGTGATGACAAGTTAAGAGTCCTCCTGCCAGCTGGCCCTTACAGCAGCCAGGGGCTGACACCTGTGTGCAGAAAGGAGGTGGGGGAGGCGGTATGGGCTGCAAAGACCCCCCCTCTCGGGCACAGCAGGGCCTTCTCTGACATGCAAATGAGCTCTAATTGCTGAGGTGTGCATGTCTGGGGTGTCACTGCGTGGACAGAAGTCTAAAGATACTTGACAGCTCCAAGCAGTTTGAGATCCTAACCCAAAACAACATGCTGTGTCTACTGGGGGTGGGGGGACGGGAGTTCACCACTTCGGGCCATCCAAAAGGAAGGGGCAGGAGGAAGGAGGCATCTCTGAGATGAACTTCCGGCTTGATAGCACCACTGCCAAAGGAAATGAGAAGCAGTAAGTGATGGCCCGATTAGACCAGCCACCTGCTGGTGGGGGGGGGGCTACCTCCTGAGCCACAGGTATTTCACTGAAATAGGAACATGAGGATAGATTGCTGGCAAGCCAACCCACAGCAGATAGAGTCTGAATTGGAAATGGATTTCATGGGCAGATAAAAGTCTAATAAATGGCAGGTCACTCAAAAACCATATATCATCAAGGCTCCTACAGGGTCTGGGAAGTTTGTTATCGATAATTTAAACACGAGGAGAGCCTAGCCCTTGGCAAATATTTAATTTCAAAACATACCTCCTGATTTACCCCGATACAGCATACATAGTATATTAAAAATATATTGCAAGAAGCCAGATGCCAATAAAGCAGCATTCGAAAGATGTGCTGGGCTTCTGCACATGCCCAGAAGTTAGTGTGTGAATCTGCAATCTCTCCACCTGGAAGAGGGACACGCTGTCCCATCCTATGTGCCAGCATGCCAATGGGCCAGCATTGGGATCAGAATTAGGGGCCATGGAACTCAGCGTGCTTTGAGGGAAGGCTACAAGAGCAAGGGGCCAGCAGACTCAATGAGGCCTCTGGGAGCAAAGAACTGTAGGAGGTGATGTGACAATGGGCAGGCATCCACTGCCACTACACCGTCATCACTGTACATGTGGGCCTCAGACCCTGGGTTCCTGCTTACTTTGCCACCTAGGCCACAGCAGGCTCTCATCACTTAACTGAAGCATGACAACTTGGTGCTTCCCAAGGGAATTGCAGTTCCAATAATGGAGTTGACAGCAGGGGGTGTGGCTGCAGTAACCAGACAGTCATTGGCATGGGAAATACTCTTCTCTAGTAGGGTTTGAGGGCTTCCCTAAGGGTGACAAATGCCTGCCAGAGAAGCACTGGTGTCTGAAAAGAGAATTCTTAGTGCCTCTAAGTATCTGTTGAGAGGGAACCCTAGAACTAACGGCTGGAAGGAGCTAATGGAAAGTCCTAGTCTCAGCTCTGCCAGCCCCATCGATAGTCCAGGCTTTGAGCAACCATCTCCAAGGGCCCTTCCACTGCAGGACTAGTATGTTCCACCCCTAGCTCTCAGCAGATTCTGCCAAGTCTAGATCCCACACTGGCATCTCCATGGAAGAATTGGCAACTATCCTGCAGAAGTGACCACAGTGAGAAAGAAGCCTGGCCACGTTGGGGACTCTGCAACACCCTTGCATGTTGTCGAGTATTCTGAGATCGGCCAGCCACTTGGAATTCTTTCCCAACTAGAAAACCATGAATGCCTGAGGTTTCCTGGATGCTGTCTGCATGGAGGAAGAAGGGAATCCTGAACTCTGAAACAAAACTCCCTGCCATAGTTGGCTCCCAAGGTTAAGCTGGACCCAGTGCCTCTTCTGTCATCCCTGATACAACCCCTACCTGGATAAAAGCCAGCCAAAGCTCCCAGGAGACACTGAGTCCACAAGGTGATGCAGCTGTGACCCCAAGGGGCCTCAGGGAAGCCTAACCTGTGACAGGCTTGCAGGTCAACTGATGACAAGCCACTTGACCCTTCCAACTCCTGATGAAAAGGGCTGGAAAGTTTGTTTTCAGTCAGTGACCCTGGCTGGGCAGGGGTGGGGTGGAGTGGGTGCAAAGGTGAGGTAGGCATTAGAAGAAAATGTGAGGCTTAACAAATCGCATTTTGACTCAAACCAGACCCTTCCTGGTGCTGGGGACTTCTTTGCAAAATGCCAGTGGCTCACTCTTAGAATCCTAGCTGCTTAGGAGGCCAAGATCTGAGGATCACAGTTTCAAGCCAGCCCAAGAAGGAATGGCTATGAGATTATTATTTCCAATTAACCACCAAAAAAGCCAGAAGTGGCTTGGCACCAGTGGCTTTAGCCTGTCATCCTAGTTACTCAGGAGGCTAAGAAATCTGAGGATCACTGTTTGAAGCCAGCCAGGGCAGAAACATCACATGTCACATGATACTCTCTCTCTCTCTCTCTCTCTCTCTCTCTCTCTCTCTCTCTCTCTCTCTCTCTCTCTCTCTCTCTCTCTCTCTCTCCCTCTCTCTCTCTCTCTCTCCCTCTCTCTCTCTCTCTCTCTCTCTCTCACACACACACACACACACACTAACAAGAAAAAATCTGAAATGGACCTGTGGTTTGGGTTCAGCTCTAATAAGGAGTTGCAGACTGGGCTTGCGTGTGTGTTCACATGTGTGTATACACATCTAGACTGGACCTTAAACTTCAGGCCTGAGCATTGTCCCTGAGTTTTTTTCTCCATCATTTAAATCACATCTCACTTCTGGTTTTTTACTGGTTAATTGGAGATAAGAGTCTCATGGACATTCCTGCCTGGGTTGGCTTTGGTATCAAACTTCAATCCTCATCTCAGCCTCCAGAGAAGCTAGAATGGCAGGTGTGAGCCCTGGCCCTAGCTAAACCATTTTCTATCAACTAATTTGGCAAATTTTAGCTTTAGCTGACTGAGCTGACTGCTTTTTACTGCCAAACTAAATACTGGCCACTCAATTCTACCTTGCATTCTCAGGCGACTTCTCCTTTTAATCCAAGAGTATGATGTTGACATAAATGTCAAATAACAATTAACAGGAGAACAGGCTCTCAATTGGTACTTGTGTGAAGGGAATCTGTTAGCCTGGGACCTTTGAGCCAAATGCACATCTACATATAATTATATAACACTCGGATTAGAAAGGAATCTGAATGTGAAACTTTAGCAAATTTATCACTTTTGTCAGAAATGCTGTTACCTACCTCCACCCCAAAAAGGAAAAAAAAAAATTGCAAATAAATGAAGATGAAAATATCAGATTAAAAAGCCTGTCCCAGCAAGCTAAATACAGAGGCAAACGAGTGTAAGTCCATTGGAGCACGCCCCTCCCTGCCTTATCTGCAGGGAAGTCCAGACTCCTGTCAGCTACCGGACATACTAATTTTTGCAGACAGACCTCCGCCTGCCCAGCCCACCTCCTTTCTTCCCTTCCCCAGCCCCACTCAGACATCCACTTAGGAAAGAGTGGAAATGGCAGTTAGAGCAATAACAGGCCTAAGATACTGGCTGGGCCTCACTATCACTTCTGCGCCTTTATTTGTAGTGGCAAAAACCTTCCCTTAGTAGAATCAGAGAAAATCACTCTCATCACTGAAAAGAGCCGTGTATTGAGGAGGTAAAGCGGCCAGCCTCGTGCTGTTAGAATCCAAGGCTATGAGTAAAATTTCCTGAAAGCAGAAGAAGGAGGGTTATGTTTACATCCAGGTCCAGGAAGGGGTGTGGCTGCAGCAGGGAACAGGGCCCCAATGCAGCCACAGGTGGTCTGCAGAGAACCCGTACATGGGCAGATCTCAGTGGACGTTTGCAGGGGGGTGTTCCCACAAAAACTCTTCCAGGATTGTGGTTTTCATAGGAGATAGGGCTTATCATATTCCTGTCCCATGATGTGTGTGTGTGTGTGTGTGTGTGTGTGTGTGTGTGTGTGTGTGTGTGTGTTTATTGCTGTTGTTTTGTTTTGTGCCCAGTACTGGACTTGAACTCAGGACCTTGGTGCTGTCATTTTGCTTTTTCACTCAAGGCTAGTGATCTACCATTTGAGTCATAGCTCCACATCTGGCTTTTTGGCAGTTAACTGAAGATGAATCTTATGGCTTCATGTTCAAGCTGGCTATGAACTGTGATCCTCAGATCTCAGCTTCCCAAGTAGGTAGGACTACAAGCATGAGCCAACAGTGTCCAGTTGGTGCTGGGTCCTGAAATCAGGCCCTCACACTCTTGCTTAGCTTTCTTGTTCATTACTGATGCTCTACCACTTGAGCCATGTCTCTAGTCCTCCTTTTCCTTTCTTCCCCTTTTTCCCTCCCTCCCTCCCTCTCTCCCTCCCTCCTCCCTTCCTTCCCTTCCCCTTCCTTCCTTCCTTCCTTTCGGACAATACACTCATGTAATTTTGCAAATCCTTACTGAATTATATGGCTATTTTTCTATTTCTTTCTAGTTATGTAGATGTCGCCTACCTCATCTCCTAGAAACCCCACAAGAGTCAAGACAACCTCCGTACATCTTTAAGCAGCTCAGAAATCCATATCGTGAGAGACAGACACAGGAAATTTGTAATTAGCTGCAAGGAGGAGGGAGCCCTCCTCCAAACCTCCCACTCCTCTGTGTACCGAGAGCTCATCTCTTCCTGCCATCATTAGGAAAATCTGTCTGGGACCCCAGGAACATCCTCCATTTTCTTCAGGCTATCAGTTCATAAACAAATAAGGGGAAAAAAAATTTTTTTCTGAGTGGAAACTCTAACAACCAACATAACTCCTTCATAATTCATACATGCACTGACAATCATGATTAAGAAAAAAATCTGAAACCATTCTGCAAAGCCTAAAGCATTAATTACTCCCATAGATGTCAAGACTCTAGGAAAACCTGCAACAGCAGGTGATGTGGGCAAATTAAATCGGGACAAGGTGGGCAGGAAACAAAGAGAAATCTTTCCATGGTAGATTTGCAAGCTGGCAAATGTATGCTTTCAAAGATGGAGGACCAACCCACAGTTGGTCATAAAGTCTTTCTTCCAACCTTGTGAGACATGTAAAGCGGGGGGTGGGGGGGATGCCATTGTAAACTGAATTTATGCTGGGATAAAAGCCTGAAAGTGAATGAATGCTACTATTTCCATTAAAGGAGAGATCAACATTAGTCTCAATTTATATGGTACATCCAGGAAGATCCTTGAGATTCTTCTGGTCCCATCTGCTCCCCTGGTCAGCAGGTACGCTACCCCTTGAGCCAGGCCTCCAGCCCTGCTTTTTGCTGGCAGCTTTAGAGATGAAGTCTAATAAATTTTGCTACCCCAGCTGGCCTCATACCACAATCCTCTGGATCTCGACCTCTGAATAGCTACAATAATAGGCATAAGCCAGCAATGCACAGTTTTCCTTGTTTTTACTAGCTCATTGTTCCACTCTTCTGAGTGCTCAGGAATCCACTGAAGATATGATTCTCTGTCTGTCCCTCCTCTCTGAATGATCTTACTCAATGTTTTAGCTGCAGACACCACCTGTGTGCTCACAACACTTAAATTTCACAACTCTCTCCTTGAACTTTGGAGGCAAATTCCCAACTGGCCCTTGATCCACATATCAGGTCTCTCAAATGTCAGCTGTCCAACACAGAGTCCTTGTGCTCTGCCACCCCACCGCAACCCACCCTCTAGTTGCCCCTGAATGTCTAGAGGATGCCTTGCTGCCCTTTCCACAGTGGTGTGACAAATTCCCCTCCCCTTTTATGTTTTTTTGGTATGTATCTACATTAAGAATTTGAACTCAGGACCAGTCCCTTAAGTTTACTCAGGACTAGTCCCTTAAGTTTTTTCCCTCAAGACTGGTTGCTCTACCACTTTAGCCACACCTCTACGTCTCACTTTTTTGCTGGTTAATTGGAGAGAAATGTCTCTCTTATCTGTCTGGACTGGCCTCAAACCTCAATCCTCAGGTCTCAGCCTCCTGAGTAGCTAGGATTATGGACATGAGTTGCTGGAACTCAGCTAGAGCTATTTTTTTTTCTATAACTCTCAGTTTTTTCACCATATCTTTCTCACATCCTCAAGTGTCATCTAGTTTGCTGATAAAGTCTAACTAGAGGTTGATTTCTAGGAATCTCAAAAC
This sequence comes from Megascapheus bottae, assembly GCF_031878675.1. Classification (NCBI taxonomy): domain Eukaryota; kingdom Metazoa; phylum Chordata; class Mammalia; order Rodentia; family Geomyidae; genus Megascapheus; species Megascapheus bottae. The sequence goes on from NC_143522.1 coordinate 22,729,372, forward strand.
AAAAATAATTGTGCCAGCTCTCTCAGGCAAGACTACAAATATTCCAGTATTTTCTTGGAAAAGGAGAAAGAAACCCAATTCTTTCTAGCCTTCTGCTTCAGTGAGAGTAAAACATAAAAGTATGCCATCCAGCATTTTGCCCTACGTCTTCCATATCCTACTTAATATGAACAAATCTCATGGCTCCAAAAGTCAAATCATTATTTCCACTCTTGATTTCTATTTCTGACAGACTACCAAGCAATATGTCAGGCTCAGCACAACCAAATGGAATTCATTCCATCATATATCAGTTTTCTCCCCTACTCTTACTGACGGCTATGTAGAATGTCCACCCCATAACTGGTGTGCAACAGACATACATAGGCAATACTGGGATATGAACTTAGGGCCTTGCGCTTGCTAGGCAACCGCTCTACCACTTGAGCCACTTCACTAGTCTCTTTTTGTGTTCGTTATCTCCCTTTATGCCTGGACTGTTATCCTCCCAATCATGCTTCCCTTTGTTGCTAGGGTGACAAGAGACAGAGAGAAGGGGAAAGAAAGGTTAGTTAGTGAATTATGTCCTATGATGAAAACTTTATATGACCCTATGGAGCCTCTAGAAAATGAGTGTCCAAAGATACCATGGTCTCAGGGCTCACAGTGGATTAGCACAAGGCTCCCACAGACCTTGTGTGGTCCCTTCCAACCTGTCACTCAAATACTGTCCCTAAATCACAATTCTAAAAGTACCTTGACAGGGATGGAAAAGTATATTATTTTTGTGCTTAACCCTGCATTTCAGAAAATATGGAATGACCAAATACTGAGAAAGAAGGGGAGGATGAGGAGAAGGAAGAGGAGGATTTGGGGGTGGCTAACTGGAGAGAAGAATCTCACACACTTTCTTACTCTAGGCTGATCTTCAGATTTCAGCACAGATTACAGGTGTGAGCCACTAGACCCCAGCAAGAGAGGCTTACTTTAAGACATTTGTTCCCATAAGGGTGGGCTGGCAATTCTGATATCTCTGGGGCAGTTCACAGGCTACCATCAACTCTGAGGAAAAGCTGATGTTTGGGTGCAAAGGCCACACAGAGGTCAACTTCCTTTTTTCTTAGAGGTTCTTAGTCATTTTCTCATAGACTTTTCCACTGTTTGCATGAGGCTCATCCACCTTATGAAGAACACTTGCTAATTAAAAATCTTACTTTTATATAAAATATCTTCACAGCAATATCTAGACTGCTGATTGATCAAATATCTGGGTATTATGGCCTAGATAAGTTGACAGATACAATGAATGCTAACACTGTAAAGCAGGGTTAATACGTTTAAATGTCTACAGGGGCCAGGCATGTATAGCCACCGAGTAAAGGCAATGTCACATAATAGGGCTCAGTGAGGACTGGAGGCAACCACAGGGCACATGTCTTATTAGTCACATTTGTGGGGGGAGTGGGAGGGGTGAGCATTGTCTTTGAGCTTTTTTCCCTCAAAGCAAGTGATCTACCACTTGAGCCACAATTACACCTCTAGCATTTTGGGGTGGTTAATTGAAGATAAGAGTCTCATGGACTTTCCTGCCCCAGCTGGCTTCCAACCACAATCCTCAGATCTCAGCCTCCTAAGTAGATAGGTTTACAAGTGTGAGCCACCAGAGTTCAACCCATCAAGAGAGGTGGGGGGGAATATACAAATTTTGGAAGAAGCAGCATTCATCTCAACAGCAAAAACAAAACAAAACAAAACAAAACAAAAAAAACCATGGTTTGGATAAAGTAAGCAATACAACAAGGCAGTGCATGAGGACTTTTTCATTTTAGCATCTATCAACACACAGCATCCATTTACACAGCCTACTGGCACCAAGACAAAGCACCTGGCTTACATCACGTCAGAATCAGAGCTTTCTAGTCATGGTTCAGTTCAGAACAAGTGAGGCAGCCAGCAGTCCTCCATAGTCACTGCCTTATTGAACCAAAAGTTCTGTCAGGGTAGGATGGAGAGCTGTTCAAAGTTAAACCCTATCAGCACCTGGAATACAGCTCTCCTGTATAGCTAAATGTGAAGATGCATATTTTTTTTGCCAGTCCTGGGCTTGAGCTCAGGGCCTGAGCGCTGTCCTTGGACTTTCTCAAGGACAGAGCTCTACCACTTGAACCTCAGCACTACTTCTGGCTTTTTTCTATGTATGTGGTATCAAGGAATGAAACCTGGGTCTTCGTGCATGCTAGGCAAGCACTCTACACTAGGCCAAACTCCCATGCCCTGAAGATGCATAATTTAAGACCTTGTAAGGCTGCCATCTTTGTAAAGTACTTGGGACACAACCCTCAACAAACTCTGTAATATGTAGACACTTCTGTATATAGACAAATGAACTATCAAATTTCTATGATCACTATAATCCTAGCTACTCAGGCAGGAGGCTGACATGTGAGGATTGAGGTTTGAAGCCAGCCTGGGCACACAAATCCAAGCGACTCTTATCTCCAGTTACCCAGCAAAAAGCCAGAAGTAGAGTTGTGATTCAAGTGGTAAAGTATCAGCCATGAGCAAAAGAGCTAATGGGCAGTGCCCAGGCTGAGTTTAAACCCTAGTACTAGAGGGGGAAAAAATATTCTAATACTGATAACCTGCTGGTTTGGAATTTAAACACATATTTAAATATATATATATATATATATATCTTAAAGGTATATGATGTCTGATCTTCAACCATATACTTTGTTTTTTTCAGTTGTGGGGCTTGAACTCAGGGCCTGGGCACTGTCCCTGAGTTCTTTTGCTTAAGGCTAGCACTCTACCACTTTGAGCCATAGCACCATTGCCATTTTTTTTGGTGATTAATTGGAGATAAGAGTCTCATGGGCATTCCTGCCAGAACTGGCTTTGAACTGCAATTCTCAAATCTCAGCCTCCTGAGTAGCTAGGATTATAGGCATGTGCCACCAATGCAATTTCTTCGTGTACCTTCAAATATTAATCTCAAGTTATATGTCACAAATCATGTGACCCACTGAATGGTTTTATTAACTATTAACTCAGTTTAAGGCTGGGAAACATCAACCTTCTCCCCACTCCTCCTGCCAATTAAATCATCCAAAAATAGTTGAACTTCAGCCATTTTTCCCCCGCTCTGGCAGTAACTAACTAGCAGAGTATTCCCAAATTATGTGAACTAAAGCCATACATCTTCATAAAAGATGATGTGTTCCTCCAATCTCAAAAAAAGACACACTCTTCTTTCTAGACCACTGTGAAGAAGACAATTTACTAAAACATTTCACATCCACCTTTATGTGTGAGCCACTTAACAACACAGCTTTCCAGAATCTCCCACTAAAGTCAAATCAGTCTCCTTAAAAATACCTAAAGATGTCAAAAGAAAAGACTGTGTTTCAGCAATGTTCCAGTTACTGGGGACAGGAGAGGGAGGGAGATCTACCAACATGTGTCTGAACATGCCCTTGGTACTCCTCAGGGTTTGAGTCCCTGGCCCAGTAAGTCTTAGGAACCATTCAGATTCCAGCTAGGACTGCGTGGTAAGGAAGAAGAAAAAGCACACCTTGCTGAGGTCTGCAGACCACAGTCTCAGTCACACCACACATCACGGTTGAGGGACTGGAAGCTGACTTCTCTTTACCTATAACTGCTTAGCAACAGCAGACAAGGTACAACTTCTTAAAAATTGCCATGAGAATAAACTAGGAGCAGGGGAAGTATTTTCAGCATTAAGTTGACGCTTGAGTGTGACTATATTCAAATCACAAGGACTAAAGGCTATTTTAAGAGCACCCCACTCTGCTCAGGAGAGGAAGAGAAACTGAGCCCCTTCAGGCATGGAGAGCAGCCCTTCCCACATCTGCTATCCAGTTAGTCCAAATGCTGGTGGCAATGTGGCTAATGCAGGCAGGAATTGTTTGACCCAGGTGATGGGTTGATGCCCAGCAGGATCCACATTTCCTGGGATGCCAAACCACAAAAAGGAGGAGAAACTGCTAAAAGCAAAAGATCTAGAGAGTGCTTGTTTAGTAGCTACAAGGCCCTGCATTCTAGCTATAGCACATATATCCATCTACCCATCCACCTATCCATTCATCCATCCAATCATCTGTCAACTCATCTATCTAGCAATCCATCTACTCATCCATCCTCCATACACCCATTATCCATTCATCGATCCATCTATCCACCAACCCATACACCTATACATCTATCCCACCCATCCATCTACTTATTTATCCTTCATCCACTCATCCATCTACCCATCCAACCATCCTTCATTCCATCCCATCCACCTACCCAACCACCCACCCATCTATACATACATACATACATACATACATACATACATACATACGAGCTAGATAGGTACCAAATAGATGTCATCAGTAGAATTTATCTGCCTGAAGATGAATACAAAACAACAGCAATAAAAACTTCAATAAAGGAAGGAGGGAAGATTAATAATTACATAAATGAATTAATCCAAAAACAGTAAGTAAACTGAAGCTATAGAAGCCATCATTTGTGAAGACTGACATATATGGCATAATGGAAAGGTGTGATACACGTCAGCTCCTTACTTCTTCCAACCAAGTCCTACCTCGTAAGTCTCTACCACCCATGCCATATTAGGAATCCATCCATGGGTTAATCCACTGATGAAGGCAGAGACCTTGTGGTCCAGTTACTTTTCAATAGCACCAACAGCCAGGGACCAGGCCTTTGACACATGAGCCTACTGAAAGAAACCTCTGATCCAAAGTATAACACCAGGCTATTCCCCCTCCAAATTCCCTGTAGGAAATGGGGAAGGAAAGAAGGGGGAAGCTTAAGGCTTGGAAACCATGACTCAGAAGAGAGCAAGAATGGATCCCCAAACTGAAAACAGAGGATAAAAGTTAAAACCTATATACTAAACAGCTAGTCCTAGATCCCCTGCTAACTTGGCTTTCAAAATACCAGTAACCAGTCCTATAGTCTTGTCACAGGAAACTAGGGCATTTATTCCTAAAAAGCCAGAATGTCCCCAGAGGAAAACTCCCTTGAACAAAGACACTGAAGTTTTCACAAATTGGTTAAGCTCACTTAACAACCCCCTCACAGACACACTTCCAGTCTAGGGCTCTCAATAAAGTCTTCCAAACCTTACATTTCAGTATGAAAAGACACTCAGGGATTACCAGTAATTTGAGGCAAATCTCTACTGTAAAAGTTATACACCAAAGGGAAAAAGAAAAGAACAAAAATCAACTCACAAGAAAGAGATACACACACACACAGAAAAAATAGCAAAGATTCTAACTCACTAGAATGGGCATTATTTTATCAAAAGAGAAAAGAACAAGATGTTGTAAAGAGAAATATTTGAGAAAAAAAGTAAAAGTTCTCGGATATTAAAAATTAGGAAAGATAATATTTTTTTAAAATCAGTAAATGATTTGGAAATAAAGGAAAACAAGTATTCAAATAAAACCACAAAGCCCATGAGCACCTTGTAGAGAACAGAACCATGAGTCTTCCAATTACGAATTCTTTACAACCAGAGCAGAGTTATTTATAAAGGCACAGGGCAAAAATAAAAATAAAAAAAAAATTGAAAGATTCCAGAGGAGAAAGATCTCTTTACATAGAGATCAACACTCAGAATGACAGCAGCATCAGAAAATATATGTCCACTAAGCCCTGCCTTCCAAGTAAGAAGGAAATGGTGGGTGGTCAATCCATTATTACATACCAGCAAAACTATTGGCTGACTAAGAAGAAGAGATTAATAGCTATTTTCAGAGATTGGGTTCAGGGGGAGAGAAAAGGAAGAAAGGGCTGGAGGGAGGGAGGAAGAGAGGGAGGAAGAGAGGAAAAAAGAAAAAGAAGGAAAAGAGGAAGGGAGGGAGGGAGGGAGGGAGAAAGGAAAGAAGGAAGGAAAGGAGGGAGGGAGGGAGGGAGGAAAAATGTAGCATGAATATACATACAAATCAAAAAGGACAAAGTTTAACCAGAAAAAAACCAAAGTTATACAAGATAGGATTTGTAATCAAAGCATACAACTGGTTCCCTTGATGAGTAGTACATAAACATATTGTCAGTGGGAAGAAAAGGAAGAGGAAAAGGTCTAAATTCTCAGAATAGAAAATCAATGAATAATTTTTCATAGATCAGCAGGTAAAAATGTTAACAGTATATTCTTAAATTTTTAAATGCTTGTGTTGTGTAATATGCACACAGCAAAGTACACAAAACAAAAATTCACAGATCAATGATTTGCAGCAAGACACCCAAGTAATTTTCTCCTAATGCTAAAACCAGAATACTGCCCATTCCACTGAAGCCCTGTCTTCTTGCTGCAATTCACAGTCCTGTCCTCATTGATGCCAGCATCTTAGGGTGACAGTCACCAGTTCCTTGTAGCTTTACTGTGTAAGCATTCATCCCTATGGGAAAACTATAATTTCATTGAGTCTGTTTTTAGGGTTTATGGACATAGAGCAGACACGGGGGAGGAATTCTTTCACACAATGCCAGTGAGACCCATCTGGCTCATGGAGATTGTTTTTTATTGACCTTTCATTTTTATTTATCAAAAATTGTGTGTGTGTGTGTGTGTGTGTGTGTATCCTCAAGCACATTCTTGATGGACATGGGGTAGTTTCCAGTTTGGGCTATTATGAATAATACACTTGAATATTTCTTTTCTTTTCTCCCCCCTCCTCCACCTTGTCTTGAACTCAGGATCTGGACACTGTCCCTGAGCCTCTTTGTGCTCTACCACTTGAGCCACAGTGCCACTTCTGGTTTTTGAGTGATTAATTGGAGAAAAGAATCTCATGGGGACTTTTCTACCCAGGCTGGCTTCAAATCATGATCCTCAGATCTCAGCCTTCTGAGTAGCTAGGATTATACACATGAGCCACTGGCAACCAGCTAGGAATTCTTTTTCCGACCAAAGTCATGATATAGTATCCTAAATTATCTTTTGGATATTTTATTACTTTGCTTTATTGGATGTTTTATGACTTCACACAATTAGATATAAAATTCATCTGGAATGGGGCTGGGAGTAAAACAGTCAAGTTCCACTGTTTTTCTTACATTAATATCTAATTGTCCCACATTGTTTATGAAAAATTCATGTGCTTACTCTCCTATCTATGGGGAATCTTTATCACTAACATGTGTACATATGCTAAGTCTATTTCAGAACTCTATGTTTTCTGGTTTGTCTCTCCTTGCATCTATACAGCTACCTCAACTGTTCTACCATAATAATAAATCTTATTATTGGGTAAAACAAGGTCTTCTTATTTGTCTTCAAAAATTTCTGTTCTGTTCTTGGCCATTGAGTTTGACATCAATCTTAAAATCAGCTTGTTAATTTTTACAAAACCTCTTAGGGCTTTTGCCTGGGGTTGCACTGACTCTACACTGACATATTTTAATAGCAAGTCTTTTAGTCACAAACATGATACATTCCAGCATTTACTCAGGTCTTTAATTATTCTCAATAAGTTTTTTAAAATTATAATAAATAATCTTCATACTTTTGTTATACTCATTTCTTGGTATTTGATTGCTTTTTTTCTAGTATAAGCTCACTGCATGGCTATTAGTGGTGCACAGTTTACTTGTTATATATTTACCTTATATCCAACAATTGCACTAAATTCAATTTTTTAGTGTCAACAATTTAACTAAACTTTCTACATATAGAGTCATTTAATCTCCAACAACTGTGTTTGGTTTATTCCTTTCTAATCTTAATGCCTTTCATATTTCTTCTTTACTTCCTCACACTGGCTAGTATCTGCTATGCAGTGAGGTACATGCAGGAAGAGGCAGTACATTTGTCTTTCTTCCTATTCTCAAAGAAAAGTTTTAATATGTCACCCAGTAAATATGATGTTGCTTACTTTTTAACAACACAAGAAGGAGATTTTTGTAAATGTTCTTCTAAGAGTAAAACAATATCCTTTCTACTAATTCACTAAGAGTTTTCTTTAAAAATAATCAGGATGAGCTGGGCGCAGTGACTCATGCCTGTAATCGTAGCTATTCAAGAGGCTGAGATCTGAGGATCACGTTCAAAGCCAGCCCAGGCACTAAAGACCGTGAGATTCTTATCTCCAATTAACTACCAGAAAACGGGAAATGGCCCTGTGTCTCAAGGGGTAGGATGGTAGCCTTGAGCTGAAGAGTTCAGGGACAACACCCAAGCCAAGTCTAAGCCCCATGACTAACAAAAAAAAAAAAAAAGAAAAAAAAAATCAGGATGAGATGTTGGATTGCATCCCATAGATTTTCTGTATCTATTAAGATGATCACATACTTTACTTCCTGATGCTGTTAATATATTGAGTTACAGAGGCTGTTTTTCAAATTTATTGCCCTAAAAGCTTGCATTTCCTGGAGACAATCAGCTTGATCATGAGGTAGTAACTTCTTGCTGGATTCACGTTGCATGTATTTTATTTAGGATTTTTTAAAGTTTATATTTGTGAGTGAAACTAATATGGAACTTTCCTTTTTTACAATTTGTTTTGGTCAGGTTTTAGTATCAAAATTCTGCTGGCTTCTTAAGACAAATTGGGAGTCTTCCTACTTTTTCTATCCTCTGGAAGGATTTGTGGAAAATATGTGTTATTTCTTCTTTAAATATTTATTGAATTCAACTATAAAACCATCTGGACCTGAAGTATTCCTTATGGGAAAGTTTTTAATTATATATTCATACGAATAGAAATAGATCTACTCAAGACTGCTATTTTACTTAGACAAGGTTGGATAAGGAGCAGTTTTAAAATTTGGTCAATTTCTTCTAAAATTTCAGTTATATTGTCCTAAAGTTTATTCATAATGATCTCTTACTGTGTTTTCAGTATATTGATCATATGGACTGATTTCAAATTTGATCATGAGGTACTAGTATTCCAGTAGTATTACTGGTATTTTCTTTAGTTCTTTATCATTTCTAATACTAGGAACTTGGAATATTTTCACTCCACTAACTTCTTTAAACTAATATTCATCCTTTTAGTGTATATTTTATCCTACATTCAAATTTCACAGGACATAATTATTATCCCATGAAGTCAATATTGATCTATATTGGATCATATAATTATTCTAGCTATTATTCTTCATTTTTTCTTGCACCTCTAAGTGTTGAACTGGTATAAGTTTCTTTTGGCTATCCTAAATATTTCCTTTAATACAGATTAGCTCAAAGGTAATTTTAATGCTTTTGATTTTTACTTTTTTTTTTTGTCAGTCGTAGGACTTGAACTCTAGGCCTGGGTGTTATCCCTGAGCTCTTCAGCTCAAGTCTACTGCCCTATCCCTTGAGCCACAGCACCACTTCTGGTTTTCTGATGGTTAATTGGAAATAAGAGTCTCATGGTCTTTAGTGCCTGGGCTGGCTTTGAACCACGATCCTCAGCTCTCAGCCTCCTGAGTAGCTAGGATTACAGATGTGACCCATCGCACCTGGCAATTTCTTCCTTTTTGAAAAAGCTTTTTGGTAGATATAGAATTTGTGGTAAGCAGCTGTATGGGTTTGGTTTTGTTTTTAATAGCAATTTGAACATAGCATTCCATTCCAGTTCCTTCTGGTTCCTATTGTTTCCCTTGAAGAGTCCCTTGTCAGTCTTACTGTAACTCCTTTAAGGATAAAGGGACACCTTGAACTCCAATTGTTTCTCAGGCTTTGATACAGAAATGTTAGTATGTTGAAATATTTTTACACTCATACTGCTTGGTGTCCTAGGGCCTCTCCTAGAGCTCTGTGTCATTTGTTAGTATTGGGATATTCCCAGTTATTGAATTGTTTCTCCTGTCTGACTTCTCTTCTACTGAACATGTGGTTGTATGTACAATAAGCATTTCTACCATAGTTCGTGTTTTCATGGGCTTGTCTTTATTTCCCATTCTTTTGCCTCTTCATGTTTTATTATTGCCATTAATAATTATTATTTTCATGCTGAAGAGTCAGTCCAGGGACCTCACTGACATGCTACACAGTCCCAGTGCTACCCAGTTGGTATTTTCTCCTGCTCTATATTCTAGTTCACTAATTCTCTCCACCCTAGTATCTACTCTATTGAACCTATCCACTGTTTTTTAATAAACAACCACTACATACCACTAATTCACCCACTGTTAACATTGAATGGCTTTAGTAATATATGCAATCATGCAATAAAAGCTTTTACCAAATCCAATAAAAGTATTTTCATCACAATCAATAAATCACTCAGTTCCAAAGGTCATTTGATTCCTATGTATAATGTTCATGTCTCTAGGAAAAAAAATTGATCTAGTCTCTAAATTCTTGGACATACTAATGACAGTTATTGGTTAATTTGATCATATTAATCATAATCATTAGACACCCCCCCCCAGTTAAGTTCACCTCTCTGGGCTTTTTACCACTAATTCATCACCCGAGACTTTAGATCTGTAGTTCTTCATTGCCTTAATGGTTCTCCAATGCTTCAAAACTGATTCCTGCCAGGCGCAGTGGCTCATGCCTGTAATCTTAGCTACTCAGGAGGCTGGTATCTGAGATTCGAGGTTCAAAGCTAGCCCAGGCACTTAAGTCCACAAGATTCTTATCTCCAATTAACCACTAGAAAATAAGAAGTGGGGCTGTGGCTCAAGGGGTAGGGTGGTAGCCTTGAGCTGAAGAGCTTAGGGACAGCGCCCAGGCCGAGTTCAAGTACCATGACTGGAAAAAACAAAAAGAAAACAAAATTGATTCCTCTCCACCAACACATATACCCCTTTAATTTTAAGTTGCCTTTCTCAGCCTAAGAGTTGATCTGAGCAAACATAATGCTTAGACACACTGGTAACCACTGTATACTAAGTGACCATAACCCATCAAACACACAAAGATATACATGCTATGGGCAATTACTAAAACATATACCAAAACTATCACGAATAAAGTTTTAGCCAGAGAGTAGAGCCACCCCAATTATAATACATACCTTTTCTTAAAATATGTATTTTAAAAATCACATTGGCTATATGAGGAATGTAGGTTGTATCCTTTGTACTGACTACTTAGCACTAAAAATAGAAATAAAAAGTCTGTAGAAGGAACTGTTCAGCAGTTCACTGTGTCAGGAGGGGAAATTGCTTTTAAAAAAGCTTGCCAGATGCTAGAAGCATGGCCTAGTGGTAGAGTGCTTGCCTAACATGCACGGAGACCCAGGTTTAAGTCCTCCATACCACATACATAGAAAAAAGTCAGAAATGGTGCTGTGGCTCAAGTGGTGGAGCTCTAGCTTTGAGAAAACTCAAGGGCAGTGCTCAGGCCCTGAGTTCAAGCTCCAGGATTAGAAAAAAAAAAAAGCATGCTAGTTCCTGGGCCATGTATTTCATTCATATCCTGGTATCCTGGCCTGAGATTTGGTGCTTTGATATAGTTTGGCAAACTTTATCAATGAAGGCAAAGGTTTGCTTTTTTATAAAAATATAAGTAGTTTTAGATAATTCTTGAGGAGAAATTAAACACAATGTACAAGTCTAGTGGTCCCTTCTCTTATGTTTCAAAATGTTATATTTTGCTAGTTCCCTTCAAAATTATGTCCCCTATTCCATGAAACAAAGAAACAAACAAAACAATGTAGCAAGTGAATTGCTAGCTGTCTTAGCTTTTCAGAGCTGGAGGTGTTTCCTATGGTTAGATTCTCAGGTGAACTCCTCTGGGTAGATCAGGACAGGGAGCTAGGACCAAGAATTTGCTCAATCAAAGGAAATTAGGCTGACATGTGACTTAGGGACTCATCAACATCTTGCAATTTATACTCTGTCCCTTCCTGGAATTTTGATGATGCTATTCAGGATATCACTTCCTATTCTCAATCTGCATATTTCAGATGGCTTGATTCAAAACAATGTTTGGGATACACAGGCTCCAACATTTTTCCAAAACACAGGCTTTATTGGCACCTAAAGTAATTTGCCACATGCATTGTGTTTATATCCCAGCATGTGGATAATAAATTAGGTTACAAAGGTGTGGTACACTGCTGTAGAGAAAGAAAACTCCTCAGTAAAAACAAAACAAACTATGATTTCAACCATTTAACTTAGGTCCATATGTCACTGTCATTTACTAAGCAACAGAAAATAAAAATGAGGTATTGGAAACATTGAGCCTAGCAACAAAATAATGAGTTCAAGTCAAGTACAGGGTAATATTGAGGGCAATAACCTAGGATCCAGTTCAACTGCAATTTTCTGTAGCCCTGGGGAATACTCAGGGGCCAAGCTCCTCTGCTTGTTGGTCTGGGGAACACGGGCTCTTATGCAAAGCCCCAAAACCAAATTAAGGCATCCAAGGTTTCTACTAAAAGACTTGAGACAGCACTTAGCTTTTTCACTTGTGTCATACTAATGGCCTGGGGCCTTACCACCACTCTATCAGTCATTGTCAACTGGAAATGTCTTTTCCCCACTCAATCAGCTTGTCCACACTCGCTCATTTCATCATCTCTAGGCCAGGGTCTAATCTGTACTGCTTCTCTTCCTGTGCCCAGATCCTCAGCAATACCAGGACGAGTACTCTGTAGAGCTCAACAGATATAGCCTGGCTGACTAGGTTCTCATACCAATCCAGAGGCAGAAGAGATGACTCATTCTAACCTTCAGTAGAAACCACCCATCAAATAGCAAGAAAAGTTGAGTGAATAAGACAATGTGTAAGTTAAAAACTACAATGCTACACCCCTAAATACATTAATGGGAATTTCCTAAACAAAAGAATATACTTCTTCATTCAGAAGTTTTGGTGCTTTGTTGCTTGTTTATTTGTGGAGGTGGGGTTAAGGTCTTACTTACCTGGCTTCAAAATTGAGATAATCCCAATAGATCCAAAATTACTACATGCTGTTCTTTAAAAGTGATTCAAAATCATAATTGTAATATGAAATACATATATTGATATTTAAAATGCATAATCAAGAAAAATAATTGAGATAATTCTGAGTGCCAAGATTATAGGCATGTACCACCACATCTGGCCAGAGATTTGTCTTTGTAAATACATACTGTATATGTAGAACTGAGTGGCAGGGAATAATTTCAAAAGTCCAGCACAAAAATCACCTTTGAGGAATGTATCATAATTGGTGCTTTAGACAGTACAAGCATGAAATAATTATGTATAATTAAATTCTATAATAAAATTTAAGTTAAATAAATAATAAAAGAATAATCAAATTCTAAACTTGATGGTGCTGAGAGATCAAATTGGGCTGAAGTTTTGGAGAGAAACTACATGGTGGAGACTGGCTGCTTATCAAACCAGTTTCTGTCTCTTCCTAGGCCACATCTGGACTACATTTCCCAGCAACTCTCTTGGCAGAGAGAGGTGGCCATCTTACCAAGTACTAGCTACAGCAATGGGACAGGAAGTGAAACACGCCTGCAGGTAGGTCTGTCCAATAAAAACTTGTCATTCAGGAGTCACCATGGTCTTTCCCTTTTCTGCTGGTATGATCCTAATAAGCCTGGTGACAATGAGAACTGTGGATTGAACAATGGCTGAGCACTAAAATGGGAAGCACTTGGTACTCTAAATCAACCTATGACAGAGAAGCATCTCTACAAACCAGATCACCCACTTTCCATATGTAAGAAACTTAACATTGTTTTCATTCATTACACTATTTTGTATTTGTTGATGCAGATAACAAATATAATTGAGAATTTAAATGCTTATGAATGAGTGTGGAAGGGATATTCTGGCCAGGCACTGGTGGCTCATTCTTGTAATCCTAGATACTCAGGAGGCTTTCCCACAGGAAAGCCTCTTATCTCCAATTAACCACCAAAAAAGCTAGAAGTGGATCTGTGGCTCAAGTGGTAGAGCTTTTGAGCTTCTGTTTTTACTATATAGGGATAGCAGATAAACTTGAAAAAAACTGAAGGCCCACCAAATAACAGATTATAAGAAAAGGTAGTCAGCTAAAGAAGGGATTCCAAATCATTGCCAACACTTCCTATCTCAAAATGAGTGCTATGTAGAAGAGGGAAGGTCTTTAATAAAAACCTGTAGCCACAAGGCAGCCCTCACATGGGTTTGGAGGTTGAATTTTGATCACTGTTCCCCCCAAACAACTCAAGTTAAGAGTTATAATTCCAGGAACCTGACAAAACAAGTGCTATTTCTAGAGAAATGCACCATCAATGAAAACCGCAAAAAATATTAAGAAACCAGGCATGGTGGCTCATGCCTATTATCTTAGCTATTTACAAGGTTGTGGCTCCAGGAGTAGGGTGGTAGCCTTGAGCTGAAGAACTTAGGGACAGTGCCCAGGCCCAGATTTCAAGTCTCATGACCAAGTACCCCCCCAAAAAAATTAAAAAGAATTCTACTAGAGTCTCCATAACAAAGTGACAGAAAAATAAAACAAAGAAAACAATGCACACAAGCACACAGATTCACAAAAGGAAGCAAAGTGCTATGAGCAACACTTAGCAGAGACAAGATAATTTTAAATCTGAAATCTTTGTGAGTTAGGATTGAATAGAAAAAAAGACACTGAATAGAAAATGTTTAGAAGCCAGGAGCTGTGGTTCCTATCCATTACCCTACTCAGGAAGCTGATCTGTGAGGACTGTAGTTCAAAACCAGCCTTGGCAGGAAAGTCTGTGAGACTCTTAGCTTCAACTGACAACCAAAAATCTGGAAGTGAAGCTATGGCTCAAGTGGTAGAGTGCCAGCCTTCAGCAAAAAAGTTAAGAGCTATCAACCAGACTCTAGTTTAAAGTCCCAGAACTAGCTTAAAAACAAGATAAATAAATGTTTAACTAATAATGTAAAAGGACAAATATATAAGAAGTGTGTGCAAGATTAGACAGATGAAGGGGCCAGGAATTTGTGCTTGTTTAGCATGAACTAAGACCCAGGTTTGATTCCTTGGTACCACATGCACAGAAAAAGCCAGATGTGGTACTGTGGCTGGAGTGGTAGAGCTCTAGCCTTGAGAAAGCCCAAGGATAGCGCTTCTCCCCTGAGTTCAAGCCCTGGGACTGGCACAAAAAAAAAAAAAAAAAAAAAGATTAAATAGATGAGACATAATAGAGTTAATAAGACTGAAGAAATTGTCTAGAATGTAGGATATGAAGAAATAGAAAACACAAAAGGGAAGTTAAAACATAGAAAGAATAAAGAACAAAAGTTTAAAACATTTGTATTAGAGAAAAAGAGTACAGAGTAGGGATAATATTCTGAGAATCTTTCAGAACTGATGAAAATTCAATTTACAAATGTAGTTTACAAAATTCCTAGAAAATTAAAAAAAAACACATCAAAGTACTTGTGATTAAACTGCAGAAAGTCAAGGACTATATTAAAAACATTCATAAAGTACTCTGGAAGAAAGAAGATCATCAATATAAATGACAATTCGACTTAGCACTGATTTCTCTTTAACACAGAACAGATAACAAAGGAACAACATTTTTAATATGCTGAGTGAAAAGTTTTACTTTTATACCTAGCAAAGTTTTATTTCAGACTTGTGATCACTCTATTATAAGAACAAGTGGAAAATAGACATTCATTAAATGAATTGATGGGGATATGAAAGAATTATAAGTAAGAAACATAGTAAAAATGAATATATATTTCCAGTTTCACACAATAATAAAAATGTCTAAACTTTTCTGAGCTCTGGGGTTTAAAATTTAAAAAGTAAAGCTATAACTCTGAGCAAAAATGGGAGATCAATTGGAGAAAAAGTGATTGGAGTTAAGGGCCAAAGTTTGTCATGTTTATTTGGGAGAAAAAAAAGCACTAATTAGCTTTAGGCTTTGATAACTATCCATACGAAATTTCTAGACCACTAAGAGAATCATTAAAGTATAAAACTATCAAATGCCTATAGAAAAAAACATATGAGGGTATCAATGTTTGTGACATTATGCACCTTCTATCTGGTGAATATAATGTAACCCTTCTATTAATCACAATAAAAAATTATTTAAAAAAATTAAAAATAATATATGAAATAGAAAAAAAACCTAATCAATTAAAAAGAAAGCAAGAAATATGGAGGAGGCTGGGAAAATAGAAAGAACAAAATAAGATTTAAAAATAAATTGGAATATATCTGCAATTACAATAAATATAAATGTGATGCATATTTGAGTTAAAAAGTAATTATTTACAGACTGTATGAAAATCACCTCCAGCTATATGTCACATAAAAGATGGCTCTTGTATACTAAGGAACAAAGGTCTGAAAAAAAAAAAGTAGGGAAGGGAAAAACAAGTATCAGCAAAAACAAATCAAAGGAAGTCCCACTGTTGTCTCATATGTTTATATTCACATCAGACAAAATGCTCTTGAAAGCAAAAAGCATTTTGAGAGGTAAAGAGCATTACTTCATATAAAAAAAAAAAAGGTTCCATTTCCCAGGAACACAGAAGAATTCTAAATGTGTATATACCAAACACAAAGAAAAAAAAATCTAACAGGGGGGAGGGTAATGGGTACCAAGACATGTGAAAGGGTATCAATGTATGTGAATTAATGCACCTTCTATCTGGCAAATATCATGTAACCCTTTTATTAATTACAATAAAAAATTTAAAAAAAATCTAACAGCCTACTAGTAGGAGATCTTAATTCATCTCTTTTTAGCAGGAAATAGACAAAGCCAAGAATCAAAAAGTAGAAAAGAGGGGCCGAGAGTTTGGCCTAGTGGTTAAAGTGCTTGCCTAGCATGCATGAAGACCCAGGTTCGATTCCTTGGTACCACATACATAGAAAAAAGCTGGAAGTGGTGCTGAGGCTCAAGTGGTAGAGCTGTAGCCTTGAGAAAGTCCAAGGACAGCGCTCAGGCCCTGAGCGTAAGCCCAGGACTGGCAAAAAAAAAAAAAAAAAAAGATTTAAACAATCCTGTTAACAAGTTTAACTTAACTAAGAGGACATTGTAAGATCACAGGACTACATAGATTCACCCACAGACAAGCACCCAATTGGCAAGAGACCTGGCTCATCCAACCAGCCAAGGACCCCAAATTGACTGCATCTCCATAAGAAGTAAAAGGGAGCTGCAATGGTGATTTACGCCTATAAGCCTAGCTACTCAAGAGGCTGAGATCTGAGCACTGTATTTTGAAGCCAATCTGGGCAAGATATTCCATGAGACTCCTATCTCCAATGGACCATTAACAACAACAACAAACAAACAAAAGTGGAAGTAGAGCTATGGTTCAAAGTAGTAGTCTTAGTCCTGAATACCAAAGCTGAGAAACAGCGCCCAGACCTGCCCCCCCCCCTCTCTCTCTCTCTCTCACACACACACACACACACACATACATAAAAGGGAAAGGAAGAGCAAGTTCCACATCCCTATCCTCCCCACCCCCATCACCGACAAAAAGAAATTGGGGCTGGGCTCAGTGAGCAGTAATGGGTGAGGCCAGATTACAGAAAGACTTAAGAAATTTAGGTAATGGAGAACAGATGTAGTAAGGTTGGCATCAAATGCCTATAGAAAAAAAAATATGAAATAGAAAAAAAAAACTTAATTGAAAAGAAAGCAAGAAGTCAAGGGAGTCACCCTTTGATTCTCAATGGAGGGGGGGGAGATTAAATGATACAAAGAGCTCAGTAACTTGGGTTGTAACCATACTGAGCTGCTTTCTCAGTTGTCTTCTGGGACACTAGCACTTAGCCTCCCCAAATCATCCCTTCTGGGATCTTGCTTTCCTGATTTTCATTTCCATATTGCTTATGGAGACAGAGCTGAAGACTTGAGTCTCAGGTTAAATAGTTCACATGGCTAAAGTCCCATGGCAGTAGGTAATATGGAGGCAAGTTTCTTGTAAGAGAAGTAGAGTTATCAGAGTGGTTTGTGTGAGGTCTGCCAGAACAGCCCTTGCCCTCTTCCTCACTACCAGTAATCACCTGACTGAGTCAGCAAAAGGCCCTGGTCACTTCCTCATCCACTGAGGTCACATCCTGGGCCGCCCTGGCCACGCCTCCCTAGGACAGTGAGAGGTTCCCCAGGCTGAGATTACTTCCGCCTTCTGCATTTCCCTATATCATCTTCCTCCACATGCGTCCCCCTTCTCTTTTTCTCCATTCTCTTTTCCTTGCCCTCTGTCTCCACACACCTCCATCTTGTGCAGCCTGCTGCTTCCTTCCCCCTCCCCTCCCCATAAACTCTTCTCTGCCTGAACCATGAGGAGGGTCTGAACCTTACAATTTGGAGAGTGGTTTGGTGAGAAGACTTCAGGAGTAAAAAATAGAGGGTTCTGGGTAACAGATTACTTGTCTCCTTCTTGGAGAGAGGTGGGGGAAATAGGGGGCAGAGAAATCAGCAAAGTGGCCCTGGGGATCACCTAGACACACAGCAACTGAGATTTCCAGCCTCAGAAATGAGGATGATGTTGTGACTGAGTGGGAAGAAAAAAAAAAAAGGTCCTTAATAAAGATTTCTGCTCCTACGTTTAGACTCTGAACTTTCATGCTATTTCTTTTGTTCCCATTCTTCAGACTGAAAAAAAAAAAAGCAAAAAGCCACGCTCTCTGGATCTTCATTCATGTTGAAGTTCAAAAGACTATTACAAAAGATTATTCTTCTAAAACATCTACAGTTGTATAGTCCGTCCAGGGCTGTGCCAGGAGCTAAAGAACACGCAACTCATGGTGAAGCTACTCAGGTGCCAGCCTCATCTGTTCTGGGCTTTACATCTTAGTGCCCAGCCTCCAGACGCTCCTAAGGGCACCTGGGTGTCCCTGAGCAGCTCTCTGGTCCAGCCTGGGCTTCCAGCTTTCACGTGGACCTTCAGTCAGGGGCCAGCAGCCCTCAAGGGCAGGCCCAGGCTGGTCACATAGAAAGCCAGGCCCCACACGGGATGTCCTCTCATCCTCACTGCCCCTTCCTGGACTGTCTCCAAAGCCAACTGCCCACTCTTCAGTTCTCCAGCAGGGCTGTCAGTCTAAGCCAAAGCAAGACATGTAAGAGTCCAGAGCAAGGAGCTCAGGTAGGAACAGACCTCAGGCTGTCCAGATCAGATTCAAACTAAAGTGGAGCTACATTTGGGGACACTGCCAGTGTAAAAGCTGGAGAGAGTTACAGAGCTGGTGGTATGCAGGCCCCAAGTGATTGCCTCACCCTGGTATCCCTGCATCCCTGCTGCATACAATTGGGGTGCAGTAAGTGCTCAATTTACCATATGTGTGTGTATATATATATATGTATGTGTGCCAACTTACTATATATATTTATACATATATCTGTGTGTATATACACATATATACATTTGCATATATACACATATGTGTCACCAGTGCTTCTCTTCATAGATGCCTTAAAATGATTTCACTCATGTGAAATGGATAAAAACCCACCTGTGAAATATGAAATGTCCCATCAAGTCCTTCACCTGACCCTTCAAGAGCATCAGGAAGTATCAGAAACCTGCTTCACTGAAAGCGTATCCCAGGTTCCAACACATCTCCTATATGCTATGATGAGCCAATGCTTTGATTTGTGACATTCCCCTGCCCTAGCAAGAGCCAGAGCATACTGCCCCTGCCCAACTTCACCTCTATAAATCCACATGGGTTCCACAGGATTTAGTGGTAGGAGGTGTCTGCGAGGGCATTGTGGGCATTCTTCTAATCATGATGGATCAAATGCAATGGGTTTGCTTGTTTTGGTACCAGTTCTAGGGCTTCGGGACCTTGTACTCTCTTTTGTGCTCAAGGCAGAAGCTCTACCACTGAGCCATGCCTCCACTTCCAGCTTTTTGGCTGGTTAATGGGAGATAAGAGTCTCATGGACTTTTCTGCCCAGGCTGGCTTTGAACTACAATCCTCAGATCTCAGCCTGCTGAGTAGCTAGGCATTATAAGCACCTGCTTCTTTATTTTTGTCTAGGTTTGGCTTATGTTTTGGAAGTAATGGAGATCAAATTCAAGGTCTTATGCTTGCCAGTCAGGTGCTCTACCACTAAACTATGCCTCCAGCTCCATTTAAGTTGGCTATGTTCAAGGGAGGCTCTATCTTTATTCTCCGGGTAAGATCCACTTATTTATGCTTCCCCTTGTTGCTGGGGCTAGCAGGTATGTGCCACTGTGCCCAGCTATTTATTGAGATGGTGTGTCATATGCCCAGGCTCCCCTAGAACTGTGATCCTCTGATCTCCACTTCACCAGTAGCTAACGTGACAGGCGGGAGCCACTGCACCCAGCTTAAATGAGGTGTTTTTAATCCAAAAGAAAGCCAAGAGAAATCACTGTATTTGCACACCAGAGTTTGTTGAGCAGCTCATGTAAATTCAAAACATGAATGTTGTCTAGGAAATCTATTCTTATGGCTCAGAAATGCCAGAACAGACTGGGTATAATGAATTGGTAATTCAGGAAAATCCTATTCTGTGACAACCTTTTGTTTACCAAATAAGTGAATGAATCAAGGAGTAGATGAAGGAAAATCTAATCGAAGAAGAGAAATAAACATCAAAAGCTGGGCACTGGTGGCTCAGACCTACAATCTGAACTACTCAGGAAGCTGAGATCTAAAGATTATCATTCAAAGCCAGCCAAGGCAGAAAAGTCCCAATGAGACTCTTATCTCCAAGCAATCACTCAGAAACTAAAAGTAGAACTGTGGCTGAAAGTGGTAGAGCTTTGAGCAAAAGAGCTCAGGGACAGCGCCCAGAACCTGAGTTCAAGCCCTTCATCCAATAACAACTAAAAAAATAAACATCAAGAAAGGGTTTAGACAGTTCCTGTCATTATGGTTAGCTATGTGAAAGCAGTCAAAAGGCAAAATCCTACTTTTTGCCAACATTACAACAAACAGTCCTCATCCCAGTCTGTGATTTATCCAAAAAAGATAGTCTATCTCTAGTGTAGAAGAAGATGCCCTCACTGAGGAATAAAAACAGCCAGGACAGGAGTTATTTCGTGGCTGGTGGGTAGAAAGTGACTAGAATGTGGAGCTGGAACTTCAAGCTGAGAACTGATTAGCTTGTTCAGCAAGGGGAGCTCTAAGAAAGCAATGGTCTCAGTTTCTTCATCTGAGGAAGGGCATACGAATGCAAAGTGTAGCTTCAGTCTATTCTGAGAATCATCTTCAATAATGTGGGAAACAGCACCTGATACGCCAAGGCCCTTTCTCAGTGATATGATTTTTTTTTAGTGTTTGTACTGGGGTTTGATCTCAGGGCTTCTTAT
The DNA here is from genome assembly GCF_031878675.1 of Megascapheus bottae. Taxonomy (NCBI): domain Eukaryota; kingdom Metazoa; phylum Chordata; class Mammalia; order Rodentia; family Geomyidae; genus Megascapheus; species Megascapheus bottae. The sequence goes on from NC_143522.1 coordinate 22,750,571, forward strand.
TCTCATTTAGCTTTCATGACTGATGCTGGTGCTCTACCACCTAAACCTACTTTAGGCTTTTGTTTTTGGCTGTTTAATCAAAGATAAGAGTCTCTCAAACTGGGTGTCAATGGCTCACACCACCAGAAAATCAGAAGTGGTGCTGTAGCTCAAAATAGTAGAGCCCCATGACTGGCATTAAAACAACAACAAAAAGTCTCTCAGATATGACTTTAAACCACGATTCTCAGATCTCAGTAAGTAGCTAGGATGGCAGGCATGAGCCACTGGTATCCAGTTTACAACTTTTCTATATCATCCATTGTTGTCAGTCTCATCAGAATTAGTTTATTCACCCTTCCTTCCTTCCTTCCTTCCTTCCTTCCTTCCTTCCTTCCCTCGCTCCCTCCCTCCTTTCTTCCTACCTCCTTTCTTCCTTCCTTCTTTCCTTCCTTCCTTCCTTTTCTTTCTTTCTTGTTGGTTGTGGGGCTTGAACTCTGACCTTGGGCTCTCTCCCTGAGCCCTTCAGCTCAAAGTGACCACTTTACCACTTTAAGCCACAGAGCCTCTTCCAGTTTTCTGGAGGTTATGTGGAGGTAAGAGCTTCATGGACTTTCATGCCCTGGCTGGCTGGCTTTGAGCCTTGATCCTCAGATCTCAGCCTCTTGAGTAGCCAGGACTGGAGGTGTGAGCCACCAGAGCACCGAGCAGTGTGTTCTTTTTCAAAAGACCATTTTACCACACTAAAGGGGACAACCTTAGATACATTTGTTGAGTAGCCCTTACAGAGCCAGGATTGCATATGAAAACCTCTCAAAGTGTTAAAATGTCCCGAATCAGAAAATGTCAGGGTGCTAAGATACCTCATAGGTTATCTAAACCCACCTCGTAGAGTATACTAGAATCCCTTGTTCCAGGGGAGTTGGCTACTCTCCAAATCACAGCAGAATCTACACACCCAGTACCACATGTGCAGAAATTCTCCTGAAATCCCCTCTACCAGGCCACTGTGCATCCATCTAATCAAAGAGCCAGCCCCCAAGGCCTTCAGAGTGCATGGCTCTGTGCATTTGCCACACACACACACACACACACACACACACACACACACACACACACACACACACCTTGAAACACTGGCTTCCTATAGCAGTAGCCTGAAGTCTTCTTTGCAGTGTAGGGAAGAGAAGGAAGAGAAAGGAGATGGCCTTAAACAGTCCAACCACGGGGGAGGGCAGGGGGGACTGCCTGCAATGCAATTCAATAAATAAATGGTATCCACAAATTTCATTTACTACCCTGGCCAACTATTTTGTGCTTATAGACCAGTTTCAGAGAGAGAGAGAGAGAGAGAGAGAGAGAGAGAGAGAGAGAGAGAGAGAGAGAGAGAGAGAGAGAGAGAGAGAGATATTGGACGCTCTCTGACTCCCTGGAACACTGATTAGAAGGACAATGGAAGGCATTGTCCTTTCTACATGTGCAGACACCCCAACTGAGGAGCCTCTAAAAATCAATGCAGGGAGATTGGCTGTGTTCTTAAGAAGCACAATTGGGCAACCAGACACTTTGCCTGAATCCTCTGCTGATTACCTCCAGGCTGGTGAGGATGTGAAGAAAACAGGCCAGAACAGCAAGGAAGGAGGGAAGGAGGGGAGGAGGAAGAGGAGGGGAGGGAGGGAACCCAAGGGGATTCCCTGTCTCCTGCCTCTAGAAATCCTTCAAACTTGGGGACACAAAGGGAACAAGTGAGCCTCCTTTCTATGCTGCATCTTTCAGTATAATCTCATAATAGAGGAGATAATGTGGGTATATTTGATGAGATTCACATATCATCTGTGTGTTATCATTTGACTCAACACTCAAAAAACACTAGCGAGTCTCTGCCAAGCAGATTTATATAGCTTGGCAAACTTTCATTTCATGAATGACACTAAATAGGAAATTATTTTCACTGACTAATATAAGAGCAGTAGTAGGACAGATCCTAAGGTGACAATAAATAATACTCTTCAAGTAAAACTACAGTGCCAGGTGCTGGTGGCTCACGCCTGAAATCCTACCTACTCAGGAGGCTGAGAATCAGATTAGGGTTCAAAGCTAGCAGAAAGCTGGACAGAAAAATCTAGGCGATTTCATCTCCAAATAACCAACTGGGCAGGGGCTTGAGCTTGCTAGTCAGACATTCTAATAGTGGCACCATGACCCTAGTTCTTTTCCCTTTAGTTACTTTTCCAGATAGATCCCTATCTATCACATCTTTGCCCAGAGCTAGCCTTTATCTTGATCATCATATCTTTGCCTTCTTCATAGCTAGGATTACGGAGATGCCTCCACTGCCCAGTACAATGGGTTTTTCTTGAACTTTTTACCCAGGTTAGTTAGAAACAACAATCGCCTTACCTCTATTAAGTCCACATTCTGACCCTCCCAATCTCTGCTCCCTAAGGAGCTGAGATTACAGGTATGCATCACCATTTCTGACTTAGTAGCTCTGTTTTTATTCACCTCATATACTAGGGTATTGCAGAAGATTCCATTTGGTGCTAAATATAAAACAATGTATGTTTGCAAACCATTACAAGAAATGGTGCTCTCTCCCCAGGTTCTCTGAAGCCCACTCACTAGGCTTTTCCTACAAATAGAGAGCCCTCCCTTTATCCTCCTTTTTCCCCTAGAAACAAAATGACTCAAACAATTAAATACACTTAATTTCAATAGTCAAAAAAGAATTCAGTCCTTGAAGCAGCCAGTCATTGTTCTCTGGGCTGGCTTTGGCCTCCTCACTACCACCATTGGTTAGGGCAAGGTTGACCCATATCTGGCAAGTATTATTATTATTATTATTATTATTATTATTGCCAGTCCTGTGGCTTGAACTCCAGGCCTGGACACTGCCCCTGAGTTTTTGTGCTCAATACTAGTACTCTACCACTATGAGCTACAGCTCCACTTCTGACTTTCTAGTGGTTAATTGGAGAGAGCAATCTCGGGGACTTTGCTGCCCAGGCTGGCTTTGAACTATGATCCTCAGATCTCAGCCTCCTGACTAGCAAGGAATACAGTGCCCGGATGACAAGTATTCTTAATAGACTGTTTTCTTAGAAGCAAAAAGGAGAACGAAGCTGTCTCTTTCCCTTTGCTTTCCTGTATTAATTCAAAATTGAAACTGGCATTTGGTTGTTATTTTGGAATAATTATTCAAAATTTGGCATCACTATCAAAAAATGCCAGCTTCAATGACTACATGAGTAACGATCTGACACCCAAAAATGAATAGGAATTTTAATGAACATCTTGTTAATTTGTATGGGTAAAAGAAGTAGTCTGTAGTAGCGTAAGAATTATTTTTTTTCTAATTCCAAAGTCAAAAAAGAGATAAGCAGAAATGAATTAATTATATTTCTAAAAGTCCCTCTCAATGAAGTGTTCTGAGCAAATGCTGACAAACTGTGGAGAAGGAAGGTTCTAGAAACCAACAAATCCCATTCATTTCCTTCAGTTTGTAAAAACAGGCAACTGACATGTTTCCTGCAAGTGAAAATACACACAGATAAGAAAGCTCCCTGCAGGAAATCCTTTGCTACCGGGCTGCTTGTGGCATTTAACATAAACTTTTCCACCAAGTCCTAATTTGCCCCACATGTGGTAATTTAGAATTTTGAAATGTGTATGAATGTACCCATGTGATGTGATGTGGCTTGTATCACATGCAGGTTAGTAAATTAACACTAAAAAAGGACTTCTACGGGGCCGGGAGTTTGGCCTAGTGGTAGAGTGCTTGCCTAGCATGCACGAAGACCTGGGTTCGATTCCTCAGTACTCCACATACATAGCAAAAAGCTGGAAGTGGTGCTGAGGCTCAAGTGGTAGAGTGCTAGCCTTGAGAAAGTCCAAGGACAGTGCTCAAGCCCTGAGCCCAAGCCCAGGACTGGCAAAAAAAAAAAAAGGACTTCTACTTAATTAGTTGGTGAAAACAGAAATTTGAGGCTGTTTAAGATCAAACTGTAATCTGAGTAAGTTTAAACACTGACCATTTTAAATGAGTTTAAAGCAATGCTATGATAAATGTACCAGGAATGGGAGGAAGTTTGACTTGTTTTTTCTAAATGAGTATTAAGGAATGTAACATTTAAAGACTACTATGGACAAGATGAGAAAACTATAACAAATGTATTGGCTTTATACTGATAAAGCATGATAAAGAGGTTTTTTTAATATGTGTGTGAGATGGTACTTGGTCTTGAACTCAGGGCCTCTCACTCTTAGCTTCTTCTGCTCAAGGATGGAGTTCTACTACTTGAACTGCATCTCCATTTCTGACTTTATGCCTGTTAATTTGTCTCCCTAAGCTGGCTTCAAACCTTGATCTTTCAGACTCAGCCTCTAGAATAGCTAGGATTTAAAACAAAAGTCACCAGAGTTCAGCTAGGATGAATTTTAAAGTTAAAGTTTAGGGGAAGACTACTGGGTGATTTTCCACTTAGCAAAACAAGTAGGGTAACGAGGGGGGGGGGGGGACAGGGAGGTGTCCGAACTTTTCCCCCTCTTCTCATCATTATTATAGACATGGTAGAAATATTTTCCACTTTGGTTTTAAAAGCCTCCAAAATATCCTAAAAATGAAAACATTTTACCCCATCCAAAAACAAAAATACTTTCCCAAATCAACCAAATAATAACATATGCAGTTTTGAAAACAATTCTTTTTTAAATTTCCATTTAGGAGCTTTTTTCTTTCACTGCTCAGCTACCAAGAACATCCTCATTCTATCCTGAAAAGCACTCGATGTCGAAGCACTCGATGTCACAATTTCTCTCCACTCATACTTTGAAGCTTTAGAATAGGATCCAATACAAACTGGGGTCTTTCAGTTGCATTGTTGTTGCTTTGAACCCTCTGGCAAATTGAAATGACCCACCATACCTTTCCCATTCACAGGTGATATTCTAGTCTGGGTACTCACAGGAGACTTCTCATAGTAGACATACAAATCAGTTTTACTCCATAATTAAGTGCTCAGGCGCATTCTTCCCTTGCACATCTCAGAGGCAGCAAAAACAAACAAAAAAAGAACCCTAAATGATCATGCTCCCTTTTAGTCTTTTCCCTAAACTACTTTACTTTTCTCTCTTTCTCTCTCTCTCTCTCTCTCTCTCTCTCTCTCTCTCTCTCTCTCTCTCTCTCTCTCTTTCTCTCTCTCTGGGTGTGTGTGTCTCTGTCTCTCTCTCTCTGTCTCTCTCTGTGTCTCTCTCTCTCTGTGTCTCTGTCTCTCTCTCTGTCTCTCTCTCTGTCTCTCTCTCTGTCTCTCTCTCTGTCTCTCTCTGTCTCTCTCTCTCTCTCTCTCTCTCTCTCTCTCTCTCTCTCTCTCTCTCTCTCTCTCTCTCTCTCTCTCTCTCTCTGTACTGGTTCTGAGGCTTGAACTCAGGGCTGGGGCACTGTCCCTGAGCTTTCTTCACTCAAGGTTTATGTTCTATCACTTGAGTCACAGCTCTGCTTCCAGATCTTTGCTGGTTAATTGGAGATAAAGAGTCCCACACACATTCCTTCCCAGGCTGGTTTTGAGCTGCAACCTTCAGGTCTCAGCCTCTTAAGCAACCAGGATTACAGGCATGAGCCATTGAACTTTGATTCTGCATGATTTGCAATTTCAAAAAGTGATAAATACAGTTACAAAATCCAGGAGGCTGCATTTTTTGGTGGTGGTTGTAAAATGACCTTGATTTGACAGGTACTGTCTCAGGTTTCAGCCAGTGCTGTGGGAAAGATTACAGAGGCCAGCCTGTTCCACGAGCCTCGCTGGCCTTTTTTTTTTTTTAAGTGGTGGTCAGGGTCGTATATTTACATGTGTTGGGGGTGGAGTGGGGTTACTCTTCTCAGTTTCCATGACAACTGCTTCTCCACTCCTGGGTCATTAGATACCATCCACTTCCTGTGTCTAAAATTTTTAAACCAATCAGAAAAGTGTTTATAGGTTTAACAACTTCTGGGACTGAATCTGTCTAATAAAGCACTTGAAGGCTTACGTTTTGTTTAAGGCACGGTGTTGTACGGCTATCTGGTTTCACAATGTTACCTCTGTTCGCAGCCTTCGATGTAAAACATCAGCCTTTTGCTTGGATGTGAAATGCGTGCTGCGCAGAGCAGATTCTTATAACAGCGGGCAAGCTCGTTTTGACTGCGTTTCATTGTCTTTTTCTTTTTCGGTCTGTAAGGCTTACATTTAGTGTGTGGAACGTGCTAATGGCCAAAACACTTAAATTACCAAAGTAATGACACAGTTAAGCACCCATCTGCTGATGTTGCTACTTAACTACTCCGATCAAACAGCAGTTAGGAGGGAGGGGAAAGAAAAAGAATAATAATTCTAAGTTGAACAACTTGCATCCTACCATTCGAGGAGCCAAAAATCATTGAAGAAGTATTGCAAAAAGCACTAACTGTCTATCAATGTTAAGACGTCTGCAAAGAAATCTGTCACCAAAATGGCCTACTTTATCTGGAGAGAAACAGCAACAAAAATTAAACATAAAAATGCCTCTAGAGCCAAATGCAACCCGGATTTTAAAAAAGAGAGAGAGAAAGAAAGAAAAGAAAAGAAAGCAATCTTGCAGAAAGCCGCGCACATGGAGGCTGATCTGAAATTATGGCACGGTTTTAAAAGAAGATTTGGGGTGACTGCTTTCCTAAGTCTTCAATCTAACTAACCAATCAGCGTGAGAGCTGGGGAGTGGGGGGACGCTCCGGAGATCCGTGCCTGTCTTCAGAGCTCGGCACCCTCGCTCGGGCAGAGCTGGCAGATCAATGGAAAAAAAAAAAAAAAAACAGGGAACAAAAGGAGGAAAAAATCACAGGATCTCTCCCCGAGCCCCGGAAAGCGATTCCCCTATTTCTCCCGGAGCCAGCCGCCCCGCCCTCCTCCCCACCCCGGCCCGCAGCCGGCCGGACGCCCCCTTCGTGCGGGACCAGACCCTGTCCTGTCGGCCGCCGGGTCCCAACCCGTGCAGACCCCCCCGACCCCCGACACGGACGCCCGAGATCCAGGAACCGCCCCCCCCACAGGCTCCCCCAGACGCCCCCCGCCGGGTCGAACCCAGAACGTGACGGTGGAGGGAAAACGGGAGCCCGGCACCGGGCCGGGTGGGTCGGGATGTTCCTCCACACCGCGTCTCGCCGGGAGGGAGGAAGAAAGCTCCGTCTAGACGGATGGATCCACCGACATGCTTTGCTGTTCTCAACCCAAAGGAGCACGCGCCCCCTCCGCTCCCGTCAGCCGGGACTCCGCAGCGGCCGCGGCGGGCGGGCGGGCGGGCGGGGGTCGCCGGCCGGCCCGGGTTTACCTCAGACGGCGACGCGGCCGCCGCGACGCCGCGGGGAAGACCGGCGGGTCCGCCCCCGCCCCCGCCGCGCCGCCCCACTCCGCGCCGAGCGCGGCCCGAGCGGGACCCGGAGGCGCGCGGGGACCCCCCGGCCCCGCAGCGGGGCGGCCGGCTGTCACGAGCCGGGCCGCCGTGGCTCCTCAGGGGAAGGGCTCCGCGGCCCCCGCGCGGACGGACAGACGGGCGTCAAGCGGCGAGCCGAGCCGCCGCGGCTGCCACAGAAACTTTTCTCCTTCTTTCCTCCTCTCTCTTCTTTTTTTAATGAACTTACTTTGCAGACAAAACTAATGGAAATAAGACGCCCCGCGTCCCCGCCCCGCGGCTCGCTCCCGCGCCGGCGGCGGCGTGCCGTGACCCCGCCGGGTCCCCGCGGGCGGGCGGGCGGGCGGGCGCGGGGACGGGGCGCCTCCCGCCCTCCCGCCGCCCCCCTCCCCGGCGCCGCGCAGCCCCGGCTCCCGTGACGACCGCGGCGGAGGACGCGGACGGTGAGCGACCCCCCTCCCCGTGCGGTACCTGCGGTCGCCGGCCCCCCGCTGCTCCTCGCGGCCGCATGGGGGCTGCGGCGGCGGCGTGCGCTGGCCGAGGGGCTCCCCACACACCCCCCGCCGCCGGGTCGCGCCGTCTCCCGCCCGGCCGAGCTGCACGGAGCACGGCCGGAATCCCGGCTCCTGCGCCCGGCGCCCGCCCGGGGTCGGCGGAGGCGGCGGTGGCGGTGGCGGCGGTGGCGGTGGCGGTGGCGGTGGCGGTGGTGGTGGTGGTGGTGGTGGTGGTGGTGGTGGCGGCGGCGGCGGCGGCGGCGGCGGCGGCGCGGCTCCCACCCGGGCCCGGAGTCCCGCTGGGTCCTAGTGCGCGCCTTCCCGCCTTGCGGGTCCGGACGCTGCCGCCGCCGCCGCCGCCGGGTCTCGCAGCCCCGGAGCGCACGTACGGGCAGGCAGCAGCGCGGTTCCAGTGAGGGGTGCTGGGGTGAGGTGGGGAGGGGACCTCGGGAAATGGAGGAGGAACACCGGTACCCGCGGGCCCCGTTCCAAAGCCACCGGTTGTGCGCGGATGAACCGGAGCCAAGTGACAAACCCTGGCAGAAGATGGTTGGTGACCAGGGAACTCAGGCCTGGGAAGAGCCTGCAGCCCCGGTGCAAGGCGCCTGAGAACACGCAGGTGTGTCCCCGGGCTCCGGGGATGCGGGAGGTACCGGAGGTGACAGGACCCACCGGGAAAGATGGAAAGATCCAGGGCAGAAATAGAGCAACCCAAAAAACATTTTTAAAAAAAAGTTGGAAATCAACCTTGTTTGAAACCAGTTTTCCAAATCTCTTCTCCCGGTTAACAAGTCCTCCTGTGCTTTTTTGCTTTCATCTACTTTGTAAGATGCTATTTTAAATAACAAAGCCCCATATGGCTAACCACGTTGTCATTTGATTTTCAAAAGACCTCCAAAATCGCATCAAAATATGCACTCATGTGTCTCCTAACAAATCAACCAGAGAGAATTAATGGTGGCATATGGTGTGTGCCTCGTTCAGAAAACTTAATTACAAATTAAAACAAATGCGGAAATCCACAAATTCCGTAAATGGAAAGTAAATTATGACCCTAGGTTGATACACAAATCAGCTCGTGTGCCATTAGAAAGACAAGTTCTAGGCTTTCCTTTCACTACTAGGGGATCCGTGTTTGTCATTCTTAGCTCAAGTCCCCTAGTTTTTCTTTTAATCGTTCCCCAAAATGGAGGGGACGTCTAGCAACTTCTTGGCTCATCCATTTACCTGGAAAGGAACTTTTAATCTAGTAATTCTATTGGTCCTTAAGTCAAAATAATAGCGCTTCAGAAACCCTGTTTCGAAGCCGTGGTGATTGGAGATTTTTCCCTTCAGTCTCAGCTATCACCAAGTTTGAAGGTCATGATTCTGTAAAATGAATAGAAACCATACACTGTGGCTGAAACCAAAAGGAAAAAAAATCAAACATATGCTTTCTGAGTCCTATTTTTGGAGCAGAAAAAGTCCCTTTCAAAAGTGCATTTGCCCTCATCCTTTCCAATTATAGCTCCCTAAGTGGAAGGGAAGAATGTTCGTATTAATTAAACATCAAAGGCACCTTTTCTGCCTTGTGTGGTGGTATGTCACGTTTGTTGATCCTCTCAGAATTCTCCAAGCTACCCTCTTGTGTGGTCTTCTGCGCACCTCTGAGACAAAGCAGATTTTGGAACCCTGGAAACTTCAGGTCCAGCAGGCACATGTGAGGTGACTTATCCCCAGCCACTTGGTGGAGTGCAGAGCAACTGGAATTCCAGCCTCAGTCTCCCTGATTTCCAAGCTTTGCTTTTTGGTACACATTATGGGGCTCTCCCAACTCTGTAAACATGAGGGAGATCAGGTAAAGACATTGAATGAGGGCTATAGGGTGGGGAGAGAAGGACTGGTTTATCTAGTGTCCATACCGCCAAGCTTGGAGAATCTCAAATCCTCATTGGTCATCAAGTGGCCGATGAGTGAGATATGGGCGACCACAACCATCTCCACGGCCCATGGCCTCCAAAGAAGTCACTTTTTCCTCCATGAAGAAGCCACCAACCAGCCAGTTCCATTTGTGGCAGTCCCCTTCCACGTCTATGCTCCAAACCAAGTGCTTCCACGTCTATGCTCCAAACCAAGTGCTTCGCTGCTAAGGTCTCCTAACCCACAGGAAAACTAGTCAAGTGATAGCCTGGGTAACATTTAACTAATAAGACAGCTTTTACTAAGAAAGGGACTCATTCCTCTTATAGTTCCCAAGGGAGGGGGTCTATTGGGCAAGGCAAGGATGCAGGAAGAAGCCTTTGGGGCCAAACCATCTTGATGAATTTACACAATCCCCATATTGAAACCTTCATTTTTAGAACGAAATCCCCATTGGGGGGACTTCCTCTACATGGTAAACACTGTGGAAGAACAAAACAATGAGATGGATCTAGGGGGTGCATGGCTAATATGGGGGTTTCACGTGAGGCCATGTTGTGGGTCCTCCTGGGAAGTACACAGAGCCCCATCCACTAGGCATTGAACTTGATTGTGATTTCCACAAGGCAAATCCTTTTTATCTCCCTTAGGCCTTTGCCTGAGTCCACTCCCACTGTCCTGTTACCATTCTATTTTACCTTCTTTTTCTTCCCTTACCATCTGCTTATACATTGGTGTTTTTCTTATGATTTTGATTATTCATTATCTAGCCTACATACAGCAATAGATATTTTTTTCTAGATCAGAAAGCTTTGCTTTGTTAATGATAATTTATTAGAATATAAAACAATGCCCAGTACACAAAAGCCACAAATGGAGCTGTGGTTCAAGTGTAGAGAGTTAGCCTGGAGCAAAAATAGCCAAGAGACAGAGTCCAGGCCCTAAATTCAAGCCTCAGGACAGGTGGGGGGGGGGAGGGGAGTGATGGGGTAGTTCCAGTGATTGTTATGCTTAGAACAGCCACTCCGGTGGGGACTTCCTTTTTTTGCATTCTTCATACACAATAAAGCTACTCACACACAAATCCCAGCAGACAGCCAACTATGTCACCAAGCTGGAGAGTTTTCTGAGGCTGGCGATGTACCCAAGTCCAGGGAATGGACTCAGCCTGTGACAAGTTAGTGTACCCAGCAATGTCTGCCATTCTGACTTCACACTTCTCTCTGGGTCTTCAACTGATTGGATGAGGCTCACTCACAGTGCCGGACTAGTTTAAAATTCAAAGTCAAGAAACAGCATCCCAAACCACCCTCCCAGACATACTTATATACTCAAATGTGCTGCCACCTTGTAGCTGAGGGTAGTTGATATAGGAAGTTAATATCACATTGTTGTCAGAAACTCTTTGACTTTCTGGGACCTCTATGGGGGGTGATTTAGAGCTAGTGATTTACTTAACAAAAGGTAGGGGGAGGAGGGTGTACATGTGAGGTTATAGTAGTTTTGTGCCAGTTTTGGAGTTTGAACTCAGGGCCTGGGCACTGTCATTGAGCTTCTTTTGCTCAAGACTAGTGCTCTACCATTTAAGCCACAGCTCCCCTTCTGCCTTTTTGTTGTAGTTGTTGATAGTTTCATGGAGATAAGAGTCTCACAGACTTTCCTTCCCCAGGCTAGCTTCAAACCACAATCCTCAGATCTCAGCTTTCTGAGTAAGCTAGGATTACAGGTATGAGCCACAGTTGAGAACACAGTCCTGAAGGAATGTATAGCCGGTGGCTTTAGAGGCCCCTCCAGCAACCTGTGGGTGGCATGCATTGTTACAAACACTAGAAACATCACACAGACACAGAAGAAGAAACTTGTCCACAGACAAAACATGCAGGATGATCATATGAGTTCTGACAGCCCACAACAGGCTAAGGACAACACAGTCTCTCTACTCTTCAGGTAGAGATGATGCAATGTGTGTGTGGGGGAGGCTCCCTGATCCTCCTTTTGGGGGTGTCCTAACACATTCCCTAGTCCTGGTGTCAAAAAGTCATGGCATTGTATAGTATGGCCACAGGATTGGCTCTGGACTGGGCCTATTCTAGCCTGATTAGAATCTTCTAACCATTTAGGAAAAGTGAGTCTCTTGCTATCTTAGGTCTACAAAGGAGGAGGGCACTGCCAAGCAGCCATGTCCTTAGTTTGTGGGCTCAGGCTGGGTGATACCCCAACTCTTAGCCCAAGCAGGATGTTAGAACATGATGAAAGCCTAATCTAAACTCTGGGTTATCCAAACAAACCTCTTCACCTTCCATCATCATAAAACATTTGGAATAAGATATCTATCTATCTATCTATCTATCTATCTATCTATCTATCTATCTATTCCTTGCAGGGCTATAGAGAGCCCCTGAGTCACTCAAACTTCTTAGGTATGGTAGTACCAAGCTATACCAAAGGAATGAGTTTCTTCAGTTTCTTTGCGTCCAGTAAACTGCTACTCACCACACCCTATGAAGTCATAAGACTTGAAAGGGCAAAGATAGTTTCGTCTAGTTGCTAACACATCAGGAGATGGGGATGTCATATGCCATACCTTGAATCCTTCATATTTACCTACCACTTCATAGAGAATGGATTTACCTTCCCCAGGTGACAAAACTCACCTTTGCTATATTTCCCATGAAGCCCTTCACTGATGGATTAAGTCCAGGAATTTTGCAGTCATCCTGCTTTCACAATGGTCTCACCCTGGCCTCTCCCTGTAGGGCCTCTTGTGGAACTGGCCACAGTGTGTGTCCTCAGATGGCTTCCTCAGACCCTCTAGGAATTATGTATCCTGTGTAGAGCTGCGGTTGTAGGCCTTGGGAGGCAAGCAAGGGGGTAGATCATTGCCAAAAACAGGCTGAGCTGGCTTGAGTCCAGTCCTCTCTCAGCCTCCCCAGAGCCCCCTCTGTCTCCCCTTCTCAGCTGTCTGGCCTCAGGTAATCATCAGCATTCTGATGGGCCCTCGTTCTTTTTATTCCCTTGCTTCAGATCACTTTACACACGTTAATTAAGCCTTAAAACACTCAGGAAAGAAAAGCCAAAGGCAAGTGGGGATGTTTGTACAGCTCTTCCGGTGCTCTGGCTGAGAGCAGCACTCTTCCTTCTGCCTCCCTGTCCCCAGAAGCAAGGGGGGCTCCAGAGGCCAGGGGACAGGAGCAGAGAGAGTCTTCCAGTACCACAAAGGGTTGGAACCCAGAATGAGGAGTTAAAGCTTCCAAGAAGCCCAGAAATATCCATCCCATTGAGAGTGACATTGTTATGGGAAAGTTCCCCCTCTAGAGTCATCAGTCATGGCCGATCTTTGGAGGGCTGGCCCTGGGCAAGTCTGCCAGTTTACACCTATGATGAATGTTCTCAGTCCACTGTCATGTTCCTTGGCTTTGGAGTCAGAGAGGTCTTAGTTCTAAGCTGGCTCTGCCACCTCCCAGCATGGCAGTCTTGTCAACCTGGCTTTGTATCTCCATGGTCCACAGACAGGGTAGTATCTAGCCATTGTGCCCCTGTTGATATTGGGACAGAATGAAATCTGTGAAGCATTTGCCCTGCATTTGATACACATACTGATCTCTCTGTAGCTAATCTCAGTCTGTCTGGAATAATGTTTTTCTTTCTTTCTTCCTTTTTTTTTTTTGTGGGTCATGGGGCTTGAACTCAGCTTGGGCGCTGTCCTTGAGCTCTTCAGCTCAAGGATACTGTCCTACCCCTGAGCCAAGCCCCACTTCCCGTTTTCTAGTGGTTAACTGGAGATAAGAGTCTTTGTTGTGCCCAGGCTGGCTTTGAACCTCAGATATCAGGCTCCTGAGTAGCTAGGATTACAGGTAAGGGCCACCATGCCCAGCTTCTGCTACAAGAATATGTTCCTGTGGCTCAGATTGACATGGATGGCGCTTATTGACAAGAAGTTGTAGGAAATCTGAATGGAGTCTGCAGTTAACAGTTGGTACCAATGTTAATTTCTTAGTTTTGTTATAAATATATTCTCCAATGTACAAACCACAGGACTCACAACGACAGACACAAAAACCAAGAACTGTCTCAGCAAGGCAAAAATTTACTTCTTCGGAAGAGTCTGCCATCAGCCAGAAAAATCTGGTAAGCAAGCACAGAGTAGGAAAGCTGCTCACCTATTTACCTCCTAATGCAGCAGGTCCTGCCCTCTCTGCTGGGATTGGTTGAGCTCAGGTTCATAATCTGCTTGTGATTGGCTAGTTTGAATAGGGGTAAGATGTATTTACATAAGGTGACCCTTAAAAGACTTTGAAATAAGATTAGTGTTACATAAAGTATCTCAAAATGTATAATTGAGATGTACAAAATGAACAATCTGAGACAGGTCTTAATTCTATCTTGGAACCTTACACTTCAAAAATCCTTTCTTATCCAGAAGCAGTTCCTCTTTTGTTTTGTTTAGTTGCTGGTATTGTCTAAGCAGAATAACTAACCAGAACCCAGCCACTATGCCGTAGCAGGAACTTTGAAGAAAAACACTTTTCTCTCAGTTGAGACTGGTGTGTCACAGTTCCTTGAGATTTTCATGTTACAGAAAGTTGGGGGCATGAAATGCAGAAACTCTGTTCTGTTTGATAACAGTAATCTTATTTAAACGCATCCAAATTGGTACTGACTATCCAGAAGGTTTACTACTATACCCATGTTTTTAGAGTACAATATGAAAATAATAAGTCCCAAGTCTTTTGTTGCCAAAATAAGAGGCAATTTATGTTATCACCACCAAGAAAAACTCACTGAGCTTCTGGTGTTGGCAAGGAACCATACTGTACGTTAAAATAGCAAATATTACCATTGAGGGAAAAGCTTTGCCTGTGTGGCAGTCATTTTAAGGTAGCTGTGTGGATGTAAGATATTTGATAACCTTGCCATTTAGGCCCCCAGTGCTTTCCTTATTTCACAGAAAATGGATGGTTTGCCAGTCATTCCGCTCCGAGCTTTCCCTTTTGACGAGTTGTGAGTGACTGGGAAAAGCAATCTTGTCAAATAACACCATCCATTAGAACACTTGCCACTCTCAGTATAGTTTTCGAGATGCTCATCTTAAAATACTGAGGATACCCCCCTCTCACTGACTTAATAGAGACCAGAGGGTTTAAATGCTTTTATTTCCTTAATTTTGTATACCATGCAAATTGTCATGCCGGCAATCAGAAGATTTTCCTATGAGAAGCCTAAACATAGATCCTATCACAGAATGTGAATTGAATACAGTCACTTTACAATGGCCTCAGCAAAAGAACCATTGCTAGGAAAAAAAAAAAACATAATCTCTGTATGCCTTAGATTGATTATCTCTCCAGGTGTTAATAACCTCTGGCATGTCAGTCCTGAATGCACATTGAAAGAGTATCAAAAGTCTGGTTGGCACCTACAGCCTGTAGGACATTAGACTGGGTATGGGCCATAAAGAAGGCTAAAATAGCCTTCACTGGTGGCTCACACCTGTAGTCCTAGCTACTCAAGAGGCTGAGATCTGAGGATCACAGTACAAAGCCAGCCTAAGCAGGAAAATCCATGACATTCTTATTTCCAATTAGCCACCAGAAAATCAGAAGTGGTGCTATGGCTCAATGTGGTAGAGTGCTAGCTTTGAGCAAAAAGAGTTCAGGGACAAGCCCCAGGCCCCAAGTTCAAGTCCCATGACTAAAAATAAAATAGCCTCACTTGTAAGAATGGCATTTAGCACTCTTCTTGGTTTACCAGGACATGACCTCTTTCTTTCTTTTTTTTCTTTCTTTCTTCCTTTCATCACGGGGCTTGAACTCTGGGCCTGGGTGTTGTCCCTGAGCTCTTCAGTTCAAGGCTACCGCCCTACCCCTTGAGCCACAGTGCCACTTCCAGTTTTCTGGTGGTTAACTGGAGATAAGAGTCTCACAGACTTTAATGCCCAGGCTGGCTTTGAACCTCAATCCTCAGATCTCAGCCTCCTGAGTAGCTAGGATTACAGGTGTGAGCCACTGTGCCCAGCTGACATGACCCCTTTCTGTAAGTGGGGAATCACCAAACTCAAAGGCAAAGTCATCGCTTATGCCCAGAAATGCCATAGGCTCTTTTGGGGCCAATGGAGGTATATCACCTAGGTTCCTTCTTTCAGCAATGATAGGAAGGGGTAGAACTTTGCTCACTTCAGTAGCCAGAGTGTAGAAGTAGCTCTATACCCAAACAAAGCATTGTCAGTATCCCCAACAAGACTGTTCCCTGACCCATAGGCAACATGGCTTCAGGCTATACTCAACTGAATCTCCTCAAAGCTGGTATTCCAGATCTGTGGAATTTTGTGAGCTGCTGTCCTATAAAGAGATGCCTTTCTTGCTGGGTCAGCCAGACTCAGCTTGACAGATAAAGGGCCTTGTCCTATCCTCTTCATCTTGGATCCCACTTGCACAACCAGCCATTGTCTCTTCTGTAGTAGTGTTGGGTTCACACCAATCCCCAGCCCCCCAGACCCATACACTCTCACTAACCTCCTGTTGCCATAGCAACACACACCAGTATGGGGCTGTCTGCAGCCATTGGAATAAACTTTAAAGCTAATTTACCTTGACTATTGGTATTCAGTGAATCAATCAGAAAGGTAAGACAAGCAATTTTAACCTCAGGTACCTTTTTTTTTTTTTTCTTTTTTTGGTGTGTGTGTGTGTCCATCCTGGGGCTTGAACTCAGGTCCTAGATGTTATCCTGAGCTTTTAAGCTAGCTCAAAATTAGCACTCTACTACTTGCAACACAGTTCCACTACCAGCTTTCTGGTGGTTAATTGAAGATAAAAGTCTCTAAGACTTTCCTGCCCAGACTGGCTTCACATCATGATTCTCAGATCTCAGCCTCCCAAGTAACTAGGATTACAGATATAAAGTGTAATCCAGTGTCGGGTACCTTTCGACGTGGGTGAAACACACATGCTGTATGCTTGTTTCTAGTACCAAAGACAGGATAGACTCTATTCCATGACACTGAATAACAGGCACTAGAGTTTTGGCCAAAAGAAAGATGTAACAAGCATCCAAAACACAAAAGCCCATAGTCACAGAGGAAACATCAATTTTGCTTTAGAAAGAGCTTCAATATTCAGTTCATCTTTATTCAGCCTCCTTTCCTTGTCATGTAAAAATCCCATCAGGGTAAATTCTTTGAATTCATCCATTGAGTCTTCTTGATGACACTGAGCTCCACAATGAGAAATTCTCATCGTGAAGTAGATCATCTTGTCTCAGAAAGGACTGATTTTTGAAAAACTTGAGAAAATACGAACTTCCATTGACAAAGCCCAGGAATATAGCTTTTTGTCTTCTAGTAACAAGTCAAAAACGGAATACTTTCTAATAAAACAAGGAAATAAAGATATTAATCCTTTCAATGAGACCATTTTTAAGTAGCTATGAAAATAAGCCAACGAACAAACACCAGTCTCTGGATGACATTACAGTGCATGTGAATGAACCTAGTGAAGACCAAAGGGTGGGAAGAAAGGCTCTGGCTTCTCATTCTGAATCCCTTTGCCTTCATCCAGAGACCCGGTTGCTCAGTGAGGAGGGTGGGCTCCTCAACACAGTTCCCATCTTTCTACCTCCTGTCTTCTCTTGTCTTTGTCAATCTGGCTTCCATTGAAGTTATAACACTGATATAGCCATGTAGATACAAGTTGAGCTCTTCACAACTCTCCTACTTTTCTGGTCTGTCTCTCTGGCTCCTGCTTCCTGTCTCGCCTCCTAGTGTTGTGTTCTATCTATCATTGGCTGCTTCTTCCCGCCCCACCTTCTGGTTGTGCTCTATCATTGGTTCCTCTCCCCCTCTGCCCCGCCTCCTAGTAGCGTAGTCTAACAGTCATTGGCTCCTCTTTCCTGTCCCACCTCCTACTGCTGTGTTTTATCATTGGCTTCTCTCTCTCTCCATTCCACACACTTTCTTTCTGCCATCATGTCCATTTCTGTACCTTCTGATAATCACCGGGCCTCTTAACCTACATCTACCTACCTGCTTTCTGAATTCCAAACTCCTGTCTCCAATAAGCTCGTGGACTGCTCTACCATGATATTTTGCTGTCGTTTCAAATTTTAAATTCAAAACCGGTATGCTTCAATCTGAATTATTTATCACCCCGCTCCAAATCTCCCCTTTCTGTAATCCTATTATAGTCAGAAACCTGCCACATTCAGTCACCAAATTCTATAGATACTGCCTCAGAAATTGTTCTAAAACTTAGTTCCTCCCCTCCATTCCCAGAGCCTTCACCACAGTAAAACTCTCCAGTCTCTCCACTGTTGTTTCTAGTACACCCCAGCTCCCTGCCCTTCTGTTCCCCACCCCCCACCCCAGCTTTCCCAGGTGCCCTAATGCCAGACAAGATCTGCCACTTGGCCAGTCAAGAAAGGAGGCTTATTTAGATGTGGGGGTGAGGGGGGCTTAGAAACAACAAAGAATTCTCAGAGTGTCATGCTTCTAAAAGTCGCTGAAGCTTAATGGCAGTTACACATATGGGGTCCTACCTCTAATAGTGACTCGGTCAATACTTGCCTACATACTGAAAGTTCAGCAAGGCCTAGTGTCTCCTGTCTCCATTCATCTTCACTTCTGGGGAGACTGCCTGTGATCCCATAATTAGCTGGTAGTTTTCAAGCCCAGTCTTTGCTGACTCCCATTGTCCACACAACCCACAAAGGACAGTTCACATCCTCCAAGCACTCTAAGACCCTATAATCGCTCACACAACCTAGTCTCCACTCACCTAAATTGACCTGTGTCCCCTGCCACACTTCACAGTTGACCATGTCTTCCAGTCTCTGATAGTTTTTGCCCATAGCTATTTTTCTTCCCTAGACATGTGAATCCTATAAAAAACAAAATTCCTCAAATGTGCTTATTTAGGTTATATGTAATGATTCATTTGTTCAACATTTATAGAAGACTAAATCAACTCCAGTAAAGAATCTGAGCTTTAAGCACCTAACTAGCTGGAGAAGATGGACAAAATGAACTCCTATTACACCACCACTAATACTGCCATGGGTATAGGATGTGCTGGGACTATTTTCCTAGAATTCCTCCAATCCCATTTCCACAGAGATGTTCTTTCAGAGAAGTTCTGTAGGAACTCCTTCCTCTTTTCTCAATTCTAAGGCTGGGGTTGTCCACTTTCTCACACACAGATAGTTTCATGTGGGTCCTTGCTAATCATGTTCATTCCAAGATCTCATGTCCAGAGATTAGATTCAATGGCAAGGTTGACCTGGGAATAAATATGTTTGATAAACCTCACTGATTCTAAGGTGGATGGAGCCATAGGTCACTCGGAAAAAACATTGCTGAAGTGTTTATTGTTTTCTAATTCACAAGATACATTAGATATTTTTAAAATAGTCTACATGTTTTTCCGTGGATGCAAGCTTAGCAAATAGTAACTGTGTAAAAGCAGAGGTTAACAGTTGGATACCGGATGCTCACATTTGTAATCTTAGCTACTCAGTGGACTGAGGTCGAAGGGTCACAGTTCCAAGCCAGTCAAGGCAAGAAAATTTGTGACAATCTTATTTCCAATTAAGCATCAAAGATGTCAGAAGTCAAGCTGTGGCTCAAGTGATAGAGTACTAGCCTTGCACAAAAGAAGCTCAGGGACAGCACCCAGGCCCAAATTTCAAACCACAGGACTGGTACACACACACACACACACACACACACACACAGCAGAAGGCTTTCACATTTTCACAACCCTTTGTGACACAAGCACAATGTGTATTTTTGTGCCTTCACAAGACCTTGACCGTTTTAGTGAAGTCATCTTTTTGTGCTTAAGATGATAGAATTCTATATTGTTTTCATAATGTAAGATATTTTTTTAAAATGGAATTAATCTAAAAGTGTTTTCAATAGGCTATAAGTTAGTAGCACGAAGACAAAGTGGATGTGTGGTGTTTTCCAAGGCCTTCACATGGGCTCAGTGAAGGCAGGATGCCCACAGTCCACTCTTTGATGCTAAGGCTACACCCACAGGAGGCAAAATCAGTGTTGAGATAGGTGCCACTGACCTTAAAAGTTGGGGTTTTGTTCAAGGTAAATCAGATTTCCCACAGCATAACTGTGACAAAGTGGTTTTGCAGATATGTGTGCTCAGTAGCCTTAAAAATGTAGAGGGAAACTCAAGAAGGCCTGGAGTAGTCTAGAAAAGTCGACCTTCCTTTAACCGCCTCCCCCTCCCCCCGCCCACGATGCTCTGGAGCTGTGTACTGACACCCAGTCCAAACTAGAAGGCTTGGCACTGTTCACTCTAGGCTCTGATGGAACGAACTCCTTTCCTGATGTGAGCTCTGCATCCCCTGGAATTCTGCATGCCTCTGGCCATGCGTGATGGCGACCTCCACAGTTATGGACCACCCACTTCAGATGCTTGGCACACAATGAGCCTGGGTCCTAGTTGTGCCTGGGAATCACCAGAAGGGAAATAAGAGGATTAAGATAGGATTAGTACTCTATTCTCTTTTCCACAATATTCTTTCTGTTCTCAGGAGACGTTTGTTTGCCCCTCCCTGGGGCCACTTGGTCCCCAGCTTCTGCGGCTCCCCTTTCCTCTCAACAGAAGCCACTTGGGTCCTCCCCCCACGCACCCCCAGCCGTGGAAGAGCCTAAGTTATCTTGTTCTCTAGTCTAGGAAAAGTCCGATGTTGGACAAGAAAATTTTAAGGATCCACTCTTGAATGAGGCATGCTTTGTTGCTAAGCAACCGCGGGATGCAACCAATAGCTGCCATGGACAGGGAAAACCAGGAAGTATAAGGACTCTGAGCTACACTTATCACTGGACCTAAAACTGGACCAAGAAGAAAGCAAGTGAGTCACAGCCACCAGGATGGTGCTTACTACCACAGGTAATTACTGCCTTTAGATCGAGACCAGATGAAGCAACAGAGATCCTGAGATGTAGAATTAAGATCATCCATTGCAGGGCACATGGTCCCTAGCCTTTGGGCTGAGCCCCTTTTCTTCAAGTATTATTAGGTAATTCAGTCCAAACCCAGATATTAGATGTGTGGCTTGACATGGGTAAGACGGCTTCTGGAAAGGGCTAATTTGGATAACTAAACACACCAGTAGGTGAAAGGGACGTAAGTGGAGGGCTGAGATTTGGACATACGCTTAACAAATGAACTCTGAAATCTTGGTGAGAGTCAAAGGAATAAATGACGCACCATTACAAGGCTGAAGCAGAAGGCAGGGAGAGCAGCTCAGGCAGCCTTAACTCCCCTTCAGCCTCAGCCCTGCATACTGGCTCACCTCTCACACCACGAAGGGCTCTGGCCAAATTCACCTGTTTCATGCAGTATAAACTTTGTGTCTGGTCACTCTGTGTGTCCCTTCAACACACTGCTAAGCAAACTGGGGATGGAATGAGAGGCAAAGTTAGTAAGTAGAGTTCCTTTGTAAAGGAATTTGGTGGGAATGAGAACTCATGGACTCACTAGGACTCTCCCTCTCTTTCTGTCTCTAGAGTTTATTGTTTCTATCTATTAATATTATTACTATTACTATTATCTTAGTTTTAATATAGGGGATTGGATCTAGGACTTCAAGCACTCTACCTCTTGAGCCACACCCTCCACTCTTTGTTTTTAATTTGTTTTAGGGATAGGACCACACTGGTCTTGAACTCACGATCTTCTGCCTCCACCGCCTGAGTAGCTATGATCACAAGCATGTACTATCATATCCAGCCTACAGTCTATTATTTTAATCCCTAGAAAATTCCAGGGACAAATCTACTGATATTGCTAAGAAAATTAAAACAACAAAAGTGCATCTGTTTTTGGTAGCTGTGTGTGAAAAGCTTACCACACTCTTTATGTGGCTGTTGTTGTTGTTATTGCTTTGCAGAAAATCAGATAGGTTCCATCATAGTCCCACAATTTGCTCTTGTGATATTCACATAAGGGGAACGTTTCATTATTTAGGTGTGCTTTTACATTGTTGTAAAAACTATATTGTGAGGGCCAGGAGTTTGGCCTAGTGGTAGAGTGCTTGCCTAGCATGCATGAGGATCCAGGTTCCATTCCTTGGTACCACATACATAGAAAAGCCAGAAGTACTGTGGCTCAAGTGGTAGAGCTTTAGCCTTGAGAAAGTCCAAGGACAGGGTTCAGGCCCTGAGCTAAAAGCCCAGGACTGGAAAAAACAACAACAACAACAAACTATATTGTGCCACTGGTTTAGTATATCTGTTACTAGGAAAGTTCAGACATAAAACTCTTTTCTTTTTAATTTTATTTTAATGCTAGTTTGGGGGCTTGAACTCAGGGCACTGTCCTTGAGGTTTTGTGTTTAAGGTTAGTGCTCTACCACTAAGGCACAGCTCCACTCCCAACATTTTGGTGATTAATTGGAGATCAGAGACTCACAGACTTTCCTAACCAGGCTCGCTTTTGAACCATGATCCTCATATCTCAGCCTCTTACACAGCTAAGATTATGGGTGTGAAGCCACCAGTGCCCAACTCAGACTCAACTCTTGTTGATAGCTTAACTCTTGCCCCGGGGCTCATGGCTTGAGGAAGGAATGCCACCCTACTCACTCCCCTGTCTGTTCATCCCACTTCCTAGGAGCCACTTCTCCCTATCTTTATCCTGTCCTGTGACAGCGAAGTGTTTTAGTTCCTTCCTTTTCTGAATGTAGCTTTGCAATTATATCTACCTGGTAGCTTTCATTCCCTGTTTCCCTTAATGTGTTTGTGCTAAAGACCTAATCCAGATTTCTCCCTCCCCTTCTCTCTCCCCCCCCAACCCCTGCCACCATTAGCATTTTACTAAGACTTGGATAATAAAACTAGCTTGTAAAAAACTGTCAGAAACACAGTGGTGCATATCTTACTTCTGATCATTTTGGAATGATAAGGTTTGAACATTGTTGGTATTATTGTTTAAAAAAAGAAGCGGGAGGAAGCACCCTTTCTCTACCAAGTCTCAAGGATGAGTGTCAAGCAGAAGTGATCTGGGATGCCTTATCAAATGTAAGTTCAAACTTTCTAGAATTAAAAAAAACAAAAACAAAAACAAGAGATCTGCTGGGGAGTGGACTGGAGCACAGGGGAGCTAGACCAGCTCTGCCTCTGCTCTTCCCAGGACTCTGGTGGGATGTACACAACTTTGAGAATTTGAGGCAAATGCATGCATGTTTTAGGGGGATTATGGACTCCAGGGCTCTTAGACTTAAAAAAAAAAAAACAAAAACTATTGGGACTGGGAGTTTGGCCTAGTGGTAGAGTGCTTGTCTAGCATGCACGAAGACCGGGCTTCAATTCCTCAGTACCACATACATAGAAAAAGCTGGAAGTGGTGCTGTGGCTCAAGTAGTAGAGCTCTAGCCTTGAGAAAGTCCAAGGACAGTGCTCAGACCCTGAGTTCAAGCCCCATGACTGGCCAAAAAAAAATTCTTGTGGAATCTTTAAAATGTGTTCCCCCTTCTGGTTCAAGTTTAAAACAAAAGTTACAATATATGGATGAAGGAATCTAAACAGACAGCAAGTGTATAATTATGCTCAGTTTTATGCTAGAAAGAAAAGAGCCGGTGGCTCACACCTGTAATCCAAGCTACTCAGGAGGGTGAGACCTGATGATTACGGTTCAGTCTGGGCACAAAAAGTCCGTAAGACTCATATCTCCAATTAACCACCAGAAAACCAGAAATGCTGCTGTGGCTCAAGTAGAGTGCTAGCCTTGAGCAGAAGAGCTCGGGGACAGCATTTAGACCCAGAGTTCAAGCCTCATGACCAATAAAAAAAAAGAAAAGAAGGAAAGAAGAAAGGAAGGGAGGGGGAAAGGGAATTATCTTATCTTGATATTCAAAACCTTAAGTAAGCCCACACAAATGTACAGGAAGAAAGTTTAAATGAGATAGTATAAAAATTGGAACTAAAGCATATGCTATAGATGAGGAGAGTGGAGGGCCTCTGACTCAAGTGGTAGAATATTGGAGGTGGTAGGTTCAAACTCTCATATCACCCCACAAAAATCCTACATACTACTGGGTGCTTGTGGCTCATGCCTGTAATCCCAGCGACTCAGGAGGCTGAGATCTAATGATGGCAGTTTGAAGCCAGCCCAGGTAGGAAAGGGTGGGAGACTCTTGCCTCCAATTACTATCCCATAAAACCTAGCAGTGGAGCTGAGGTTCAAAGCAGTAGAGTACTAGCTTTGAGTGTAAAAACTCAGGGACAGTGCACAGGCCTGGAGTACAAGGCCCACAACCACTACCACCACCATCACCACCACCAACAACAAAACTCCACAAACAAACATCCAGAGACACAGCAACAATTTTCTTTTTTTTGCCGGTCCTGGGCTTGAACTCAGGGCCTGAGCACTGTCCTTGGACTTTCTCACGGCTAGAGCTCTACCACTTGAGCCCAGTATCACTTCTGGCTTTTTCCTATGTATGTGGTACCGAGGAATCGAACCCAGGTCTTTGTGCATGCTAGGCAGGCACTCTACCACTAGGCCAAACTCCCGGCCCCATCAACAAAAATTTTATGGCAAAGGGATTTTCAGATTAATTTAAATCGATCTATAGGGCTTAGGTAAAGTAAAAGGAACCGTGTTAACGCTGTGCAAAGATGATATATACTTCGATATCACTGCTCTGTCCTCTACAGGGGACACACTAAACATCCTCACAGTCATGCATTTTAATTTCTTACTCTATAAGAAGAGGCATTTTTTCATAACATAGATGGGAGTAATAAATGAGATACATTTTTAAAAAACATTCTGGGGAAATGCCAAGAATGTAAAATCTATGTCCTACAAGTATAACTCAGTGCTAGCACACAAAAAGCACTCCATAAATGTCTGTAAGAATCTGAATGAGTGCCACCAATATTAAGGAATGATAGGTAGTAAGAATGAATCTGATGTGTGGTATTATATAATTAATTTTTCCAAACATATTGCTATAAGATAAAATTATAGCCAAGCATAATGGTATATATGTATAATTCTAGTATTTGGGAGACTAAGGTGGGAGAAACACAGGTTTGGGGTCACCTGAGCTAGTGATATCCTGTCTCAAAAACAAACAAATATTTATTTTTGTGCCATTACCAAGGCTTGAACTCAGGACCTCATGCTTTCACTTGCCTTTTTTCTAAGGTGGGTTCTCTACCACTGCTTTTTGGTGGTTGATTGGAAATAAGAGTTTCATGGACTTTTTCTGCTCTGGCTGACTTTGAACTATAATTCTCAGATCTCAGCATCCTGAGTAACTAGGATTGCAAGTGTAAGCCACCAGAGCTCAACTATATTTTGGCTTTTGTATGGAAGGTAGTTTGCAAAAGTGCAAGACTGGACGTTGAAAAACAAGTTACCTGCTAATTGTGGTCCAGGAGAAAGATGATGTATACAAAAAAAAAAAAAAGATGGTTTGACCAGGTGCTAGTAGCTCATGCGTATAATCCTAGCTACTAAGGAGGCTGAGATCTGAGGATCCTGGTTTGAAGAAAGCCTGGGCAGGAAACTCTGTGAGACTCTTCTCTCTAATAAACTACTCGGAAAAGTCAGAAGTAGTTCTGTGGCTCAAATGGTAGAGCACATGCCTTGAGCAAAAGAAACTCAGGGACCCCACTCAGGCCCCGAGTTCAAGTCCCATGACAGATCCTTTAGTCCAATTCTATTGTTTTATAAGCAGGGAAATAAAGGTCCAAATAGTACCTTTCCACTGTCTAACAGTCAATGTGGGAATTTTGGCTAGATGTATGGTCAAATGAAAGAATGTCTGTCCTGCAAACTCTAGGCTTTGCATTCAATCCCCAGGACTTTAAAAACAGCACATTTTCATTTACTTTCTGGTTCTAAAATAATACAACTTAGCTTCAAAGTTATGGCAAATATTTGTTGAAAAGATAATTATATTTGGTACAATACCGAATTCTAAATGATCAAAAAAGGTTAGGGGAGAGAGAGAGAGAGAGAGAGAGAGAGAGAGAGAGAGAGAGAGAGAGAGGAGAGGGAGAGGGAGAGGGAGAGGGAGAGGGAGAGGGAGAGGGAGAGGGAGAGGGAGAGGGAGAGGGAGAGGGAGAGGGAGAGGGAGAGAGAGAGGAGGGGGGGGGAGAAGCCACACATCTGTTGCCTAAAAATATTTCACCACTAGTTTGAATTGAAATAAATAATGAAGCAAGATTATTGGCAGACAGGTTGGCACAGGCAAAAATGAGTTTGCAGGAACATTTTTATATAAAATTTATTGCTATAACCTTAAAAAATAATGTCTTAAATGAAAGGACCAGTCATTTTTTTCTTTTCTCTTTCTTTCTTTCTTTCTTTCTTTCTTTCTTTCTTTCTTTCTTTCTTCCTTCCTTCCTTCCTTCCTTCCTTCCTTCCTTCCTTTTTTTGTAGGTTATGGGGCTTGAACTTGGCCTTGGTGTTGTCTCTGAGCTCTTTAGCTCAAGGCTACCACCCTACCCTTGAGCCAAGCCCCACTTCCCATTTTCTAGAGGTTAACTGGAAATAAGAGTCTCAAGTCCTTTTGTGCCCAGGCTGGCTTTGAACCTGATCCTCAGATCTCAACTTCCTGAGTAGCTAGGATTACAGATGTGAGCCACCATACCCAGCCCAGTCATTTTCTTTTTCACCATAGAAGATGGGCAAGAAGTAATATAAAGTCTGCTGCTTCTTACTGGGCTATTAAGTAGAAGAGTAAAATCCTTTAGACCTGGGTTTAACACACACACACACACACACACACACACACACACACACACACACACATACAAACACACACACAATCACACAATTTTTTTTTGTCAGTCCTGGGGCTTGAACTCTCCTGAACACTGTCCCTGAGCTCCTTTGGCTCAAGGCTAGTGTTCCACCACTTGAGTCACAGCACCACTTCTGGCTTTTGCTGTTTATGTGGTACTAAGGAATGGAACCCAGGGCTTCACACCCACTAGACAAGCACTTTACCATTAAGCCACGTTTCCAGCTCCATCACATATACACAATTTCTTTAGATAACAGCTATGTGCATCCTGCTGCCGAGACAAAGTTGAACAGAGGAAGTTGGGAGAATCTGAGCAGTGTCCTGCACATTTGGTGTTGGCACAAATTGCAAGAGGTAAAGGTTGAAACTCATATTAATACCTTTATCGGAAAAAAGGCTCACTGCAGATAAACCAATGTGGCTAGCGATGAGGGAGAATTCTGTCTGAACGTGCCCCTGACTCTGGAAACTCCAACTCTGCTGAAGCTGCTCTGAATACTGTACTCCACATGTTGTTCCACCTGTGCATCTTTTCTGGAAAAAAAATAAAGGCAGCAGCAGCAGCTGGACCTTTTCCCAGGGCCTATGTCCAAGAGTCTGTGGTATAAAAGACAAGCATCAGCTTCATTTAACCTCTCTGAGCTCCAGTGAAAGGGAGCAAGCAAGCAGTTGAGACTTCCTGGTGTCTTTGAAACCATAATCCTAAGACATGCCAAAGCAAAACTCAATTTTTTAAAAAAGGGAAGAGAATAAATTAGAAGCTAATATAAGATGAACTCTATTTTTCTTTTCTATGCTTAGGCAGAGGATTTTATTTCTGGCAAAATAGGAACCATTCATGACATATTACTATCATCATCATCATCATCATCATCATCATCATCATCATCATCATCATCAGTGTGTGCGGGCATACATGTGTTTGCATGTGTGTGTGAGCACATACACAGGGGCTTAAACTCAGGGCCTTCCTTTCTCACTTGGCTTTTGTTCTACTACTTGAGCCATTTTGCCACCTCTGCCTTTTTGGTGCTTAAGTGGGGACAAGAGTCGCTTGGACTTTCCTGTCCAGGCTGGCTTGAATCATAATCCTTAGATCTTAGCCTCCTGAGTAGCTAGGATTACAGACCTGAGACATCTGCACTCAGCTTAGGCCTCTTATGAATTTATTGCTTCTAGTGTAGGTTACACAATCTGCTTATTGATTTCATTAAGATTGGGTATAAAATGGAAGAAGATGGTTGTTGAATGACAGGGTGGGGGGAAGGTGGAAATGAATGACATGAGCTTGAGAATGAGCATCATGGAATTTGTCTTCACTCCAAGAGACATTATTCTTTGAAGTGGGTTTTTCTATGGGAGGTTACTAGAAAGATGATCTTTGAGCAGGTGAAGACATTGTTTTCTCTAAAATCGGTACGAATGGCATCTAAAACTATATTCTGTTCTCTTTATAGCATGGATGTTTTGATTAAAAAATAAGTGAAAAGAACCTCAACAATAAGAATGGTGGAGTCACAGACTACAGGACAGACAACTTAAAGTGAGTCACGATATGAATAGCTAAGATGATAGGAAAATAGATGTTGTTTTGCTAACATACCCTGAAAAAGTCAATAAACAACAAATGAGCAGCATGACCATTATTCATTTAGATGTCCTTTGTAATTAAAAAAGTTCCAACAAAACCAAGACATAGTAAACACAAGGCCTAGAAGAGTTAGCATACGGGGGAATAAAGAATGTAGAAATAGATTTGTAAAACATATTCATCCATCAAAAATGGATAATGCTAGCCAAATCTTTACGAGAAAGCCCTTCAGTCTCAGATGTTCATAATATGGATAATTCACTGTTCAATAAACATTTTGTGTGCATGTTGTGAGAAAATCTCACTAGGTATGCCAGGCTGCCTTTGAACATGAAATCTTTTTTTCTCATCATTTGTCATGCCAGGATTATAGGGATGAATACCACACTGGTATTCAAGGAAGATTTATTGACCTTTATGTGATTTTGATACTGAGTATTATTCATCTGCCTCACGATAAATATATTCCCTTTGCCAGGTATTGGTGTCTCATATCTGTAATCCCAAGATATTCAGAAAGCTGAGATACAAAGATTGTGGTTCAAAACCAACCTAGGTAGAAAAGTGAGGCCCTTATCTCCAATTAACCACCAAAAAGCTGAAAATGGAGCTGAGGTTCAAGTGGTAGAGCCTTGAATGTAAAAGCTAAGAGACAGCGCCCAGGCCTTGAATTCAATGACCACTACTGGCAAAAGAAGAAGAAAGAAGAAAGGAAGAGAGGGAGGAAGAAGAGGAGGGAGAACAGGAGGAGGAGGGTGAGGAAGAGGAGAAAGACAGGGAGGAGGAGGAAGACAGAAGGAGGAAGACAGGTAGAAAGAAGGCCATTTTTGTGCCCTTGTC
Source organism: Megascapheus bottae (assembly GCF_031878675.1). Lineage (NCBI taxonomy): Eukaryota > Metazoa > Chordata > Mammalia > Rodentia > Geomyidae > Megascapheus > Megascapheus bottae. The sequence goes on from NC_143522.1 coordinate 22,779,575, forward strand.
TTAGTTGTACACTTCTCACAATTATTACAGGAATATAACAGTGGGCATCTATGGAGCACTTGAAATGTGACTTGTCTAAATCAAGATGTGCTGTAAATATGAAATATTCCCCTGGACTCTGAAAGTTTAGAAGAAAAAAGGATGTAAAATATGTCATTTGTCTAGTGATTGTATTCTAAAATAAAAGTGTTTTGGATATATTGGGTTAAGTAAAATGTATTATTGAAGTCAATTTCACGTGTTTTACTGTTTTGTTTGGATTGTCTACAAAAGTCTTAGATTGTCTAAATGGATTTTACTATATTTATATACGTTAGGATTTCTCTAGGCATTTTTTTTTCTGCTACTAGGACTTGAACTCAGCCTGGGCACTGTCCCTGAGCTTTCTCACGCAAGGCTATAGCTCTACCACTTTGAGTCACAGTATACTTAAGTTTTCTGGAGAGGAAGGTTAATTGGAGATAAGAGTCTCTGCCACTTTACAGCCCAAGTTGAGTTTGAACTGTCATCCTCAGATCTCAGCCTCCTGAGTAGCTAGGATTACAGGCATGAGCTACCAGCTCCTGGTTGCTCTAGGTATTTCTTGTCTTAGCATTTCTTCCTTGTGGGGGGGGCAGTCCTGGGGCTTGAACTCAGGGCTTGGGCACTGTGCTTGTACATTCTCAAGGCTAGCCACAGCACCACTTCCAGCTTTTTCTGTATATATGGTACCAAGGAATCTAACCCATGGCTTCCTGCATGGTAGGCAAGCACTCTACCACCAGGCCATACTCCCAGCCTCTCCAAATTATTGGTAAAAGGTGAAAGATTTATACCATCTGAAGAGAAACCAGAGTATTCATCCCAATTATTGGAATCGAAGAAATGCTAAGTCTGATATAAAATGCTAAGTCTGATATCACAAAAAGCTTGCACTCAAGATGATAGATTTCTGGGCAGGGTGTGGTATCATACCCTGTAATCCCACCTAATCAGGAGATGGAAATAAGAGGCTTGAGTCCAGCCAAGGCAAAAGTTAGGAAAGCTGTGTTAAAACAAGTAGGTGTGGTGGCCGTGTCTGTGGTTCCATGTACTTAAGAGGTAGAGGTAGGAGGATCACAGACCAAAGCCAGCCTGGGCAAAAAAGTGTGAGACCCTATCTGGAAAACAAGCTAAAAAACAAAAGAACTGGGCTCATGAGTGAAGTGATAGAATGATTGAATATGAAGCCTCAGGATTGAAAAAAAGATTTTAAGACAAAATATTATTTTTTCTTTTTCTTTTTTTTGCCAGTCCTGGGCCTTAAACTCAGGGCCTGAGCACTGTCCTTGGGCTTTCCCAGGGCTAGAGCTCTACTACTTGAGCCGCAGCACCACTTCCGGCATTTTTCTATGTATATGGTCCCGAGGAATCCAAATCCAGTCTTTGTGCATGCTAGGCAAGCACTCTACCACTAATAGAGTGCCAGGCAAACTCTTGGCCAGGCAAAATAATTTTTTGAGTTCGCATGTACCATATTCAGGATAGCCACACTAAGTCCCATAGGTTATGAAGTTATTTGTCTCCACAAAATCATTTAATATTTGTAGTTTTAAGGGAAAATATCTCCACATACAATCCATTACAGTCCACTTTCAATGTCTATTTTTCTCATGCTCCAAGCAAACATGTGCCCTTGGCCAATGAAAGAGATTGTACTAAACTGTTGTTGTTTTCATCCAATGAGCATTACTGTACCATCAAGTATACCAATCAATTCCTCCTGTGCTACTTACGAGGGTTTTGTAACACAGTTGTTTAGACTGACTTCTCTTTTTGATACTTATTGTGCATCTTGGTTCATGGCTTTAATCTATTAATAACTTTAAAGCGTACCTTAGATAAGACGAGATCTGATTTCAAGGCAAGAGAATGATGAGAGATTTCCCGTGTAAGCTTGATAATTTGTTCTTCAGGGACAGAGAGTGTGTAGCCACAGGTGAGTGGTCTTTGCCCCTGTAAAGGTATCTCCAATATCTCTGCTCTGGAGTGGGGGAACCTACCACATCTCCCCTCGTAGGAAATTTAGGTCCTAACTGGGGGATTTGAAAGTAACCTTCACAGCTGAGTGCCACTGGCTCACACCTGTAATCCTAGCTTTTCAGGAGGCTGAGATCTGGAGAGCACATGCTAATCCATGCAGAAAAAGTCCTTTTGAGACTCTTATCTCCAATTAACCATTCAAGAAATGGAAGTGGAACTATGGCTCAAAGTGGTAGAGTGCTAGCCTTAAGCAAAAGAGCTCAGGCCCTGAGTTCAAGCCCTACAATAGAGGAAAAAAAAAATGAGTGACCTTGGGATTTCTGAGCACACAGCTCTACAGCTGTTGGGCTTTTATGATAGTGGTGGTTGGAGTAGAAATGCATTCCTCATAAATAAGTTGACCTGCAATGTAATAATTCATACCACATTTTCCTTAGTGTTTTGTCTGACAAATAGGAACTTGTCATTGTTGTTTTTGAGACGGTCTCACTAGGCCTTTCAGGGCGCCTGGAACCAGCAAGCTCCTGCTTCCGCCTCCCGGGGGCTGGATTACAAGCTTGTATCACCACATCTGGCTTTTTGGCCTGCTTTAATAAATCTATTTTAAAGTGTAGTAGAACTTAACATGTTTCATTCATTGCATAGTGAACCATCAAAATATCTTGAAAACAGTTTATTTTCTAAAGTGGGTTTAATCTTCCTCTCTGAAATATTTTTAAGCCATTCATTTCCATGACAAACCCTGTAATACAAAAGTAATCTCCGAGCCCATCTCTGGCCACATCACGACAAATTCTAAATCAGCACCATCTAAATTAAGAGTGCCCTCCCTGTTCCCCGCCATCAGCTCAACCACAGCATCTGCCATTAATCTCTTTGCAAAATTGTTATTTTTCTGTGTAAAAAGAACTAGTAAAACCTTGTTCTTGTAAGTTAAGGTTTAAAATTGCAATGGGAAATGGGAGCGAGTCGGCTTCAGGAAACTGTTTCCATTCCATTCTGGGTTAGAGATGGTTACCAAGGAGACCGCTCAACTTCCTCCTGGCCTTCTAGGATCAGGAATCCTGGGGGCTCTCAAGAAACATTTGTAGAAAGAAAGAGGAGAGAAAGAAAGGACGATGAAAGGAAGAAGGAAACAAGGGAGGGCAGGCCTCTGCCTGTTAGAGAAGAACATTGTGATGGCTTATTTCACGTACTAATGTGACTAGGCCACCTGCCTAGCTATTCACTCACCATTCGAGATGGATATGTGAAAGAATTCTTTTTCTTCCTTCCTTCCTTCCTTCCTTCCTTCCTTCCTTCCTTCCTTCCTTCCTTCCTTCTCTCTCTCTCTCTCCTTATCTTTCTTTCCTTTGGGTGAAATTAACTTTATATTAGTAGTTTTTGAGTAGACAAGATTATTCTCCACAATATGGCCAATTATTAATAGCCTAGACCCTTTGGGAACAAAATTTGGGTCATCTCAACAGGAAAATAGCTATGACCATCTGAGGTCCTTTATTGAAGTTATAGTATATCCAGGAGAAGATCTTACATCCTCTGTGAGGAATGAGTTAGTGTGTTTTCAGTTGTATAGGGTGTGTGTGTGTGTGTGTGTGTGTGTGTGTGTGTGTGTGTGTGTGCATGTATGCACATGCTGTTGATCCTGTTTCTCTGGCAAACCCTAATATAAACCTAATGTAAGATCATACTATGGTGTTGATGGCATCCCATTCTATATATAAATGCTTTTTTTCCCCAGGTAATGGTTGTTGCATGCCAGGCAAAATGGCATCACTCAAAGCCAAGGACCAGCAACCATTCTGGTGGGCGTAGCAGCAAGGAGAACCAAGTTTCCCCTGCTAAGAGCCATCTCAATGATCACTGAAGGAAGGTTATGTTGTGCCTTAGAGTTTTAATGATGTGAGAGAGGAATCCAATAGTCTCGACCTTGCAGTTGGTCAACGAGAGGAGCATGCACACTGGTAAAATCCGTTTCTTCAGCATCTTTTACCAGACAGATAGACAGCCAGGATCTAAGAGTCAGGTGCTCAGTGGAAAGCTGTAGTGCAGACCAGACAGCAACAGTCAGAGGCTTGGACTGGAAGAACAAAGATTCCAAAGGATGAAAAGGAAAATGTCTACAAAGGTTTCAAGCATGGAATAGAGATTAAACAATGATCAATAAGACTTGAAGGCAAGTGAGAAAAATGTAACTCACGTACTTAAGTGCACGTTCTTGAGCAATTTGCTCCATGGGGCTATCTGCTTTGCTTTGAATGTTTATTATCTGTCTTAATAAAGAGATGTCTTCTTTGTAAAAGAAATTATAATTAGATTGTAAAAATAAATTAATCTTTCAGCTAATCATACCTTTGGGAGCTATGGGTTAAAAAACAAATCTCGGCTGTGAGAATTGTCACTTATTTTGTGGTCATTCTCATCAATTACTGGGAGGAAATGACAGTTTCATCAAGGTGCAGCTTAGAAACTCAATCTCATAAGGAGATAGAAATATCCCAGAACCAAAATAATATTAACATTTCTATTTTTATATGAACTTCAAATCCAGTATTAGGCCACCTAACACTGACAAATATGAACAATAAATATAATAATGATTACAAAGCAGTGATTTTTAATTTTTTTGACACTGGTAATAGGGCTTGAACTCAGGACCTGAGTGCTGTCCCTTAGCTTTTTCAGTCAAGGCTAGTGCTCTGTCACTTGAGCCCCAGCTCCACTTCTACCTTTTGGTGGTTTTTTGGAGATCAGAGTCTCACAGACTTTCCTTCCCGGGCTGGCATTGAACTGGAACTCTCAGATCTCATCTTCCTGAGTAGCTAGGATTACAGGCATGAGCCACCAGTACCTGGCTGATTTGGAACAATTTTTTTTTCCGACCACTCTGAGGATTCCCTAAGAATATTTTCAAATACTTCTCTTTCTCTAGGCCCAGAAACAAGGAAGCCAAGTGACTGTGGACCTTAATAATTCCCCTTCCTTTAAGTTGTTTGCATCTACTAGGCTTTGAATTTAGGACATTGTACTTACTAGACGGGTGCTATACCATTTGAGCCATGCCCCCAGCTAATCTTCCTTCCTTCCTCCCCTTCCTTCTTTCTTTCCTTTCCTTCCTCTTTCCTTCCTATCTTGTTTTCCTCAGGTATTTTGTCACTCTAATGGAAACTCTGACTACCATACTGTTCTATTTCCAGAGATGTCGACTCACTGAGTCTGGTAATGAGGATGAGCGATCTTCATTTTTAACAAGCTCACAGAAGATGTGATAGGGTCTGTCCAGGTTTCTACTTTGAGAATTGCTGCCCTAGAGCAAAACACCTAGACTCAGTGTAATAGTTCATTACACTTAGTGGAATACTTGTCAAGAACCTCTACAATTTAAGTTTAAGCATCTCCTCCTTCTCCGAGTGCTCTCCAGGCAAAATTGCTTATCCCCCCTCCACATTTCCACCTACCCAGTAGATCTTTCTTTCTCATGCAGCATGATATACAGCATATGCATATTTGCCTTCCCCATTGGACTACATGCAACCACGAAGACAGAGATCTAGCCACATATCTTAGTGTGCCCAACACCAGAGCATACTAGGTGTTCAGCAAATACTTCTATATTCGTTGGAATAACTATAAATAGTAAATGCACAAGTTTTTAAAGGCATCTCTAAGGCAGCTAGAAACCCTGTACCCTGTTGGCTTTCTGCCCTAGGATTAGACTCTTGTCAGTGACTCAGAGTTCAAGATGTTGTTTGTCGCAAGAAGTAATACTCTGTTAACACCCTGTAGTTATTTGTGATCCTGAATTAAAAGGACAAATATACACATATATGTCATACACACAAGAAAAATCAAGAAACACAAAATCTTTTCTTGGAATCTAGAGCAAAGTAGACTGACAGCAAAGAAGCTCCAGAGAGATCAGATATAACCAAAGATATTCCCATATCTGCCCCAACAATGCAGCATCAAGACAACAATGCGTCAATGACCCTTTCCAAATGTCACTATAAAATCTGTGAGAAGTCCAAATGGTAGAACATATTGGAGTATGACAATGAGAGACAGGGAAAGTTGTTGAGATTCTGCACATAGTCTATGAGATAAAGAACAAGAGAATTGATGAGAACATCTGACTTGAGTGTTGTGTCAAATATCTGCAATTCCAGTTATTTTGCAGGCAGAGATCAGGAAGATCATGGTTCAAGACTAACCCACACAAAAACAATAGTGAGATCTCATCTCAACTGGTAACAAATTTGAGTACAGTGGCTCATACCTGTCATCCCAGCTACAAGTAAATAGGAGGACTGTGGTCTAGGCTGGTCTAGGCATTAATGAGAGATTTTATTTATTTAAAAAAAAAAAAGCTAAACTAAAAGGGGTAGGGTATGGCTCCAGTGGTAGAGTGCTTACCTAGTAAGCCCAAAGCCTGGAGTTCAAACTCCAATATTGACAGAGAAAGAAAGGAGGGGAAGAAAGAAGGGGAGGAGAGAGGGAGGGAAGAAAGAAAGAAGAAAAGAAGGGAGGAAGCAAAGAAGGAAGGAAGGAAGGAAGGAAGGAAGGAAGGAAGGAAGGAAGGAAAGAGAATGATAATAACGTAAATAACCAGTAGATGTCGAATGCTAAATCTTGGGACTCTCTATCACACAGCTGGCCCTAGAGAGACCCCTGCATAATTGAAAACAAATAGAAACACAGAGTCAGTCTATTGTGCTACATGATTGGCTTCTCCATAAGCTATCATTCTTTGATGACTTCTCCTAACTTGCAGAAGTCCAGCTGTGAAATGATTGCTTCTCATGTTCTGACCACAGCTCCCAAAGTTTGCCTCACTTTAAGCTATCTGCCCTCGGACCCTGCTCATCGGGAATTCTACTGATGTTCTTTGGAAATCTTATTCATTTGCTTGACGAATAGCTAAGCTTCCTAGGTACTAGGATGACTTTTGACTTCATTGTGTTCATAGACTTTGTTGGGGAGAGAGGCAGCTGAAACAAGTAATCTCACATATGAACGCATCATTACCAAGTACACATGCCTTGAAAGAAGTGTTTCCTCTGAGATACTAAGAGTGGGGCATCTGCTGGGAGTTTGGCCTAGTGATAGAGTGCTTACCTAGAACGCACGAAGAACCAGGTTTGATTCCTCAGTATTACATACATAGAAAAAAAAAAAAACGCTAGAAGTGGTGCTGTGGTTCAAATGGTAGAGCTCTGGCCTTGAGAAAACCCAAGGAAAGTGCTCAGGCTCTGAGGTCAAGGCCCAGAACTGGAAAAATAAAAAATAAAAGAGTGGGGCATCTAAGTTAAATAAAGAAAATATGAAAGACTTCATCACTGGCCCCAGATCCTCCTCCTTCCTCACATCCTAAGCTCTTTTGTCCCGTAATTGCCACCATCACCACAATGGGACTCGGTGCATTTCCCCAAATGGTGACTCTGGTTTTGACTTTACAACTTGGCTTGAATAGAAGTGGGGAAACATGGTATTATTCCAGTCTTGAGCACAAGAGGCCAGGTGTGTTTTTACTTGCAGATTACATTTCTGTCATTATAGGAGAAGAGCCCATCCAGGCTAGCTTGCTTCTCCCAGGTGGAGCTGACCTGTCCCTAATAACGGGGTCTAGCCAATCCCAAGCCACAGTCCAGCCTCTGGGCCCTAAAGATGTGACCTGGGCTCACTGCAGATCACCTACAGAAGCATGAACTCCAATAATGTACGACTCTTGATCTAAGCCATGAATTTTGCTGTAGCTTGCTGCACAGCAGTAGCTGACAGAGAGATTCAGGACATAGGGCTTCACTGCCAAGGTAGTAACATTTAGACGAGACTTCAATATTTAGTAAGTGTTAAATAAAAAAATGAATGGGAACCAGGCACTGGAAGCTCATGCCTAGAACCCTAGCTATTCAGGGAGATTGAGATCTGAGGATCATGGTTCAAAGTCAGTGAGACTCTTATCTCCAACTCACCAGTGAAGAGCTGGCAATGGAGGCGTGACTCAAGTGTCAAAACATTGGCCTTGTGCATAAAAAGCTGAGGAACAGCATCCAGCCCTGGATTCAAGCCCTAGGATGGGCCCATGCCTACAAAAAAAAAGAATGAATGAAAGGATGCCATGAGGAAAGGAAAGGCAAGAATGAGAGGCTTCAGACAGGAAAGAACTTGATGTGTTCAAATGGTTGCAAGCAAGCTCCATGGTTTGCAGAAGGGAACGGACTGAAGCCAGGAGGAGCAGAAGCCTGATCATGCCTGGCCTGTCATATATTCTTTTAAGGAAGATATTTGGAATCAAGAACATCAAGATCAAAGAATCGTCATCATCATTATCATTAGTCTGCTAGAACTGCATCGGGTGGCCACAAGTCTCATTATGGATTTGTGTTGAAATTAATGAAAAGAAAGTTTTTGCTTCTGGTTGCAATAGCCTTATTTCAAATGCTTCCACTAGTACACACAGCTAGTCGCTGCCATATTAACCAAGCCAATGCATAGAAGTCCTGTGGGTTTTTTTTTCTTTCAATTTAAACTGTCCTCCATTGAAGAAAAAAATTTTAAACATTTTTGTTCTGATCCTGGAACTTGAATTTAGGGTCTGAGCACTGTATCAGACCTTTTGTATTCAAAACTAGCACTCTGCCACTTGAGCCACAGCTCTACTTCTGGCTTTTTGCTGATTAATTGGAGATAAGAGTCTTGCAAATATTCCCGCCTGGGTTGGCTTTGAACCATGGTCCTCAGATCTCAGCCTCCTGAGTGGGTAGATTTACAGATGTGCTCCACCAGTTCCTAGCATATTCTCCATCATTTATTGACTGCTGAATAACCAATTACTTCAGGTCTAGTAGCTGAAAGCAACATAAACTTGTTACCTCACAGTTTCTAAAGCTCAGGAACTTATCCAGGTCCTCTTCCAGGGTCTTACAGAACTGAAAGCGAGGTGTGGACCTGGGGCTCCTCTGAGGCTCAAGATCCTCTTGCCTGCTCTTTAGTTATTGGTAGAATTTCCCTTTTTAATTCTGAATTATCAAGAATAGCTTCGAAGAGGCTATCCTTGGCTTCTTTTCTCTTTATCTTGTCCTTTTACAACAGAGCAATTTGCTCTGACCCTTCACCTTCTGTTCAAGGACTTGCCTGAGTAGGCCTGGCCCACCCAGGGTAAATTCCTTTGGATCAATTGAAAGCTGACTGGTAGATGACCTAGGGAACGGAGTGACATTTTTTCACATCCACTGACTCTGCTCTCACTCCAAGAATATTCTACATGGTCAACAAGCCCATGGGTGGGAATCTTGGTGCCATCTTAAAAATCAGTTCATTATAGACTGTGTAAAAATGTAAATAACCAGGTGCAGTGGCTCAAACCTGTAATCCTACCTACTCAGGAGGATGAGATAAGAGGATTGTGGTTTGAAGCCAACCAGGGGAAGGAAAATCCTTGAGACTCTTATCTCCAACGAACCATAAAAAGCCAGAATCAGAGCTGTGGCTTAAGTGGTAGAGCACTAACCTTGGGCACAAAAGCTCAGGGATAGCTCCCAGGCCCAGAGTTCTAGCCCCAGGACCAGCAAATGAATGAATGAATGAATGAATGTAGACAAAGTTAAATTAATGAGAAAGATCAATGTTTGGATGAATTTGTAATTATTAGTACAGGTTTAAAGCACAACAGTAATTGTTATTCAAATAATCTATATTCCCAAAGCCTATGAGAGAGCTTTCTTGGAAATGAGAGTTGGTTTCAGCTAGAATCCAGTTTATACCTAGAGGAGTTTCTCTCTGGAGGTACCAATGACTGTATTCATAGGACCATTGAGTATAAACAAGACCCTCAAAAGCAGACACAAGGGGGCCAGGAGTTTGGCCTAGTGGTAAGAGTGCTTGCCTAGCATGCACAAAGACCCAGGTTCGATTCCTCAATATCACATACATAGAGAGAGAGAGAGAGAGACAAAAAAAAAGCTGGGAATGGTGGAATGGTGCTATGGCTGCAGTGGTAGAGCTCTATCCTTGAGAAAGCTCAAGGACAGTGCTCAGACCTCAAGTTCATGGCCCAGGACTGGCAAAAACAACAACAACAAAAAGCAGACACAAATAGACATGACCTTAGCAGCCACATTCCTATATTCCTATATTCTATTTGCTTGTTGTTACTACGGCCTGACCTTACACTAGTTTGGATCTCCAAAATTCAGTTGCTGCTTAGGTCACTGTCTTGTTGGCTTGATTCACCTTGACTTTGGCTGGAGCCTCCTGGCTCCCAGACCCTTGGCTTTTCCCTTAGCAGACAACTGTGAAGCCTCGATCATTGGCTCTGGAATCTGAAAAAGACACTGCTGGGCACTGTTTCCAGCTCATAAGCCCTGTTTGGCTGTAGCCTAAGGCTCAGGGAAGGGAGGACTTGAAGATCAGACTATCAGGGGGACAGAACAGATCAAAAGAAGCACCTTCGCTTTTGACGAGGTTGTCCTGAAAATCAACTTCAACCACTGATTAGAAGGACATGGAGGGGCTTATGGTTAATTTAAAAAAAAAAACTCAGGGCTTGGGCCCTGTCCTTGGACACTTTTTGCTCAAAGCTAATGCTCTACCACTTGAACCACAGCACCACTTTCTGCTTTTTCTGAGTATGTTGTACAGAGGAATTGAACCCAGAGTTTCATTCTTGCTAGGCTAATACTCTACCACCAGGGCTCCTGGCCCTGGTTATTTTTATTTTTTTAAAGGCTACTTAAAATGATGTAAGGGACAGATGCTAGTAGCTCATACCTGTAATACTAGCTACTAAGGAGGCTGAAATCTGAGGTTCACAGTTCAAAGCCATGAAACCAGCAAAAAGCTAGAGGTGGAAGTATGGCTCAATTGGTAGAGCACCAGTTTAGGGCAGAAAAAGCCAAGCAAATTAGTAAGGTATTGAGTCAAGTTCTAGTACCAGCACATACACAAACCCCAAATATCTTTTTTTGGGGAGCGGGGGGACATATATACTATATATGTATATGTATACAATTTTCAGTGTCACAAAGAAACTGCTCATGAATTGTTATACTGAATGATTTTAAGACATTCTATTTTAAGCTATACTTTGTTCAGAAAGGGCTTTTTACAGTAGCATATCCCTTTTTTTTTTAAAGGTTGTTTTTCTTTCTTTCTTCCAAGTGAAGCATGTTTGCACTCTAACTAGTGTTTCAATGAGAGAAGATATTTTAGTGCCTTTCACCAGCATTTATCTTTTGGCCATCCATACAACAGAATAATGACAAAAAAGAAACCTCACACTCGTATTAGCATTAATAATAAAACCAAGTCCATTATGCGCAATTTCTTGTCAGTTAAATTTGTTGCAGGCTCAGTTTGGGATTCAGTTTCATCCATTTGGAAGTACTTTTGCTGTCAAGCAAATTTTTGTTTTATCATTTTAATTCTGGAGGTCTCCCCCCCATCTCTCCGAAGTCTGAGTCACCTTTCTAGAGGTTGGAAGGTGGCTCTTCTCCACTGGAGAGAGAAAGGGATGGATTTGGCACACAGAAATATTTTCCTTGCAATGTGAATAGAGTTAATTTTAACAGGGCTGTTTCGTTTTAACAGCCTAGGCTTGCACAGTGTGTCATGCCAAACAGCTTTGTGTATGATCATCCACTGATGTCAGGACTGTGCTAGAAATAGTATTTGATAGTTAACAGCTGCTGCAGAGCCAGAAGGGGAACACGAGACACTGTGTGTCGGGAGGGTTGACAAAACTTGTGGTTGTTGTCATTTATCTATTTATTTACATATATTTAATTATTTAATTTCTTGACAGTAGAGAAAGAGCTTAAATACCATGGATTCCCCCCCCTTTTTTTTTTGCAAGTCCTGAGACTTGAACTCAGGGCCTGGGTGCTTCCCTGGGCCTCTTTGTGCTCAAGGTTAGGACTTTACTACTTGGAGCCACAGCACTACTTTTGGCTTTTTCTGTGATTTATTGGAGATAAGAATCACACAGACTTTCCTGCCTGGGCTGGCTTTGAACCATGATCCTCAGATCTCAGTCTCCTGAGTAGCTAGGATTATAGGCATGAGCCACCAGTGCCCAACATTTTTTTTCTTTCTTTTAAAATAAAGTAAGTCAAATGGCTCTAATAACTTTGATACTTTATGTCAGATAGCTAATGCACCCTGAAACAAGATCTGATCAATTTAATAATAATAATAATAATAATAATAATAATAATAATATGTTGAACATAGGATTTTGTACTTGGTAGGTAGCTCTCTATTGTTTATGCTACATATCCAGCCCTTAATCTTAATTGTATTTACTTTATTATCATTTATCTGCCTACAAATATAGAACAAGAAAATGTGACTTCTTTTTTTTTTTTTTTTTTTTGCCAGTCCTGGGCTTGAGCTCAGGGCCTGAGCACTGTCCTTGGACTTTCTCAAGGCTAGAGCTCTACCACTTGAGCCTCAGCTCCATTTCCAGCGCTTTTCTATGTATGTAGTACTGAGGAATTGAATCCCGGTCTTCATGAATGCTAGGCAAGCACTCTACCACTAGGCCAAACTCCCTGCAGAAAAAATGTGATTTTTTATTAAGAGGTGGAAATTATTATTTATTTATTTCTGTGCCAATACTGGGGCTTGAGCCTTGTACTCTAGCTTAGCTTTTTTCTCTCAAGGCTGGTACTCTTCCACTTGAGCCACAACTGCACTTTGACAAACCTTTTTGTTTCCCTTCTCTTTAAATAACAGATACTGAATAGTTTAGGCTTTGTGGACCATTTATAATATTTGTTGTATCTATACAGCTCTGTGATTAAAAGACCAAATCAGTCTTTGTATGTTTATAAATGAATGGCCATTCCTGTGTGCCAATAAAACTTCATATACAAAACAGGTGGTGGGATGTATTTGGCTGTGAGCCATAGTTTCCCTGCCCTGGCTTTGATAATAAGTGAACAGATACCAAACTATTCTTTGAAGCATGCCATAAAGGTTAAGGTCCGGAAGCTCTCTTGTGGGCTTGCGAATCAGGTTCCATGCTCTCTCCCTATAGGAGCCCACAGTCCTTTGGCTATCACAGAGGGTGCTTCATTATGTCCATGTATGTGATTTCAACCATACCAATACTATGAGAGCAACTGAGCAATAGATTTGATTCTTTCTGTGTGATGGTTCTAGAACTCGGGGCCTGGGCACTGTCCTTGAACTTTATGGCTCAAGGCTAGCACTTTACCATGTGAGCCACAGCTCTACTTCTGGTTTTCTTTGATGGTTAATTGGGGATTAGAGACTCCAAGACTTTCCTGCCCAGGTTGGCTTTGAACTGTGATCCTTAGATCTTGGTTTCCTAAGTAGCCAGGATTACAGATACGAGCAACCAGTGCCAGGCAATAGATACACTTTTATGAACCAAGAGAATAAAGAACTTGATCTCTAATATACATTAAACTTGATCTTTCTTTCCTTCCTTATTTTATTTAAGTTAATATGACCCTTAAAGTTTGAATTATCCTGCAAGAATGCAGGTTCGTTAACTTTACTTCAGCTTGTGTATCATGTTAATGTGACATATTTTGTAATGATGTGAATTACAAAAGAGGCCAAATGACCTAAAATGTTTCACTGAAATCATTATAAGCACTGCATACCAGAAAGAAATGGGATTTTATTATTTAAAGATAACTTGCATAAGGGAAAATGTTCTAGGAAGAAAAGTTGAAGCATAGTGGTTATAAAATGTGATTGAGAATGCATTTCTGTACCATGAAAATGTCCAATTTAGGGGTTGACAAAGATGGGGAGCTATTACAATGTCTTACGCTCTGTATTTTTGCATTCATGCATCACATTTGTTCTAGAAATGCCATTTTAGCCCTTGGCATCTCAACAGCAAAGTGATGTACTCAAGATGTCCTGTCGTTAAGCAACTTCCCGAGGCAGGATACTCTGTCCAAACAGGGCCCTTGCTCCACAGCACATTTTCTTTTAACAATGATATTGTTGGAACACTTTCTCTCTCTGAGGTTAGTCTCGTCATCAACTTGTCTTTTCTTGTTTTCTTGAGATGAAAACGTACCCTATTTATCAAATGGCATTTAGATTACTTCTATCTTAGTATTGTGTGTGGAGGGGTGTGCATGCATGAGTACCAATCTTGGGGCTTGAACTTAGGGCCTAAGCACAGTCCCTGAGCTTTTGTCACTCAAGGATAGAGCTCTACCGATTGAGTCACAGCTTTTCTCCCTCCCTTTCTTTCCTAATCTCTCCATGTCTCTTTCTCTCCCTCTCTTCTTCTCTGTGTCTCTCTGTCCCTGTTTCTCTCTGTCTCTGTTCTTTTTCTCTGTCTCTCTCTGTCTCTCTGTCTCTGTCTCTCTGTCTGTCTCTCTCTCTTTCTCTCTCTCTCTCACACACACATGCTTTTTGTTTTTTAGAAATCTTGATGAAATAGTCAAATGTCTACTTTTATTTACTGAGTTATACATATTTAAGTCTCCTGTCTATTTAAATGGATCTCAGATTTCATGGAGCAATAGTACCCAGATTTCACAGGCTCCATCTCATCGATTATCAGTACAGTAACTTTGTAAACTTCTGGAGTTACTCAGAATATGCCACCTTCATTTTCCACTATGTTCTTTAAAATACAACCAGCTGTAGTTTTTTTTTCTTTTTGCATGTGTGAATATGTGTGCCAGTACTGAGGGCTTGAATTCAGGGTCTAGGCACAGTCCCTTACCTTTCTTCACTCAAGACTAGCATTCTACCAGTTTCAGCCACAATTCCACTTCTGGCTTTTTGGTGATTGACTGAAGGTAAGAGTCTCATGGAATTTCCTTCCTGGACTGGCTTCAAACAGTGTTCCTCAGATCTCAGCCTCCTGCATAGCTGCCATTACAGGAAAGAGTTACAGGCATCCAGAGATAGCAACCATTTTTCACTCTCTATGATGGCCGTGGCCATTTGATCCTGTGCCCAAAGCAGCCACAACACCACAATGATAATCACTTACTTTAGCATATCTTAAAATGTTTCTAAAAGGCTTAGTCTCAGCAATTTCCAACACTTGTAAATGAGAGATTATTTCCCATTAATAATTACTAAATCTATGCTACATTTTTCTTGCTTGCTTTCTTCATTTAACTGATGCCATAGCTCATTTATAAGAATATAAAAGTAGGGCTGGGAGTTTGGCCTAGTGGTTAAAGTGCTTGCCTAGCATGCATGAAGACCCGGGTTCGATTCCTCGGTACCACATACATAGAAAAAAGCCGGAAGTGGTGCTGAGGCTCAAGCGGTAGAGCTCTAGCCTTGAGAAAGTCCAAGGACAGTGCTCAGGCCCTGAGCTCAAGCCCAGGACTGGCAAAAAAAAAAAAAAAGAATATAAAAGTAGCAATTTTTTCTCACTCGTATCATTTTTGTTTTAAATAAAGTAACCAAGAGGGCACTTTGAGGTACAACTTGACTTTGTAAAGTTCCTAAGTGAAGGTAATAGCTTTTCTGAAAGAATACATATTTTCTCAGCCATATTGTAAATGAAAAACTGGTTATATAATGGTTTCCAGCCTGACTGAAACTCCTCAATTTCCACTATTAAATATACTTTTGTCATATCTTCTTTCTGGCATCAGGAGAAAGTTCTATCAGAAGATAGAAGAAAATATAGACACATCATTCCAAATTGCACAACTGTAACCAAGATGGTTTTAAGTTACAGTATTGTGGAGAAGCTAGGAACCCACAAAGAACAAAACAAAGCAAATGACAACATTTGTTCAGAGAATAAAGAGTGAAATGATACTGAATTTCTCTTATCAGAGAAATCGTTGCGAGTGGTTCTCAGCACAGGAGAGGTTGATCATGTCTATTTTAGTTGACTAAGTCTCCAGCACCCAATGCAATCCCTCACCTAAAGGTTCCTTTGCTAGCTCGACCTTCAGTGCAGATCAAAATGGAATTATACTCTCAGGGCCTAGTCTAGATCTCCCCCAGGACAATGACCTCTCACAAGTGTCCCTGCTCCTGACAGCCTGTTCTCCAACTAGCCAGAGTGATCTTAGAAAACCAGAGCAGACCTTGCTGCTCCTCGGTTGAAGATCCTCCAGTTACCATCCAGCCCATGGAGTATGCGACACAAAGTCCTCTGGTGCCTACAAGGTCCTCCTTGGACTCTAACTACTGTGTTTGGGACTTTGATAGCCTACATTATAAACCTGCACCTAGATGGCTCCTCACCTGTTCTCCATTCTTATCGCTACCACGCTCATCACTGCATTGTCCCCTTTCAGAACCTCCAACCCAGAAAAGTAGGAAGGATAATTCAAGGAACACCTATTCAAAGGGCTGGGTAAAAAGTGTGGCTGGGATAGAAGGAACCACAAACCCAGTGAAGTGCCTAAAAAAGAGCTAGGTGAAGAGGTGGCCCAGAACACCAGAGGCCAGTTGAGAAGGTACCCTGCCAGGACTCTGACCCTGTACTCTTCCCCTGGGGTTCTCCAGGCTGAAGCCACCTGGCAGCCGTACAGGGGGCTTCTCACCAGTGTGCCCTTTGCAAGGGTGACTTCCCTTAGAGAGCAGGGCAGAGAGTGGGTTTTAAGAAGCAAACGGAAGGAATCTGCTACAAGGACCAGATAGTTCACAGAAACAGGGACTGTGCTTAGGAACTTCCTTTCCTTTGGAACATTTTACCCTCCTTGACAGTTCTCTCCCTCTCCCCTGCTCTACCCCCGCCCCAACTCTGACATGGGCTTGCCATCTCTGTTATGTGCCAACAATATCCTGAAACACTTTGTGTCACACTCAATAGTAATGACATTCGCAACGGGGATCTCCCACTTCATCGTAACAACCGTTGAAGATGAAGACTCTGCAGGTCTGGTCATCATTATTTCCCCAGCACTGATCTCTGTATCCAGCATGCAGACATTTGATCAATATTGTTGAATTGAATCAACTGGAATTTTCACTTTGTTTTGTTTTCCTGCAGAGTTAAGGATAGAACCCAGGACCTTACCCACACTAGACAAGCCCTGTACCACCTAGCTACATACCTAGCCCATATTTTATTCTCTTAATCCCAGTTTGAATCATAGTTAGAGTACTCAGTGACATTCATACACACTGTCACCACATGTTTGAGGAAAGACTAGGCCTAAGTACTAACTTACACAGTCACCAAGCACCACAGTAATAGATGACATCAGTATAATGATTCATCTTTTTATATTTACATTTTTAGCTATATCCTTATTTACCCTAGTGCCTGAAGATAAGTTATGCTCCTCATTAGATCACTGTAATTTTTAATATGTAACTTAAAAAGGAGGGGTTTGTCCAGACAATCACCATGGTACCTCTCAGTTTTCCATTCCTAGGGTCCTAAGTGATGTGTTGCACAAACTCCTTAAACTCATCACACATCTTAGTCATCTTTATATCTTCAGTCTCCAGTCCCACAACTCCAGAGTATAGTTCTAGCATACCACATTGGTTGCACAAACTGGGACACAGCTTAGCCCCAAAGGCCCTCAGTTTCCTCCTCTGGATACTGAACAAAAATGCTTACAAAGAAGGCTGGGTGAGGAGGCTCATGCCTGTAATCCTGCCTACTCAGGAGGCTGAGATCTGAGGCTCAAGGTTCAAAGCTATCCCAGGCATAAAAGGACTTGAAATTCTTATCTCCAACTAGCCTCTAGAAAATGGAAAGTGGGGCTTGGCTCAAGTGTAGGGCAGTAGCCTTGAGCTGTAGAGCTCAGAGACAGTGTCTAGGTCAAGTTCAAGACCCACAAGAAAAAATTGCTTACAAAGAGCTGAGCACAGAACCCAACTCATAGTCTGCTCTCATGGAAGGTAATGAATATATGAAAGAATGAATCTAGGATTCTAGACAAATTGCCTAGATTAATCCTTTTATCTTCTATATCATGTTCTCAGAAACACTGTGTGATTAACATAACTGTTTCTACTGTCTAGTTCATAAGCAGATGTAAATTAGTTGCTTGCACTTGTGTTAAAACACCAGATCTTACTAAAATGCACAGTTCGTAGTTATATAGATATCACAAATAGATTTACAAGAAAGGGCATGCCGTAAATTTATTCATGTTGTCTTATGTATAAATGTATACATAAGCCAATTATGTCTACATTTAAATGAAATATAGTAGGAATATTTCCTGAATGGTTTTTTTGGGGGAGGGAGTGGATCAAGAGTTTTCTGTTTCTAATAAAAATACCTAGTTGGTTATCGTATTGTTACCTAATTATTCCAGAGCAAAATAAGAGTCTGAACTTTTATTGGGGTTCAATCAGAGCTGGGAAGTTTTATGATTTTATAAATCAAGTTTCTGACTATCTCATTAAAGAAGAGAAGGTATAGCAACAAATTTAATGATCAAATGTGACTTTTTCTGACAAGTGTTTCTCCTTTAACTGTTTATGTTATTGGTTTAGTCCATCTGGTTTTCATTTGAGACTAGAAATCATAAATCCCATAAACCATATACAGGCCCTTAATCCCAGAAAAGACTGGTATTACTTTAGCAGCATAATTTGGTTTTCTTTCCTGGGGTGGAAAGAGATGTACAGCTTTATAGTGGATTAAAAAGGACAATTGAGAAATTTCCTATTATAAACATGTATGCTATCTAAATTTCCTGGTATAATCGCAGGCTGACTAACACAATTAATTATTATATTTTAAATGCAAATTGTTGAAAACAGTTCATCTGGTTGAAATTACTGAAGCCACATCAACTCTAAAAAAAAAGCCCTTTCTAATTCCCTAAGCTTTTTCTTTTAAATAAAAAGAATTCCATATTCTTTGCCATGCCCAGCAATCTCTTAAAAATGTTCACATGATATTTAAAGCACCATCACAGCAACCCCAGAGAGACAGCGAGCCAAATGTAAGTGATTTATATGCAGATTTCAACCTATTTACTGAGTCTAATAGTAAGAGACAAAAAAATATTATATGCGAAATGCGTTCATTTAAATTTTTGATCAGATCTCTCTGCTGCTTGATGGAGCGAGCAAGTTATCTTGGTATACGAATGAATTACATTTCAGAATAGAAGTCTCAAGCCAAGTTCATCTGCAATGAGAGAGCTGGACAACAGTCTGGCTGCAGGATCTGTTGAGTTCACTCATCTTGATTGACAAGTATCACTGTCAGGTGTGTTGATCCTGAAATTTCCACAGTGAGCACTAAAGTGGCTGAGATAATGATAGCTCTCAGATCCACACGGCTGTGATACCCGCAGAGCTCACCTTGACCGACATTTTCAAGGCATCCGTAATGTGCGGTACACAAGATAATTTCAGGAAGAGCACTCACATTGGTTAAATTTACAGTTATGCTTGGAAATCAGTGTGTCTCAGAGCAAAACACAGCTAGCATATTAAACTATGATGGCACAGGCATTATTGCTTTGGAAAAGGCTCAAGTAGTCACATAAAGAGAGGTGAATCAACTGGGACCAGTGGCAAACACCTATTATCCTAGCACACAAGAGGAGGAGGTAGGAGAATCATCAGTTCCAAGTCAGTCCCAGTGATATATGTAGAGAAATGTCTCAAAAAAATAAGGAAAGCAAGAAAAAAAGGGTGAGCTGGCGGGGGGGGGGAGGGAAAAAGAGAGGAGAGGAGAGGAAAGAAGTATCAGTTGGAAATAATGAAGCTATATTATATTTTTTTCAGTAATACTGCAGATTTTATAACTTACAGTCCCACACTTTGCGTTGTGTTTAAATTTTCCTGTTTAGCCTATGGGTTACTTATTTCAATAACAAATCATACAGATATGTTTTTTTTTCCCCAGACGTAAGGATCAATGAGAAACCCAGACACATTCTCAAATTATTTGTGCATTTGACATTGTTTCTTTTTATGGAATGGCAGTGGTATCATTGTTATCTGACAAGAATAAAAATGTGACAATGAAAGCTGACTTCAGCCGGGAGCTGATGTCTCATGCCTATAAGCAAGAGAAGGCTGAGATCTAAGGATTGCAGTTCAAAACTAGAGCAGGCAAGAAAGCACATGAGACCCTTACCTCTAATTACCTACCAGAAAACTAGCAGTGGCACTGTGGCTCAAAGTGGTAGAGTGCTAGCCTTGAGCAAAAGGCTCAGGGACAGCATCCAGACACTGAGTTCAAGTCACACAACTGACAGAAAAGAAAAAAAAAAGCTGAGCTCATTTTCAGCTATGTTTAAAACAAAATAATATTGACTAGACTAGCTCCGCATTGTTAATTATGGATATAGATAAGGGATATAAGAACAACAGGATAAAAAATAGCATGTATTTGTGAGCCTTCTTACTAAATTCAAGTATATTTAACATGGCATTTTTACTCCATGCACCAAGACTTTTGGACATTTCTGCTTTGTATGAGAAGGGTATTTTATGATATATTCTATAGATTCCTGAAAATAGAAAACCAAAGTCCACATCTCTTTCTCTGTTTCTAGAGAGGTTGGAGTCACCTCCTAATAAGCTGTGGGAGTCTCTTCCACCAGTGCTCAGAAGGATCCCAGAGGTAGCTTGATGTCGTTGCCCATTGTGGAAAGCGTTTATGCCATGGAGACTGGCAAGTACCACACAGTAGAATGTCTTCCCAGAGAGGGGATTGCACAGTATTTCCCACTTGCACAGTTCTTTTGGGGAAGTTGGGTACAAAGCAAGCTCTTTGAAGGCAAAGCTTAGGAACATAGATGAGGATAAACCAATTAACTTCTGTATTAGTAGATTTCCCAAGGAAGCAAGAAGGGCAGCCAGATCTTGTTGGAGCAGAGAAGGCCTGGCAGAAGGAGAGTGTGTGGCTGTGTTGTCTTTGCTTTCCTGAGGACTCCACTGTTGTTTGAGCCCTGAGGAAAAACAGGCCAAAGTAGTCAGAAATAGGCTTTTCTTGTTATTCTGCTGACTAGAAAGACATGGCCTAAGGCTCTGCAGAAAATGAAGATGACAGGTGATGCCTTCTTCAGAAAGACAAATTTCTAGGTTAAAAAAAAATAATTCTCAGGACCAGGCTAGATATAGGCTGTTCAATAGAAACTTATATAGTGGCAGATACGCTGTGTGCCTGTGCTGTAGACCTGGCTACCTCAAAATGGGACTCATTTGAATTGAGATATACTGCCAAGGTTAAATACATACTGGATTTTCAATATGCAGCATTAAAACACACACACACACACACACACACACACACACACACACACAGCTGGCATTGGGTGGCTCATGACTATAACCCTAGCTACTTAGGAGGTTGAGATTTGAGAATTACAGTTCAGAGCCAGCCTGGGCAGGAAAGTCCATGAGATTCCTACCTCCAATTAGTCACCAGAAAGCTGGAAGCTTTGAGCTATGGCTCAAAGTGGTAGTGTTAGCGTTGAGCAAATGAGCTCAAACCCATTCACACACACACACACACACACACACACACACACACACGATATAGATATAGATACAGTATCACATTAACAGGTTGCATTATTACTTATCAAAATGTTCATCTTTGGGAATAATGATTCAACATTAGATGTGGCTAAAATCAAACTTGTTTCTCATTGCTATTTTCTAGTATGACTACTAGAAAATTATCAGTTGCCTGTATGATACACATTGCCTTTTCTCCAGGCACCAGCAATTCTGTACAAGATGCTAGAGAAGGTAGAGGAGCGCAGGAAACGACAAGGATGAGACAAGGAACAAACACAACTAAATTTGCAGATGTCAAAAGACAAATTTTGTAATACAACCTATTCTCCCACACTGAAAGTTAGAATGCCAGGAAAATGCATAATGAGTTGTCAACATGTCGCCTAGGTGCAGGGAAAACACACTCAAATGTCTGAACCAAGGAGCCAAAGATTTAAACCCAGGGATCATATTGATTTCCTTTTGGCAAATAGGATTATGAAGAGGTACTGGGATACTCATTGAGAGACTGAGGTTACATTTTTGGTCCTGCTTCCAATATCCTCTTTCCAATGTCCTCCTTTTAGCCTCATCCAAAAAACAACAACAACAACAAAAGGAACACTGTTGTACTTGTGAATTTCTGTTACATCACTACCTATCTTTTTTTTTTTTTTTTTTTTTTTTGCCAGTCCTGGGCTTGAGCTCAGGGTCCGAGCACTGTCCTTGGACTTTCTCAAGGCTAGAGCTCTACCACTTGAGCCTCAGCACCACTTCTGGCTTTTTTCTAGGTATGTGGTACCGAGGAATCGAACCCGGGTCTTCGTGCATGCTAGGCAAGCACTTTAACCACTAGGCCAAACTCCCGGCCCACATCACTACCTATCTTGAAATTCAGCATCCCACTCCCAGCAAGAAGAGCCATAAGACTAAGGCTTAATTAAGCTCTGTCCTAAACCAGAAGGGTAGCTATGGTCACATAGGGCTCAGATTTCATTATTTTAAGTTCAGTTTCTCATGAAGACTATAAAGCACAACACAGTAATTCCAAGTTCAAAATGTTTTCCTGTGCAGTTTTTTTTTTCTTTTTTTCAGATATAGTCTTACCTTTTAAATCTGTCATCAAAAGCTTCATGGAAGAATACTGCTACATACAGCCGGTGTATATGGGGTGGGAGTTTGATTTCAACATGAGGAAAGAGATTTGAGGGGAGGAAAGGGAAGAAGGAAGAATGGAAGGAGAAAAAGAAGAGCAAAAAGAAAGAAGGAGTTGGAGGCGTGAATCAATTGGTAGTGTGCCGCTAATAAGCAAAGCATTAGGTACCAAGTTTGAGTCCTGGTCTTGGAACAAGAAAAAAGAAAGAAAAGAAAGGGAATGAAGGAAGACAAGAGGGAAGGAAGAAAGACGAAGAGGAAAGCAGGCAGGAAGGCAGGCAGGAAGGCAGGAAGGAAGGAAAAAAGAAGGCACTTTTTTTGGCCAGTCCTGGGCCTAACCTCAGGGTCTGAGCACTGTCCTTGGACTTTCTCAAGGCTAGAGCTCTACCACTTGAGCCTCAGCACCACTTCTGGCTTTTTCTAAGTATGTGATACTAAGGAACTGAACCCGGGTCTTCGTGCATGCTAGGCAAGCACTCTACCACTAGGCCAAACTCCCGGCCCGCATTTTTATATTATATAAAAATCTCAATCTTCTGGTCTTCAACAGCCCACTTTTTAGCATCTTTTGGACTAGAGAAACAAAGATAATGGCAGAATTAGAAAAGACAAATCAAGTGTAAGTTAAAGAACTTTCTGCCACCCACATCACCTGCCAAACCATGGAGAAGGAGCCCAGGGAGGAAGTGAGCTGCTGTCTAAATCCTTCCCTTCTGTGCACGATCTTTCAGGGCTTTTACTTTCAACACAGAGGATGGGAACTGCAAAAACAGAGCTTGTTTCTGAAGAAGTGAAAGACATATTGCATAATGGTGGTGAACTATATCTACTAGAACCATGTGACTGCATGCAAACACGAAATTCAAAAAAATAGCTACCATTCCAGATCCATATATTTTAAAAAATCAGTCTTTAAAAAAACGTGGCCACATGATTAAAAAGTAGTTCCCTGATACTGGAATAAAATGAATATCATTAGCTAGTTCCAAATCTGGCAAAAAAAAAAAATCTGGCTAATTCAGGCTGACTTTTCTCCAATTGTGAATCTGGTTATTTTCCTATTTTGACTTCATTTTCTTTTGTAAGACCTATGCAAATGTAGAAAGGAAATAATCTGTATACAGAGAGTATCGGTTTGTACAGAAACTCCGTAAGACAGAAATCTTCCTTCCTTCTTTCCTTTCCTCCTTCTTTCAGTCCTCCTTTCCTTCTTCCCTTCCCCTTCCTTCTTTCTTTCCTTCCTCCCTTTCTTCTTCCCTCCTTCCGTCCATCCTTTCTTCCTTCTTTCCTTCCTTCCTTCCTTCCTTCCTTCCTTCCTTCCTTCCTTCCTCCCTCCCTCCCTCCCTCCTTGTGAGTTTGGGGAAGAAGCAGTTGTCTAAGCAGAAACAGATACAAAAGACAGGTGTGAAGTCAGTGCTTCCAGATCAGAGTGGACAGATAAGTTGAGGACTTCCTGGCTGCGAGCCACATGTCTGAGTCTTTAGAGGAAAGGTCAAATGGACAAGATTTTTCCACCAATAGCATGTGAGCAGGTTATCCAATACCCAAGGTCACATCCTTTCCTTCCTGGTGGAACAGTGTCATCTCCCGTTGGAGTTATTTTGGGATCCCATATGACATGGACTGATGCAAACTTTTAAGCAGCTGGACAGTCCAGACAGAAGTTGGATCAAAGTGGTGAGAGGACAAGATGTGTCTGCCATTGTGATCCTCAGTGGCTTCCTGGTGCCTCAGAAGACATATTTCCCCACGGATGGAATCGCTTCATGGACATTAGCCCAGGTGGCTGAGAGGAGGGGGCTGCACACCCCAGAACACGGCGTTCCCTGCGGGGGAGCAAATCCTTAGGCCCCTCGGGGGACTTGCACTCATAGCTGCCCCCTGGGCACAAGGCTGGACACTGGGCATGTGTACAATGAACAGCCAGTCTGACTACCTTTGCCTCTGCTTCACTTGACTCCAGTTCATTTGGGAAAGCAGAGATTAACGCTTATCTGCATGCACGATGCTATAAGAAATGTGTGTAATAAATACTATGGAGGAAGAGTTCCAAACTGGGAAAGCTAAAGGTGGAGGAAGTTTGAAGGTTCTGGAAGGTTTGAGTGGAGAAGTAGCTGGGCAGAATGAAAGTGATGGAGACTCTCCTAGAGATGTAGTTAAGAGCAGGACTGGACAAACACACACGCTCACGCGCGCGCGCGCGCACACACACACCACAAAACAAAAACAAAGCTGGTTACACTCTGTGACTGTTCTTACTCTAAGCCCGTGTTCTTCAAAAAACTTGTTTCAAATTATATAATGAGCAAGTAGGAGCCTACGTGAAGTTGACAAATGAGATCTGGGAAGCCTTCTTAGAAGAAGTGACATTTTCACAAGGCTTTGATGTATGTGTAGGGTTTTGGCAGGTGGTGAGTAGAGACAAATTGCACTGCAGAAAGAGTAATGAGCAATCAAAACCACGGCATTAGATAGAAGGGATGAGCAATGGCTGTACAGAGGGAGATGTGAAATGGACACACATTCCCATGGATTCAAATACCATTGACCTGCTATTATTTCACTATTTCTAGCAAGGAAATAGAAGCTCTGAAAGGTGAAGCTGAAAGTATTGAAAGACTGGCACGAGGTCACCAAGATGTTTGGCCATGGAGCCCTTGTTAAGATACATAGGGAAACCGACTGTGCAGTCTTCCAGAAAACAGATGACGTAGAAGAAATCTTCCATCAGTGGCTGTTACTATAGATACCATTTGGTGGGGCAAGCTCTATCATGCTGATGGGCTCAATAGATCAGAACAGGACAGAGTGGGAGGAAGACCATATATGAGGGGAAGGAATGGAACTCAGCACTACAGCATTTGTATCAGAAATGCAAGGCTCTGGATTCAATCCCCAGCACTGGGGAAATACGAAAAGTCCCACTTGTAGAAGAACCCTGAAGGTCTGTTTATGTGGCCTGCTACAGTGGGCACAAAGGGGTCAAACAGGAGAGGCAGCACACAAGTCCATTTCTTAGAATCCTGGAAGATGGATTCATCCAAAATCCAGAACAAAGTGAACTGTGGGAGTATATGGTAGTCAATGAACCCTATGCAGAAAGACTGTGTTTTGAGAAGCCACAGATGAGATGTTTTGAAAGTTCCCAGTGAATTGGCAGATTTCAACACTGATTTAAAACGGGTTGTGGATGTTATGTAGATCTATGGAAGTTTCCAGAAACAAACTGCAGCCAATGTCAAGTGGTAAGAAGAAAAAACAATGACCCCATGATCACCTGTGTTCACTGCTGGCTGGCCATGCTGAGGGCACTAAGGAGAGGTAGGGGTACTAGCACATATCCCATAGGCAAAATGCTTTGTTCAGATGACTTCTTGTCAACGTACTTGTCAGTAATTGTGTCTAGAGATCAGTCACAGTACTGGATGATTTTTTTTTATTGCTTGGAATTTACAAATCTTTGGTTTAATGTAAATGTAATTTTTAATTATTTTTATTGTTTAAAGACATCTAAGCCAGGTGCCAGTGGCTCATACTTGTAATCCTAGTTACTAAGGAGGCTGAGATCTGAGGTGGTTCAAAGACACCACAGGCAGGAAAGTCTATGAGATTCTTTTTTGTTGCTGGTCGTGGGACTTGAACTCTGGGTCTGAGCATTGTCCCTGAGCTCTTGAGCTCAAGGCTACAGTGGCACTTACTCTATGAGACTCTTATCTCCAATGAACTCTTATCTCCAGAAAACTAGAAGTGGAGCTGTGGCTCAAAGTGGTAGAGGGCTAGCCTTGAGCAAAAAAGCTTAGGGACAGCACCCAGGCTCTGAGTTCAAACCTCACAATGACAAATACGTACACACACATAGACATACATGCATGCATACAAACAGATAGACATTTAATGAAACAATGTGGTCTTTATCTTCTTGCCCTGGTAAGAACTACTTAAGAGAATCAGCTTCCTAAGTGGAGGGTTGGGGCCAGGTAAAAGAGGACAGGGCCTTCTTGCTTGATATTTGATATCCTGTAGGAGAAAAAGAGTCATCAAAAGTATCTTCCCAGGGGTGTAACGTAATCAGTCTGTATTCTAGGAGAGTCCTAATGGCAATATGAAGGAAGGATTAAACCATCCATGCATGTGAGGTCATCAAAGCCTACCTGCTCTTATTCAGTCAATACTAGAGTGATGGATGGTACTGAGGGCACCTCAGCGCCTTTCCAGACCTGTAGAGAAATTTAATTAAACTGCAGTTGGATTGAGTAGTTGATACAAAATGGAATAACTAGCTTTTGATAAAAGTACATTTACATCTGGGAGAGGAATATTGGGTCCCCAAAGCTACTTCCCAATATGCCAGTCTTTGCTTTTACCATGCAAGTTTTTATGTTATTATCGTTAAGTAGTTGTTCATAGAGATTCAACTTGTTGGTTTATGATTACAATGTATCGACTCCTCTATCCTTCTTCCTCATCTCTCCTAACCCCCGGTCCCCTCAAGTTGTCTCATCCATTTTCACCTATGTACATGGACTGCTATGATCACATTCATCCATTTGCTCTTCACCTGTCCAATGGGTGTCTTTTCCCACTGTCACTCAGAGGATTTGCTTCAGCACAAGAAGTGAGCATAAGAAGATTGCATTTTAAATATAACAGGGATAGATTTTTTTTCTAGAATTTGATGGGGTAAATTTGTAGAGTATATAGTTTTTAACTGCATTATAAATTATACTGTAACTATACTCTTGTATGTAGTTCTTCTTGAACATAACACTGTTTTGATGGGGACAGTGACCTATTCAAAACTAACATTTCATGCGGACCAGAGTTTGCCCGGTAGATGTCACTGTGAAGGTTACTTTAAAAAATTCAAAGCAAGCTAGGCACTGGTAGCTAAGCCTATAATCTTAGCTACTGAGGAGGCTGAGTTCTGAGGATCATGGTTCAAAGCCAGTCCAGGCAGAAAAGCCCAATGAACTACTCAAAATGAGCCAGAAGTGGACTTATGGCTCAATGGTAGAGAGCTAGCCTTGGGCAAAAGAAAATCAGTGACCAGGCCCTGAGTTCAAGCCTCAGGCTGGGCAAGCAAACAAACAAATAATAACAATAACAACAAAATCTCCACTGACTCATTAGGCCTGCAAATGTCCAAAGGTCAGCTTGAAGCTTATGATCCATGTTTCTATTTCATCTCTATGTCCTTTGCTCTCAGTTACATTCTCCAGCAATGGCTTTGCAGCCATCTTGGAATCCAGGGAGGACAAGATTGATAGATAACATCCCAGAAGACAAAGCTGTCACTGCCAGGACTCTGATTGTAACAAGGCCTCCCCTGACCACTCTCCAGACAAGGAGCCATCAGACTTCCAACATTATTCATCTTTCTATTGGATGTTTTGGGGTGATGGGGCAGGTCTGACCTATGAACCCCTGGGTTAGGTCCTAAGGCCCAACACATATATACCATCATACATTTTTCAACTTCCATGTACATCAGAAGCTAAGTCAAGGTGTGAGAGCCTGTGATCTTGGGAGGTCTTGGGAGTAAAGAACCAGTGGGAACCATAGGGAAGTAGGAGGCAAGCAGTAAGGAAGGAACATTAGATTTGGAGACAACCGGTTATAATGCGCATGCTCTGAAAGCATGGGGGGGGTGCAGAGGGAATGAAGTGGGTATTATTTTTTTGTGCATCCAACTGGGTGTTTATGTTAGTGAGCATGAGAATTGACTGCATGAGAACCCTGAGCATAGGGTTCTTGGAACTGTCAATAAACCCACGAACAGCTGTAGGGAGAGGTCATGTGAGGCAACTTTGCTGTTTAAAAATACTTTTGAAATATAGTACTTGTGAAGATTGATGGGGTTTTTCCCCTTTAAAGAAACACCAGCTAATGCACACCAGCTAATAATGTTATTATTTATTTATTTACTTATTTTGTCAGTTGTGGGACTTGAACTCTGGGCCCAGGCGCTGTCCCTGAGCTCTTCAGCTCAAGGCTACCACTCTACCCCTTGAGCCACAGCATCACTTCTGGTTTTCTGGCAGTTAATTGGAGATAAGAGTCTCATGGTCTTTAGTGCCTAGGCTGGCTTTGAACTGTGATCCTCAGATCTCAGCCTCTTGAGTAGCTAGGGTTACAGGCATGAGCCACCACACCTGGCTATGGATAATTCCTATTATTTATTTATTATTTTGTGGATCATGGGGCTTGAACTCCATGTCTGGGCACTATCCCTGAGCTCTTCAGCTCCAGGCCACTACCCTATCCCTGGAACCACAGCCTCTCTTCCCCTTTTCTAGAGATTAATTGGAGATAAGAGTCCCATGGTCTTTAGTGCCAGCTTTGAACTTCAATATGCATATCTCACCCTCCTGAGTTGCTAGGATTTTAGGTATGAGCCACCTCGGCTTGGATAATTATTTTGAAAGCCTTAAAAAAAAGCAACTGCTGTGATGCTTTTTGCCATTGTTCTGCACTAAAACATTCATATTCTGTATTGATTTTTCTTCCCCCTAAAGACATCTCAATTTTCAATAAGCCTGAGGCCTCTCTTTTCCTCTTCTTTCCTGCTTGGCTCATTCTGGCCTCTGGCTGCCTCTCTAGGAAGTCCATTTTCCAAACATGGATGTTCTTTTTTAAACACACACACACACACACACACACACACACACACACACACGTACGTATGAATGTATCTGCTCTGAGAGTTTATATGGCTTCTCTGTTCTGAGAGGGATGAAGAGCTGAGTGTATGGACAGGGCTGACCACGTTCGTGGAATGTCAGTGCCAGGGCCTGAGGGTCTGGTAAGAATTAGGAAGAGAAGCAGGGGAGTGAGGGTGTCTTTCCAGGGTAGTCCCAGGGACGTCTGCCTTCAGCGAGTCTCTCTTTCCTGTGTGGTGTTACTCTGTCTCATTGGTCTGGGCATCCTTGTTTCTCAATTCTAAACATCTCACCATTTCAGTGAACTAATTTTGTTTCTTCACATGTCAGATAGGAAAGCAATTCCCAATAGAGTATTAGTAAAACAAATAGCTGACCACAGTAAGGCTAACAAAATGAAATATCCAGCACAAAAAGTCTCCTAAAGGTATTTTCTTCTGCAATGTGACTTGTTTATTTCCTCAACAAACAGCTGCTAAGCACCTGTGATTGGGAAGGTACTGACTCAGCGAGGGAGACACGAGTGCTTGGCTGAAGGGAGCATCTTAGGTGGAGACAAATGGATGCACAGGTGCCTGAGAGCTACAACAGCAAGGCAAGTCCAAACAAAAGTAAGCATTTTGTGCTAAGCTTTTCTGTGCATTGTGCCATTGCTCTCTCTCTTTCTTTCTCTCTCTCTCTCTGCACTGTACCTGAGCACTCTTTAGCTCAAGGCTACTACCCTACCCATGAAGCCACAGCAGAACTTCCCATTTTCTAGAGGCTAATTGGAGATAAGAGTCTCAGGTCCTTTTGTGCCCATGCTGGTTTTGAACTATGATCCTCAGATCTCAGCCTCCTGAGTAGCTAGGATTACAGGCATGAGACACTGAGCCCAGCTTCCTTTGCCTTTTTTTTTTTTTACAAGGCTAGCACTCAACCACTTGAGCCACATCTCCACTTCTAGCTTTTTGATTAGACATGCAGACATAAATCTCATGACTTTCCTGCCTGGCCTGATTTTGAGCTGTGATTCTCAAATCTCAGCTTCCTGAGTAGCTAGGATATTGGGCATGAGCCATACATGCACAAGCCATGTCATTTACTACTTATAAGATGTAGGCACTATAGTGATTAAAAAAAAATCTCAGCCTTGAAGTCAGATATACTCGAGATCTCACAACAATGTGCCTTATTAGCTATGTTGTAGGCATGAACCTTAGTTTCTTCTTAAATAATGTTTCACTACTTCATGAAACAACTTGCTTTATAAGGAAAGAATGACATCACAGTGTCAAGACTAGAGAATTCAATAAATATATCAGTACTTCATATATGTATATATGTATACGTGTGTACATATATATATCTACATATATATGTGTGCATACATATATATTTATCACAAATATTCAGGGTTGGGAGTTTGTCATAATGGCAGAGTACTCACCTAGCATGCACAAATCCCTGGGTTCTATTCCTTGGTACTACATACATGGGAAAAGCTAAAAGTAGCGCTGTGGCTCAAGTGGCAGGGTGCTAGCTTTGAGCAAAAAAAAAACAAAAACAAAGACAAATATTCACTGGCCCAGTAATTTCATACCCAGTTATCTCCTTATAGAAATGATCAGGGAGAGGGTGGGGGGAGGGCAATGGGGACAAAAACATGAGAAGGAGTATCAATGTGTGAGAAGTAATGCACCTTCTATCTGGCGAATATAACTGTAATCCCCTCTATACATTAAAATTTAAAAAAATTCACATGCCCCCAAAAGAGAAATGATCAGCACAAAGCTTTATATATGTTTTGCTAGGCACCTATGATTCATACTGTAATCTTAGTTACTCAGGAGGTTGAGACTACCCAGGTAGACAAATCCAAGATACTCATCTCTAATTAACCACTAAAAATTGCTGTAAGTTGAAGTGTGGCTCAAGTGGCAGAACACCGTCTTGAGTGAAAAAGCTAAAAAAGCATGAGACTCAAAATTCAAGCCCTCATATCAGCACAAGAAGAAAGCTTTATGTATTGGTATATTCATCAATACATTATTTATAACCGTGAAAAATGGGAACTTCCACGATCGACCATGCAGTACACTAATAAATGATAGTTCATCTGACTGATGAAATGTCACGTGTCCATTAAAGATTACGCTGCTGAAGAACACTTCATCATCTGAGAAAACAACCATATTAGTGACACAGCAGGTTTGCACAATTTATAAACATAATACTCACACATGTGTTCTACACCTGTAGAAAATACTTATCACCAATTTGGTGGGAAGGAAAAGATACTAGGCAACCAGTGACATCCCTGGTCCCTAAATCAAACCTGTTTCATTGGATTGTGTTGTAAACTCTGTAGCAGAATTAAGAGAAACAGAATGGGGATAAAGTCTTTCTTTTCTAAAACAATCAAAACTACATAAATATTTGAGTTTAATGAACCATTCTCAACCTCTCAGGTTTGAAAAGATCAGAAAGGAAATCATATTTTACAGCTGAAAATTTATCTCAGCATGTTGGGACTTCATATTTAATTTCTATTAATGCATTTCCATGCCAGCATGAAAACATACATCTTAGACAATCTTCCTCTGTAGTATTTCTTATAGAGAGCTGATTAGACTAAATAAAATAAAAAACTAAATAGGCCAACCCTCCATGGACAAACCCTGAAAAAGAACGCTAGAGTTGTTTACTTCTTTCTTGTGTTAATACATTGTTGGAAGACTACAGAGAAATTTTAGTACAGACGAGAAAAATATAATAATCCCTGAAGGAATGAATTTTCCTCTGTGTGATTACAAATTATTTCCTTTGTTAGAGCTTGAGAAGATGGTGTGTGTGTGTGTGTATACACTGGTACTGGGGCATAAACTTAGGGCTTGAATTCTTGCATAGCTTTTTTGCTCAAGGCTGGCACTCTACCATTTGAGCCACACCTCTGCTTCCAACATATTGCTGGTTAATTAGAGATCAGAGTTTCTCAGATTTCTCTCTCAGGTTGCCTGAGTAGCTAGGATTATAGGAGTGAGCTCCTAGTTCTCAGCTAGTAGGACATTATTTGAGTGAGGTGCAGAACATCCACACTGAACGGGTATCTATAAATACAAAAAGAGTGCATCACAATTTTTTATGCCTTCATTTATAACATAATTTAATTATGTTATCCAAAGAAGCAAACTAGAGCTCATACAAAAATCCTAATCAAGCCGGGTGCCTGTAATCCTAGCTCATGCCTGTAATCCTACCTTCTCAGGAGCTGAGATCTGAGGATCAAGGTTCAAAGCCAGCCCTGGCACAAAAGGACCTGAGACTCTTATCTCCAGTTAACCACTAAAAAATGGGAAGTGGGGCTTCACTCAAGAGTAGGGTGGTAGCCTTGAGCTGAAGAGCTCAGGGACAGCACCCAGGCTGAGTTCAAGGGCTATGCCCCACAAAAAACAATTCTTAAATAGGGCTGGGAGTGTAGCCTAGTGATAGAATGCTCACCTAGCGTTCCTGAAGCCCTGGGCTTGAATCCTCAGTACCACATACTCAGAAAAAGCCAGATGTGGCACTGTGGCTCAGTGGCAGAGCACTAGCCTGAGTAAAAAGTGTTTAAGGACAGTGCTCAGACACATGAGTTCAAGCCACAGGACTGGCAAAAAACAAAAAACAAAATCCTAATTAAATCTTTCCTGGGAAAGAAGTTGAATCTGTTGAAATTATAAAATGCCTTGGGTTTTTTATTTGTTTGGGGGGGTGTTAAACCATATTAGATCAATTTCTGGTTAGAAAAATATTATAGATGAGTTACAACCAAGATGTAAATTATTCAAGTGGTAAGTGTAGTAAAAAAAATTGTTCAAAATTCTTGTCATGTTTTATAGGCCGGCATTTGGGCAAACACATTCATATTTTGGTTGTGATAGTAACACTCTATTTTTGAAATAGATTTTCTAGTTTCAGTGTATATTTTCATGTATCATCTTACTTAAATATTGCAGTAATTTTATGAGCATGATTTCCATTCTGCTTTTTCTTTATAAAGATCAGAGATTAAGTGATTTTCCCTAGAGAGTGTAGTTAGTTAAGTAGCAGAACTAGAAATGGAAGCCAGATCGTAAACTCCCAAACTCACTCTCTTATGCAGCACCTCATTGACTCCATTTAAATGTAGGGATTCAGGTATGTTTGTGGGTGGTTTGATGTATAGCCTATGGATTTTAGCTGGCTAACTGAATGTATGTATAAAGATTTATACACAGAATACCTGTTCACTTATGTATTATCTGGTGTAACTGTGCTACCATAATTGAGTTCAACAGCTGCAATGGAGGCTAGGGAGCCTACCAAGCCTGAGAGGTTTTCTATCTGGTTCTTCACAGAAGTTTGCCTATTCTTGTTTTAGATCTTATTATTCTATATATGAAGCTAGTAAAATTTCACAACGATTTGCAAGGGGATTTTTAAAAAACTCAATTAAAACTCCTTAAACATCTTAAGTACATTTATACATTTGATGTATGAGATTTCCTTTATACATTAAAAGGAAATGTTCACATTGAAAGGAAATCTAACTCATCAAAGGAACCCTAATACATCAAATGTACGAAGTAATTGTGTCTATCTTACAAAAAAGTGTCTATCTTACAAAAAACTTCCCAAGTGTTTATACCTTTTTTCAAATCTAATATATGTATATATGACTTGTCACTACTTTTATAACTATGTTGGGTTTAAGCTCATTTAAGTGTTCCTGTATTTTATACAAATGCTGAAAGATTTCAGTTTATAAACCATAAGCCTAAATCAATTATTAGCTCATTCAGGATAATAAAATGGACCTGTTTAACTAATAGGCTAACATATCAAACAAAAATGAACAAATATGAACAGGTTCTTTCTAGACATAATGATCTTGTCACACGTTGGTTTGGGTTGAATTAGTGGACTCAGGATAGGCTGTTTCTACCAGAAAGCACATGTTTGTCTTGTGAGTCTTGGAATCCTTTTAGTTGTTCCTCACTAGCACCAATAGTGAAGTTCGGGGTCCATCTTCTTTCTATAACTACCATACCCAGAAGTAAATGTTAGAAGACTTTAGCAGCCCTAGAACTTAAGAGACCTCGAGGGGAAAGGTTTTAGTCACATCACCAGGTAAAGAAGTCCAGCTCTTGGATCCAGATATTGGGAACAGTCTTGTCAGGCTTGTTTTCTATTACATGGAAACTTCAGTCTAGGAAGTAACAGCCAAGTGTCTGGTCTGCAGGGGACAAAGTGGATTGGACTAGTGCTCATTAGCTTTTCACTGTCTTCCTCTACTGCACACATTTATTTTTCAGAGTTCCTTCAAGCAATGTTTTGCATAGAATTCAGTTTCTTGCTATAAGAAATCCTACCTACAGCTTTCTGTTGTTTTCAATGACTGTCTCACCAAAGAGTCATTGGGCATTCTTCAAGTTGGCCATGAGAGTTCTTGGGTAAAGTCACAAGCCTAATGGGTGTTAGGGGTGGACTCAGGCAGCCCATTTGCTATGGGGGTGCCAGGACTCTAGAGCCGGATGCTTCTGATCACAGTGGCTTCCCGATGTGGGTTTCCCAACAGGGTCAGATTTGTGACCATGGAAGTGGCTGTGCAGCTCCCAAGTCAAGAGTTTTCCAGTGGTACATAACTCAGTAGACAGTTCCCTATTCACAAAAGGCAAGAGTTCCTGCTGTTGACTTTTTTCCATGAGTCTATCAAGACAATTACTCTTGAAGCTGAACCCATAGTTCAACCCACAGTGTTTTCCTCAGCCTTGAGAACAAACATGGCAGCCCGTTGTTGTAATTTCCTTCTGTTTAAACACCCTTGGGATTCTGATTCCTGCCAAGAAAATCCTACTGGGAAAAAAAAATCTTTCCATCTAGGAATTAAATCCTTTGAATTTATTAGAATTCTTTTATTTACTCCTATTTTTCCTACATGGTAGACCACATAATCTTACAACTATTTTAATTTCATCTTTTCCATGACTTTGTCTAATTATGTTATGATTATTTATTTCTTTTTGTACTGGTCCTGAGGCTTGAACTCGGACCAGACATTGTCTCTGAGCTTTTGTGCTCTACTACTTTGAGCCACAGCTCTGCCTCCGCCTTTTTGGTGCTTAACTGGAGATAAGTATCTCACAGACTTTCCTGCTTGGATTGGCTGAAATCACAATCTTCAGGTCTCAGCCTCCGAAGAAGCTAGGATTACAGGTGTGAGTCATTATCATGACTTTGTCATGACTCATTTTACGAAAATTATTCTATAATCAGTCCTAGTTTTCATTTCCCTTAAACTATGCCAGGCTCCTAAAGGCCCATGCTATGCTTTAACTTCTGCGTATGCCCTCCAACAACGGATTAACGTTCTAGACTTATCTTCTTCCTAATCAAATAAAAACATCTGTTCTATATCCTGTCAAAAAAAACCTGTTCGTGTGTTTGCTCTAGTACTGAGGCTTGAACTCTGGTCCTGGGCAGGGTTTTTTTTGTTTGCTTTTGTTTTGCTTTTGCCTGAGGTTGGCACTGTACAACTTAAGCCACAGCGCCATTTCCAGCCTTTTGGTGATTAATTGGAAGTAAGAATCTTGGATACTTTTCTGCCCAGGATGGCTTCAAGCCACGATCTTCAGATCTCAGCCTCATAAGTAACTAGGATTGTAGGCATGAGCCACTGGCACCTGGCTAAAATATGATTCCTTTATAAATCTAGTCCAGTACACTAACTCAAGCTAGGTTAACTGGTGACAGTGAGAGTAATGGTTTTAATATATGGATAATAATGGTGATCTTTTTTTATGTCAGCGGCTGACATATTGACTACATTCTAAATGCAAGAATTATTTTATTAACATCAAAATCTTCCAACCCAGTGAGCTAAATGGTAGTATCTCCGCTTTACAGATAAGCAGCTTGAGGCTGGAAGAAGTTAGGATTTAGATATGAAGCCTGCATGTGCCGAAAGCTTCATTCCCAGTACAGCAAGGCTGGGAGGTGGGGCATTGAGGAAGTGACTTTATCACTGGTGGACTCATAATCTCACAATATTATTGGGAAGTTTGAAAACTAGGAGATGGAGTCTGAAGGAGGTAAGTCACTGATGGGGAGGAGTGTCTTTGAAGATATATGTTTTCTTGGGAATTTTCCTGTTTTTCTCTTTCTGCTTCCTGGCAGCCCTGAAGTGAGCTGCTTTGCCATCCGACCCTTCTGCTAAGATGTTCTGTTTTATCCTATGCTCAAAAGCAATAGAGTCAGCCAACTATAAACTAAAACCTTTGATGCCATGAGCCAAAATAAATCTTCACTCCTTGTAAGTTGTTTATGTCAGCTATTCTGTCCCAGCAACGAAAGGCTAAACACAAGAGGTGCAAAAACACAATTAAAATCATACAGGGGGTAAGTGTTACAATCAGGACTTGAATGCATGTCTGAGTCTAAACTTTAATTACTTAACTACCACACTCTTTTGAAAGAAATATTTTGGAATTGGGAAATTTTCTAGTAACAGAGGAATTTTACAAAATGAGAGAAATCTGTTTTCTGGCAACACTCCTGTGCTAACAAGATAAGCATTTTGGTTTGTTTCATTGCACTTCAAAAGAAACAGAACTAGGAACTGGGCTCTGCAGGGGGGTGGATCATACCTATAATCCTAGCTACTCAGGAGGGTGAGATCTGAGGAGCATGTAGTTCAAAGACAGCCCACAAGGGGAAGTCTTTGAGATGCAATTAACTATTTCCAATTAACCATCAAAAAGTAGAAACACTCCTATCTGGCAAATATCATGTAACCCTTTTATTAATTACAATAAAAATATATGAAAAAAATAAAATAAAAGCACATGCTCCTGAAAAAAAAGTAGAAACAGAGTTTTGATTCAAGAGGTAAAGCACCAGCCTTGAGTGAGGAGCTTGAGGGCCTGAGTTCCTGCTCTAGTACTGGCATCTACCCCTCTCCCTGCCCCACAAATATTCTATTCCCACAGAAAGAAAGAAATGGAACAGGGAAATATGAATAATGAAAGAAGGATATAGGTACATAAGCAAATGAGCAAAAGAAGAGAAATGTGGGAAAAAATCAAGAAAGAATTGTATATTAAACATCCCATATTATAAACCTTCTAAAGATTAGAA
This sequence comes from Megascapheus bottae, assembly GCF_031878675.1. Taxonomy (NCBI): domain Eukaryota; kingdom Metazoa; phylum Chordata; class Mammalia; order Rodentia; family Geomyidae; genus Megascapheus; species Megascapheus bottae. The sequence continues at coordinate 22,816,933 of NC_143522.1, forward strand.
TGCATAGATAAAGTAGCAACCCGACCTTCATGCAGAATTAGATAAGAGGCTGGTTGTTTGTAATAATGATAAGCTGCTTAAAGCTTAAGGTCATTGATTCTTTGGGAAAGGAAAGGTGAGTGTGCAAATTGGGTCTAGTATTTGCTAAATATTAGGTTCCCTAGGAAACTATAACTATAAATGATAAGGCTGAAATCTTGTAATCCTGGAAACTAACCTGAACAGCCTTATGGAACTCATTTCCACATAAGCAAATTATGTGAAAAATCTAGGGAGATTTTCAATGTTCCAATTAGGAACAAAGTAGGGCATTGGCCCAGTGCTGGTATCTCATGCTTGTAATACTAGCTACTCAGGAGACACCAGATCTGAGACTGAAGGCAGGAAAGTCCATGAGACTCTCATCTCTAATAGCAAAATGCTAGAGGTGGAAGCGTGGCTCAAATGGTAGAGCACCAGTATTGAGTGAGAAAGCTAAGCAATAGACCCTAGTCACTGAGTTCACAGGCACAAATAAGTAAATAATACATAGAATTCAGTAGGGAATTCATAAATCGTGCCAGCTCCTTGGGTGTCTGTTTAATTCTCCAATGGTGTCAACAAGTGATGAAGAATAAAGGTGGGCCCAACTCCTGTGTGTGAAACTCAGCTTTCATCTAAGAACAAACCATCCATCAGTTGATGAGCTGGTCGGAGCAGCTCTATTTGCTAGACATTTGTGGACCCTTTCCAATATCCTGCAGTCAAGTAGTTCTGAGTTTATTTTGATGAATAACCTTGGTGAAAAGAACTGTAGGATAATGAATGGATAATCAGAGGGTCTATGAAAATGACCAAATAAAAATTAATGTTCACAAGTGCTAATTCAATTTTATGATGAGATTCACTGTCATTGTTTCTGCTATAGTCACATTTAAAATACCAAATCTGAAACATAAATTTAGTGATTTGCCCTTTGCACAAAAACTTCTTAAGTACACCTGGTTTCAGAGATTTTTTCCCCCCCCTCAGTAGTGCTAAACAGTATTTTTTTCAGGCGATTGATTTGGTTTTCAATATTTATCCTCTCCTCTCTACCTTGCATGTAAATTATAAAGAGCTGTTTTGATACTGGGGGTGGGGGCAGAAAATGACTAGAAGTAAAAGGATGCATACACATACATATATATCTTCACTCATATGAATATACACAAACATATACATATATTAGTATATAGCTACAGTTAGTATATAGTGTATGACAGTATATAGCATATGACATATGCATATCACATTACTATGATCACATATGCTTACAGTATTTGTACATCATCCTTGCATATAATAAATATGTATTATACTAGCATTTATCCAGACACAATGACATTATCCAACTAAAATATATATGAAAGTGGTCTGGAAGGGATTCAGTTCTCTGGCAAAGTGAAGAATAAGAAAAGTTCCAAATGAATGATCCTTTGGAGTAGAAAAAGGTTAGCTGTAAATATGCTTTTGAAACAGATTCCAGAGGACGGTCACTGCAAGTACGGTTGTTCCTGCCTCAGGTTCAAGTGCTGCTCAATCAGCAAGGTGCTCAATTCACAGTGATTGCCGTGCATTTCTTTGCTGATCAACAAAATGCAAAATCTCCAGCCCAGATACATTTACCATAAAAATGAATATAAGAAATAGGCTTTTAAATGTCCCACCAGCAGCAGCAGCAGTAGCTCTGCATATATATGTATGCACACATACACACACACCTATGTGTGTATATACGTGTGTGTGTGTGTGTGTGTGTGCAGGAAAAGATTCCATTTTCAAAGCTCTGATTCAAATGAAACCAAGAATGCTGTTCTGTGTATCTAATGTCTTGGAATTAGATAGCAAGCTTTTCTCGCTCAGAGCCCTTGTCAATTTGATTAAACTCACAAGCATGTGACTGACCCCGCCTTGGTTAAAAATACCCTCAAGCCAGGGAAGGACTGCGGAAGAGAGTGCAGAGCCTGTGGTTTTGTTTGCAAGTGGGTCCTGTGGCGGAGCCATCCTTACATGTCTGGAAGGGGATGCCTTTACATCCAACACCCTGCAGTTCATGTCTGGAAGGGGATGCCTTTACATCCAACACCCTGCAGTCCAGTTCTCCAGGCCAGGGCTGAGTCACAAGAATTGCAAATTCGAGTTCAGAAGCAAGCTTCCCCTTTCCGAGGGGACCTTTTCCGTTTCAAAAGGCCCTTCAGAAATGTGACCCTGACTTCAGGGTCGGGGTTTTTGTTGTTGTTGTTGTTTTCAAAGCAGGTTTCTGCACATTCTTTAAGATTCAAGGTCCTGCAGGAGAAGACACTTGAGGATGAAAGACAGGTCACTAAGCCAGGTAGACGTGTGTGCACACTTCTGAGGTGGGGGGGTAGAGAGCCAATCGCATTTCCAAAGTCAAAGATAACCACAGTAATCGTTCACTTAAAACCCCTGCTCAGCGTAGGCCCGGCACCGGGCCCCCAGCACACCCACCCAGGAGTCTGGTCCGGGCCCCAGTCGTCCAACCTCGAGGCCTGGCCAGACGTGGGGACTTCTCCACGTGTCGGGTCGGATGGGGGGGAGGGGGGGGAGGAAGGGGGCGGGGAGTCCCGCGCTTCCCGCAGGCGCCAGCCGTGGCGTCCCGACTAGGCGGCGGCGGCGTTGCCCAGGCAACGGCAGGAGCCCCGCCCCCTCCGCTTCCTGGCGCCGGCTCCCCCAGCCTGGCGGCGCGGGGCGGGGCTGGCGTTGCTAGGAGACGGGCGACGGGCGTTCGCCTCCGCGGCGCGGTCACCCCAGCTTCCTCCACCCTTCACCTACTTCTGTCCGGCGGAGTGTGGCAGTGGGGGAGGGCCCCGGAGAAGCCACGTGGAGGCCAGAGGCCTTAGGCCTTGTCCTTTGCAAGGGTCGACCAGATGCCTAACTCACCCTTTGGCCTATAAGTACTGTGCCTGGGAGGAAATGGGCACGCAGCACGCTTAAATAAAGAAAAATACTCAGCCCTGGTTTCTCCCAGGGCTCTGGGACTGTCAGGTTCCCCAAACTCTTCGGAGGGTGCGCCCCTCCTTCCCCAGAGGATCCAGTTCTCCATCTCTACCCAGGAGCCAAGACAAACATTTTTTTGCACACATCATCTCCTTTTCCATCCTGTGCAGTAGGAACTTCGTAAATTCATTTGAGCAAAAATGGAGCCAGGTTCCCGCAGCTGGCTGGGAGGGAGCCAGGATATGAGGCCCAGTCTTGTTGAAAACTTCAAGGTCTCTGCTTTTATAGAAGGTTCAAGTTTCCTCCCCTGGGCTGCCTCTTGGGCTAGCTCCCCTTTGCTAGGGGAACATAAATACCCCCCTCCACCCCCCAACACCGGGTACACTGGAATACGGTCTGACAGAAGGATTGAAAAGTTGAAGTCAGAGTTGTAAAAAAAAAAAAAAAGAGAGAAAAAGTATCTTAGACAAACGGTTTAAGTGGATGTGTTTAACTTGATGTGTCATTGATAATTTACAGATGGCCCTGTGTGCAATGCACAAATGCACCACTGCAAAGGATCTTTAGACTCTTACTAAAGAGAGAAAATGAACCACGGATTGTATTGACTCCGGGTGGTATCTCATGCTGAGCTAGACACTGCGGGAGATTTTTTTGAAAGTTTTCTTCTTCTCCTAAACTGTCTGTCTAGAAATTTGTTTTCTACTAGGAAACTGCTCTAGGTTGCCATGGTTGTGTGTGCAAGCTATTTACTAAGGAAGTGTTTCCAAGTGAAAATAGTAAGGGAGAAAAAGAGAAGCAGAATGGTGAAGGAGGAAAGAAGGGAATAAAAATGTCAGAAGTTCCACCATGAGCAAGGTGGCTTATGCCCTCTCAGCTACTTGGAGGGAACACTTGGGGAATAGTGGTTTAAGGACAGACCTGGCAACAAGTTTGAGAGACTCCATCTCAACTAGTGGCTTAGTACTTGGGTGTGTGCCTGTCGTCCCAACTATACTCGGAAGGACAGATAGAATCACTGTCCATTGAAATGAATGATATGAACAACCAACATAAAAAGGGCTGATAGAGTGGCTTAAGTGGTACAACACCTCTCTAGCAACTTTGAAGCCCTGAGTTCAAACTCTAGTACTACCAAAAGTCCCAGTATAGCCCCAAAGGCAAATTATACAGTGAATTTATACCAGTCATCTGCTACATCTTACCTGGAGGAGACTGGGGACACAAATACCTAGAGCTTCCGGTTCTAGGATGAGCCCTTGTGAAATGGCTCCTATAAGACTAAAGGAAGACAATTCTCTGAAGGCAGGTGGAGGTCTGAGCCATAGGAGTTAAGCACCTACAAGGCCAGAGCAGGACATAGCTAGTGGGTAAAGGGATGTGACAGAATGGGGCAGAACTCCACACAACAGTGCACCCCCTTGTTCTGCCCAGATGCACCGGTTTTTCACTCCACAGTAAGTTCACTTCCGGCTTAGTCATGGCTCAGTCAAGGTTATACTTGGTCCCTATACCTACTGAGAAGACCCATAGCTATTGGTGCTATTGTTAGCCCCATGTCAGTAACTAGCATTCATCATGTCCTTTCTTTACTCACTACTCTGGATTACCAATTATCCTCAACCAGCCCAGCTGTGGTTCATGAAATGACCCAAATCTCTGTCCTTGAGGAATCTGCACTCCAGTAACGATTACTCTAATAGCCAATTTGTAGAGGAAACTGGGTATAGGAAAGCTAGTGTCACTCAGTGGGTTAGATGAGTTTAAATGTATGCCTTCCTGACCTTTATACAGCAGCCCAACCTCTTCATGATGAGTGAGTGATGTTTATTCCTGCCTGTAGGGTCACTGCTTTCTTTTGTTTTCATGTATTGCAATATGCTAGCATCATCTATTAACTTTGCTTGGACTCATCTTGTGTCCCTTGATTCAAAGCAGTCACCCTTCGGGAAGCTAGAACCTCCACACCCAGTGGCCTAGAGTTGTGAGGATAGGAAACATGCACTCCCCAACACCAGTGGGAATGGCTGTGACCTGGACAGAGGTGGTTCTGCCTGAAATCAAAGCAGCTAGATTTTTCCTTTCCTGGAATAATCAATGCTACAGGAGATAAATGGGGAGCTTGTGAATTCCCAAGATCACTTGGCTCTAAAAGCATCTAATTGAAGTGGCTCTAGGATACCAAGGAGAGTTGTTTTTTTAAAAAAAAGTTTCAGATAGGAACTCTTGGTAGCAATACCCAAGAAATCAGAGGATGGGTACACTAAACCAACCTGGGAGGCATTAGAGTATCTACAAAGAAGTTCATAGAGGAGAGAAGATGATCAACTCAGTAGAGTTTCTGGCTTTGTCCCGGAATGAAGGGCTGAAGAAGCCATCATGTTTGGGTCACGTTTGGGGGGTAGGACACAGAACATGGCAACTCACAGCCTTAGCACTATCAAGCATTACTGTCTTGAGCAGATCATTATCATTTGCGATGAGGTTATGTGAGATTGTAACTCCCATCTTACCAGCTGAATCTCCCTGTTTGTATTCTTGGATTGCATTCTTTGATGAAATCATCTGCCACTCTCTCCAAGGGCTCACACATCATGGAGTTGAGAGAGGCCTTTAGCCAACAGCCACTGAGGACCTTGATCTTACCAATTCCCCACCTTCCCGGAAATTGATTTTTGCCAACATGAGTTTGGAAGAGAATCCTTTCCCATCGAGCCTTCTCATGAAAACGCAGCCCTGAGCAATGCCTTGGCTATATAGCCTGTGAGTCTAAAACAGAAGTTACTGGCTAAACTATCTTCTGTTCCCTGATCCATAAGCACTGTGAGAGAAGAAATGTATTACTCTAAGCCACCAAGTTTGTACAGTTTCATTGTACAAGCTCTCTGGACTACTGGCTGGAGTACATCTTCCTTGTACAAGTCCTAGCTACCTACCTGTGAGCTATAATGTCGGTCTGAGAGTCCTTGCTCATCAGCAAGGGCATTGTCCTGCCATAGTAAGCACACAATAAATGGTTCCTAGGCAGTAACTCCATAGCTAAATACAACACATTTGTCATAATTGTGATCTATTATTGTGACAACAGCAGTAGCCACAACACAAATTGATTGAGCCCTTGCTGTTTGCCAAGTTTTATTCTAAGCTACAAATTTTAATCTATTTCTTCCCCATGACAACTGTATTAGATTGTACTAGGGTTTCTTTCTCCCTCCCTCCTCCCTCCTTCCCTCCATCCCTCCCTCCCTCCCTCCCTTCCTCCCTCTCTTTCTTCCTTCTTTCCTTCCTTCTCTCCCTTCCTTCCTCCTTCCCTCTCTATCTCGGTTTTGCTCTTTCTTTCTTCTTTCTTTGTATGTGTATGTCAGTACTAGACTTGAACTCAGGGCCCTACATTCTTGCTTGGCTTTTATTTATTTCTTCCTCAGTAAGGCAAAATTTACTTCTGCAGAAGGGTAACCATCAACCAAAAATCTGGCGGTCAAGCACACAGAGCAGACAGTCTGCTCAGGTATTTATTTCTAATGCAGCAGGCCCCACCCCTCTGCTCAGACTGGCTGAGCTCAGGTTCACATTGATTGGCTATTTTGAATAGGGCAAAACGTATTTCCATAGGGGATTTTGAAATAAGACAGTTCACAAATATACCCATACTCTCTGCTATTTTTTTTTGACAATTTGGGCCGTGTCATAATTCTATCTTGAAAAGAAACCACTTTAAGACAAAGACTTATATATCACTCACTCTTCTTTATCCCAAGGCAGTTTCTCTTTTTCTTAACAAGAACCATTGCTTGTCTTTTTTTTTTTCCCCTCAAGGCTGGTGTGGTACTCTACCACTTGAGCCAAGGATTTCAATTTCCATGAGAAACACAAGGCTTCTGGAAAACAAAGTTCTTGCCAAGAGTGAACACTTGTAAGCTAAGATTCAAGCCCTGAACAACCAGGCTTTAGAGGCTGGGCTATCTTTTAGAACTGAGAAGAGATGAATAAAAATGTATCCCTTATATTGTTCTTTTCTGAGACACCATTAAACATTCTAACATCCTCTTGTCATTTGTTGGAGGGCAGAATTACACTTTCTTTGACATGAAATCCCCCCCCATTAAAAGTTGGAGCCCTTAAAAGTGGTTGGACAAATGACAAGCAGACATGAGTAGGATATAGGGCAAAAAGAAAAGAGAATATCACTGTGTGCCAGGATTTACACCTGTAATCCTAGTTACTCAGGAGGTAGAGGTCTGAAGATCATGGTTCAAAGCCAGCCTTCTTATGTCCAATGAATTGGCAAGAGGCTAGAAGTGGAGGTGTGGTTCAAGTGGCAAAGCACTAGCCTTGAGCACAAAAGCCAAGCAAGAGCAAGAGGTCCTGTGTTCAAGTGCAGTTCTGTAGGAAAAGAGAGGGTGGGGAGAAAGGAAGGAAGGAAGGACATACAACATTCTCTACTTCTAGATATTGCAGAAGAACCATATGGCCCACTCCAGCATGTTTCTATAGTTGCTACAAATATTAGCTTTCTGGTATTTATCTGATAGCAAGAGTTAGGAAATATGATGTGCTTTTCTTGATTTAGAATTGAGAGCAGACATAATTCATAAAAGATAAGTGAACTGGAAACAATTTTATATTGTCCCTCACAAGCGTGACTTTTTCTTCTTGGTCTGCACACACGTGCCTGTGTGGAGAGCCCTGGATATATCTAATTCTGCATTTAGAGCCATTTATTACCTGCAGGGATAAGTGAGGTTATATAATGGGCTTTGGTTCAAAGAATGTACTTGCTTGTACATGCAAATATCTGTCTAAATTGCTTAAAATAACAAGTTGCTTAACACGATAAACCCTGGGAATTTGGTTTGAACTGTTCAAACATCATCTCTCATTAAGCTTTCCTACAGCAAGTATGTGGAATGAAAGATGGTGCCTTTCGGTGCCAAGTACCTCTGGCCCACACTGAGAGCTCCAAAAGAGCTCAACCCTTGTCTCCTACTTCTTTTTTCAGGTGCTAGAGTCAGGATAACAATTATGTTTATTAATAGCTCTTATGGTTAAGATGCTCTGGCCACTTATAATTGTTCTTGTCCACATGGTAGAGTCCACGAGTAGCAGTGCCATTTTTTACTGTAACGAAAGGGGACAATGCCCTTTCAGGAACTGTATTTTGTTCCTAGGAAGACAAGATACCACTGCAATTTATTTCTTGAACCTCTTCTCTAGTTTCCTCAAGAGAAAGAGTATGCTTGTGTGGCCTGACATCCAAGGCCCTTGTCATCTTGCCTTTCTGAGGAAGAAGGAGGCAGTGACAATAATAAAGCCAGCCCCGTATTTCCACTTAGCTCTATTTTCAGTTTCTCAGATTTCCTACAATTTACAAACACTGTAAGTCTTACATATGTGGTTCCTTCTGTCTCGTCTACCTGCCTGCCCATTTCTCTCCACATCTTCAGGCTTTGGCGAAGCTATCACCAATTCTGAAGCACTGCTCAGCTGGAGTTGGGTGTCCTTCTCAGTACTCCTGCTGTCTCTCTTCACCAGATTCCCAGTATGTTAACCCTGTCAGGCTCCCTTCCTTTACTGAGAGCTACCAGAGAGCCAAGACTCAACACTGCCTGTATGTAGTGTCTCCTTCTGCAGTATCAGGTACTTGTTCACAGAAGAAACTATTTTTTTTTTTGCCAGTCCTGGGCTTGAGCTGAGGGCCTGAGCACTGTCCTTGGACTTTCTCAAGGCTAGAGCTCTACCACTTGAGCCTCAGCACCACTTCCAACTTTTCTTTTTTCTATGTATGTGGTACCGAGGAATCGAACCCAGGTCTTCGTACATGCTAGGCAAGCATGCTACCACTAGGCCAAACTCCCGGTCCGAGAAGAAACTATTTTAAAAACTAATAGACACTTGAAAAAAGGAGGGTATTAGATATTTTTAGGTGCTTTAATAAAAATAAATAATGAAGTCTACAGAGTGAATGTTCTTGTTATTCTTCTGCAACCTTTGTCTTCACTTTGGGTAGCTGTACACTAAAACTAGTATAGCTTACAGTTAATAGATGTAATTCTAAATAAGTGGCCATGAAGTAAAACACAAGCTGTTAGCACAATAGAAAATTTCCTGAAAACAAAATCAATTTTTGAAATTTAAGCCACATGAAATGAATTTCTATTATTCAAAGCAAAAAATTGAAAACCAGCTTCTCAAGTTTTAAACTCCAGTAATGCCTTTAAATCAATCTGTTTTCAGTTATTTCTCTGTCTCTCTCTCTCTGTCTCTGTCTCTTGCTGTCTGTCTCTGTCTGTATGTGTGTGTGTGTGTGTGTGTGTAAGAGCGAGAGTAAGAGACAGAGGCAGTGTGTGTGTGTGTGTAAGAGAGCGAGAGTGAGAGACAGAGGCAATGTATGTGTGTGTGTGTGTGTGTGTGTGTAAGAGCAAGAGTGAGAGACAGAGGCAGTGTGTGTGTGTGTGTGTGTGTGTGTGTGTGTGTGTGTGTGTGTGTGTGTAAGAGAGGGAGAGTGAGAGACAGAGGCAGAAACAGAGACGGAGAGACTGTGTGCCCTGGGACATGGACTCATGGCCCAGGCACTGAGTCTTTTGTACTTAGAAGTAGAGTTCTACTACTTGAACCACACGTCTACTTCTAGCTTTTCGTCGGTTACTTTTCTGCCTGGGCTGGTTTTGGGCCACAATCCTCAGATGTCAGCCTCCTAAAAAGCTAGGATTACACATATGAGCCACAGAGCCAGCGCCTGCTTTTAGTTGCTATAGAGCCTTATTACTAAGCATACAGGAATCACACACACCTTGCTACCTCTGCCTTCCTCCAAACTTTACAAAGTATGCTGTCTTCTTTTGTTCTGGCATAATAACGAAAGGAAGGGCAAACACGGGGGATTTTGTTTTGCTTCATTTAGATCTAGTATAAGACAAAAAAATATTCATGAAACTCTAGAGTTCTTCTAAAATATAGTGTTTATGAGCAAAGTTGGTTTGTTCGGGGTTTTTTTGGCTTGGTTTTGTTTTGTTTTATCGGTCATAGGGCTTGGACTCTTGGTTTAGCACTGTTCCTGAACTCTTCAGCTCAAGGCTACCACCCTACCCCTGGAGCCAGTTTTCTAGTGATTAATTGGAGATAAGAGTCTCATAGTATCTTCAGTGCCCTGGCTGGTTTTGAACCACAATCCTCAGAACTTAGCCTCCTGAGTAGCTAGGAATACAGGCTTGAGCCACCACAACCGAGTAAACAGTTTTTTGTATCATATTTACCCCCTCTGTTACTCTTTCTTGTCCTCTCTCCACATTTCACTTCCCCTATACCAAGACTTGAACTCAATACTTGACACTTTTGCTCACTGGCTGAGACTCTACCCACTAAGCCATGCCTCACACCCTTCTCTCTTGAATTTTTCACTGAAGAGTAATGCTCTACTAATTGAACCATAGCTCTACTTTTAGCTTTTTTATTTTTGTTTGCTGGTTAATTAGAGATAAAAGTCTCACAAACTTTCCTCCCCAGACTGGCTTTGAATTAAGATGCTCAGGACTCAACTTCATGAGGAACTAGAATTATAGGTATGATCTAACACCCTTGGTTATGAAAAGCCTTACAGTCAAAGTTTAGGGGATGACACTTAGAGTGTTTTGGTGAGGTGTTTAGGATCATTTAAGTATAGGAGCATAGCATATGCAAGAAGGATAGTTTGACTTCTCCTTTCCTATCTGTATTTGTTTCTTTCTCTTATCTTGTTGCACTGGCTAAGAATTCAAGCACTATGCTGAATAAGAACAGAGAGAAGAGAGCTGGGAGTTTGGATTAGTGGTGGAGTACTTGCCTAGCATGGATGAAGACCCAGGTTCAATTCCTTGGTACCACATATATAGAAAAACCAGAAGTGGTGCTGTGGCTCAAGTGGTAGAGCGCTAGTCTTGCAAAAGCCCAAGGACAGTACTCAGGTCCTGAGTTCAGACTGACAAAAAAAAGAATGAAGAGATGAATAAGAAGGAAGAGAGTAGATACATGTATCTTATTCTTGACTTCTAAGGAAATGCTTTTTAGATTCTTCATTTAGTAAAACATTGACTAAAGTTTTGCTAACACTTGTCCTTAAGCTGGTGATGTATCTTTAGTTTCTTCATTTATCATGAAGGGATGTTGAGTTTTGTCATGGGCCTTTTATATACCTACCAAGATGATCATATGCTTTTTGTCCCTGGGTCTTTCATGTGCTGTATTACATTTATTGAGTTGTATATGCTGAATAGTCATTGTTTCTCTAGAATAGGCCAACTTAATCACAGTATATAATCTTTTTCCTTCCTTCCTTCTTCCTTCCATTTTCCTTTTCCTTTCTTTTCTTTTCTTTCTTTTTTTTTTGTGCCAGTCTTAGGGATTGAACTCAGGACCTGGGTGCTGTCTCTGAGATTTTATTCTCAAGACTAGTGCTCTACCACTTCAGCCATTTCCCTACTTTCACTTTTTGGTGATTAACTGGAAATGAGAGTCTATCCTGGCTGGCTTCAAATCAGAATCCTTGGATCTCAGCCTCCTGAGTAGGTAGGATAATTGGCATGAACCATCAATGCCTGGCTGCGTGATCTTTTTAATGTGCACTTGAATTCTATTTGCATGTATTGAAAATTTTTGTGTCTATTGTATTCATCAGGAATTTGGTGTATGATTTGCTTTTTTCAGAATCTTATTTGGTTTTCATATCGGCATAATCAAAACTTTATATAATGAGTTTAGTAGTGTTTCTTCTCATCTATTTTATGGAGTATCTTGAGGAACACTGGTGTTAGTGATTTTAAAGAGATGGGAGAATTCAGCAGTGAATCCATCTCATGGTGGGATTTTTGTCAGTAGATTCTATGGTTACTTTAATCACATTATTTATGATAGCTCGGTTTATATTGTTTGTGTCCTCTTGGTTCAATTTTGATAGATCATATAAACTTATTCATTTCCCCTTAAATTTTCCAGTTTATTAGAATATAAGTTTTAAGTTATTTCTTAAGAATTCTCTAAATTTCATTGGTGTTTGCTTTGATAGCCTTTTTTTTTTCCATCTCTAACTTTGTTAATTCAGCTCTTTCCCCACGTGGTTGGTTTGGTTAAGTGTTTCTTGATCTTGTTTCCTTTTTGAAAGAACTCACTCTTTGTAGCATAGATTCTTTGTATTATTCTTTTAGACTTGTTTTCATTAATGTCTGTCATTATCTTATTAGTTCTTTCTATCTGTTGCTCTAGGGGTTGGCTTGTTCTTGTTTCACTAAGAAACTGTGGTGAATTATTAGGTTATTTATTAGTGACATCTTTGGCTTTTTAAAATATAAATTCTTGGCTATAAACAAGAGTTTCTCAAAAACTCTAGCCAGTGGTTTTCATTTTTATTTGAGTCTAAAAATGTTCTCCTTTGAAGGGCTTCTAAAAGAATGGATCAAAAGAATAGGATCTATATCTCTATCTCTTTCTCTCTGAATATGTTCAGAAATATATATGGAGAGAGAGTTTTACTCATCCATCATTTGCAGGAAAATGGATAGATCTGGAAAAAATTTAGTTAACTGAAGTAAGTCAGGCTCAGAGAGACAAAGGATGTATGTTTTCTTTCATATGTGGAAGTAAGATCTAATTTATAAATATATACATAAACACACACAGGGTGATATACATATATAACCAAATGACTAAACTAACGTGTGGTAGATGCAGGGGAGGATTCTAATGATGTAGCTCCTTCAAATAACAAACTTATAGTCTAACAAAATAAGTTTAAGAAAGCTGGAACTTGGGGTGTGAGGTGAGGGAGGGGTGAAGGGTAAACAAATGAAGAGAGGAAGGGTGGGAGAATGTAGTCATAATATTCAATGCGTATATGTAAGAACAGAGTGGCTAGATGGGGTGAGAGATATAGAAGGGGAATGATGAAAAAGGTGACACTGATCAGGATATATTGCATTCACAAACTCACATGTTGAATTGGAACTCTTTCTATAACTAGTTTGGCCTAGTGGTAGAGTGCTTGCCTAGCATGCACAGACACCCAGGTTGGATTCCCCAGAACCACATACATAGAAAAGGGCAGAAGTGATGTTGTGGTTCAAGTGGTAGAGCTCTAGCCTGGAAGAAAGCCCTAAGGACAGTGCTCAGGTCTTGAGTTCAAGCCTCAGGATTGGCCAATAAATAAATAAATAAATAAATAAAATAATAATAGAAAAGAACATAAAACTAAACAGCTTTAAATAAATCCATCCTCTTCACAGCCCTGTTTATTAAGGCAAAGAAAAAATTAACAAAATGTTCATGTCCCTTGGCCATAAATAGACAGCTAGGGAATTTGCATTCAAGTGGTTCCTTACTCAATACTATGACAATTAATATTAATTGAGGACTTACTATGCCACAAGTGTTGTATAAGGATTTTCCCAGCACTCAACAACACAAAGATGGTTCTCATCCTTGCTCCCATCCACAGGATGGGTGCCGTGCAGGGGGCTTTGGTAACTCACTCCAGAATCCCCAAAGCCCAGAGCTCCCCCAGCCCCCAGTGACTGCTTCCCCAGGCAGTTGGGAGCGATTGCCAGTTCTAAACAGCAGAAAGACATGTTCAAAGCTGTGCTTTTGGAAAATTAATCTGGCAGCCGTGTGGAAGACAGACGGTCTTTTCACAGCCCCACAGCACCAGCTGGAAGGCCTAACCACGGAGCTGCAAGTGGCAGAGCTGGGGTTAGGCTCTGCCTCTGAATGCTGGGCCCTCTCTGATCCCCCCTTTTGCGGCCCCCCATCTGGCTGTGTGAAGCTAGGTGAAGGATTGGGCCCCCTTACACTCTTTCTTCACTGTGAGTGCTTTAGCACTTCACTTCCTCCCTGCACTTCCTCTTGTTTTGAACCCTACCCTGGCTCATCTCAGCAGAGACCTTGTAAATAAAATCTACCCTGAAAAAGTCAAAACCCACCAGCAGCTGGAGCTGGTAAGGCTGCGCTACTTCCTGTTGAGCAAGGTCCTCGGGAGCAGAAACCACATTGGTATTTATACCCCAAGCTCTTTATTCACGGTGCTTTACAAAACCCAAAAGGGGCAGTCCCCTGTCTTCTGGAACCAACAGACCCCAGACACACAGAAGACAACAGAGAATAACAAACTCACTCCCCCTTCCTTACAGAAACCTTCCATTTGGCTGTACAGGCCCCTCCACTGCCCCTTGTTTCTTTTATCTTTTATTACCTTCCTCTGAACAGTCTTATTATGGAAATAGACTCCTAATTAACACATCAGGTTCCCATTTTTTTCCCAAAATGTCTCTGAAATTTGCTTGTTCATGAGGCCGTTCACTCAACACACCCCCTACTATCTTTATTTTGTTCTGCTTTTGATTCTGGCTTGGATCATTTGTTTCTTTGTATTGAAAGCTTGTCAGCTCAAGGGACCTGGCACGTATTAATTAGGAGGATGGTCTGGAGCGCGACACAGCTTGATAGAAAGGAAGTCTGAGAGGAGAGTTAGGCAGAGAAGCAGAGAGGCGCTGAATGGAGCAAGGGGATGTGGGAGGAGGGGAGGAGGGGGCCGCTTAAGATCATGACCCAGTTTTTGGACTCTGGCTGACCAGCAGTCAGTCCGCCTTTCCTGTTGCATTCTTTACTTCGGCTAAATCAGTCTTCAACTTGAACAGTGAAAGTGTATGTCTTCTTCTTTTTCTTTATTCCACATGTATCTTTTCTCAATTTGCTCCTCTCTGCCTGGAGGCCTTTTCTTCTATGGTCTCTCTACCTATCTGAGTTCCACTGATTTTCAAGGCTAAAATAAAGTCTCATCTTCTCTCCTCCCCCACCCCCAAAACCTTCCCTAGCTCCTCCAGTCCTAATTAACCTCCCTTTTTACAGTGCTGTGATTATATTTCTAGCCCAGATTTAGTCTTGGAATAAAGTCTCTTTTCTCCATGAAAACCGTCAAGGTCTGTCATCGAAGGCAAAAGGACATCTGGGAAGTGCTGGTGGATTAAAGATGTTGTTGTTTGCTTCAGACCCATCCAAGAAGAGGGAGGAGGTCAGCAGGGCAGTCATCTGCCGGTGTGAGAACCTTACTGTGTATCACCACCTCTGCCAGCAGCAGCCACAGACAGTTGCCCAGAGGAGAAGCAGCTCAATTGTTAGGCAGCTACTCCAACTTGAAGACCCTGTTCCCCAACTTTTGGACTTCTCTCTGAAATCTCTATTTCTTTATTCTTCCTTCTGGTTTTAATACATCTGGTGAACACTGGGGCTCTAAGCCTCAACAATCCTTTATCCATTTCAGAGTGTCTTTTCTTGGCGTATTTGCTTCTAATGGTTCAGTACCAGTGACACTCTTTGGAACACTGAAGCCAGAAGCACCTGGGAATTTAGGTTTCCCTGCAGATACTGGGCTAATGAGAAAGGCATAGAACAGGAAAGCCCAGCTTCTTGCCGGAAGTTGGAACAAGACCCACTGCGTGAACTGTAACTCCCTCTCCATCATTTTCTATGAGGTTTGGGGAAGGCTTTAAATGGCTGCCAAATCCACTTCCTCATCCTGCATTTCCTCTTCCTTTTTCTGTTCCTCAGTCCAGATTCTCTTCAGCATTTCCTTGCACAAAAATTGTCAACTTTGAGTCTGTTTGGGGACGATCTTACATGTCTTCATTGGCAAGACCTCATAGTTTAGACCCTTTATTTGGCTAGGTTTGAACTTAGAGCCTCACAATCGCTTGGCTGGCTGGTTTACTTGGCTTGCACTCTATCATTTGAGCCACCCTTCTGGCAGAGCTTTTTGCTGGCTTATTGGGGATGGGGTCCTGCAGACTTTTCTACCTGGGATGGCTTCAAACATGATGTGTCCAAGTTTCAGCCTCCTGAGCAGTCAGGATTGCATGGGTTAAGCCACCAGCACCTGGCTAAACCCATTCTTTTTCACTCAAGTCTGGTACTCTGCCACTCAAGCCACGTTTCAACTTCTGAGACCATATTCTAATCTCATATTTGAAGTCCAAATGTACAGTATAATGAAAATCCATCCAGTAATTCCCAAGTAATGTCAGAAAGTTATTTTTGTTTATCTAGAGTGCAAATTCAGTATCATCACTCCTCTTCCTAAATCATTCCTCATGAAACTTTGGATGCTATCAAAGGTAGTCATGGATAGATTCTGGTCATCTTTCTAGATGTTACAATCTTTGTATTGTAGCTCAAGAGTGCTTTGGGATCCCTGGTCCAGCTCTAACCCTTCTCATAGGCTTCCTTAAATAATAATGACCTATCTTCTGTCTGCACTAATTTATTAAAACCTCAAATCCCCAGCCTCATGCTTCCCTGCTGTGTGCCTGTCTTCCTCCCCAAGCATAAGGCCAGAGCTTGTGATTCAGCAGAGAACCAGGGTCACACCTGTCAAATTCCCATCAACACTTGGGAAATGAAAGTCACGTATGACTTTCAATCAAGCCAGGCAAATAGGTTTTATACAAGATTCCTCCCCATTCATGAGTCCAGGTACTTTTGGCAAACTAAAGCACAAACTGACAACTGCAATGTAATTTCCTGAAAGGGTAATTTTTAGCTATCTGCCCTACAGTTCATGTGCGTTTTCCTTCTAGCTCTATTGTTCTGTAACTCCATCCTTCTTTTTTTTCCTCTCTGAGAAATTTAAGTTTTCCTGCACACATGGTTTATAGTGCTCTGGATTTCTACGAACTCCCATGTTTGCTCATGTATGCAGTGAAGTCCCAATTGGCCTACAGACTAAATGGGATTCCCTGAACTTCTGTTCTAAGCTTGGGCTATGGGGAGCTGAAGGTAACATTTAGTCCTGGGTAAGATAATTTAGGTTCCTTCTTTTCCACTTGTTTGCATAAGTAGCAACTGGAGTTCATGCTCACACTTCAGAAAGGGGAAGTACCTTTCTACCACCCTGTGGAGCATGCTCAGATGGAAAAAACTATCTATTGCTTTCTGGCTTCTTGGTTCTCTCCTGGCTTTGGGACTAGGCACAGAGACTGGTCTGCCATAAGGTAAGAGTATATCAATGCCATTGCCCCTTTACCACGTGGGATTGAACTCCATGTCTGGGTCATGTTATGTAGGTATTTGCAGAGTGTTGCAGATCAGCTGAGAAGGCAGTGTGGCTTGTGGGAGAAATGCAGGGGAACTTTGCTCACTTCAAAACTTAACAACACAGCCACCCCTCCACAGCAAGGGGGGGGCCTCCAAATCTTCAGAACACACAGGGCACAGCCCTAGTGACAGCTGACTTTGCCGATTCAGACACCATGTCTTCAATACTGCTCTGTCCTTTTATTCAACCACAAAGAGCGGCTTCAAAATGCATAAGGACTTCACAGACACCGTTGGGCTCACATTTTGCCAAGTCCTGATGAAAACTGTGTTGTGCCTTCCTTTAGGGAATATAGTTTATTCAGGGACCATTTTAGAGAAATAGCCTAAATGGTCTTTAGATACAGGTATCTAAAATCCATTACATCATTTGGTTTCTCTTCCTTTTCCTTCTTCACACATATAAAATTCTAAGGATTTGGCTTGAATAGGTTAATCAACCCCTCCCCCTCATCCCAAAGTAGGGCAGGGAAGCTTTTCATAGTCATACTAAAGTTGTTTTCAATAATGTTTAAATTATTTACATTGGTGTAGTTGAAATTTGTTGACAATTCCCCTTTTCAGAAAAACAGATGTGGAGCCAGTCCCTGATGACTTAATGTCTGTAATCCTACCTACTCAAGAGGAGGAGATCTGAAGATCACAGTTTGAAGCCAGCCCAGGTAGGAAAGTATATGAGACCCTTACCTCCAATTAATTATCGATAAACCAGAAGAGGTACTGTGGCTCAAGTTGTGAGTGAAAAAGCTAAGGAACAGTGCCCTATCCTGAATTCAAGCCCCAGTACACACACACACACACACACACACACACACACACACACACACACACACACACACTACATTATTCTATAAAGAAGATTAAAAGGTGATCTATGTGTTTTGAAATGTGATTTATCACTCTTAAAATTGTCCTAACTCTAGCTGGGTACCATGGCTCATGCCTGTAATCCTAGCTACTCAAGAGGCTAAGATCTGAGGATCACGGCTCCAAGGCAGACCGGGCAAAAAAGTCTGTAAGAGTCCCATCTCCAATTAACCACCAAAACAAACAAACAAACAAAAAAACCCCAAAACAGTATTGGAGCTATAGCTCAAGTGGTAGAGCACTAAGATTGAACAAAAGAAATCAGGGAGAGCATCCAGTCCCTGAGTACAAGTCCCACAACCAAAAAAAATCCCCAAACCAAAAAAAAAATCACCAACTCTAACCATGATATTATAGCTGAAATCCCACCTGTAGACTGCGTGTGCCTATGTGCATGCATGTGACTGAGTGTAGAATATCATCATCCTCTTCTATGATGAAGCATTACAGGTTTTTGTTTTTTGTTTTTTTGCCAGTCCTTGGCTTGAGCTCAGAGCCTGAGCACTGTCCTTGGACTTTCTCAAGGCTAGAGCTCTACCACTTGAGCCTCAGCACCATTTCTGGCTTTTTTTCTATGTATATGGTACCAAGGAATCGAACCCAGGTCTTCATGCATGCAAGGTAAGCACGCTACCACTAGGCCAAACTCCCGGCCCCGCATTACAGGTTTTGGAAAGCAACTCCAGTGATAGAGTTTAATGGGAATTCAGGAGAGAAAGTTGACAGCTTTTTTTTTTTTTTAATCACATTCTTAGCAGAGCACCTGTCAACCCCTTCTACAGATATGCTTCCTGTTGGGTATAGTGCTCACATTGAGCACAGCATAAAGATTCTGTGAAAATGGACATAACCATTTTAAGTTAAAAGTACATTGATGGAGTGTTGGGCATTACATGCCTATAATCCTGGCTACTCAAGAAACAGAAGTCGGAGAATTGTATACTGAAGCCAGATCAGGCAAAAGCATGAAATCCTATCTGAAAAACAAACAAAAAGTAAAAGGACTGAGGGCATGGCGTAAATGGCATAGCTTGTCTAGTAAACCCAAGCACTTGAGTACAATCCCTTGTACCATCATCCATCAAGCACACACACACACACACACACACACACACACACACACACACACACACACTGTTTGTGATGTGACCCAGTAACTTCAGGCTTCTTATATGTAGGGCTTTAGAATGACAGTCTTTACTTAAGTCAGAATAGGGTCCAGATATAACGAGTATGAACTGCTTTATGGAGGTCTCTTATCTTCTGGCAAGAAATGGCTCAAGTTTCTGTTCACCCTTTCATTACTTTGTGTGAGTCTACAGATAGCATTTATCAAAAATGAAAAAGACTCCTTAGGGTTTTCCCTGACCCAAACTCTCCTAAGCAATGTCAATGGAATGTCACTTCTGAGGAGTAAACTATGGACCAGAATGCCATAGCCAAGCCCCAACAAGAGGATGTTTTCTTTCATCGTTGCAAATCAAACCCTGTATTACTCTTGTCATAAATTCAGTGCAATAAAGTACGGCAGAAGAAGCCTTGGCACCAACCCAGTAGCCCAAATAATTCTTAGCTGATATCCTAACACTTAAAGCAAGGGATTTCTAACATCAGTGGAGAAGACCCTCTAAGACCCTTTGCTGAGAATTCACCACAAATTCTCAAATGCCTACATAGAACTCTGTCGTAAATTTAAAAATGAGTCCTTAAATACATATCTAAGAGTATGTCCCTCTCTGGCCTGCTCAAAATGCTACAGTGGCTTCCTTTGAAATTCAGGAGGAAGTAACATCACCATGCCTCTGACTTCCTCCACTCCTGGGCAGACCTCTTCCCTCACAAGGGGTGTCCTTTCCTCCCCTGCTTATCTCTGTCTTCATGGCCCCCTCCAGCTCCAATGTTGCCACTCTTCACAGAGGTCTTCCCTGTCCCATGGTTGTGTACCAAATTGTGTCCCTTCTAATTCCTAGGTGGAAGTCTTAACTGCCTGGACTACACTTGAAGACAATGTCTTTCAAGTGGTGGTTTGTTGGGGTTCCTTTGGGCAGGCCTTGAAATCCAATCTATATCTTTTTAAGAAGAGGGGTTATAGCACACACACACACACACACACACACACACACACACACACACACACAGGCAAGGGGACACATAGAAGGCAGCCATCTTTCAAGGAGATGCCCCAGAAACAACCACATCTGCCCACGCTTCATCTTAGACTTCAGCCTTCCAGAACTGAGAAACAATAGAGTTCTGTTGGTTAAGATCTCTAGTCTATGATACTCTCTTCTCCACCAATATAGGAGCCATTCCACGATGCCACTGATTTTATTATGAATCTACACTCCAGCTTCACTACAGTGAGAACTCCCATCAACAGAATTGCCTTGTTCACTGCTTGATTCCCAATTGGCTCTAATTGATCCAGAGGAATGGCTCAAGTGGTAGAATGCTTCCTAGCAAGCCATGAGGCCCTGAGTTCAAACCCTAGTAGCTCAAAATATATGAAACTAACATACACCTACTGAGGTTTATGTAGTAGGTGTTCAAGAAATATTTGGTTAAAAATACTACAGAGATATTAAATGACACACAGTAGACCAGCTGTAAAACAAGCACAATAGGAACTTTGAGAAGCTCGGAGAAGATACTTAGGTCCTCTGTTTATATCAAATGAACCAACTTATTCCCTAAATGTGCAGTAACATATATTGAAATGACGATCATCCTGGAAGGCACTTCACAAATGACATTCAAATAAACCTAATAACCAGAGAGGTACTAAGTGGAAGCTGTGAATATAAAATCAAATTCAAGAACATAAAATGTAGGGGTTTTTTTCTCTCCTGCTTTCATGGTCATTATACTATATTTAGAATAATTAAGGGGGGAAAAAAAACCACCAAAAAGAAGCTACTATTCAAAAGGCAGTGATACTTGAAAGTCTTTGAACATCTCAGTAGAAATAATTTCACAAAATAAGATTAAAATTCCAGATCAAAGCTAGGAAAAAATATAGAAAGGGAGAAATGGCAGTTGTGAGACTTACTCTCACATAACGTTTAACACCAGGCAAATGAAAAGACACAGGATGCCCCTGCGGAATCCTTTCCATTTGCAAACCCTGTACTGAGGAACATTACATCACTGTTCTTGGAAATGCAGCTGACAGATTCTATCACTTGTGATCTGCTTGGTTTAGGAGCAGAGAAACATGAGAAAGAATCACGCATACACGTGAAATGTTAAGGTCAAAATCAATCAGCAACAATGTATCGATCACCTAGTACTATCTGAGATTCTATCCATGGCATCCTATGAAAATCCAACAGTAGATGCAAAAGTTGCCTGTGATTTATCCAGGCAAGTAAACCTACATTAAAGAATTGCATGGAATATAAAGCCCCATTCTGGAAATGTAAGCTAGGGTCATAACTCTGAGTAATCCAAGATCATTACATATAATTAGTGCTCATCAATCTTTGTGGAATGAAGAAATGAATATCAACTTAAAGTAAGCACATGGCAGTCTTCCCAAAAGGCAGCACACACCAAATGGCTCCATTTCCCATGCAATCCATGGGTATTCAAAGCTATGAACATCTTTGCAAGGACTTTCTTTGGTCAATAATTTTGCAGGAAAACAAAAAAGTGGCTGTTGGCCATCCAATCCAATGAAGCAGAAATCTGCTACCTTGAAGTCAGACAAATACCCTGTATTTACAGCTGCCAGTTCTGCAGAAGCACTGAAGGTCTGTGAGTTTTATCTGCTCCTTCTTTGGGTAATGATGGTCTCTCAATTGTCCTTTCCACACTCAGTTCCCATGGGTCAGATGGAGCTGAACCCGGCTTCTACCCTAGGTGTGAAGATGAGCATTTGGCACAGGTTAAGGCTGAGGTGGCCTTGGCCTTTCACTTGACCATAGGTGTGCGCTGGGAACACCAGAATGGACCCACAGAACTCGACCCCAGGATGCAGAGGAGGTTTTTTTGGGGTGTGTATGTGTGCCTATCCTGGGGTTTGAATTCAGGGCCTACACATTGTCCCTGAGTATTGATTTTTATTATTTATTTATGTATTTATTTTTCTCAAGACTGGCACCATACCGTTTGAGCTATAACTGCTCTGCTTCTGGCTTTTTTGGGGTGGGTATTATTGGAGGTAAGAGTCTCACGAACTTTCTTGCCTGGGCTAGCTTTGAACCATGACTCCAGATCTTGGCTTTCTGAGTAGCAAGGATTACAGGTATAAGCCTCCAGTGCCTGGCTTCATAAGAGGCTCTTGAAAGGAAAATAAGCTTTTTCTTTCGGTCAGATTTTGTTTTTAAGCTGATATTAGCAGAGATGTAAGCAACTTGACACAAGTGTGTATGTGTGTGTGAGACAGAGAGAAAGAAAATGAGTGTGTGTGTGTGTGTGTGAGAGAGAGAGAGAGAAAGAGAGAGAGAGAGAGAGAGAGAGAGAGAGAGAGAGAGAGAGAGAGAGAGAGAGAGAGAGAATGAAAGAGATGAGAGAGAATGAGAAAGAGGGGGTAGCATTTGGGTCCAGCTGTGCCTGAAACCTGAGAGCAGCCTCTTGGTCACACCACCAGTAATTTCCTGCCTTCACAAATGGGAGTGAACTTCCATGGTTTGACAACAGAATAATGTGAATAGCAGCAACACAGCCTAAGCATCGGCTCACCAGTGGCTCAGTGAAGCATTCCAGGATGAAAATTGTCAGCAGGAAAAAACAATGTCCAAATATGCAGACAAATCTGTAATAATTAGCACTGTCCCTTAGCTTTTTCACTGAAGACTGGTGCCCTACCACTTGAGCCACAGCTCTACTTCTGGCAATTTTGGTGGTTAGTTGAAGATAATAGTTTCATGGATTTTCCTGCCCATGGCTGACTTCAAACTATGATCATCAAATCTCAGCCTCCTGAGCCACTGGTGCTTGGTGACCCGTTATTCCTATGTTAAACAGATGAAGCCAATGCTCACATTCTCTTGCGCTATGTGAGGATTCCACGTAAATAACAGCATTGTGTTGATACCAACAAACCATTACCTATGGGGCCTGTTCATTCCTACATAACTTGATTATTCAAGTCTTGGATACAAAACTGAGCTAGGCCTGAAATATCTGGGTCTGTGGATACTCTGGACCCCTGCAGGCTCCTTGCCCTGGGACCCTGTCCCTAAGCACACTACACAGGGAGCCTGCCAGGCCCAGGCCCAGGCTCTGCATCTGCACCTCTGGAACCAGCTCAAGTTCCCTTCTCAGAATGCAGTAGGGAGCTGAGTATTTTTAGAGGAATTGAAGGAAAAGGCTAATGGTAGCTTTAGCTTGTATCTTGAGGCTGTTACGTGAGAGAAAATAACAGTGTTGGTAATTTCTCCTTCCTGTTTAAGCACTTTAGTGAAGTGCCTTCCCCGAAATTAAACTGGGAAGTTAGAAAAATCGAGTTCCCATGCCAGAGACAGACCCACAGGCCCACTTGGCCAGAGATTTCTAGCACACAGGAGTTCTCTAAGAAGGAACTGGGGAACTGGGCCAATCTGCAGTGTACGAAGTTCCCTCTGCTGGGGAAAAGACAAGAACAAGAAAAATCACCTCAAACAGGCCAAGGATTCCTTACTCAAACTTCCTATTAGTCTATGTCTTCTCCCTCCCTCCCTCCTTCCCTCTCTCCCTCTCCCTCTCCCTTTCCCTCTCTCCCTCCCTCCCTCCCTCCCCCCCCTCCCCCCCCCCTCTCTCTCATTGGCAGTGGGACTTGAATTTGGGGCCTGGGTGCTGTCCCTGAGCTCTTTTTCTCAAGCTTAGTGCTCTACCACTCTGAGCCACAGCTCTATTTCTTGTTTTCAGGTGGTTTATTTCATTGGACTTAAGAGTCTCCTAGACATTCCTGCTCAGGCTAGCTTTGAACCACAATCCTCAGATGTCCATCTCGGGAGTAGCTAGGGTTACAGGTGAGAGCCATCTACCTCTTCCTCTTCCACATGACCTCTTCCACTCTTTATTTCAGTAAAATAACAACTTGCCACTATAACCATTTTCAGTGCACAATTCAACAGATTAAATACATTCACATTACTGTGCAACCATCACACTCACCAGAGGTGGTCTAGGGAAGATGAAACTCTGGACCCATTAAAAAATAACTCCCTCGCTCAGCCTTTGTGCATCTCCTTAGAAACCACTCTGCCATGAGAGATAGGTGGGGGAAGAAGAAAATGTGCAGGCTGAAGGACAAAAGGAGAAAGATGAGACAAGAGGTTCAAGTAAACCGGCTTGTGTATGGTTAGAGGCCCAAAGGAGAAGAAATAAGGCATGCCAGAGGCCAGGACGCTGATAACAAGATGTTGGACTGCATACCACTGTCTATGATTCCCAATGAATCTAGGACTTTCATCACCAAGACCACATCATAAAGACATTCATCTCGTCATTACCAATTAGCCCCCGGTGGTCCTGTGCCTGGGACCTGTGGCATTCTGAACTAGTTATGTTCATAGCTGTGGCCAGATGTGACGTGTGTACAAACTTTTGCTGTTGCAAAAACAAAACAAAGCAGAACAAAATAAAAACAAAAACCATCCCTGATGAAACTATGTGGTGCACACATATAATCTTAGCTACTCAGAAGTCTGAGATCTGAGAATCACAGTTCCAAGCCAGTCAAGGCCAGAAAGTCTCTGAGACTCTTATCTCAAACTAACCACCGAAACACCTGAAATGGAGCTATGGCTCAAGTGATGGAGCCTTGAGCTCCACATCTGCAAACTCCACAATATAGAATTATTTTCACCTTGATAATTAAGTTATTTATTAAAATCAGTATTTAAATGAGCAGTTATCATTGAGGAGAAATGATCTATACTGCAGACTCTTTCTACAGGAGTTTCAGATCTCTGAAGGCCATAGAGTAAGAAGAATTTTATCAATGGCCTTGCCATTAACTGATTGGTCAAGGTGATACCAAGTGCTCACAAAAAGGTAGCTGCTGAAACACATAACTTCTGAATGTCAAAGGCTAAACCACAATAGATGTTAGCTTCTTGCATGTGAGATGGGCTCGCCGGAGCAATCCTATGCCAGGTTCTTCACACAGTTATTCAGAGACCCAGGCTCAGTCTGTCCAGAGCAAGGAGAAACACCAAAGCAATGCTTCAGGGAATTATTATGAAAGAAATCATCCGACTCTACATCCATGCAACGTTTCCCAAGCAGCAGGTATGGTGCAGTGTCGAGGCAACTCATTCATTCTGTACCATCACACTATAGGAAGAAACTAGGTCTTGGAAAAGCTCCCTTCTGATTCAGGCTAACCCCAACCAGATTCATCCTTCTGCTCTCCAACAGCCTCTTGAGTTATGCTGATGCTGCAGTGCTAAGAAGGGCCAGTTAATTTAAAAACATGTAAGGCAAAATGAATTTTCTCATAAGAACTGAAAGGAGAGCAAAGCAAGAGTAAATGCTCTAGTAGCTTGCAAAAGATTCCAGTCATGTAAATGAGTTTGCCATATTGCATTCATGTGAACAGTAAATAAACAGTTTATGGGGAAAATGGAATATATTAAAATTTATTCATGGAGTAACAACCAGAAAGAAATAGCCATTAACTGATGGAGCACTGGCCAGTAAAATACCACAAGGACTCCGGTTTCCACTTGCTACTCTAGAAGAATTCGAATGTATGAAATGTGAGATTAGTGACATTCCCAACCAAATACCTCTGCTATTTTTTTATGGTCCTGCTTGAACTTGTTCTTAGCATTTCTGTCCGGGTGAAGTATACAGCAGGAGACTGTGATCATCATCATAATGAGGAGGAAACACTGACTGCTACGTGCCAGCTCTTCCTTAAACACTTGCATTGACACATCTACTCTTCAGATTCCTCCAGGAGGATGCGATTTGCCATTAGCTCCATTTGATGGGAAAGGAATGAGACACAAAGAGACTGAACACCTTTCTACTATGGTTATTTTTATACGTCAACTTGGCTGGTCCCAAGATATTGTAGATATTTCTGGGAGGGGATTTTTTTTGTGAATCATGGGGCTTGAACTCAGCCTGGGCACTGTCTCTGAGCTCTTTAGCTCAAGGCTACTTTCCTGCCCTGGAGCCAAGCCTCACTTCCCATTTTTTAGGGGTTAATTGGAGATAAGAGTCTCAGGTCCTTTTGTGCTTAGCTAGCTTTGAACCTTGATCCTCAGATCTCAGCCTCCTGAGTAGCTAGGGTTACAGGTGTGAGCCACCGCCAGGGGGCGGGAGGGGATTTTTGAACATGATTCTGGATGGTTTGGGGGATGAGATCTAAATCAGCAGATTGTTAGTAAAGCAGATTAACCTCCCTAATGTGCACAAGCCCGATCCTGTGAGCTGAGTGCTTGCACAGTACCACAAGACTGATCTCAGAGCAAGAGGAAATGCTGCCAAAGGGCTGCCTTCAGATCCCATCACCATGCTGGCTTTTCCCGGGTCACCAGTAGACTGCCTTTGAACTTGAACTGTGACTCTTTTTTGGGCCTCAAGCCTGCCAGTCTCCCAAATCAAATCAGATTTTACACTTGCCAAGCTTCTACACATATTCAGGGCCAATTAACCAATTGCTTAAATAAACATTCTCTGTCTCTGTCTCTGTCTCTGTCTCTGTCTCTCTCTGTCTCTCTCTGTCTCTGTCTCTCTGTCTCTGTCTCTGTCTGTCTCTCTCTCTCTCTCTCTCTCTCTCTCTCTCTCTCTCTCTCTCTCTCTCTCTCTCACACACACACACACACACACACACACACACACTATACTGGGTCTGTCTCTCTGGAGAACTGTGATTCATACAGAAGTAATGCTGAGCAAGGAGTGTGGCCATTGTTTTGGCTGGATGATCAGAAAATTGGAAAAAACAAAAAACCAAAATGATGACTGAAAAAGATGACTGCTACAAGGCAGTCTGGAGAATGAGTATGGCTCAGATCTCTCTGATTGGGTGAAGACTGTGAAGATCCCAGGGGGATGCTCATAAAAGGGTAGCCTCAACAAAGGAAGGTGATAAGGATTGAGTGCATAGGTGATTTGTTTTGTGGGTACCAGTCAACCATCCTGCCAAGGAATGCGGCAGGAATTCCTGCTCATATACAAAGCTGCCATGGTGAGAAGGGTGGAGGTGGGGCATGAACTCAGTAACATGCACCTCTCACTAAGACATCTGGTTACAGCCTTAGCTGGCTGTCTAACCTGCCAGCAGTGGAGACCAATGCTAAGGCCCATATGGAGCCAGTTCTCCAGCTGGTGGCAGGTTGATTACATTAGATGTCATCTACTGTGGAAAGAGCAGCAGATTTCTTTTCTTACTAAAGTTGACGCTCATTCTCAATACAGATTTTCCTTCCCTGAATGCAATGCTTCTGCCCAAATCACCGATTATGATCTTGCAGAATGCCTCATCTACCATCATGGTATTCCACGGAGCATGTGTTATTGATCAAGGAACTCTTCTCACAGCAAAGGGAGTATGGCTGTAGAACCCTGGCTCATGGAATTTACAGGATATTTCCTGCAATGTCGAAGCAGCTGGTTAGACAGAATAGCAGAATGTCCTTTGGAGATGTGTGGGGATGCCAACTTAACCACAGCCAGACTTGGATGGTGAATTGTATATATCCAACTTGGCTGGGCCACAGTGCCCAGATATTTGTTACACGGATTGCACAGATGATCCAGGAGGGTGGTTGAGGAGTGGTGAGCTTTACATTGAAATCAGTAGATTTTTAAGTAAAGCAATTTTGCCCTCTATAATGTGGGTAAGCTTCATTCAATCACTTGAAGGACCAAACAGGATTAGCTTCTCCTGAGCGAGTGGAAATTCTGCCAGCAGACTGTCTGTGGACTTTACCTGCTGCATCCACCCCTCCTAATACACCAGAACGCATCCTTTGAACTTGTATTGTCTTCATGTCCGAGGTCTTCAGCCTGGCAGCCTGCCAGTTTCCACTATTAGAATTTTGACTCTCCATGATTCCATAATTTTATGAGCCAATTGCTTAAAATAAAACTCTTTCCATAGATACATAGATGATAGGTTAATAGATGTTTAGGGTTTAATAGATGTTTGGAGCTTATCTTAACAGAATCTATTTAATTCTAATTTATATGACATACATTTATTAATTGCTAAGTACTTAAAAGTATATAAATATAGCCTACTTAATATATTTGCCAAAGACATTATAATTTCCAAATAGTAGAACTGGCTATAAAGCTTGTAACCCGGTGTAAGCATCCACACATGTTTCTTTCTTTCTTCCTTTAAATTTGTTTTTTAAATGCTGGTATTGGGGCTTGAATTCAGAATCTCAAGCTCCCTACCTCTTGAACCATATGTCTAGTTTCAGATTTTTGCAGATTAACTGGAAGTAAGACTCACAGATTTTTCTGTCTGGGATGGCTCTGAACCATGACCCTCAGCCTCCTGATTAGCTAAGATTATAGGAATGAGCCACAGTGCCTGGCCCAGAAGTGTACTGATCTGATGGCTTTGATCAGAGCAGTAGGTAATGTCCATTTTGAGGTCAATTCTAACAACTTTTTTTTCTCCTATTTCTTCATATTCACTGACCATCTTGGTTTCATAGAGAATATAAATTGTCTATGGATGGTAGGTGCTATAGAAAAACAAAGGCTAAAGGCTAATCACATTGGGAGCTTGGACCTTATCCTCTCAGAGAAACCCTTGGCTTTTCTCTTCTTCCCCCAGTGATCCTGGGGAGATCACTTGGAGGCCGGGGGGGGCGGGGGATGCCTCGAAGCCCATCATCCACAGCCACTTGGTGCAGGATACATAGCTTGTGAGCAGCACAAATGTGACTTGACTTCACTGATGTGATGACGCTTCCTCCTCGATTGCTACACTCTGGCACCAGTCCATGTGGATGCTTTTTTACCCCAATCCTGGGGCTTGAACTCAGGGGCTGGGTGCTGTCCTTAAGCCTTTTTGTACTCAAGGCTGGCACTTTCCCACTTGAGGCCACAGCGCCACTCCTGGCTTTTTCTGAGTAGTTTCTGAGAGTCTTATGGACTTTCCTGCCTTGGCCGGCTTTGAACCATAAGCCTCAGATCTCAGCCTCCTGAGTAGCTAGGATTACAGGCATGAGCCACCAGCACCTGCTGAATGAATATTTTTTTAAGCAACTAAAATTCTCACTCAAGGGTCTTACACTTTCTGGACAAGTGTTTTTATCACTTGAGCCACAACCCCAGGCCTTTTTTGCTTTAATTTGTTTTTAGACAGGATCTCATGTGTTTTGTTTGTTTTTCCCTCTAGATTGGCCTCAGACTTTAATTCTTCTATTTTCACCGTCTGAGAAGCTAGGATTACAGATATACGCCCCAATGTCTGGCCAAAATTCTCCAATTTAAATAAATAAATTCTCCTCAGTGTTGTCAGTAAGACTTTAAGACACAGTACACTTGTAGCCCTCTGACATATGGCGACTCCAGGCAAGGCATGGCATTCCCGTCCCGTCACAGGCTTCCTTGGGGACCCATGACTTGTGGCTGGACAGTAATATACCTAACTTGCCTGTAGACACAGAGGAAGAGATCTCATCAGAAGATTTGCCATATCCTAAGAACATCTGAAAAGCATGCTCAGGGATAAGTCAGTGATGAACCAATGGAAAACTGGGTGAAAG
This sequence comes from Megascapheus bottae, assembly GCF_031878675.1. Taxonomy (NCBI): domain Eukaryota; kingdom Metazoa; phylum Chordata; class Mammalia; order Rodentia; family Geomyidae; genus Megascapheus; species Megascapheus bottae. Next base: position 22,846,560 of record NC_143522.1, read on the forward strand.
TCTTGTCAATGCTGTGATTTTTTTGCCTTGGAAAAAAGACCAGCAGCAGCTCATTTCCCTGCCCCCCCCAATATAATGGGCTAAAAGCATATACATCTCTATAAAAATAAAGAAAAGTTGAATGGAGTGCAGTTGTCATCCATTCAACAATTCCATCTGAAGGATCCCTGCTGAGACGGACGACCTCCAGTGGAGAGATCAGCAGATATCTGCTGCCCCATCTAACTACACTCCTAGACACGAGAGTTCTTAGCAGCCCTGCATATGTTTGTTTTTAATTAAAATGTGCTGAATGAACCCGTTAGCTTCCCTGAAATAATGAAGAAAAGCAATGCAAGACAAATGGGCTAATTGACAACTCCAAGCACTCCATTTTATACCCTTCAGTTAATGTTAATGGAGATTTCCAATATGTACTCATTGAAATAATAATTATACCAACACAGTTACATAACCATCTAAGAGGTAGATACAAATATATTATAAATAACAACAACAGCAAAACCCACAAATGGGTCAATGAATTACAAATTCACTCTCTCAGTCCTCATTCTAAAAAGTATGTATCAAGTGCTTCTTATTTATTAAGAGCAATAGGCTTATTCGCCTGCAGGCTCATGCCTAGGATGAGGTCACCTCAGTGTTTTTAAGTACAGGTTTTGGGGGAAGATCACATGCTCTGAAAGTATCAAGGAGCTATGTAGATTCCATTTCTAACCACATATTGAAGCAACATAGCAATCAACTCTTCAAAAGAAGGGGTCATTTTTAGAAGTCATTGCAAAATCTAGTTTATGCGACAGCAGAGAATCTGGCCAAGATCCTGACCATGTTGAATTTTATTCAGTACATACAAAGCTAGCACAGCTGGTTGCACGAAGATGGGACCCGGGTGTGTGTACAGAGCACAAGGCCAAAGGGAAGCCATGATCCAAGTGCATGGTAAACAGGGAGTTTATTGGAAGTCTTTTCACAAGATCATGGCAGGATTTCAGCCATGAGATAACCAGAATTCTGGCCAAAATTAGGAGTAATTGCAACTGTTAAATGTCTTGGGATATTTTGTGGAGATGAATCCCTTGGGTTGAGGAGTTTGTAATGAATGGAGGGAATAATTCAGAGTCACTGAAGCCCCTGTTTGGACTGGAGGAGGGTGGGTGGTAGGATATCGATGAGATGAAAGAACTCCATGCATTTGGAGTTTATTTACAACAAAACTGCAAACTTCAGTCTCATCCATATTCAATCAGATAAAATTGTGGCTCATCCAAACCAAGATGGGAGCCAAATATGGGGCAAGGCGAAGGGTGACATCATCTAAAGGGCTGGAAATGAAGTGTAAATTTGAATATCATCTGTCTATAAGTGATAATTAAAGCTGTGAGATTCAATCCATGCCAAGAGAGAAAGTCAATAAAAATGAAGAATAACAATGGCCCAAGCCACGAGTTGTTTTTTTTTATTAAAGAATTTATTAACGTTGATTTTTACATCATATTTTAAATGACAAGTTTAACAAACAAGTGTTCAAGGAGGGAATCTATTTACAATAAGCGGGACTTAGTACTTAGAACTTAATCAAAATCAGGCTAAGAGTTTGTATGACATAGAAACATATTAAATTATGAAATAAAACATTATGTCTATAGAGTCATAGGTTTTTATGTCTATATAGTTATGCTTATATTTCCATTACCATGTCCATAGCTTTGGGTATGCAGTTATTGAGTCCTCGCTCTTGTACTCTTTGGATTTAATAGCCACATATTAAGGATACCATGCACCTTTTGATCCTTAGGTTTTGACTTGTCTCACTCAACATGATTCGCTCTAGATTCATCCACTTCCCTGTGAATGCCATTATTTTATCTTGTCTGTTGACTATGTAGAATTCCATTGTGTATATATACCACATTTTCTGTATCCATTCATCTGCAGTAGGGCATCTGGGTTGTTTCCATCGCCTGGCTATTGTGAATAGTGCAGAGATGAACATAGCTGAACAGGTGTCTTTATAATATCCTGGGTCATGATGTGCAGGATAGATGCCCAGAAGTGGTATGGCGGGATCGCAGGGAAGGTCTATTTTCAGTTCTTTAAGAAACCTCCACACTGCTTTCCAGAGTGGCTGAACTAGTCTACATTCCCACCAGCAGTGTAGTAGGGTTCCTTTTTCTCCACAACTCCGCCAGCAACTGTCATTGTCTGAGTTCAAAATTTTGGCCATTCTTGTTGGGGGTAAGATGGTATCTTAGGGTTGTTTTTATTTGCATTTCCTTTATGACAATAGATGATGAACATTTTCTCATATGTTTCTCTGCCATTTTAATCTCTTCTTCTGATAAGTCTCTCTTTAGTTCCCTTGCTCGTTTAGTTAATGGTTTATTGGGTTTGGGGGGGATTAGTTTCTTGAGTTCCCTGTAGATACTGGATATTAAGCATTTGTCAGATGTATTGTTGGTGAATATCTTTTCCCAGTCGGTTGGCTGTCTCTCTACTTTTGTGACTATGTTTTTATCTGTACAGAAACTTTTTATTTTTAGGGAGTCTCATTCATCGAGTCTCTCTCCAATCTGTTGTGACCCTGGGATTCTGTTCAGGAATCTTTTGCCTGTGCCTATGAGTTCCAGTGTCTCTCCTACTTTATCATGTAGCAGTTTCACGGTTTCTGGTCTGATGTTGAGGTCTTTGATCCACTTTGAGTTAATGCTTGTGCATGGTGAAAGGCTAGCTAGGGTCAATTTTTAGTTTTCTGCATGTGGCTGCCCAGTTTTGTCAGCACCAATAATTGAATAGACTGTGTTTGTTCCACTGCATATATCTTTGGCTCCTTTGTCAAATACAAGTTGTCTCTAGGTATGTGGTTCTATTTCTGGGTCTTCCATTCTGTTCCACTGATCTTCTGGTCTGTTTTTGTGCCAATACCAATTGGTTTTTGTTATTATGGCTCTGTAGTAGAGTTTGAAGTCTGGTATTGTAATACCATCAGCATTGCTCTTTTTGCCTAGAATTGTTTTGGCTATTCTAGGTCTTTTCTTGTTCCATATGAATGTTTGGATTATATCTTCTATTTCCGTAAAGAATGTCTTTGGGATTTTGATGGGGATTGCATTGAATTTGTATATCAATTTTGGCAGTATAGCCATTTTTACTATGTTGGTTCTCCGTAGCCATGAGCATGGGATGTCTTTCCATTTCCTAGTGTTCTCTTTAATTTCTTTCGTTAGGCTTTTATAGTTTTCATTGAATAATTCCTTTGCATCTTTGGTTAAGTATATTCCTAAGTATTTTATTCTTTTGGGGGCTATTGCGAATGGGATCATTTTCTTGATTTGGCCTTCTGTTCGTGTATTGTTGGTATACAAGAAGGCTATTGACTTCTGAAGATTGATTTTGTATCCTGCCACTTTGCTAAAGTAGTTTATTAATTCTAGAAGTTTGGGAGTGGAGTTTGTTGGGTCACTCAAGTAGAAGGATCATGTCATCTGCAAATAGGGATAGTTTAATTTCTTCTTTCCCTATGTGGATCCCTTTGATGTCCTTTTCTTGCCTTATAGCTCTGGCTAAGGGTTCCAGCACTATATTGAAGAGAAGTGGAGAGAGTGGGCATCCCTGTCTAGTTCCTGATTTTAAGGTGAATGGTTCCAGTCTTTCACCATTTAGTATAATAGTGGCTGTAGGTTTTTCATATATGGCTTTAACTATTTTGAGGAATGTACCTCTTATTCCTATTTTTTTCTAGTGCTTTCAACATGAATGGATGCTGTATTTTGTCAAATGCCTTCTCCGTGTTCAGAGAAATTATCATACGATTCTTATCCTTAGCTCTATTGATGTGATGTATTACATTGATTGATTTGCGAATGTTAAACCAGCCTTGCATCTGTGGGATGAAGCCTACTTGATCATAGTGTATGATTTTTTAAAAATTTGTTTCTGGATTCTGTTGGCTAATATTTTATTGAGGAATTTTGTGTCTGTGTTCATTAGAGAGATAGGTCTGTAGTTTTCTTTTTTTGTTGGGTCTTTCCCTGGTTTGGGGATGAGAGTGATATTAGCTTCATAAAATGAGTTTGGTATTGCTCCTTCTGTTTCTAGTTCTCATAAGCGTTTCAAGAGTATAGGTGTTATTTCATCTTTAAACATCTTGTAGAATTCCGCAGTGAAACCATCTGGACCTGGGCTCTTTTTGGTTGGCACTTCCCTGATTGCTTCCACAATTTCATTGTTAGAGATTGGTTTGTTCAGTTTGTTTACCTCATTGTTGTTCAGTGTGGGTAGCCTATATTTATTTAAAAAACCATCCATTTCTACTAGATTTTCTTGTTTCTTTGAATATAGGCCCTGGTAGTACCTATTCATTATGAACTGAATTTCTTGGGAATCAGTTGTTATTTTTCCCCTGGGGTATCTAATCTTGTTTATTTGAGTCTCCCCTTTCCTTTTTTTGATTAATCTTGCCAGGGGTCTGTCTATTTTGTTGACTCTTTCAAAGAGCCAACTTTTTGATTTATCAATTTTGTGTATAGTAGATCTTATTTCAATCTCTGATATTTCTGATTTTTGTTATTTCTGTCCTTCTAGTTGTTTTAGAATTAACTTTTTCTTGCTCCTCTAGGTGTTCCAGTTTTTTGTTAGGTTATTTACGTGCTCTTCTTCTGTCTTTTTATATGGGCTCCTAGTGCGATAAATTTGCCTCTTAGAACTGCCTTTGCTGTGTCCCGTAAGTTCCTTTGTGATGTTTCTTGATTGTCATTACATTCAAGGAAGTTTTTAATTTCATTTCTGCTCTGATCTGTTACCCAGGAGTTATTCAGAAGTGTGTTGTTCAGTTTCCATGTGATTGAATGTTTTTTGACTCTGACTGCGTTGTTCAGAATTACTCTTGAGTCCACTGTGGTCTGATAGAATGCATGGGATTATATCAGTCCTCTTGTATCTGCTTAAGTTTTCTGTATGAACTATTATATGATCTATTTTGGAATGTGTTCCATGTGCTGCTGAGAAAAATGTAAAAACTTTTGCCGTTGAGTGGAAGACTCTGTGTATATCTGTTAAGCCCAGCTGGGCTATGGTGTCATTTAAGTCGATGGTGTCTTTGCTTAACTTTTGTTGAGTTGACCTGTCATTTGTTGAGAGTGGTGTATTGAGGTCTCCCACTATGATTGTGTTTCAGTCTATCTTGTTCTGTAATTCTAAGAGAGTTTGTTTGACGAATTTGGGTGCTCCCGTGTTGAGGGGGTAAATATTTATAACTGTAATATTATGGGCATGGATTGTACCCTTTACTGATATATAATGGCCGTCTCTATCTTTATGTACTGATTTTACTGAGAAGTTAATTTTGTCAGAGATTAAGATTGCTACTCCTGCTTTTTTGCATGGTGCATTGGAGTGGAAAATTCGTTTCCATCCTTTCACTTGGAATTTGTTTCTGTCTTTGGCAGTGAGGTGGGTCTCTTGGAGGCAACATATGGATGGGTGGTGTTTCTTAATCCAGTCTGCTGCTCTGTGTCTTTTGATTGGATTGTTCAGCCCGTTCACATTTAGGGAAATTATGGAGAGGTGGTCAGTGTCCATTGTCATTATTTATTTTTACTTCTAAGTTTCTTTTTCTCTCTTTTTTTCCCCTTTTGTGTTTAGTGAATTATAGATATTTGCTTCTTGATGGGGGTTCTTGATGTTCTACAATTTGTTCTCGATTAATTAATTTTTTTGTAATGCTGGTTTAGTCTGCACGTATTCATAAAGCTTCTCTTTGGAGTGAAATATTCTTGTTTCTTCCTCAAATGTTAATGCTAGTTTTGCTGGATATATCAGTCTGGGTTGGCAGTTGTTGGTCTTCAGACATCAATGATGTTTTTCCAAGCTTTTCTTGCATTTAGGGTTTGCGTGGAGAGATCTGCTGTAATTCGAATTTTTTTCCCATTGTAGTATAGTTCTTTCTTTGTTTTTGCAGCATTTAAGATCAATTCCTTGGCATTCAGGTCTAGTGTCTTTACTATGATATGTCTAGATGAGTTCCTTCTAGGATCTTGCCTGTTTGGAGTCCTGAAACCTTCAATAATGTGAGTATTTTCCCTTTTGAGGTTGGGGAAGTTCTCTGCTATGATTTTGGTGAATAAAGGTTGCATTCCTTTGTCCTGAAATTCTGCGCCCTCATCAATCCCTATTATACGAAGATTAGACTTCTTTGCTGCACCTGCCAGGTCCTGGCGTTCTCTCTGGTGGATTCTGACTGATTTTTCCAAGGTGGTGATTCTCTGTTCCAGCTCTTGTGTTTTATCTTCCATTCCTGATGTTCTATTCTCCATCTCCGTCAATCTGCTGCTTAATGCCTCCATTTTTGCTTGAAGTGTGGACACTGAACTGATCATGTCTGCTGAGAGGGTATTGAACTTTTCTTTCACTTCTCTTTTGAATTCGATGAGTTCCTTGGAAATTTTTTGCTTTTGTTTTTGGAATTCAGCCTTAATGTCGTTAGTCATTTCCAAAATCAGCTCCTTGATTTGAGTCATATTTCATGTCTCTTCAGGTGTCATTTCTTGGGATGGTGACATCTCTCTCCTCCCTTCGCTCTTGTTTCCTTTTGGGCTTTGCGTGGGACTTTATTTATGTATGTCGTAATTTGTCTTTGCACTCTCCTAGGCATCGAGAACTGTTGTTGTAGTTCGCTCTGTGGTCGGTAGGTGGAGGTCTTTTACTTGGATTGGAACTGGTGGTTCTCAGATTGATTCCTCTGCTGACTAGGTCAGAGTTTGCAGTTTTTGCAGGTGTTTGGCCTGTTCCCAGAGGCTGTGTGCTGCTGCACGACTAGCTCTCAGCCCAACCAGTGGCCTCACAGTAGGCCGTGGGATGGGTCTCCGTGCTTCAGTCTCAGCACACTGGGCGGATGGTTGTTTTTCCTGCGCTGTTTCCAGGGGCGGCCCCTGGCCAAGGGTCTGGTGTTCGGGGGTTTCCAGGGACTCTCAGGTAGGCCAGCTGGTGTCTGCTCTGTTCCCAGGGACGGGGCCCAGCCGAGGATGGAGGATGTGGGCTCCAAGGGTGGAACCACGCCTTTCTGAGTCTCAGAATGCGAGCTTGGCTGCTGGTCAGCCCTTCATCTCCCTGCTGTGTTTCCACGGCTTTGGCCAGGAGTCTGTGACTGTGGGGGGCCCCTTGGTACTGTCTTGCTGGGGGTTCCCAGCTGGAGGGTGCCCGGCTCAAGATTTGAGCAGGACAGATGCTGGTTCTCAAACTCCTGCACACCCCACCCGCTGTTGGAAGGCAGGGTCTTAGCGCCCCCCACTCTCCAGATCCAGTAGCCTGGGAGAGGAACCTGTTGGACGGGTGGTAGCAGGGACACCCACGCTCCCTTTGGTGGGGTGCTGGGTTTTAGTGCCTGCCTGCCTCTCAGTCTTCAGTCCGAGGCCTGGGGGAGGAGGCTGTTGGGAGAGTGGGGGCTGGGACACCTCCGCCTCCCTTGGTGGGGTGCTGGGTCTTAGCGCTGCCCACCTGTCAGTCTCCAGTCAATGGCCTGGGGGAGGGGGCTGTTGAGGGAAGGGACAGGATTCTAGATTCCTTGCCCCCCTGCCCTTGCCAGTCTTTCTGGGCGGGGTGGAGGGGTCTGAGTTAAGTTCTATTGCTTGGCACCAGCTCTGCTTTCTCGATGGGTTTGGGGACGCGCTGCTCTACTCACTCCTCTGTGTTTGGCTGTGGGTGCTCCACAGTGTTGGAGAATCGTTTGCTGCCCTCGGATCTCAGCCGCCACCTGTGCTCCGCGTCTGGGTTCCGCTGCTTGCTGTCTGGTCTGCGCGGGTTCCTTGTCTGGCTTCTGCCACTGGTTTCTGCAGGTCGGGGCTGCCCGGCCCAGCGCCCGTCACTGCAGCTTTTCCTGGCTTGGAGCCGTCGGCAAGGGGTGGGGGAGGGGTCCTCGCATTCCGAATTCTTTGACAAAGTTGGATGTGAGCTTTATCTGGATTTCTTTTCCGGTTTGAGTCCTTCTTTGTTACTTCTTGAGCTTGTTGTTGTGGATTTCTTAAGGTAGTTGGCTTGTGGGATTCCCTGGTTCTCTCTTTTTGTGGGAGAGAGCTAGGTAGTGTCCCTATTGTCTCGGCGCCATCTTCTGCTCCACCACGAGTTGTTTTTGAAATGGAATTTTATGTTTTGTTTTGTTTTTAAGTTATTGGGGGTGAGATTTCTCTTTCTTGCTGAGTGATGTCAAAAACAGATATCAGTTACTTTCAAGAAGCATTCCTATGCTCTGTAGATGGCCCCTGGCTTGCTTAAATGTTGAACAAAGTAGAGGGGTTTTCTGGAAGATTTACACCCCTTGGAAAAGAAAGTCATTCCCTTTAGTTTCGATCCCTCCTCTATTATTAGATCACTTTAGTAAATGATATCTAAGATAATCACTAATTCAATTGAAACCCGCTTCCCAAGAGCATGAAAATTAAAACTCAGATGATAGCTGCCTGGAGACTCTGACAGAGAGCCTGGCACATGGAAGGACTTCAGTTACAAGTTGCTGCTATCTATCTTTTTTTCTTTGCCAGTTCTAGGGCTTGAACTCTGGGCCTGGGCACCGTTCCTAAGCTTTTTAGCTCAAGGCTAACACTATACTACTTATGCTGCAGTGCTACTTCCAGCTTTTTCTGTTTATGTGGTACTGAAGAATTGAACCCAGGGCTTCATGCATGTGAGTCAAGCACTCTACCACTAAGGGACATTCCCAGCCCTGCTATCTTTCTAAAGCACAAGCCTGCTAGTCCCTTGCACAGAAATGTTTATTGCTTTGGATATTATCCTCATTCATTTATTTATGTTCCTTTTCATTCAAAAAAAGATTTTAGAAAGCACTTAAACGTATCTCCAGAATAAATTAGGCCTGCGAAGGAGGAAATAGTGTGAAGTAGTCAAAGTAATCATTAATTGTTTGCCTATAATACATTCAAAAGGGGGTTTATATGGGTGGGTCCTAAAGCATCCTACATTTTATGAATCTGGAACACAGTGTGAAAGAGTAACATGTTTCTAGAGAGGTCAACATGAAATCATCCCCACTATGAGACTCCTTTATAGTTTAGCTTCACCCCAACTATGTTTAAAGTATTCCATGTATGTATGAGTTAACCTTTTTGTTGTTGTTGTTGCTGTTCGTGGGGCTTGAACTCAGAGCCTGGGCACTGTCCTTGAGCTTTTTTGCTCAAGGGTAGCACCCTACCACTTTGAGCCACAGCTCCACACTGGTTCTTTAGATGGTTAATTGGAGAGAAGAGCCTCATAGACTTTCCTGCCCAGGCTCGCTTTGAACTGTGATCCTCAGATCTCAGCCTCCCCAATAGCTAGATTTACATACATGAGCCATCAATGTCTGGCCAAGTTAACGTCTTTACAAACAGTTAAATACACACAAAAAAACCCCAAAATATACAAAGCCTATTAAAACCACATTCCCAGATCTACTGCTCAAGAACAAACATACTTCCTTCTCATGTTAAGTCTTGTTGAACCAACCAACATAGAAGCAACATTTAATGACTTTGTACTGATTCTTTTAGAGCATTCCGGTGCTTATAGAAGGCATTGATGTGGGTGTACATGGGTGTTTCGTGTCCCCATATGGTCACAGTGACATGGTACATGCCATTATGTGTCATGCTTTTTCAGTCTGCCATTGCTTTCTGAAATGGAGACTCCATGCAATGCATGGGTCACACTCATTCTGTGTAGGGGTGGTAGTGTTTTATGCTAAACCATGTCCTCATTCTAACTTTGTGTCCAAGTGCTAAATCTCAGAACCTCTGACTATGGCTGTATATTGGAGATAAGGTCTTTACAGAGATGACAGGTTGAAGGTCACAAGAAGAAGTCTTAATCCTGTCTGGCTGCTGTGTTTACTGAAGTGGGGAGAGGGGCGGTTGAGGATTCAGATGTGCACAGAAGATGACCTTCTGAAGTCACAGAGAGAAAATGGTCAGCCCCAAGAAACCTGCGCCACTGACTCCTTGACTTCAGCCTTCTGGAGTCTAGAACTAGGAGAAAATAGATTTCTCTTGCTCAAGCTGCCCAGTCCATGATAACTTTTTTCATAATCTTAAAAAAAATCTAGCATAGGCAGTTTTAGGCATTCTCCTTAATGGTAGATACTTAGATCCACGCTAAGCACAACTAAACATCTTCTTGTGTGGTTTCTGGTACATATGCCTGGAGGTTCCCCTAAGGGCAACCTCTAGAAATGAATTGTCTAGATGGGCATGAATGCACATTTTCAAATTTGCAAGATGATGCCCAACTACTCTCTAAAGAGTCTGTATTAATTCACACTCTCAGCAACAGCATTGAACAAGTACCAGATCCCCCAGAGTCTCACCTACATTTGATAATCTCAGACTTTTTGTTTCCTGCCAATGTGATTGAAAAAAAAAATCTTATTATTGTTTGAGAGCACTTCTACCATTATGTGTGTGAAGTTGACTATTTATTTTATTATTTTTAACTAGCTTTAGTTTTTTTAATTATCTTGTACAAAAGAGGTTTGAATTCAACACATCAATTCCTGAGTACAATGCATCTTCATCAATGTCAGCCCTCTATCATTCTGGGTAGTTTTGTTGTTGTTGTTGGTGGTGGTCATAGGGCTTGAACTCAGTGCCTTGGGCACTGTCCTTCAATTCTGTAATCAAGGCTAGTGCTCTACTATTTTGAGCTACCAGTTTTCTGGTAGTTAGTTGGAGATAAGGCTTTCATAGACTTTCCTGCCTGGGTTGGCTTTGAACTGTGATTCTCAGATCTTACCTTCCTGAGCCACCAGCACGCAGCACACAGCTTCATTTTGAGTAGTTTTTAAATACATATATTGTCTTTCCTGATTTTCTCTTCTATAAATTTTTGGTTCATATGTCCTTTGTCTGTTTTCCTCTGAGTTTTCTAGGTCTTTCTAATACATATTCTAACAGTAATCCTCTATCGGCAAATAACTTTCTGTGGACTACCACTTGTCTTTTGCTCTTGTGCATGTGTTATGTTGGCAAACAATTTCTAATTAGGGATAATCACTTAGATGTCTATTAATACTTGACTTTTTTTGTCATCGGTCATAGGGCCTGGGCGCTGTCCCTGAGGTCTTCAACACAAGGCTGGCACTCTACACCTTGAGCCACAGCGCTACTTCCAATTTCCTGGTGGTTCACTGGAGATAAGAGTCTCATAGACTTTTAGTGACCAGACTTAGATCAAAGCCTCCTGAGTAGCTAGGATTACAGGTGTGTGTCACCAGTGCCTGGAAAAAATTGACATTTTTTTGTTGTCCAAAAATTCACTCATTTCTTCTGTTAGTTTCAAAGTATATTTACATCTTTAGTATATCTTTAATTAATTTCCATGATGGAGATAAGTAGGAATTTCTATTTCTTTTCTTTCCCAATTGAGAGCAAGTTGTCTCAACGTCATTTACTGAGATATCAAATACTCATTCTAATCATTAAAAAAAGTCACTGAAGCATCCATAATACATCTTATTTTTAGGTAGTGTAATGTTCGGATAAATCTTCCCTAATGTATTAGGAGAAGAATGTACCCCTAGGTAAGCAATCTGACCTAAATGGATATTTGGAGAGAAGCCAAGCAAATGCTAGAGCGTGTCTGCCAAACACTGGTTTTGCTATTGGGAAAGTTGATGCTAAGCCTTTCCTCCTGACAGGCGCTGGATGGCAGAACCAGCTGTCTTCCAGGGCCACTCTGAGCTTGTAATGATTGAGCTGTGTGGGTGGCTCTTAGGAGAAGACTTGTCCTTTCATTGTCCGCTCAGGGGAGGCGTTTCCTGCTATCTGGAGACACACGCTGAAGCTCTACCTTGTCTCTGGAGACGGGTGGAGGGCTTGAGAGGAGGCTCACTCAGCACAAAACTCTTTCCATGCTTCCCTTAGCTTCTCATGACCAGATGCTTCTATGACTGGTTCAGAGTAATCACTGATGACAAAACCCAACCCTGATCGATCACTAAGGAAAATTCAGGAACATTAACCATCTTGGTACAATTCTGCACACAGTAGGGAGGAAGAGAAAGAGGCAGAGGAGGAGTAAACAACAGAGGGATTAGAAATTACACATTTCCCTTAGCCTCTTCCTATATGGTCATACGTACATAGCTTTTGAGCTATTGTAATCCTTTGCTAGGATTACAAATGAGGGAAACCATGGAGCCTATGTTCTTTTGGGTCTGACTTATTTCACTTAATAGGATTTCTTTCCAAGTCTTTCCATTTCCTTACAAATGGGGCAATGCCATTCTTTCTGATGGCAGCATAGAATTCTATTGTGCATAAATACCACATCTTGATTAATTCATCTACTGATGGGTATCTGGGTTGGTTCCATATCTTAGCTACGGTGAATAACTTTGGTACCTGGTGTATTGTATATACATTAATTTGCTTATTTGACTCAGAGAAGGGAAGGGGAAAAAAAAGATGATGAGTCAAAGGACAAAGGATGAACCAGAGCAACAGCAATATTCACAAGACAATATGTTGGAAATGAACTCTATACCTTGGGAGGGCTGAGGGAGGGAGGGAGAGTGGGAGAAAAATGTAAGAAGAGGTAATAGTGTTCAAGAATGCAACTGTAATCCCTCTACACATCACCATGACAATGATGATGATGATGATGATGAAGAAATTACAGATTACCATCATCATTGAAATAACTTAAATAGTTTTCAAATGTTTCTTATGCACAAATACTTTGTTTAAGCCAGGTTATTACTCAGAAGACCAACATGTGAGACAGATGAAGTAACAATATTGCTGTATCAAATGCAGATCCTGTGTGGGAAACTGAGGGCTCGCTGAGGGGTGGGTGACAGGAGGCGGGAGATTTCACAGTAGGCTTGCAATGTGAAGGATACCAGTGGAAATCCCTGGTTGTATATCTAAGGACAAGCTTATCAGTGTCTGACCTTTTGCATTAATTCCTGTCAAAAAACGGAAGTCCCCGTATGTACTTAGCTTCATGGAAATTTCTGGATCTCTTACCAGAACTACCTAACTGCTTCCTGTTTCCTTGTTCTTCTTCTTCTTGTTTTTTCATCTACCCCTTGAATGTGCCCATGTGTCTATTTTCTTGCAAGTCCTTGAAGTTTTCTCTGAGCTAATCTGAACTACTAGAGCAGAAGCTGGGGGAGAGACCTTCAGTTTATCTGTGGATTAAATACATTCCCCTCAGCCCATGTTGGTCATTGGAATATTAGTTATTACTAAACACTATTTGCATGGGTATTTCTTTATCCCTTGCCCCAGAATCTGACATGCTCTAAAGAACTGGCATCCTCTAAAGCTTCAAGAGTGCTCTGTGGTATCCCCAGCATTCCCTATTGAAAATATCTTTCTTAAAGTCAGTTTGAGATTAGTTGCAGATGTTCTTTGCACTTTGTACATGTGGTAATATTCTTCCCTGCTCTGAAATCCATAGTACTCTCAACTCACTCATTCTGTACATGTTCCTTGTACACCTGCTGTTTTCCAGGCCATCAAATGGAGCCCAGGGAGGAAGACAAGGGGATCTGAGGATGGGGAACTCTGAGTATAAGTTTAAAGTGTGACTAGGCGACTATGGAAAGTTAGAGAAGCCATTGTGGATTGCTGGGATGACATAGGAAAGCAGGCTGGTAGATTGGGGTGGGGGTGCTCAGGGTGCTGAGACTCACTGGGCATCTGTTGTCCATAGCAGGTGCTGAAACTGGAGAGGCAGGGAGAGGCGAGTTATTATTGTCTGGGAAATCTTTCTAAGGTTGGCCTTGGAAGTCTAGGAGGAAGGGTTTTAAGCAGTCGATTGACACACTCATATTCATGCTTTGGCTTGGTCACCATGAGCACCAAAATGGGACATGATTAAGTTTAGGAGACCTAGGAGAAGACCTCATATCATCCAGGGAGGAGATGGCTAAGGACCAACCAGAAGTTGGGAGTAAAGATGAAGTGGAGAGAGATGAATAAAGAAGCATGGATGTTGATAGAAGGAGGAGAAAGAAGGGAAAATGCGATTTCTGGGTAGAGCTGGATAATTGGTATTACTCAATAAAGCAAGGAACATGGAATCAAGTCTTGGAGCAATAGATGATCATTTCTGTTTGGGGGCAGTGGGGGTGGGGGTGGGGTGTGTTTAAATACCTGTAAGAAATCAAGGTAGAAATGCTCAGAAGCAATTTGGTTTTGGAGTTCAGGAGATAGAACTGGGGAGACAATCTCAATGAAGAGGATAACGGAAATTAAGAAGGTTCTATAAACACCTAGCAAAAGGGATCAACAAACAGAAGAATTCTAACTGGGCAGGGGAAAGGCCAAGAAATAGGCTGGGCTGGCTGAGCAGAAAAGAGAGAAGGGGGTCGAGGAGAAGGAATCATACAGGAAGAGACAGGAATTGTTGATGAGCAAATGCTGTGCAGAGAAGAGGGACACAAGACCCCTTGGGCATGATACTGATAGTTCACTGGAGATAAGGACCATGAGCTGGAGTTGTCATCTGAGAGGACTTCGGTAATGAATGGGCAGCTGAGAGGGTGGAGACAAGCAGAGTCTGACCACTTTTCCGAGGCATGTGATGCTGGAGGGGTATGCGCTAACTCAGGTCAACCTGCTTTGATGCTCTGGTGAGAATCCATGACATGATGCATTCTCCAGCCTTAGCTCTGGTGGTAGAATAGAAATACCTAGGGAATTTTCCTCTAAATGCCAAAGGCTGGACCATAGATTTAATTGATAAAGGGTGGGACAAGAACAATGATTTTTTGTTTGTTTTCGCAGCGGGTTGGGGGGAATCATGGGGCTTGAACTTGGCCTGGGCACTGTCCCTGAGCTCTTCAGCTCAAGGCTACCACCCTACCCTTGAGCCAAGCCCCATTTCCCGTTTTCTAGAGATTAATTGGAGATAAGAGTCTCAGGTCCTTTTGTGCCCAGGCTGGCTTTGAACCTTGATCCTCAGATCTCAGTCTCCTGAGTTGCTAGGATTACAGGTGTGAGCCACCGCACCCAGCTTAAGGATTTGTTTTTAGAGGTCTATAAAGCAATCTAATGTCCAGTGCAGGTAACAGGAACCCTGTTTATTATTCCATGTGTGTGAGTGTGTGTGTGCGAGTGAGCATGTGCACACGCACGTGCATATTGATACTGGGGCTTGAACTCAGGGCCTGAGCACTGTCCTTCTGTCCTTGGACTTCTCAAGGCTAGAGCTCTACCACTTGAGTCTCAGCACCACTTCTGGATTTTTTTCTATGTATGTGGTACCAAGAAATTGAACCCTGGTCTTTGTGCATGCTAGGCAAGCATTCTACCACGAGGCCAAATTCCTGGCCCTCTCACCTACTTTTCTGCCCAGACTAGTTTCAATCCTTGATTCTCAGATCTCAGCCTCTGGAGTAGCTAGAATTATACAAGTAAGCCGCCTGCATCTGACTCTTTAAAAAATATCTATCTATCTATCTATCTATCTATCTATCTATCTATCTATCTACAATATTGGGATCAAGTCCAAGTCACACACATGCTAGACAAGCACAGGCATTGAGTTACACCCACAGCCAAAAAAGAGAAAGGATTGAAGTGGATGACTCTGGGAAAAGTCAGATGACTTTCATATTGTTTCATCTTGTTAGGACATAAAAGAGAAGTTAGTAAAGGAATAAAGTCCAGGAAATTTATTCATGTGTCAGTGGAGACATGATTCTTTTCGATAGAGACAGGCTCTGAAATTGGGAAAAGAGCAAAGTTACATTTTCCATTCCTGAGGATGGAAATGTCATAGCGCTTCCCCAAGTCATTCCAAGACCATGCTCACTCAATGTTCTTATTAACAATTAATAATTAATAACAATTAATAATTGTTCTGTGACTTGTGAAGTTAAACATAGTTTTTGAACTTTGGAGGGAATACATATGTAGAATAGAAAAATAAAATTCTACAGAGCTAACATTGCCTCCTCTAGATCACTTCTAGCCACATCTCAATGTCATCTTGGTCATCTCTGCTTTTGTTTCTTTGGCTCAGTAGCCTCAGATAGAGTGATGGAGAGGCAGGGGTGGGGTGGAGAGAGGTCTCCTTGGCAACTGCTTTGAGGTTCAGTATCTTTCTCTGCTTGGTGTACCTTCCTTTATTCTCTCATGAGAGTTTTTTTCTCAAAACACATGCCCATTCCCAACATGTGTCTCAAGGCTCATTTCCCATTCCTATAGCCACATATTTGTCTCAACCCCACAACACAATATGAAATATTAAATATGTAATACATACAGAATATAAATATCTTTCTGTACTATAGGAATGTATAAAGAATATAAATATAAAGAATATATTATTAAGAACAAGAGCAAGGGCTTATGGGGAATACGGGGTGGTTGTGGAAGGTGATTGCTTCCTAAACAGGAGATGTGATGGGCAGGATTTGTTCCAAAGGTAAGAGGAACTAGAATCCAGGACAGCAAGGGACAGAAGCAGGGACTGAGCAGGATCAGAGACAGGAAGGTGGGGGTAGAGAGAGACACAGATGACTACCACTATTGTGCTTGGGGGGAAGGTTGAAGAAATGGTAGTGCTGGTTGTAACTGAATTTGTATGCAGAAGGGCTCTCTAACACTCTGACACTGTACGGGTCCCTAGAGATCCTGATGGGATGGACACACATGTAAAATGAAACAAGAGCAGCGTTTGTACCATGTAATGGAATCATCAGATCGGCGGTTCACCTAAAGCAACTTTATGTTCCCGTGCATTTTAACTAGAATTACTTTACATGAAATCTATGTTATAGAGAAGGAGGTGGGGAGGTGACAGTTTTCTGAGGGTCCCCAACATGGACAAGTCAGTCTTGCCAAATTAGCTCAATTTAAGTTCAGTTAATGTGGAAGAATAGAACACTTCTTAATGGTAACTAAATTATACAAGATTAGAACTATGTCTGTTGAATCAGGCAATGGTGGCTCATGACTACAATCCTAATGACTCAGAAAACTGAGATCTAAGGATCCTAGTTCAAAGCCAGCCCAGGTCCTGGCATTCATTATCTCCAATTAATCACAAAAATTTGAGCTGTGGCTCAAGTGGTAGAGCACCAGCCTTGAACAAAAAAGCTAAGTAACAGTGCCCTGTCCCTGAGTTCAAGTCCCAGTACTGGCATCCACACAGAGAGATATAGCTATTGAATATAAACCAAGTCTAGTAGAGAGCAGAGTACAGCAAAGGTTGTCCTGAGTGTTTTGCAATCATCAGGAAGCCAGCCTCCATTGATGTTCTTGCTTCACCCATCTCACCAATGGCAACCATGTCATGAACCCAAATGGCTGACAGAATTCCCATCATTGTACTCCTACCAGAGCAAAAAGGACTGGAGCGAAACGGGACTTGAGACACGGAGCTACAGGGGTGACCCTGCACTCAGCTGAAACTTGAAAGTTCTACTAAGAAAGATGCACAGACTTCAGGGACCATCTGTGACTTCTGAAGAGGCACCTGCCTTCTCACTTTACCTCCCAGGGCAGTGAGGCCCTCCCTCTGCCCACTCAGCCCTACTCATACTGACCATCATTCACCCAGAGCCACCAGTGAGCCACCACGGAAACTGCTATCACACTTCTGCCTGATACTTCTGTGGCTCTATTCCAGAGAGCTAGACTTCTGACTCAGTTTCTCCCCAGCACCCCTTTTCCGATCTATATCTTGCCAATGCCCTCTTTCAGGATCCTGGACTTCTGCCATCTCTGTCTTCTGTGGTGGCGTTCTCTTATTATGGACTCCATCCTAATGCTCAATTCTGGACCTTAGCCATCAAGTGGCTCAAAGTACACCTGACCTTGCTATGTCTACCAGTACCCCACCAAGGACAAAGGTGGGTACCAGCTTTCCCCCCACACAAGGGCTAATTTCCAAACATCAGAATTTTAGGAGCTCTGTTTTATTCATTTAAAAATGAAAATTTGAGTTAGTCACTGGTGGCTCACACCTTCAACCCTTCAACTAAGGAGGCTGAGATTTGAAGATTGTGATTTGAGGTCAGCCTGGGCAGGAAGGTCCATAGACTCCTATCTCCAGTTAACCACCATGAAATCAGAAGTGAAACTGGCTCAAAGTGGTAGAAGGCTAACCTTGAACAAAAAAGCTCAGGGATAGTGCCCAGGCCCCAAGTTCAAGACCATGACTGACAAAAATAAATAAGTAAATAAATAAAATAAAGTTGTATTCTCCCTTCTTTACCCCCTTTCTCTCTGTCATTTCCTTCCATCTCTGTCCTTTTCTTGCTTTTGTCCAACACAATTGTTCTTCTTTGACATATTAAATATGTAACATATGCCTAATTAAAGACAGAAAAGCAGAGATGGGAAAGATTAATAAATATTGGTGTGTATCCTTCCAGTGCACTCCCTTTACACACATGCAGACGCTTGAGCATACATGCCCACTCAACTTTTATTTTTTATTTATTTATTTATTTATTTTTGCCAGTCCTGGGCTTGAGCTCAGGGCCTGAGCACTGTCCTTGGACTTTCTCAAGGCTAGAGCTCTACTGCTTGAGCCTCAGCACCATTTCTGGCTTTTATCTATGTATGTGGTACCGAGGAATCGAACCCGGGTCTTCATGCATGCTAGGCAAGCACTTTAACCACTAGGCCAAATTCCCGGCCCCTCAACTTTTATTTTCTCTGGAAATAAAATCATATAATCCTGTCTGCTAGACCAGTGGTTGTCAATGCCATTTTGCCTCTACAGGGGATATTTGGGATTCTTGTAGACATTTTGGGTTGTAGCACAGGTAGTGCTACTGGCATCTAGTGGTAGACACAGGAGACAATTTGGATACCAATGCACTGTGGTCCTTTGCACGTTATCTAATCCCAAACGCCCAAAGAGCCAACGTTTGAAATGCTTGTCTATGGGGCCGGGAGTTTGGCCTAGTGGTAGAGTGCCTGCCTAGCATGCACGAGCACTCAGGTTCAATTCCTTGGTACCACATACAGAGAAAAGCCAGAAATGGTACTATGGCTCAAGTGGTAGAGCTCTGGCCTTGCAGAAAGCCCAAGGACAGTGCTCAGGCCCTGAGTTCAAGCCCCAGGACTGGCAGAAAAAAGAAGAAAGAAATTATTGTCTAGGTTCAGCAAGCTGAGCCCTCTGGTTGGCTGCCTGCTTTGGAAATAAAGATGTATTAGAACAAAAACATACTCATTCATTTACATATTGTCTGTGGCTTCTTTTGTCTTATATAACAGTTGAATGAGAGGAACAATGAGACCACAAAACCTAATGTAAGCTGTATATAAAATTTTACTTTCTCTAGATGTATATATGTATACATGTTTGTATGTACACATGTATGTATTGTTGGTACTAGGGCTTGAACTCAAGGTCTTATGCTTTCCCTGAGCTTTTACACTCAAAAGTGTGGTGCTCTACTTCAAGCTTTTTGGTAGCTCATTGGACATAAGAGTTTTTATGGACTTTCCTGCCCAGGTTGGCCTTGAACCTTGATCATCAGATCTCAGTCTCCTAAGTAGCTCGGATCACAGATGTGAACCACTGGTGCCTGGCTAGATTTTTTAAGTACAAAGACGCAGGGGACATTAATTTTAATGTGTCCCAAATATTGTCATTTTCATCTTGCAATCAATATAAAAGCTGTTAACAGTTCACATTCTTTTGTCTTCCCCATACGCAGTCTTCACTGGTAGTATGTCTCAATTTGGACTAGCCATAATTCAAATTCCATAGGGCTGGTGGCTACAGTATTGGATGATGTAGATCTAAACTATTATAAGCTGCTCGTATATCACTCTATTTAATGACTCTATTTAAAGATCCCTATTTTCTAGACAATGCTATTTCTTCCAAGTTTCATAATTGTGAATCATGGTGTCATGAACATTCTCATATACAACTTTATACTCCATCTTTAGTTATTTCCTTAGGATAAATTCCCAGATGTGCTTCAAGGAATATAGATACATTTTTAAGGCTTTTAAAGTGCATTATTTAGCTGGCATGATGGCACACACTTGTAATTCCAGCTATGATTGAGGTGGAGATAGGGAGGGTTGCTGTTTAAGGCCAATCCAGGCAAAAGGTCAGTAAGATCAGTCTCAGTCCACAAGTGGATCCATCTCAATCCACCTGCGTTCTAGCTATGAGAGTAAGGAGGAGGATTCAAGTTAGCCTGGGCAAAAGTTCAAGATCCTATCCTAAAAATAATGAAAGCCAAAGGGCCTAGGGTGTGGCTAAAGTGGCAGAGGACCTGTCTAGCAAGCATAGGGCCCTGAGTTTAAACCCCAGTTCCACCAAATTATATATTGCTTAATAAGAATACACTCCTTACAAGATTGTTAGGAGAATAAAGTGAGCTAGTACATACAAGCCATTCTAGTAATGGTCAAGTTCAAAATAAAGTTCAAATAAAGTAAGCAATTCAAGTACAGTTAATAAAACTTAAAATAGTGGTACTTGGCAATAAAGCTCTCTCTAAATGCCATCGACAATTAATTATTACTGATTCATTTCCAACATCTTTGTTTTGATTTAGAACCCATCAACAATGGCTGAGAACACCAGTTTCTTGTACAATCTTTCCAATGCTGTGATTTTTTTTCAGTCATGAGGTTTGAACTCTGGGCCTGGGCGCTGTCCCTGAGCTCTTCAGCTCAAAGCGACCGCCCTACTCCTTGAACCACAGTGCCACTACCACTTTTCTAGTGGTTAATTGGAGATAAGAGTCTCACAGTCTTTCGTGCCTGGGCTGGCTCTGAACTGCAATTCTCAGATCTCAGCCTCCTGTGTAGCTAGGATCGCAGGCGGGAGCCACCACACCCGGCTCCAATGCTGTGATTATTTTTTAAAATTTTTTATTGTTGGGGTAATGTATAGAGGGGTTACAGTTACATTTGCCAGGTAGTAGGTACACTACTTCTCACACACTGATACCCCCTCTCATGTTTTTGTCCCTATTCCCCTCCTCCACCCCCTCCTAATCATCTTGTTTCCCCCCCTTCCCTATCCTATTTCAAATAAACAAATAAATGTATATACAATATACCAGGTAACAAGGTCAGATACAGCAGATACAGTAACAATATGAGATTAATCAAAGGGCAGAAAAAGAGAAGAGAAATAACACAGTACATTAAGAACAACAATCACATAAGATAAAGCTCTTGTTTCTATATCTTAGAGATCCATTCATTTAGTCTCATCCTAAATGATCTGTGTACCTAGGTTTCGAGCTATTGTAATCCTCTGCTAGAAGAGTCCTAGATATGGACTAATTATTACAAATGAGGGAGACTATTGAGCCTATGTTCCTTTGGGTCTAGCTTACTTCACTTAATATGAATTTTTCTGTCTTTCCATGTCTTTACAAATGGGGCAATGTCATTCTTTCTGATGGCAGCATGGAATTCCATGTGTATAAATACCACATCTTCTTGATCCAAACATTCACTGCAGCACTATTTACCATAGCGAAGATATGGAATCCACCCAGATGCCCACGAGTAGATCATTGGATCAAGATGTGGTATTAATACACAATGCTGTGATTTTTATAGTCACTTCAGAATCTATACTCAACATTGACTTCTTGTTACTGATGATTTAATCTGACTGTAGCCCATTAGCTTCCTTACATTTCAGATTCACTTTTCTTGGGTAAGTTTGTCAGAAGCTCATCAATACCCACATGCCCACAGAATGGGACTACTTTTTACTGAGATATTCAGGACAGTGAGTGATCATTTGTATCAGTCCATTTTTTTAAGCAGGTATGCCACTGTAACAAATAACTGACATCTCAGCAACCTACAGTAACCAGTATGTATTTCTCACTCACATTACACATGAAAACCCATGAGCCCAAGTGAGAACAGAATTCCATTGCCTCTGCTCCTGCCTGCATGTGGTCTCTTTGGCACATATTTCCTAAGCCAAGGCATGGCACCAAATCCAGGGAAAGCAAAGTGTACTTGTCCCATGAGATCTTCTGCCAGCCACAAGTCCTACATGGCAGTAGGTAGGAATTGATATAAGGAGGGCATGATGGAAATAATAATGCAACCTTCGTTGTCAGTCAAGTCAACCCATATTACATCAGTGGTGTGCCTGTACCCACTGAAGTCAGGATTCCCTAACATGATCCACTGTGGTCCTGATAGGACTTCTGACACACTGGGGTCTAGTACAGAGACAACCTGAGGCCAACTGAGTGCTCCATAGGAAGAATTTTCTACCCAAAGAGATCATTCCATTAATCAAACATCTAAGAAGCAAGGAATCCCCAAGAGTTCTTATAGCAGTATCAAACCACCTTGATTCTGGGTTTGCCAGGGCAACGCAAGGGATCTCACTCGCTGCTTCATCTATGCTAGGCAAGTGCTTTACCACTGAACCACACAACCAGCCTACAACCCTGATTATGTAGAAGAGTGTAATGACTTCCTAAAGACAAGTGAAGATGATGTGTACATCCTGTTGCATTGCCTTGTCAGACTGACATCCTCCTTGTCATGTTATGTCATCGTCATCATCATCATCATCATCATCATCAACAACAACAGCAGCAGCAGAATCATGTATGATTGCCATCCTTATCTCCCACCCCCTGGAAAGGCCCAAGCCAGCTACCCTTCTTTACCCCGCTACCCAACCAAGATCAGCCTTCCTTGGCTAGAAAGACATTGACATAAGAAAAGACCAAATGCCATGATGAAGAATGGAGCCACAGGCTCTGGGAGCTCGACTGGTTGAAAAATTCTTCAACTATTTGAATGCTCATAAAAATGGATCTCTAAAATCCTGCCAATAGACGGTTTTAGAATTGATAGTAAAAAAAGGAAACTTACAAGCTATTCTCCCTCAACCTTGGAAGAAACCATTCTAGAAATATGAGAAACAAAAAGGAGCAACACATGTTTCCTAGGGTAAGTCACTTCCTATTTGAATCATTTACTTACATAACGAGGCTTTCTTTACCCATTAGGGGAACTGCCACTTACGCTTAGCAGCCATCCTTGAGGTGGAGATGCTTTCTTCTTGTCTTACGCAGGAGTGTCTCTGTTATAGATCCTTTTCTTCCTGGCCATATTCTTCCTCTTTTGGTCATGACTGGAAGGACTTGATGCCCAGCCTGATGACAAGAGAAAGAAAAACAACATGGCTGAGCCTTTGAAAACAGTCAAGAAAGAAATTAGGATATTTCCTTCTTTTGGGCGTATTGGTATTGAGGTTGAACTCAGGGTCTTATGCTCCCACTTGGCATTTTTAACTTACTCTACTACTTGAGTCATAGCTCCACTTCTGGCTTTTTCCTGGCTAATTGGAGGTAAGTCTCTTAGATTCATCTGTCTAGGCTGGCTTCAGACTATGATCCTCAGCAATGAACCTATCATCAATAGCAAAGATTTAAGTGTGAATCACTAGTGCCTGGCTGGGTTTGTCCTTCTTTATCCATTCTTCCTTTAATTTGTTTTTTGTCAGTAGTGGGGCTTGAACTCTGGGCCTGGGCACTGTCCTTGAGCTCTTCAGCTCAAGGCTAATGCTCTACCACATTGGGCCACAGCGCCACTTCTGGTTTCCTGGTGGTTAATTGGAGATGAGAGTTTCATGGACTCTGTGGCTGGGGCTGGCTTTGAACCACAATTCTCAGCTCTCAGCCTCCTGTGTAGCTAGGATTACAGGCATGAGTCACTAGCACGTGGCTCTTCTTTATCCATTCTTAAACTCTGTCTTGTAACATCTGAGTTGAAATTCCATCTCCACTCTGAAACTTTTCCAACCTTTTCCGGTTGAGAATGTCTTTGTTCCTCGGAACACTGAGTCATCCTGACTTTTCCATTCATTGGCCCTGTTCTGCCTCAGTTTTGGATAACTTTGAGTGAGATTGGAGCCCTCCTGACTCCAGGTTGATTCCCACCTCCTCTCTTCTGGGCTTTGCCATAGCTGACCCAGGGTAAGTCTGTGACCACCACATCAGGCCCCTCTGTCTTTGCTTGCATAGTGAATTTGAGAGTTTTTTTTTAAATCATATACAGGGACTGATAGGCCCACCCAGAACTTCTTAAATGAAATGTGTGCCTGTGGGAACTACCTCTGGACTGCAGAACCTCCAGGGCTGTTCTAGCTTGCTGTTCTGCTCTTCTCACCATAAGTGAATGTTGAATTGTCCCCAGCTGTGGGGTTCCAGCTGCTAGGAAGGGGACAGAGCTCGTGGAGGAATGCACTGCTGGGTCTCAAGGTGGAGCACTAAATGAAGCACACACACACACACACACACACACACACACACACACACACACACACAGCCACGACTGGCTTCTGGCTTCTTTCAAGACTTACCTGGGTTTAGGGAGTAATGCCAAGTTCTTGAGGATGCATGGGGTGGAGTAGAACTGGTTGGAGACCTTCCTTGAGTTTGTTCTTAGCCGTGCAGCACACACACAGTCCACAGCATGAAAGGGGCTACAGCGGCATGGATGCTTCTTCTAAAACTCAGGTTGAAATTTAGTTGCCATCATGGCAATATCAAAAAGATTTGCTATGCCCTCAAAATGGACTAACATTAGTCAGAGGAGTGCGTTAGTTACCAGAAGAGTAAGTTTGGGCTCTCCTCCTTTCTCTCCCTTCCCTCCCTTTTCCTCTCCTCTTTGCAGTACTCCCTCCCCCCCCCCCTCTCTCTCTCTACCATGACACAGCAAGTAGGCCTTCCCTAAATAGAATCCTTCAACCTTGTGCTTTCCAGCCTTCAGCTCTGTTATTGTTTATAATGTACCCTGCCTAGAGCATTTTGTTATAGCAGCAGAAATGGACATGGGGGGGGCAAGAATGAGGTTGGGGATAAAACACTTCTAAAGACACATCCAAAAAAAAAAGAGCGTGGCCTCCAATGAAATTGCAGACCTGTGTTTTCTATGTATTTCCCATTCGATTGTTAATTATGCGATGCAAATCAGCTGGAGGCCTCAGATGGACCAATTTCAGGCGCAGGCCTCTATTGATGGCAGCTGTTCCTGATTAACTGAGAACCCACCACTCTCAAGACCTATGAGTTCCTCTGTGGGTTGGCGGAGGACAGGAAATTAGCCACCAGACCTTTTGCTCAAGTCTTCCCACACATCCCTCAAGCTGTAAC
Source organism: Megascapheus bottae (assembly GCF_031878675.1). Taxonomy (NCBI): domain Eukaryota; kingdom Metazoa; phylum Chordata; class Mammalia; order Rodentia; family Geomyidae; genus Megascapheus; species Megascapheus bottae. Next base: position 22,871,689 of record NC_143522.1, read on the forward strand.
TCCATCAGATTTAAAAAAGATGCAACGTCAACTGGACAGTGTAAGAGGAATCGGAGGATCTGATTTCATACCACCTGTCTCCCCCAACAAGTCTGTTCACAAATGGTGTATATTCATTCACTCCTGAATCAAAACACCTGCTTTATGCAAGATGTTTGATAGAGAGGTGACATTATGGGTGGTAGAAAGTTAGTATTAAATTGGGAAATGCTTCCTTAAGCAAGAACTCTGATTGCCCACCCTCCCCGTGGAAACATTAGGAAACTATTTTGCAGCTGAACAACCAACCAAAGGGAGTGAAGTTTAAGATAAGTGTAAGGAAAATTGCATCAAACATTCCATCAAAACCCTTGGCAGTGTAAAAAAAAAAAAGGCAAGATTTTCTGAATCTAGTGAGTAGCAGCAGAAGAAAATTCAATTTCATTTTTTCACTTTGTCTGCCAATTTTTTCTAGCACTTCATTTAAAATGAAATCTCTAAAGAATCAATTCAAATTAGCTTTACAGTTTTCCCCAAAGAATCCACTTTCAAATAAATTGAATTGGAGCATGTGACATAATAAGTGAGCATAAAATTCATGTTAACTAGTCCGAAGGCAAAACTTCTCATAATCAGGAAACAAATAATCTCACATGACTGAGCTAAAAATAGTCCTTAGATTGTCAGTTTCAAAATTGAACAAAAATAGAGAGACCTGTTCTAATAATGATATGGCGCATTTCTCCCTAATGAAATGGCCTTGAATTTTGCAATAAATTACAGAAATACAATTCTTTTGGCAAAAGGAGATACCGGACACGAATTGTCTTAGTAGAGTAGCAGCCATGAAATAACTTCAGCTGGGACCAAGTAGCTTTGATTTTGCCCTTGGAAGCACAATGAGGCAGGACAAGAGGTGAGCTGACCTCCCTCTAGGTAGAAAACAACATTTCCTGTTTTATTTATTTGATTTGGGTCAGGTAAATTTTCATTTGAAATCTAATGATAATGGCTATGTACACTATAAAGCTGCTTGACAGTTGGAATGGTCTACTTGACTTTGTAACTACAAAATACCCTGATCCAGGAAAGATTCTGTAAGTGTTTGAAGGAGAGACCCAAGAATGAATAAATCAAGGAGTCAATGTATTTTTTAAATCCAGTGAAACTTAGTTTTGTGATCATCTCTTTGTATGTGTGTGAATGTGTGTGTGTGTGTGCGTGTGTGTGTGCATGTGTGTGTGTGTGAGTGTGTGTGTGTGTGTGTGTGTGCGTGCATGCGTGTGTGTGTGTGTGTGTGTGTGTGCGTGCATGCTGGTATTGACGCTTGAACTCAGGGTCAAGGTATTCTTCTTTAGCTGGAAGTCTATGACTTGAACCACAGCTCCACTTCTGGCTTCTTGGTGGTCAAATGGAGATAAAAGTGTCCTGGACTTTCCTGCCTGAGCTGGTTTTGAATATGATCCTCGTGAGTATCTAGGCCTACAGGCATGAGCCACCAGCTTGATTATATTGTTTTGTCCCAATAGTTAAGTTGGAAACCAACTGGGTGATGGTGGTCATATTTTTTTTCTCGCAGCACTCGTGAATTGGTGTCTTCCAGTTGTAACAATATTGAATTTACATTTATCTGAGGAGGTATGAAGAATCACAAAGGAGACTTTAAGCATGGTAGACACAGAACAAAGGTCATAAAGGACACTTTGAGAAGATGGCCCAAAGAAAGAACTATAAAGATATCTTGATCTTGGTCTTCTTTTCTCCAGGACTCTGAGAAATGTAGTTTCTGTGCCTGAGTCGCAGAGTGTGTGGTATTGTTACAGCAGCCAAATACTCTAATATTCTCTCTTTCACAGAAACAATCACCATTACAAATTGCTTCATTATCTGATTGCCAGTGAGCTCTGAGAGAACTCCAACTGTGTGGCCTGCTTTCCCTCAGCCAGGTGTCCCCAGAGCCTAGCACGAGTGCTTGGCATGTAATAAATGCTCAATAAATGTACATCAAATAAATGAGTGGATGGATAAAAGCTTTGATTGAATGATGAACCAGGGGTAGGTGTTACCTCCAAAAAAGACTCACTTTAGGTCAGAGCTGCCCCCCAGAAGCAAGGATACCTTGGATTGGCTGGGTATACACATTAGCATGCATTTATGTAATTTCACTAGATATTGCAAATTCCCAGAACTTAAAGTTTTGAGTCCTTCAGAGAAATACGATTCAGTGAAATTTAATCTCATGGATTTTTGTCTTTAAAAAGACAAATACATCACTCTGGGGATATGTATGTGTGTGTGTGTGTGTGTGTGTGTGTGTGTGTGTGTCTTAGAAATATAAATTCAACACTGTTGCAATTGGAAGAAAATACACAAGTGAGAGAAATGTTCTCCTTTGATTAACGGCACACTTGATTTCAGTCTGCAAGGCATCCTTGCACCTCTTTGCAGGGAAGATGACACAGTCAGGGTGCCTTGGAATCGCCACATAGGAGGAGAGTTAAGAGGCCAGGGGAAAGATTTCTGTCAAAGTCTTCAGAGGCATCCTCTTGTCTAGGAAACTCATTATTCACTTAATTATTCATTCTGTTTATTTACTGTATAGTTATTACACATAAATATGCTGCAAATCCCCAGAATCCTCAAACACCAGATGCCAGTTTCACTCTGCAGTCCCGGAAGACATAGCCAAGCCATCACTGTGAGAATTAAAACAACAACAACTAAAACCCAATTAAAATTGTGCCAGAATGTTCATTTCCAAAAGAGAAACCCTGTAAATGAATCAGCTTTTAGTCACTTTCCTGACTGCTTCTGCAAAGAGCTCAGCAACACTGGCACCAAAGCCCCTTACAACTCAGCGACCACTGGTATTTAAATCCTAATTTTGTCAAACTTTGTGTCCGCCATGGGAAAGGTCACTGGCTACATTAACTTGATATTGTTTCTGGGTACGTCACCATTGTATTATTTCTGGCTATGTCCACTTTATGTCCTTTGTCCCATTTTTCTAAATCAAAGGATTTGGAGAAAATAATGTTTTATTTCTTTCAATATGTCTGGCAAAACCCAGCGATGTGGGAAGCGCCAAGCAGCAATGGATTATTGTTTGAGTCTTAAAATCTCTGGGTTGCAGAACCTCCCTCTGCTGTTGATCTGAGTAGACAAAGCCCTGCCTGCACCTCACACAACTTTAGATCTGACTGGCATCCCGAGGAGGCAAACATGTGCCCAAGCTCCTTGAAAAGGACAATGCCAACAGAAAAGGAGCTAGCCTCTGTGAGGACGGTACTAGAGAGTAACTCGATGACTGATGGGAGACACATGCAGTGTGTGTGTGTGTGTGTGTGTGTGTGTGTGTGTGTGTGTGTGTGTGTGTACAGGAAAAAGCAGGCATGTGAACGTCTAGAAGTTTCCATTCCTGTGGTCTCCATCCATGAAGACAGTTATAGTTGAGTGTGTGGCTGTAGCCAGCTCTACAAGATGAGTCTTGCTGTGGCAGGAAAGTGCATCTAGACTGTGATTCCCTTGTCCCATTCATTGTTACCAAGATGGCTTCCATGACGCCAGAGGTTCAGGCCTTCAATTCCATTCCTGAAAATATTCAGATCTTTAGGGATTCAGTCAGAGAAGTGTCTAGGATTTCCTCAAATCCAGACCAGAGGTCTTCTCTGTCTTGGTGCCTGAGGGTCTAAAGTCAAGCTCAGGGATAGACTATTAAACTTCAGAATCCCACCTTGGTCACTTCCCAATAACAGCACCATTCTTCTTGAGAATTCAAGCTCTGCCCCTTTCTTTTACTACAAGAATCAAATGCATTTTAATACTGCTGTTAGTGAGTTCCAGCATACAGGGTACTTGAACACGGCCCAAGAACTGGCTTTGACTCAAAGTCCTGCTTCTCCTACCTTTTCTTTTCAAAACAAAGAGAGAACTACTGTTCTTGCTCATCGGCACGGAGAATACTGCTGCTTCTGACGCCTTACATGAAAATAAAGTTCACTAAAATTAAGCTCCTCCTCAATGTCTCATGACCATTTTTCTTACCTGTTGCAAATATTTTTCCTCACATATCCTGATTTGGGGGCTTTGTTGCTGAGAAGGCAGAACATTTTCTAAGCCATTCAGTAATCACATATCTGACTCACCAAGACACAGTCTCCTTTAATAATATGCAGAATAAGAACTTGGTATGACATCTCCTTATTGCTTTCTTATTAACAAAACATTAATAATCTGTTGCTGCTTTAAGAAGTCTTGTGTATGAAAGCCTGGTGTATTCAGTTATGTTTCTGAATGAGATCTATTATACAGTGACACTCATGATAGCATGAAAGAAACATGGAGGAACTGAAAAAAATCAATTTCAAATTAAAGTAAAATCATCTGTCTTATGCTTCGATTTCCAAAGCGGCTGCTCTTTTAGATTAGCATTGACATTATTTCCTTATTAAGGGTCAAAGTTAAATGTATGCCCACCCCACCCCTTCTTCCATGATCAGAACCAAAGTATAGCTATCCCACTGTCTTTTTGTGGGGTGGGGGGGAGGATGGGGAGTGAAGGGAGAGCTTAGAGAGGGGCAGCTGAAGGCTGGCTGATAGCGCTATGACATCAAGTCATAGCAGATCTTTCCAGGACCACTTTGGGCAGCGTTTTCATAAAAGTCATAAAATCATGGATTGGTAGAGACTAGTGAATTGATTATTTCTCAAGGCTTATTCTTGGAGCATACGTTGTCTATTTTCTCTCTCTCCCTCCCTTCTTCCTCTCTCCTTCTTTCTCTCTTTTCTCTCATAGTTCTATGGTCCATCAAATAAGTCTGAGAACTGAATAGACATAATGACTTCAGTATGGCAAGAGGTCTGTAAATCCCTAACATTCAGAAAAAAATGTCCATGCATCATGTTTGAGCAAATAATTGCCAACTTCCTACGGCACGCATTGTGCACAGAATACGAATTCATGTGCAATGTGCAACCAATCAAATCCGTTGAACTCATGCACTGACATCCGAGCCCCCATTGTGGAAGCCCTGGGATGGACATTAGGTCATGAGGATGGGGGCCTCATGCACTGAGGAGTGGCTCTGTGAGAGCACTTGAGAGAGAGAGAGAGGGTGGGCATGTCCTTCCCATCACAGGAGGATATGGCTGGAAGCTCATTTATGAACCAGGAAGCACGTCCTCCAGCAACACCAAATCCATAGCTGCCTTGATTTGGGATTCCCCTGCTGGAAGAAATCAATGCCTGTGGTTTAAATACACTCAGTCTGATCATTTGTTACAGCCATCTGAATGGACTAAACCAAATGTGCCTGGAGCCACATTTTTATCCAAGTGGACTTCCTCACTAAAATGGGTAACGAAGTGGGAACTGAGGCCCAAGAGGAGGGGGCTGCCCTCCTAAAGAAGTAGGTTCTGGATGAAGTCATCAAACCTGTCTTCTGATTCTTATTATACCACATGTCCTCAGAGAAATTTCCCTCTAACTATAGCTATAGCATCTATATCTATATTCTCATTTTTTTCTCTCTCTCGATCTCTCTCTCTTTCTCTGTCTGTCTGTCTGCCTGTCTCTCTCTCTCTCTTCTCGATATAAAAGAAATTTTCACCTCTCAAGACATAAGAAAGAAAACATTTAAATATACATAGTATACAATCATGAAAATGGTCAAAATAATAAAACAAACATAAAGAAAACCAACACATTGACACATTGAGATTAGTAAATCTCTAGAGCATTTTTTTTTTTGCCAGTCCTGGGCTTGGGCTCAGGGCCTGAGCACTGTCCCTGGATTTTCTCAAGGCTAGGGCTCTACCACTTGAGCCACACCACTTCTGGCTTTTTGCTACATATGTGGTACCGAGGACTCGAACCTGGGTCTTTGTGCATGCTAGGCAAGCACTCTACCACTAGGCCAAACTCCCGGCCCCCTCTAGAGCAATTTTTTAAATGACTTATTTTTCACATGCAGTTAAATACAGTAGTAGAAATATACCAGAACTGTAAAAAGTCACTTTACAGGGATGAATATGATTGTTTAGACTTTTAAACAACTTCTGTAAACATAGCACTATTTTAGTAAATCCAAACTAGTCCCCAAGTCACTATCTCTCAGTGACCATGCTGCAACTGAGAACAGAGCTGAGGTAGAACCACCGTGCGTACAGGGAGAGCAGTGGGTCATGGGCCAAGGCACAGCGAACAGTGCTAGAGTCTGTGAACTATACCTCCTGGCTTCATGCTCCTTACAGTTTTCTCAGCACTGAATGAATGATCAAGAAATACCAAGGGTTTTCTTTTCAGTGGTCTGAAGCAAAGGGGTTTCCTTGAAATACATATTCAAAGTCCACAATAGAAGGCTGGGAATATTTTCTTCGTTGTTTTGAATATTTAAAAAATGCAATTCACGAACAGGTACTTAAACTACATGAGGTCTCTTCATTACCAGAATCAAATCATACACCAGCCTGTGGGCTACTTCCCTGCCAAAGGCCTGACTCCAGGAGGGCATCCTCAAGAGCTCACACATAAAGCTAGGAGTGCCAGAGAGCTCACATAGAGTGGTGGTTAATGAAGGTTTTGAACAATTATGTACTCCCTTTATAAATTTCTGACGTGTTAATTTTCAGTATAAACTTAAATAGTGACAAAGGATTAAAAATGTCTGCCACAAAGACTTGGGTTTCAAAAATTAACTTTTAGCTGGATGGTAGTGGCTCATGTCTAAATTCCTAGCTACTCAGGAGGGTGAGATCGGAGGATCGTGGTTCAAAAGCAGCCCAGGCAGGGAAGGTCCATGAAACTCTACTTCCAATAAATCACTCAGAAAAATCTGGAAGTGGCACTGTGGTTCAAGTGGTAGCGCTCTAGCCTTGAGCACCGAGGCTCAGCGACCATGCCCAGGCCCTGAGTTCAAGCCACAGGGACCAGAAGAAATAAATAAATAAATAATCACTTTGAGAGGTTACAGGTTGGTAGAATCGTGAGGACAGTGTAGAGAATTCCTTTGCCACAGGTACTAAGTCCCCCTATTGTTAGCATCATCCATTAGTGTGGTACATTTGCTACAGAGTCCAAACTCATACTGGTACCTTAGTATTAGCTAAAGTCTGTATTTAACTCAGATTTCCTATTTTCACCTCACGGTCCTTTTTCTGTTCTAGGATCGTATCCAGGCCGTCAGATTAAATTTAGTTGTCATGGCTTTTAGCTTCCTCTTAGGATTAGGTTTTCTTGGCTTGTAGAGACCTTAACAGTTTTAAGGAGTATTTCTCAAGTAGTTTGTAGAGCATCATTCACTTCTTGAGATGTGTTGGTTGATTCATTTTTGACAATCTGAATGAAGGTGCTATAAACATTCATGTACATGGTTTTGTATGGATGTAAGTCTTCAAGTTATCTGGATAAAATACTTAGGAACTTGATCTTTAGATCATGCAGCAAGACTACTGTTTATAATTACTTTTTTTATTTTTCCCATATTTATTACATAAAATGGGTTCTCTCATTGTGAGTTCATGCACAATGCCTTTTTATTTAATGACTTCCTTTACATGGTATTGAGGAATTAAAACCCAGGGCTTCATACACGCCAGGCAAGCACTCTACCACTAGGCTACACTCTTAGCTCCCAAATTCATGTTTTTGAACATCAAAGTGTTTCCCACATTGCTCACACACACAAAGCTTCTCCCCAGTGTGTTATTTCATGTGTGTGTAAGGAACTAGAATCACTGAAGGCTTCTCCACATTCGTTACAGAGGAAAGGTTTCTTTTCACTGTGAGTTCATTCATGTTTCCGTCGACCACTCAGGGTAAAGAAGGCTTTCCCACACTGCTTACACACATAAGGCTTCTCTCCAGTGTGAGTTCTCTCATGGATGAGACAGTGACTGGACTGCCCGAACGCTTTCCCACACTGGTTACAGACATAAGGTTTTTCTCCAGTGTGGGTCCTCTCGTGGATGGTCAGATAACCACAGGACCTGAAGGCTTTTCCACACTGTCTACATACATAGGGCTTCTCTTCAGTGTGAGTTACTTTATGTTTGTGCAAGGAGCTTGAATCACTAAAGGCTTTGCCACATTCCTTACACAAAAAGGGTTTCTCACCACTGTGAGTTCGTTCATGCTTTCGAACATCACTCAAAGAATAGAAGGTTTTCTATTCTTCTCTCCAGTGTGAGTCCTCTCATGCCAGATGCGGTGACTGGACTGCTGAAAGGCCTTCCCACAGAAGCTACACACGTAAGGCTTCTCCCCACTGTGCGTCCTCTCGTGTATTTTAATGTAACTGGAAGAACTAAAAGCTTTCCCACACTGCTGACACACGTACGGCTTCTCTCCTGCGTGAGTGCGTCGGTGTGTCCTGCGGGAAGTGGGGTAACTGAAGACATTCCCACACTGCTCACACTGGTGGGTTCTGGCATTCTGAAAGCACTGGGCATTGCTGCAGGCTCTCCCGCACATGGGGCATTTACACAGCTTCTCTTCAAGTTCCCCATACTCATAGAGTTTGGAGTCAGTGTAAGTTCCGAAGGCCATGCTCAAGGATGAATGCCTGAGGAAGATGTTAAAGACACTCGCTTCCACTCCAGCAGGGGTTTCAATGTTCATGACAGAATCTAGAGAACCACCAAACACTTCTCCACCTTGAAGACCTTCTTTTTATTTTGCCAGTCCTGGGACTTGAACTCAAGGCCTGGGCACTGTCGCTGAGCATGCTTTGTTCAAGGCTAATGTTCTACCATTTGGGCCACATTGCCATTCCCAGCTTTTTGGAGTTTATTGGAAATAAGTCTCATGCACTTAACTGGCTGGTCTGGCTTCAGATCACGAGCCTTAGGTCTCAGCTTCCTGAGCACTGAGGATTACAGGTGTGAGCTGCTGGTACAGGGCTTGTTTCCATCAATCCTGAACTCTTGGTCATCTCTGGGGACTTTTGCACACTTCTTCAACTGCCTGGTCTTCCCGTTCTTTTTGTATGGAGGCCAGGTTCCTGAAAGTATCCACCATCATATCTCTGTACAGCTGCTGCTGGGCAGCGTCCAGCAAAGCCCACTCCTCCAGGGTGAAGTTGACAAACACATCATCAAAGGTCACAGACTCCTTGCTGAGCCCATGGATTCACTTACAGCAGGAGAAAATCTTGACTTCTTAGTTTACATTTGGCATGTGGAATTGCTCTCCTCCCTGCCTCATTCTCACCATGGCTGCCTCCCGGATCCGCGGCGTCCTTCCCACACCGGGAGGCCCGCTGGCAGCGGAGGCCCAGCCGCCGGGGCCGGGACAGCCTGTTTATAATTTCATAAGAGATTTCCAAACCATTTCCCAAAGGTTAGGCCATGTTGCATTTCTTTAGGTGTGAATGAGCATAGAAATTAATCACTGGACCCAGAGAAAAAAGAGGAAGAGGAAGGTGACGAGGAGGAGGAGAAAGAGAATAGAGAAGACACATGTCAGTTAATGTCACTGACACAGAACATGTGCAATGAAAGTCTGAAAAGACATTCTCTTCATAGCTGTTGTAAAGCAGTATTTAAAGAGAAGATGGCCAAGAAGCGTCTGCGTGTGATCAAAGTCATCAAGTACTCTGGAATTTTGATTGTAAGAAGAGAAAAATTCTGCTGAATACATAGTTGGGTATCAGCCAAGAAGCAGGTCAGACTGACTCTCAAATGAAATTCTATTTATGGATATGATAGAAAAGAATAAAGAAGGATGGTGGGGGTAAAGGAAGAAGGAAGAGAGAAAAGAAGGAAGATATAAGGAAGGAGGGTCTATGGCCATATCACCCTGAATGCGCCAGATCTCATCTGATCTCGGAAGCTAAGCAGGGTCGGGCCTGGTTAGTACTTGGATGGGAGACCAAGAAACTGCCATAAGGAAAGAGGAAGAAAGGAAAAAAGGAAGTGAAGAAAGGGGTAGGGGGAAGAAAGGAAGAAGAAAGGGAAGAGGAGGGAAGAAAGGGGAGAGAGGGGCGGAGGAAAGAAGGGGGAAGGATGAAATGAAAGAAGGGATAGGAAGAAATGAAGGAAAAATGGAGAAAGGGAAGAAGAGAGGGAGGGAGGAAGGGAAGGAAAAAATTGACTAAACTGTATGCTATAAGCATTCCAAGCTCAGTAGCAGTAGGGAAAACTTGGTGAAGTAATTGATTCAAGCACTATCTCTGACACATTTGACCTTAGAAAAGCCATTTAAAAATCAAGCTTGGCTTTCTTATTAAAAAAAAATATGCCCAAACCGACTTCTGCCTTACAGTGACTGTTGCTATGACAATATTTGTAATATATTTCTAGCCCCTTGGTAAAATTCTTTTCCCCCATAAATTTAATATTACTGGAATTGCTCTTTCTGAAGTCACATATTTTAGCCAACTAAACTGTTTTACTCTGAGTTTTTCTTTTTCGAGGATCAATAAAGCATAACCTAGGGAATATGTTTGAATTTCAATGTATGTTTTCATGTAAATTAACCTGATTTTGCCTGAAATTAGAACAATGTTCTTTTTTATTCACATTTCTGAGTATTTATTTGATCATTTAACCTAAGAGAAATTTAGATTGGGCTCTCTGCATTTAATTGCATTAAAATGTTTAGCAGACTTTTCAATCCATGAGGCCAATACAATGTCAATTAGTATTGTAAGTATGATTGCTTTGTAAGCTGATTAACCCTAAGGGCTACTGAATTGGAATCTGTGTGTCTATATGTTTTGTTTTAACTGCTGAATTTCACAGTTTCAAGCAAATTCTTCAAAAGTTACAGGCTAAGCAAAAGTTGTTAGTTTATTTTTATAAATCTGAAATTCTAAGCATGCAAGTATAGTGAGCATCAAGCTGAATGATCAGTGAAGGAGACTGTTGAGAATCTCTGCACCAAGTACTTCCCACTGACGGTGAATGCCTCTTCAAAGATGGCTCTGTTATTTAGATATTTCTAGTACTCAATCGCTTCAAATGGGGCTTATAAGCATCTGTAGCATATTTGAATCTTTTGTCTTTTGAAGTTGGGTTTGAGTAATTTAGGAGCTTGATCTCTGGCTCCTGCCAGATTAGGTTTAGCTTTGTAAGAGATTGCCAAACTCTTTCTTTCAAAGGCTGGCCCATTTTGCATTTCCTTAGGTGTGAATGAGAGTAGAAATTACTTGCCAGAACCAGTGGAAAGCAGGAGAGAAGGAGGTGGTGGTGGTGGTGGTGGTGGTGGTGGTGGTGGAAGAGGAGGAGGAGGAGGAGGAGGAGGAGGAGAAGAAGAAGATATATGTCAGTTCACCTTATTGGTACAACGTATGTTTGACAAAAACATTGTCTTCACAGATATGGTAGAAGTATTTGAAGAAAAAATAGCCAAGAAGTCTCCATGTGTGATGAAAGTAAGTTTGGTTTAATTTTTGGTGATGCAGAACATGGAAAGAATGATCATGACCCACCATGAGTCTGAAGGTTGGTCTGTGGATGTGGGTGAAGAAAATGTGTGTTGCAATCCCAAGGCAAGTAAAAAATGTTGACGGCTGTCATGGTTGAGGAATAAGCGTGTGTTTGTGATTATGCTGGCAGGTTGTATCATTACCCTCACACTCTGCATCCCAACACGTGGCCTGAGCTAAAACATCTGAGACAGTTTCTTTTACTTAAAAAAAGAAAAAGAATGGCAAATATCTCAATAGGTGTGTGTGTGTGTGTGTGTGTGTGTGTGTGTGTGTGTGTGTGTGTGTATTTGTTGGTCATTGGGCTTGAACTCTGGGCCTGGGTGCTGTCCCTGAGCTCTTCAGCTCAAGGCTACTGCCCTACCCCTGGAGTCACAGCACCATTTCCAGTTTTCTAGTGGTTAATTGGAAATAAGAGTCTCAAGGACTTTAGTACCAAAGCTGGCTTTGAACCACAATTCTCAGCACTTAGCCTCCTGAGTAGCTAGGATTACAGGCATGAGCCATAGCGCCTGATTTTTCTCAATAGTTTTATGAATAAAATAAAATATAAAAAATACCCAGCATGATTCATTTCTCCCCTTCTCACTTTTTTTTTTTTTTTTGCCAGTCCTGGGCTTGAGCTCAGGGCCTGAGCACTGTCCTTGGACTTTCTCAAGGCTAGAGCTCTACCACTTGAGCCTCAGCGCCACTTCTGGCTTTTTTCTATGTATGTGGTACTGAGGAATCGAACCAAGGTCTTTGTGCATGTTAGGCAAGCACTCTATTACTAGGCCAAATTCACAGCTCCCTTCCTCACTTCTCCAGGAGACAACTGGGAATGGAAAAGTCTCATTAGGACAAGGGTGGTCCAATACATTATGTAAAATACATTTTTTTGTATTATTACATCTTCCTATTATCTCCTCAGCTCTTCATTCTAAGATTACTTTGCTGCCTGCCGTGGTTGTGTGTTTAGTGGAAATACCTTTTGGGGCAAGTGTATCTCCTGGCTGTGTGGTAACGCAGAGGTAGTTGTGAAGAAAGACAATGGAAATGTAAATTGATCTCCCATTACAGAGGGCTTTGGCTGGTGTGTTACAGCTTTAGATATCACCCAATAGAAAGGGTGGCCAAGGAGAGCTTTTGAGCAGAGAGAAGTAATTTTGTCAGTGCTCTGGGACGATGGCAGACTCCACGTTTCTTGATACCAAAGCCTGCTTCTTCCTCATGCACACAGCTGCTTATCTTCGGATACATCGATGAAAAGAAGAGATGCAACGAGTCTCTACATGAAAAGATGGTTGGGTGGAAGGTTTGGAAGGGAGAGAAGGATCAGAATGTTGTGAATGTTTTACAGGGACAGGCTCAGAGGGATTTGGGGAGTGGCTGCATGTGAGCTGAGGAAAATGGAAATGTGGAAAGACTTGAAGGCTGCTGGGTTGGATGACAGTTTGGGGTGAGGGGGGGATGGTGGAGAGATTACCATGACTAGAACTAGAAAATGCAGAACAGGAAGCCAATTTTGAAAATGAGAGGAGTCATGCGTCTTTTGAATTTCATTCAGTGGGTTTGGGCTGAGGTGGAGATGTCTGACAGACAGATGAAAACGTAGGCCTGCAATTGAGCAGCGGTCAAGATCAAAGGCAAAGACGTATCTGTGGAGACCTATCAATCACAGCAATCGCTGAAGTCTCTGCTGGGTGAAATCATCTTTGGAGAATGTGTTGGAAAATACCAACAACCACTTATGAGGTTGTTGGGGGACAGGAGACTGGAAAAGATGGTAGGAGAAAAGGACACAAAAATGCCACACTAGGGCCAGGAGTTTGGCCTAGTGGTAGTGCTTGTCTAGCATGCACCAAAGATCCAGGTTTCATTCTTCAGTATCACATACATAGAAAAGCCGGAAGTGGTGCTATGGCTCAAGTGGTAGAGTGCTAGCCTTGAGGAAACGCCCAAGGACAGTGCTCAGGTCCTGTGTTCAAGCCCCAGGGCTGGCAAAAAAAAATGCCACACTAGATCCATGCCACAGAGGTGAAAAGGATCCTAGTAGTGCAGCTCTCAGATTAGAAGGGGCAGTGGTGAGGCCTGAAATTGGGCTGGTGGGTTGATGCCATTATTTGCTTACAGCTAGCACAGGAAAGACAGACTAGACCAGTGTGAGAGGAGAGAGGCAGAGGACACAGCAGCCATAGCTTCCTCCTCCATCTGCAAGTGTGGCTTCCTGGTCTCTAGAAGATTCTTCTGTGCAGCTTTGGTAAAGGTTAATGTCACAGAGGACTCTGTCCTTGGCTGTATGCGCCCCACACGGAGGACTGGTTTCAAATGACAGCAAGTGCAGCTGGCTGGAGCAGAAAGATTTATTGGATGGATGCTGGGGTTACCTCACAGGACCCCAAGGGTTAGGACTAGGGACATGTACAGAAGCTTCAACAAGAACCCCAGGACCCCAGGGCTACTCTGTCTCCTCCATTGCTCCTTTCTCACCATGTAGGTTTCTCTCTGCTCTTGTTGCAAAACATATGCCTGGGATTTCCAGGTTGTATGGTAGACAGCAAATCTTCCACGTGCTCCATAGACAGGCTCCTTGCTCAGCCAAACAGGAGGACCAGCTTGCTCATGCCAGGGCTTTCTGGCTACTTGCTAGGCTGAGGCATGACTGTGTGACCCTCAGTTCATTCCCCTTTGCCCTGGTTATTTTTGAGGCAGGGTCTTGCATTTTTGCCTGGACCACAATTTTCCAAGTTATACTTTTCATGCACGTCACCATTCCCAGTGCTCTCTTTCTTTCCTTTTCTTTTTTGTTAGGACAGTTTTGGGGGGGCAGGGGGCAGGGGGAGAGGATGGGTGGGCCTTAAACTGTGACTCCCCTGATCTCTGCCTCCTAAGACATAGACGCTTAGACTTGGGCCACCATTCCCGGCCTCACTGACCTGCAGTTGAACAGATGCCCATTCTTGGAACCATCCAACTGAGGTCAGACGAACAAAGTCACACTGAACAGACAGCAGTCTGAGGACTGGAGACTGGGATCTGAGAGCAAGAAGTTGTGGAGAGAGGAGCTTGCTTATTATGGATTGGGTCTAGGGAACGAGATAAGGAGAGAAGGAAGGCAGGAATAGTGTCTTTGATCTGAGAACCTGCATCTTCCAAAGCAGCAAATCCTAAGTTTCCTCTCCCTTCTACATGTGGTGCCAGCTGTGTTTTCTTCCAGGAAAGAAATGGGGTAGCTGCCTGGGTCTACGACCAGCCCTGGGCTGTATTCTGTGGGTGAATCATAATGGACTGATCCGAGGGACAACCACAGCCTCTTCCAGGGGTCTCTAGTCTTGGAGCATGACAGGCCAAGGACCAGCTCCCTAGGATAGTGTGAGGTTGGCAGTGAGTACAGAACGGAGGAAGTCTGCAGGTGCTACAGTTGTTGGCTCCTGAAATGTTGCCTTCTTTCTGGTAGGTTCCTTAAGCTAGCCATGTTATCTAGCAAATGCTCCTGCAGTCTAAGCTTGCTCGTGTTGTTTTCTGTCGTAGAGAGCAAAGAGTCTTGCCTGATCCGGGATCAAGGGAATTGCCCAGAATGTCCAACTATATCTGCTTCCCATGTCTACTGTGGGAAGAAACCCCCTTGTAGTCATTTCCTGGGAAAAATGAGACTTGATATGGCATTGGAATTCCAGCACTGGCTGAAAGATACTTCGTTAGTATGTTCTAAAATATTTTGTATTTCAAAAAATCTAAAATCTACCTGAATTGTAAAATGGTGACTCAACTGAATAACACCTTAATATGATAATAAAATTCGACTAAAAATTCTAAAATGTGTCATTTCTGTATTGAGATCAGGATCAATGACTTAATTATTCACTTTATGATGGAAATATTTGCTGAACTAAATCCTATCCAAAGTCAGAAAAGGCTTACTATCAGTGGGAACAATTTATATAATCAAAATCATATAGATTAACTCAATAATATCATTAATTCATTTTGTGTTTGCAATATTATTTCATTTCTAGGGCTTCATGATTTTTCTTTTTGTGGGTCCTGGGGCTTGAACTCTGGGCCTGGGTGCTGTCCCTGAACTTCAGAGTAAGGCTACCACCCTACCCCTGAGCCTGGGTGTTGGCCCTGAGCACTTTAGCTCCAGGCTACCACCCTACACCAGGAGCCACAGCCCCGATTTCCATTTTCTAGTGGTTAATTGGAGATAAAGAGTCTCTGGTTCTTTAGTGTCTGGGCTGGCTTTGAACCGCAATCCCCAGATTTCAGCCTCCTGAGTAGCTTGGATTACAGGCATGGGCCACCGTGCCCAGCTAAGGGCTTAAAGATTTTTAGTATTTTCTTTCAGCATAGGTTGAGTTCAGTTTATTAACAGTTGAGTATGTTCTTATTTTTAAACCAACTTTCAATGTGGGAATAATTTTTAGTATTTATAGGAAAATTGTGAAATGAGTACAGAGAACTCTCTACTTTTCACCCAGTCTCTCCAATTATAGACATTTTCTATGAAGTATATTGTTGCAATTAACGAACCATTATCAACACCCAGTTGGAGCTCACTCTTTGTACTGTCTCTACCTCATGCCCCTTTTCTACTCTAGGACACCAAATTACATTTAAGTGTCGTATCTCCTTGGACTCCTCTGGCTTATCACAGTTTAAAACTTTATTAAAGCTATCATCTGCTAATAATCTCTATGAGAACAGAACTTGTCTAATATTTCTGTTTTACACATTTGCATTTTACTTGACCTTTAAATGCTTAATACTTTAAAGTACGAATTATAGCAAGGATTGTTTCACAAATGTTGTTAAATGTTGTGAATTATGAATTGAACTCCGTATGAATGTTGATACTAGTGGTCTGGAATAATTTTAAATCAATGCCCCATGTCCATAGTCAGAGGTGTTGCTCCAGTGCAGCTGTCAGTGGAGCTTATGAGGCCTACAAGGCACAGAGACTTCAAACCCAAGATGGATCGCTATGGGTAGAGAGAGCCTGAATCACGCTGGGTGGCAGAACATACCAAATACCAGAAATGTGCATCCCAGGCATTCAGCTTCTCAGAGCACGCAGGACAGGCTAGGCCTTACAGAGTTCTGCAAATCCATCTTCTTTCTGCCCTCTAGGATTCCTGCTGTCTCCTGGTTTCTTTGTCTTGTTCAGCCAATCCTCCAAATGATCCAGTGTGTAACAATGATTTGAACTCTTGGTATATTTTCTTAGAGAGGAAGTTTGACGTCTTTGTTTTCCCAACACTTTGCTCATTACTTGAATACAGTAAGTAATAACGGGAATAATGTTTGTTTTTTTTTTCCAACCAAAATTGAATACACTGCTGGCAGGAAAGAAGGTGCTCTATCCCAGCCCTTCGGAGTTGATGAGGAGCAGGGACCCAGATGGATACTGAGGACTAGGAAATGAGGCAAGTGCAGTTCAATAATGGGGTAGGGGTGACATAAGCAGAGGGTGGAGTAGACTCCCAGGTCCTCCCACATCTAGAATTCTGAAACCAAGAATATTACTGGCCTTCCAAAGCTTGAAGTAAGATCTCAGGAGGCTGAGATCTGGGGATCATAGTTTGAAGCCAGCCTAGGCAGAAAAGGCTCTTATTTCCAGTTAACCACTCAAAAACAGTAAAGTAGAGCTGTGGCTCAAGTGATAGAGGGCTAGCCTTAAGCACAAAGAGGCTCAAGGAGGGCACCCAGTCCCTGAGTCCAAGCCCCACGACAGGCAACAGGCAACAGACCACACACACACACACACACACACACACACACACACACACACACACACGCACACACACAAGTTGAAGAGTTTAATCACAAGTTTGTTGCATCACATGGTTAGCAGGCAGTCTGTTTGACCTTCAATCTATGAATGGCCCCACAAATGCCCACTGAAGATCACACACATTAGGGTTCACTTTGTCCATAGTTCATGGCGTATTCGAAGTCTCTGAAGCTGACATGCCCGTCTGAGTCTCGATCTGCCTCCCTGGAACATGAAACAGGAAATTATTTACATGTTATCCTCATCAGTGGTTCCACATCAAGAACACATTAGAGAACACATGTTTCTCTGCCCATTTCTGTGTGAGACAGAAATCTATTTTAAGTATTTGAAAGCTAATATTGATGTCTAGGTTTTTGTCTACATTGATAATAAATATGTTGGACTAATTATTGAAATTTACAGATATAATACTCTGAACTTATTTAGAGATGAAGCCAACTTATACAAGGAGAGGAGAAATGTTTCTCTAGTTGTTCTAAAATTATCTATAATAAGACATATGCATTTCTTAAGAAAAATATGCCATAAACAAATAAGAAATAAGCCAGGCAATGGCATCTTACTCTTGTAATTCTAGCTACTCAGGAGGCTGAGATCCAAGGATTATGGTTCCAAACCTGCCCAAGCAGACAAATCTGTGAGACTCTTATCACCAATTATTCAGCAAAATGCCAGAACTGGAGGTGTGGCTCAAATGGCAGAGTACTAGCTTTGGATAAAGAAGCTAAGCAAGAGTACAAGGTGCCGGTACAGTGTTCAGGAGGCTGAGATCTGAGGATCAAAGTTCAAAGCCAGCCCGGGTACAAAATGACCTGAGACTCTTATCTCCAATTAACCTCTAGAAAATGGGAAGTGGGGCTTGGCTTAAGAGTAGGGCGGTAACCTTGAGCTAAAGAGCTCAGGGACAGCGCCCAGGCCAAGTTCAAGCCCCATGACCCAGAAAGACAGAAAGAAAGAAAGAAAGAAAGAGAGAGAGAGAGAGAGAGAGAGAGAGAGAGAGAGAGAGAGAGAGAGGGGGAGGGAGGGAGGGAGGGAGGGAGAGAGAGAGAGAGAGAGAGAGAGAGAGAGAGAGAGAGAGAGAGAGAGAGAGAGTACAAGGCTCTGAGTTCAAGTTCCAATATAGACTGACAAACAGACAGACATATACATGTGCGCATGTGCATGCACACATGTCTGAAAGAATTCATGCATAGTGGTCCAGATTCCTCTACGGGGACATTCTAAAACAATGCATAACACACCTCCTGTGGTTGAGGTAAATTACATTCTGTGGCAACAACAAATAGCATCAGGCATGACACAGGGCTTTTGAAAGCAAAGACCAGTCCAAGCAAGAGAGCCACTAATCATGGTAATAGTTTTAAAGCAGGCTTTTAAAATATTGAATTCTAAAATAAACTTTCTGAATATTTCATGCCAAAGTCTCTGAAGTCTGTAATGGTGCTGGATAAGAGTGATGATTATTTTCCATTTCTTTTGAAGTAGAGAAAAACCCCTACTTCTCTGCCCCAGGGCAAAACCATGTTGCAGTGTGTTAGAGTAAAATGATTGTAGACTAAAGGGGTCATAATTCTTGTTACTTCCTTTGGTGAAATATACATGACGATTTCATGCTATATCTTAGGACAGCATGTCAGATCTCTTCTAACGGATTAGAAATAATCACTATCACACGTTACTGACTACAGAATATAAATCATCTCTTTTATAAAATTAGCGAAATGAAGGTTCTTCATATTGCCTAAGTATTTGCTGCCTAAGGAATTGGATTAGATAAATGGCCTTTTTCTTCTTTCTACTCCAAGTCAGTAAGGTTGGACGATCAATTTCTGAGGGTGAGTCAAGAAAAAGTCATGTTTCAAATAAACTGTTTCTGAGAACCTGCTGTTGTTTTGAGGCACTGAGTGTTTGCAGAGAAGGGACTCCAATGCCTGTTTTCTCTGTAAATAATCTCTGTTGTCATTGTATTTAGCTCGAATTTTAGCTGCAATTCCGCTTGCTGTGTTTATCAAAGTTTCAATCAGAAAATGGATGCAGTATGTTCACCAAAGCACACAAAGGGGGGCAGTTCATTTAGATGACTTGGCATGGCTTTATGTTGATGTCACATAAAGTGTGATATCTTCATTTATATGAAGAATGAAATACAGTAAAATATTTTTTGACTTGTGACTTTTCTTCCCAGAGATGAGCAGATTTGGTCAGGTAAAGAGGAAACTCAAGTCTCAGGGATATAATTGTAAGTAACAAAGAAAAAAAGATGGTTTTCATTACAGACAGAAATATGCCGGTGAAGATTTCACAGCACCCACACTCAGTCACGGAGAGGGAGGAACAGATGTGGCTAGTGGGCAGAGCTGGAGATGTGGAGATGAACACAGGAAGACAGTGACATTAGGTAAACAGGAAATGTCTCATCGTTTCTGTGTACAGAGTCCAAGGATGGCAGCCCTGTGCAATCAGTGCCAAAAATGCTCTGCCACTCCCCCTACTCCACCAGAAATAAGCTCTAGGAGGGTGTGTCCACCTCTAAAGCCATGGCAGGCAATGGAATGCATGTGGAATAAGTGATGTTGGGGGAAAATGGGTGACAGTGTTATGAAAATTGTATCCACTCCCAAGAAGTTCTGGGAATTAAAGAAAGTGAATGCTGGCTGGGCTGTAGCTTAGTGGCAAAGCACTTGCCTAGCAAGTGCAACGTCCTGGGTTCAATCCCCAGTACCAAAAAAGAAAAGACAAAAAAAAAAACTCAGTTAAAAAGAAAGTGAATGCTGTCTACGGAGTCTTAAAGAAAGCAGTGAGATACAACACAGAGGAGACCCCACCCTCGAAACCACCAATCAGGAATCTCAGAATCTGGTCTATCTACTCACTTGTCAAACACAGACTAGGTATGGGAGACATTTGCCTCTGTCAGACGTTGGGAAGTTGCTGAGTGGGACAATGGGGTTGGCCTGATGCCTCCTATATGGAATCAGAGCTATTTGGGAGGCTGCGATCAGGAGGACTGTGGTTCAAGGCTAGCCTGGGAAAAGTTTTTTATATCCCATCAAAACCACTAAACAACAATTATAACAACACATACCATGGGGAGATGAGGTATTTGGGGTATCTTACTGTCAGGGGCTGAGGCCTGAGTTAGAGATTTTTTTTTTCCTGAATAGAAGCAGAAGAGAGCAAGAAAAGCAGGGGAGGAGTGAATGGTATGCCATCTACTAACTCTGTTAGTTGACAGCAGGAAGAACTCAGAGCCACAGACCCTCTAAGAGGGTGTGAGGAGCCTGAAATGAGAACCCCATGGGTGTGGACTGGGGGTTCCAGGCAACACTGTGCAAGCCAGCAAAGGCAGAAAGAAGCTGGACGCCCAGAGAACTTCAGTCAGGACTAGACAATCTATTCCATTCAATTCCCACAGATTTCATAGCTGCAAAAATACAAGCCTTTCCACACCCATTGTCCTCAAAAGTAGTTACGGTGACAGGTGCAACGAGAATGGGTTTTTCTCTTTTCATTTGATTTGTTAAACAAAGTGGTTCTCTCCTCCTGGAGATGAAAGCTGCATGGGCTTCCACAGCCCAGGTACGCTGTGGCCTGATGGCCGGGTCTGCCTAGAGGAAGCCACGACTCCATCTGATAATCCCCCAGGAAGCTCGGACCACAGCATTCCCTTCCTGCAAGGCTCTGAGGGCGAAGTGTGGGGTTCTTGCTTTATTTAAATGACAAAATATGTACATTGTGAGCCATTCTCCAAAGTAGTAACTGCTTCTTGTGGAAAAGATTTCAATCAGGTCAAATTTCTTAGAATGTTCCACAAATACTTATTTCTTGGAAAGTAAACTCATTTGCTTCCTCTTTTTTATTTTTTTGGTTCTAAAATCATTTGCAACCACATGGCCAGGATTCCAAAGGCAGATTGAAATATACTGGCTTTTAGCAAGGTACAATGGCTCAACTCTGTAATCCTAACTATTTGGGAGGCAGAGGTAGGGGATCGTGGTTTGAGGCTACCGGGGACAGAAAAGTCTGTGAGAGTTCACGTCAACCAATAGGTGGGTGGGGCAGAATGGGTGTACTGTTCCAGCTAGGATAGGCTAGGGTGCATGTTTGTTATCCCCAACAACCTGGGGAGACACAAGTAAGAGGTTCACAGATCAGGCTGGCCTGCACATACAGTGAGACTATACCTTGAAAACAGCCATTATAAAAGGGGGCAGGAGGAGTGGATCAAGTGAATAGAGCAGCAAGTTTGAGGTCCTGAGTTCAATCCCCAGTACTAATGAGACAGGAGAAAGGAGAGAGAGGACAGTGGGGAGAAGAGAAGCGAGAGGAGAGTGGGAAGAAGAGAAGAGAGAGGAGAGAGAGGAGCTTATAGATTTCATTCAATCTCCAGTACAGACGACAGAGTGAATGTGAGAGGAGGGAGGAGAGAGAGGACAGAGAGAAGAGGAAAGGAAAGGAGAAAAGAAAGAAATGGGGAGAAGACAGAGAGAATGGTTTTTATCCAAGTTATTTTGGGAAAAATGAAGAGGGAATCGCTTACAGATTTTAGTACATTAAAATGATGGAAACTCTGTTAATATGTTAAGTGGAAACAAGACTACATGCTGAATCTACACTATAGTTGCAAGGTCATCCAACATCTACGGTCATCTGGATGTATGCTGAAGGTTAGATGTCAGGAGGATGGAGATGGTTGGGTTATGGGCAATTCCGTCTTACTATGACAGATTTCTTCTTTTAGTCTGAATTTTCAAAACGAGTGGCTTTGTTTCACACAGCTGAAGATTCTCCACAGCTAGAGCAGAGGCTCCCCACCTGAGCAGGCCTTGGGTCTGCCCTGTGCACTGTGGGGTATTTAGCCGCTAGATGACAGTAGCGCTTCTGCTGCCCTCCACCTAATGTCTTCCCAAAATTGCCAGTTGTGTCCTGAGGGATCAAATCACCCCTAAGACCTACTGAGCTAGAGGAGCCATGGTCTGAGGCAATCCTTGGGAATGTTCTAGTCATTTTTTTTTTCTAGCCTTAAAGACTTGTTTTTTGAACAAGTGACTTGCTGTGCCTAAGGCACAGGTTTGCTGGATGGATTGTACAGGTACTTGTCCTTGTGCCCTGCTTGGGTAACAGCAAAGCTTTCCATGGAGCCCAGAGCAAGGCAAGTTCCTGCTGAGCACCTCTAAGTCCCCAAACGCATACTGACAGCTAAAAATCCTCACGACTTGCCAGCATCGTCACACAGTGAGTGGGTTGAAGAGCTGACACGATTTGATTCACCTGACACAGAAATGAGAAACTTAATTGGGGAGGGCAATGATTTCAATGAGAAAAGTTTTCCTAGTGGGACTTTTGTAGTGGGGAAAAGAAAAAAAAATTAAGAATCTCTTTCTCACTGCTATCTAGTGATTTCAAAGAAAGTAAACTGCCGTATCAAGGGCCAAGAGGTCACATACATAGCACCCCACAAGCTAGGCACTGGGGACCAGGGGACCCACAGTGCAGAGGCGGTCAGCGCCCTCAGTGCAGCCTTCTCTCCCACAGAGGAACCCACTGCTGTCTGTGCAACGAGCCCCGCCCACCCCACCCTGCCACTTTGTTAATAGGTGTCTGCAGCAGTGCAGTTGCTCATTTTCCCTTCTTACTGACACACGCTAAGAGCCACTCCACTTCTCGGGGAGAAGCAGAGATGTGGAGTTCTCCTCTCCCTGTACATCAGGCGTCCTTTGTAGTCACTTCATCCAATCTATCATCAAATTGGACCCTAGCTACTGCTGAGAGCTCCTTGCCATGGCTGCATCCTGTGTCAACTATTTTATGACTTAGTTTCTTTATTTTGGTGCTGAGACTGAAGCTTGAACTCAGGGTCTGGATGTTGTCCCTTGGCCTTTTCATTCAAGATTGGAACTCTACCACCTGAGCCACACTTGTGCTGCTGGCTTTTTGGTGGTCAACTGGAGATAAGAGCCTCCAGTTTCTTTTCTATCAGGGCTTGCTTTGAACTATGATCCTCTAATCTCAGCCTCCTGAGAAGCCAGGAGCCAAAGATGCCAGGCTCTTATTACCTTTCAATAGTTGTACAAAGGGGTTTCACCAACATAACAGTTTATGATTACAATGTATCATGACCAATGCCATCTCCCCTGTCCCTCCCTCCCTCGCTCCAACTCTACCCAATCCTCACCTTATCTTTTTTTCCTGGGAATGTGCTCTCTCTGTCTCTGTCTTCCCTCCACTTTGTCTCTCTTTCCCTTTCCTTCTGTCTGTCTCCTTCTCTCTCTCTCTCTCTCTCTCTCTCTCTCTCTCTCTCTCTCTCTCTCTCTCTCTCTCTCTCTCACACACACACACACACATACACACACAGAGAAAGTAGGGAAATAGGAGGCATTAAGACCCCAGAGGTCAAACCTTGATCAACAGGTAGTTATTCAGTGGACAACTGCTTTCTCCTTCTGCCCCTCAGGCAGACAACTCTCTGTGCTTTTTGGCTCAATGGAGGTTCTGATGGGATCAAACTCTAGTTGCTCATAGCTGTAATAAACTTGATAGCAGACACTTGAACTGATTTTCCCCTTCTACTGTTTCATACAAACCCTCATCACAGGTTCTGCTGCCAAGAGGAACCCGGGTTAAGACACAGGGGAAAGTTTATTCTGAGAGATGAAGTTCACACAGCGACCTAAATAGCCACCAGTAACTAACTGCACGTCACCCCATATTCTCATTAGGTTAACAGGGGCCTCACTATCTGAACTAGATCAGTCTTCAGCTATTCACTAAATGTTTTTTTAAAGCAAGTTAAACATTGTCTTTAAGAAGAATGTTGAAGCTGGGCGTTAGCGGGCCAGGCCACTCAGGCGGCTGAGATCTGAGGACTGTGGTTTGAAGCCAGCCCAGGCAGCAAAGTCTGAGAAACGCTTATGTTTCAAAAGCCAGAAGCAGAGTTGTGGCTCAAGTAGCAGAGCTCTAACGAGTGAAAAAGCGAAGGGTCAGCACCCAGGCCCTGAATTTTTGAGCCCATCATTCTCCCAAAAAATTGAGATGTCAAAATTAATTTCTCTCTTCACTGTCTAATACACATGTCTTACTAATATTTAATAAGTCAACAATAGTTAGACTAGACTTTGAGTATTTCCTCAGAGTGAAGAAAGTTCCTGAATGTAAATTCTTTCTGGAATTACAGCTAAGTGCTGACTGTAACTTCAGAGCTACCTGTTCGGGATGAACTGTAAATAACAAAGGGATGTCCAGGTCAGGCCGAGAAAAAAATGACACAAGCAGTCAACACCTGGCCTCAGTAGTGCCAGATCCAGCCACAGACTAATGATGCAATGGACACTGTTACCTCCTCAACATCCATCCGACTCCCTCTGGGCTGTGCAGTCGCTATGTGGCTCGGGTGAGATGGATCCCTGCCTCCAGCTCTGGATATGGGATCTCAACACCCTGCCAATCACTTAATCCCATCTCCTTACTACAGTGATGGGATAAAGACTGGCTGCTGCCTTAGGCTAATGGGAACATGGCATTCTTCCCCTGGCCTCTAATGATGGGTAAGGAGTTGGTCCACACATAGTAAAGTCTACGAATTCTGTCTGCAAGTGGAGAAAGCAGCTCTTTCAGAGTGGACATGTGGGACGCAAAGGTAAGCGCTGATTTTACATCTACCCTTTCCTCTCATGAGTCACATTCTCTTCAGTTCTGTCCAGTGGCACTCTGATCCAATAGCCTGGGCAAGGCTTTCACGGGTGGTAAACCTCAGTCAGAGCTGTGCATGTAGGAAGGGAAAAGCTATCAAAAACTGGGCCAACTGTAGTCTAACCAAACCATGTCTGAAGCCTGTCCTATGTCAAGACTCTTAGTCACTGACACAATAAATCACCTGTGGTATTTAAAGGGACCTGCAATGCACTTCCTGCTCTTGTAGGTGAAACCAGGTATTCCGTTTGAGAACTTGCCATACCCACAAGTCGGTAGCGAGGCGCTGGATGCTCATTAAATGAATGTTCCCAGATTCCAGTAAAAGTATGTTCCCTGAAACCACAAATGATAATGAACCCTACAGATACTCTGCTTTTTCCTATGTACTCACCCTAATGATAATGTCTAACACATAAATGTGGAGCAATAATAACTATGCCAGGATATAACCACATAGTGTAATAAAATCAAGGCGTCATTAATTCCATTCACAATTAAGCAAAATGTGGGTTTGCTGCATATAAGCAATGTGATACCCTGAAAGCTGATTTGATAATCAAGACAGTTGCTCAGTGATCTCAGGAATGGGCCTGAAGAGCCAGCATGGACCTGCCAAGCAAAGGAAAGATGCCCACACCATACTGGGTAGAGCAAGATGGACCGCTCCTCAACAGTGATGTGCTTAAAACTTATAATTATTTCTGAAATTTCCATTTTGACTGAGTGATTAAATCTGAGCAAAAAGGAAACTGTAAATGATAAAGGAGGAGACCTACTGTGACTTTTTTTTTCTCTATGTAGGGCTTGTAACTTAGGGCATTATCTCTGAGCTTTTTCACTCAAGGCTAATGCTTGACCACTTTGAGCCACAGCTCCACTTCTAGTTTTCTGGTGGTTAACTAGAGATAAGAGTCTCACGGACTTTCCTGCCCAGGCTGATTTTGAACTGTGATCCTCAGATCTCAGCCTCTTGAGCAGCCAGGACTACAGGCTAATGACTGGCTGTAGTTTTTTGCAGGGGCTGGTCATGATTTCATTTTGAAAGAAACCCTAAGGTAATTCAGATTTCTCCTTAGATCTCAAGATTCTATGTTCACCAAAAGGAACTTGTTTGCATCCATTAACAATTTCTGTTCCTGGTGTCTTTAAGTGTGATTCTTGACCAATATGTGTTTTTCTCCCACTGTGGAGTGATAATCTTATCCACTTCAAAAAAAAAAAAAAAGACGGGGAGGGAGGATGAGATGTAAAATACAGTCAGAGATGATCAAATGAGTTACCCATAAACAATGACTCATGTTTCCCATTTTGTACATCTGAAGAATGAGAAATACCATTTCAAAAAACTAGCCACATTTTAAAAGAAGAAAGAGTATAATTTCGACATGCCTAAATCTCAGCATGCCACAAGTGTGATGGCTTGTGGGCCCGGAGACAAATGTAATCTACAGATAGCTCCAGTCTCATTTCTGCCAAGCAGTCTGATTACTTCTTCTCTAGCACTGATTTGACAGAGCTGTTACTAAACTGTGATGAGATCTTCATTTTGCTTGATTCTCTTGTAGAGAAATGACAACAAGAAAACAGATTAGACAGCTTTAAGGATAAGGAGTACAAGTCAACTCAAACATCTTTGCACTTGCCATTAAAAAATCTTTCCTGTACTTTGGGTCATTAGATCTCCCAGTATTCTTCCATGCCTAGCTGAGAGTGGTAGAGGCAGTGGTCCAGATCCAGGATGGGGCTCTAGTCTCAGAGCTTGCCGCACAGCTTTGAAATCATAGATAATCTATTAGCTGCTTAGAATTTTCAGTTTCTCACTTGTCAGGTTGAATGGCTTCCAAGGTCTGATTAAGTTCTAAAATTTGATGATGCTAAGCTATATCTTAAAAGTAGTGCCTTTGTATACAGAAAATTTTAAAGTATAGCTGGGCACTGGTGGCTCACGCCTGTCATCCTAGCTACACAGGAGGCTGAAATCTGAGGATCATAGTTCAAACCTGGCACTAGCAGAAAGGTCTATGAGACTTTTATCAACAAAACAGCAGAAGGCTTCAGTGATAGAATGAGTCTTTTTTTTTTTTTAAACCAGTCCTGGGCTTTAGCTCATGGCCTGAACACTGTCCTTGGACTTTTCTCAAGGCTAGAGCTCTACCACTTGAGCCTCAGCACCACTTCCAGCTTTTTTCTATGTACGTGGTACCGAGGAATTGAACCTGGGTCTTCATGATTGCTAGGCAAGCACTCTACCACTAGGCCAAACTCCCAGCCCCTAGAATGAGTCTTGAGTGAAAAAGCCAAGTATGAGTGTGGGGCCCCCCGAGTTCAAGCTTCAGTACTGGCATTAAAGAAAAAAAAGAAAAAGAAAATTTAAAACTGTGAACAATTTCCTGTTAACCATTTAAACCATTTTCAGCCTTTTGAAAACAGTACTTGGAGTCTTCAACCACGTAGAACTATAAACATATATAAATGCAAGTGGAAAGAAAAAAGATCCGGCTTTAACAGTGTGAAATATGAACAGAGATAAGGCCATTTCTATTCCAAATAATCACTTGTGCTGAGATATCCAGTATCATCTTGAACTTGATTATGAGATAAAAGAAGTGGGACAGAGATGGTGATCATTTAATCTCTTAAGAACAGCTATTCTGAACAGCTTTTCACTCTGGGCTCAATGGATTTCTCACAGGTTATGATCTGGCTCGAAAGAAAGCATAATGATGAGGAAAATTATGTTTTCAATGACACATGCTTTTTACACTACAAGTTCGTCCACAAAGAAGGCAATAAAATGAACTCTGACCACTCTAACAGATGGCGTAATGGCTCAGTACACAGATGCGGCCTCTTGGAAAGCAACAAGTTCATATCCTTGATTGGAGGTTTAGGAATGAGGTGAACTTTCAAATGTAATGCAGGAAAGATGACATACTTTCAGACAAGAAAGCTGAGTATTAGTGGGTTCAGAAAGGCTTGGAGAGATGGGCTGAAAGAATAAGATTTAATGAGCTTCATTTTGCTAATGCAACAAATAGAGTTGAAGTTGAAATGTGAACTATAAACATTAAACCATTTGTGAATGCCCTGTTAATAACATTGTTAGCCACTTGCTTTTTAAAAAGCAGAGTGCCTCATAGCTAGAAAACACCAATTGGCAAATAATGCTTATTTTTCTCTAACATGTGTAATGCTTTTAAGTAGAATATTTTTAAAAATAAGATGTGATAGAAAATTGCAGAGATTATTTGATTACTTGTTCTGTATATGTGAATGCCTGTGTGTGTGGTGTATGTGTATGTGTATGTGTATACCAGGACTTGAATTCAGGACCTGAGTACTTTCCCTTAGCTTTTTTGCTCAAGGTTGGTGCTCTACCACTTGAGCCACAGCTCCATTTCTGGCTGTGAAAGTGGGTCTGTGGCTCAGTGGTAGAGCTGTTGAACTGATGATTAGCTTCATGTACTCTCCACACCAGCTGACTGGAGCACAGCTCATTGTTCCCTTTAAAGGAAAATTTTAACAAGTCTAAGGTTGATCTGAAAAATAAATCTGCTATAAGATTCACAATTTAAAAAAAATGATGCAAAAATCATCAGAAATTAAAAGTATGATTATGACTTCAGAACCAATGATCAAGAATAAAGGAGCTGGGAATATGGCTTAGTGGCAGAGTACTTACCTAGCATGAATGAAGCACTAGGTTTGATTTCTCAGTACCACATACACAGAAAAAGCTGGAAGTGGCGCTGTGGCTCAAGTGGAATAGAGTGCTAGTCTTGAACAAAAGAAGCCCAAGGACAGTGCTCAGGCTCTGAGTTCAAGCCCCAGGACTGGCTAAAAAAGAAAAAGAAAAACAAAAAAAGAAAAAATAAAGTCTAGAAATCTGAATATGCCCAAACAAGCTCAACAAAACTTTACTTTCTCTTTTCCCAAGATATAACTGGGCACTTCCCAGTCTCATTACAAGAGCAGCTAGGATTTCTAGACGTGGAATGTTAGCAACATAATGACATAGGTACTGAGAAGATTTGTGGCTCTCATTAATTAAAAATATAGTATTTCAAAAGAGGGAACAGGGCATGATTGTCACTCTAGGGACAGTGACAGATGTGGCCAAATTCTGAAAAAGACTCTCATTTGGGGTTAGCTAAGACTCAGTAGAAACAGGAATCATCTTTAAAACCTTCTGAAGCTGGGCATCAGTGGCTCACATCTTACTACTCAGGAGGCTGAGGTCTGAGGATCATAGTTCGAAGCCTTCTAGGCAGGAAAGTCTGTGGGACTCTTATTTCCAATAAACTATCAAAAGAGCCAGAAGTGGAGCCATGGTTCAAGTGGCAGAGCCCTCACATTGAGCAAAAGAAGCTCAGGGACAGTGCCCAGGCTCTGAGTTCAAGGCCCAGAACTGGTATCACCTGTGAATCCTGTGATGCCTGTTTTTGTTTTTTCTTTTTCCCCAATAAACAAGAATGCAGAAATTTATAGGAATTAAGATTTTTCAGTTGTTTTATTTTAGTGCTAGTTAATCCATTCAGGGTAAACAGATCTTCCATCCAGCCCATTTCTCACTGACGTGTATCACTGAGCCAACAGCAACTTTGGTCAGATCAACATAATTATAATAAATTACTAATGTTTCATTTATAGTAAATTCCTAGCACTTAAAACTTCTAGATCTGTGGGCAATGACCATCAATATAAAAAGTGAATACTATTTTATAATACAACAACTGCCTCAAATTATCAAAAGCACTCTATTAACAAGAGTCTTACCTATAATCAAAAAGTCACTCCAAATGGAATGACCACAGGCTTTTAACAAGAGACTCTCAATCTAAAGAGAGGAAGGTTCAGAGGGCATTATAAGCATTTAGAAAATTATAAAATGCCCAGGGAATGGGGACATGGCCAAATCAATCACATCCCAGGGTTAAAGCAAGGGACTCCAAGTCAAAGGGCAGAAGGGACATTTGAATGCTGAAAAAAAAAAATCTGTATGTACTTCTCCATTTAGTAGCTAGAAGATGAGACTACAATAATTCTCAAAGCTGGTATGGAGGTAGGGAAGGAAAAGAGAACGGATCTCACAGACTGTATATGACATCCGGGCATCTCCACTCCAGACAGGCCTCTCCCCTGCAGCTCTGCACTAAAGTTGCCTCCCCAGGAGGCAGGGGGCCCAAGCTGGTGCAGCAGGCTGGGAGGCCTTGAGATGGCCCAGGCGACAGACACTGCCTCATGAGGGGTTTCAATAATGCGTAAATCACTCTAGGGACATTAGAGACACGGGGGGTTTTTCCTAGCCCTGGGAAGAAACTGCTCTCCTATAAATTGCCACACTAATACCGATTTCAGGGATTCAAATTACTGGCCCCATCCAGCATGACATTTTCTGCCCATTATCTAGTTTCCCCTGCCTCTAGGCAGAGCTACATCATTGATTACAGAGCATTTCAGCCACTAAAAAAGGATCACGCTCATCATTAAAGACATTAAGTGTTGATCTGTGCTGGCTAAGTGACTTAAAAGGTTCGTGCCCTCCTAGTAACAACTCAAAGAGGCTATTTCAGGATATTTATTAAACAAATTAAGTATTTACATTATGCTCGAGTACAGAGGCACACAGTCACTGGGGTGTAAGTATAAGACAAAAGCAGGGGAGTTTATGTGGGGACAGATTGCTCTCTTGGTTTCCTGCAAGTGATGGTGGAGGCGCCTCCAGATGTCTTAAGAAGCGTCTAGATGAGCTAGAGAAAGTTCTCTTACCCAGCTCCCACTAATGGCTTCCTTATGACTACCTGCCTACAAGGTCCGCCCTCATCCCCAGTTTCTTTGTAGATTATGCAATCTACTTCCTGGCAAGAACGAGTCTTCCTGGAGAGAAAATTTATGAAATCTCTTCCACATTCTACAGTCAAAAGGAAATGGATATAATATACCTGAAATCTTTCCCTAAATGTAATTTATTTTGTGGGGGGAGGTGACTAGGGCTTGAACTCAGGGCTTCATATTCTTGCTTGGCTTTTTTTGCTCAAGGCTGGCACTCTGCCACTTGAGCCACATCTTCCATTTTCCAAATTATTTTCGCTGATCACTAGAGATACATCTCTGGGATTTGATACATCTCTGAGTCATGATTCTCATAATTCAGCCTCCTAAATAGCTGAGATTCTAGGTGTGAGCCACTGGTACTGAACTTCCAACTTAAAAATATAGTGTCATGATAAAGACAGATCTGACCTATGAAGTCTAGGAAGTTTTGTTTAGCCTGCAGTCTACACTAAGTGGTAATCTCCCTCCCCTGTTTCTCCCTGTCTCTACCTGCTTCTGTCTCTCTGTTTTGAGTGTCTAAGCTTAAGGCTCTGTGCTTGTTAAGCAGGTACTCTACCATTAAGCCAGGCCTCCAGATCATTTTTGAGTTGGTTATTTCTGAAATAGGCTCTCACTTCCTGCCTGGAGGTGTGTCTGAACTATAATCCTCCCAGTTTTTGCTTCACATTGTCGTTGGGCTAATAGGCCTGTGCCACCACTCCCAGCTCCTGCCAGTAAGATGGAGTCTTGTGGACTTTTTGTTCTGGTTGGTCTGGAACTATGATCTTTCTGATCCTAGTCTCCTGAGTCGCTGGGAATTATAGGGACGAGTCACCACTTTTAATGGCAACATACCTTTTTATCCAATTGTTTTATAATATTCCTTGTGTTTTGACTTCTCCAATCTTATTTATCGGTACAAATGTATCAATGAATGCATTTGTTAATAACTTTTTTCCCCTAGAAATACCTTCCTTAGTGGGAGAAAACAGTCATGCTATTTAATGTACACATGTGAAAATGGAACCAGCAACGTGAGCAAATGGGTGGAGTCGGGAAAGATGGGGGTGATTTGATTGAAGGGAGGATATGCATTAAGATCCATATGATAAACTGACATGTTGAATTGAAATCACCTCGTACCACCACTTCAAGATAACCGAGATAAAGAAATTAAAAAAAAAATCTTCTTTAGTTCATTTATTCATTCACCAAACAAGAGCCCCAAGGAACTACTGGCATTCTATTCTGAGGACACAGAATCCCTGTGAGTTTTCAGTACAGCCAGGAAAAGAATTAAATTCTTCTACAAGCAAAGTGAAATGATTTGTGTGCTAGGTGTCCTGAAAGAGTGACAGAGGAGCCAGGGGAGGGCGAACTGGGCAGAAGATCAGAGCAGCCCTCCCCGAGAAGGCAGAACTGGAGTGAAATCTGAAGGACACACAGGGAGCTAATTACGGAGGTGGCGGTGAAGGGCAAGCTTCCGAGGCAGAAGAAGCTGTGTGGGCATCGGCCTGTGGTCAGACAGGTATGACAGGTACAAGCAAAACACACTGCAGAGGTAGAAGATGGAACTGGGGCTAATGCACAGGCTGAGGCTGTGCACGGAGCTAATGAAGCTGGATGATGTAGGAATCGAACCTATACAGGACTGGCATTCATGAATGGAGTCTGGTTATGATCTGAAGAAAAATGGGACGCCACCAGAGTACTCTTTGAGGAAGGAGCTCATTTTCTTAGATATAATTTTGGAAGATCATCCATGTTGTGCTAGGCAGAACATCACCTGCCACACATTTATATCCCTATGTGTGAGCCCCAGAATGTGTGGAGTACATGAGGAAGGGCAGCAGGTGTGCAATGGAATGAAGTTTGTTGTTCTTAAAAATAAGTATCGTAGGCAGGCACTGTGGCTCACGCCTATAATCCTAGCTACTCAGGAGGCTGAGATCTGAGGATTGCAGTTCAAAGGCATCCTGGGCATTAAAGTCTGTGAGACTCTTATATCCAGTTAACCACTAGAAAACTGGAAGTGGGGCTGTGGCTCATGGGGTAGGGCGGTAGTCTTGAGCTGAAGAGCTCAGGGACAGTACGCAGGCCTAGAGTTTAAGTCCCGCAACCAACAAAACAAACAACAACAAAAAAGACAAGAAAAGTATCCTAGGTTTATCTAGGTGGACCTGGTTTAATCATGAGGGTCATTAAAAGCAGAAGAGGAGAAGAGCAGTCAGTAAGACTGAGACAGAGAAGGAGAGACAGTGAGACTAGGTGTGTGTGTGTGTGTGTGTGTGTGTGTGTGTGTGTGTGTGCGTGTGTGTGTGTGTGTGTGTGAAGATACGAAGCTACGCTGGCCAAGAAATGCATGAGGGGAAAAAATAAGACCATATATTCTTGCTTCAAGCCTCCAGAAGGAAATACAGTCCTAGGGGTATCTTGATCTTAGCCTAGTGAGAACCCCTTTGGATTTCTGGACTGTAAGGTGATACACACATCCCTGAGTAATTCTATTCCAGGTACAGTGTCAAGGCTCATTCCCTTGTTTGTACAGGTAAGCAAGCACGAGACTTTGGGAATAACCAGATGGACTTGTATAACAATGATCAGAACACACAGCAGGATGAAATACGGGTGAAACACAAGTGCCAGATGGTGCACATAATGAATGTACTGGACTTATCAGACTACAACTAGGGACACACACACACCATATAAGGAAAGGCATTCCAGGGCAGCACAGCACACTGATCTGATTACCTCTGCCCACCAGGTAGATTCATGATTGCCCCCAGACTCAGCATGAACCTTTCTGATGACCAGAGTGCTCACCTCAGTACTATCCTCTCACCTCTGCCTCTCTTTGATGCCTTCATCTCTTCACTGGCCTAGTATCTGGCCCATTAGGATTGTTTAGACTGAATTCCTATAAACTATTAGCTCTCCTCCAGCCTTCTGGAATGTACAGATAACTGTGTAAAGTGTGATGTGGGGTTGGGTGTTACAGATACTAGTCACTAAAATAGGAATGGAACAAAGAGATTGTGATTGCTGTGGACTGACTTCAGGTGAAACTGACAGAATGCTGCATGGCTGATGTTCTACAATACGGATCACACACGCATGACAGATGATGGATTTGTATTGCTTTGAGTCCCTAAATTTCTGGTAATTTGTTCTAACTGCATGGCAATCTCATATGAGGAGGGAAGATTCTGAGCTTGGTTTTAGCTATGTTAAGCCTTACAAGGCCTTGACAGAAAGAATGAAGATTTAGAAATGCTCATATATAATTTTTCTTGTAATGAATTGTATATACATAAAATATTTGACCTTTCATGACCTCAGGTTTTTTTTAAATCACATATAAAAAGGAAATACATCAAAGGTTGGTTCCAGCTCTGCATCTCAGAGTTTTATAAGCTTGCAAAGGAACAAATGTGCTTTCCACTCACATTCCTGTTAGTACTTGGCAAACATGGGGGAAAATGTGATATTAAAAATAATGATGTAAACGAAGGGGGGTGGGGGCAGGGAGATAGGATTCCATTCCTGAAAAGTACTCAAAACATAAAATAATGTGGGAATATCTTAATAAGGAACGTGTTGGACTGGTAGAAAGAAAATGACAAAATTCCACAGAGACACATAAAAGGATATTTGGAACTACAGAGAGACGTGCCATGTGTGTACTGGATGGAAAGACTGTAACACTGTAAAGATGCCAGATCCTTCCCGATTAATTTATAGGTTGAATGCAATTTTCATCAAAACCCCAATGGGAGTTTTTGGAACTTCACAAAAACTGATTCCACCATTCATCTGGAAAATAAACAAGCAAGAAGATCTGAGAGCAAATTGAAAACAAGAAATAGCAGGTTTTGGAATATATTGTAAGAACTGGCAAGGGAGAGTGGGTCTCTGGAGCAGGAGACGGGAGATCAAGGGGACTGAAGAGTCTGACAAGAGCTCATACGGAAAAGAGCTCAAGGAACTTCACAATGAGACCACAGCAAGGGGAAAGAAAACCTCAGTACAGCATACAATAGTGAAGGCATTTATGGAGAGGTGAAGATTATTTAACAAATGATCATGGAAAAACTGGCAAGCTACTTGGAAGCAATAATGTTTGACACCCGATGCTACACACTAAAGCAATTTCCAAATTACATTAAAAGTGCCAAACAGACTTAGGATTCAACTAAGGTAATTGAAGTAGATATTCATGTAGTCTCAAGAATATGGCAAACTTCTTTTTTTTAATATGAAAGGGAAGAAATTATAAAAGCAAAGAGTACAGATTTGAACAAATGAAAACTTAAGATTTCTCCACCACAAAGTAATTTGAAAAGAAAACAATGAAACTGGAAAGATAGTTGTAATAAAAATAGGAAGAAGTGAAGTTCTACTAAGGAAGAAATTGGACAAAGAAGAGGAACTAATTTACAGAAAAGGAACTAGGAAGATCTAGGAAGCATTCATAGAAATGTTTACTAAAATAAAACATGAGATATTATTTTGCCCCTTACCAGATTTATGATGTTTGAAAAATAATGTGACATCATTAGCAAAAACATAATGGAGCATACTTTACCAGGGGAAGGTAATTTGTGAAGTAGGCAACTGGGTGAGAAGATTTAAGAACTATAAAAATGACTTTAAAAAGGGCTGGGAGTTTGGCCTAGTGGTAGAGTGCTTGCCTAGCATGCACAAAGACATGGGTTCGATTCCTTGATTCCACATACATAGAAAAAGCTGGAAATGGTGCTGTGGCTCAAGTGGCAGAACTCTAGCTTTGAGAAAGCCCAAGGACAGTGCTCGGGCCCTGAGCTCAAGCCCAGGGCAGGCAAAAAAAAAAAAAGATTTTAAAAAAGAATAAACTCAGGCTGGGCGTTTGGCCTAATGGTAGAGTGCTTGCCTAGCATGCACGAATATCCGGGTTCCATTCCTCAATGCCAGAAGTGGTGCTGAGGCACAAGTGGTAGAGCTCTAGCCTTGAGAAAGTCCAAGGACAGTGCTCAGGCCCTGAGCCCGAGCCCAAAACTGGCAAAAAAAAAAAAAAAAAAGAGTAAAAAAAAAAGAATAAACTCACAGTCTCCAAGACAGTGGAACTGCAACATCTAGAAACTTCTATGGGACAAATCTAGCATTGCAAAGACATATGCTTATTGTAAGATTGTTCATGAAGCAAAAGTTATAATGATCTTTAGTTCAGTAGGAAGATGTTGTTATTCTCTTATTCAGACCTTTCTTTATTTTCAGAAAAATCTGTCTCCCCCTGTACACCAAATGCTCACTTCTTCAGCACACACACACACACACACACACACACACACACACACACACACACACACATCTTTACCTGGGCTTATTTTCCTATTTCCTAGTGCCTACAGTTGACAGCTGAGAGAAAATTCCTTTTGGACAAAATTATCTTGGCAATGATGACCAACAAAGAGAAAGCATTTAGCACATAGAAGGCTTACAGAACATGAGCTTATACAAAAGGAATGGAAGGAAAGTTCTGGGCAGGAGAAGCAATGCCAACCGACACAGGTCTGTACATTCTTCAGTGGCAGTTTCCTTCATGACTGCATGGTCTGACTATTTGATATTCTTTGGTAATAAATATAACCCCATATGGAAGTTTTCTTAAAAACAGCCTCTGGGTGGAAGGAGAAAAAAATAATAGTTTTCCAGACTTGGAATTAAACTATAGGTATAAGATAATCCCAAACTGTGCTTGGTGGTTCAAGCAAGTAATCCTAGCTACTCAGGAGGCTGAGATCTGAGGATCATGGTTCAAAGCCAGCCTGGGTGCTAAAGAACATGAGACTCTTATCTCCAATTAATCACTAGAAAACCAGAAGTGGAGCTGTAGCTCAAGGCGTAGGGCAGTAGCCTTGAGGTGAAGAGCTCAAGGACAGTGCCCAGGTCCAGAGTTCAAGACTGATGACCTCTCCCTCAACACACAAAAGATAATCCTGGACTTTGTTTATTGGTGTCATTATCTCTGAAGCATCACGGAAATAACATCCTGAGATAAGATTTTCTTGTGTCTTCTCTCTTTCCTAGTTGCTTCTGTGCTCCCATGCTCTACTTCTCTGTAAAGGAGCTGTGTTGATTCATCAGATCTGCCTACAACCAGCTCCACTAGGGCTGGGAGAAAGGCTGCTGTTAACCTGCCTACTCTACTTCCACATTCTAACCCCCCTCCCCAACAATGTATACAGACATGTTTTCCTTCAAGGGACGACAGAAATTACTCATTCTTCTCATTTTCCAGATGAGGAAATGGAGGCCAAAGAGCAGAAAGTGACTTTCCTAACTAGGATAGAAATATCAGGTCTCAGCCAGGTGCTGGTGGCTCACATCTGTAATCTCAGCTACTTAGGAGGCCAAGATCTGAGGATCTCGGTTCAAAGCCACCCCAGACACAAAAGTCCATGAGACTTTTATCTCCAATTAACCACCAGACAACCAGAAGTGGTGCTGTGACTCAAGTAGTAGAGCACTAGCCTTGAGCTGAAGAGCTCAGAGACAGTGCCCAGACCCACAGTTCAGGCCCCACAACTGACAAAAAAAAAGAAAAGAAAAGTCAGATCTCTGGATTCACAGCCTAGTTCTGTGCCCAGCTTAAAACAAAACTACAGGCTTTCTAGATCTTGAGGGACATTTCTTTCATAATGTCACTATTGCCATCTCAAAGCCATGTCCTCCATTAAAAGCAGTGCTTTCAATAAGCCACGGGGATTTCCACATTGTCCACTTTCTTCTTTGAATATAAATTTACCTTTATTGCCTTTGACTAGTTGTACAAAGGAGTTTCAGTTCAAGATGTCAACTTATGTGCACAATGCATCTTGATCAGCGTCACCCCTTCCATCACCCTGTCTACCCTCCCAATCCTTTACAGCTCATGTCAGGACATGGGGTTAAACTGTGGGTTCACTTCACTTTGGTGTGCAGACGTCCTGAAGCTTTTCCTCACCATGCAGGACTGTGGGCTGAATGAGAAATGAAGTTCTGGGCCTGGAATGCAGCCATCAAAACCCCGTGCCAATGTCTTCCTCAGAGGTCTACTGAAGAGCACACGAGCACGCTCCAGTCACTCAAGGGGTGGAGATGAAAGCACAGACACATCTCAAAATATCAGGGCTTCAAAATGTAAGTATACATTTGAAAATTTGCCATTAAAGATCTTAATTATGTTTTTGCCCCACAGATGCTGGGTTGTGCTTAAGAAAAGAGCCCTTAGCAAATTTTGAGTTTAATAGAAGCACTAGTATCATAATTAGAGGAACTGCATTATGAAATCCTTTTTAATTAATACTACTTAAGAGAGCTATAAACTTGAGTTTTGAGCAATGGTGAGGAAATTCCATGAGAATAACCCTAAGATTATAGTTTGGACTAACTTGATGGTTCAACTGGAAATACAACAATCAAGAAAGAAGATTTTATGTGGCAGCGGGCGGGGGATGGGGCGCTAAGCTATGGCCAGCCTAGTTATTCTGTCAAGTACCACACTACTACATATTGTTGTGAAGGAAATTTCTGGATGTGACTAACACTGAAACAATGGGGGTAAAGTGTAGATTGGCCTCTGCAATGTGGGTGGGCCTCAATCATTTGAAGGTCTTAAGAAGAAAGACTGAGGTCTCTTGAGGTCACTCTTGAGGTCACAGCGCCTCAGGACTACATCACCAGATGGGTCTGATGGCTCATGCCTGTATTCTCAGCTACTTGAGAGGAGGATAGCAATCAGCAAGATTGCAGTTTGAGGCCAAAATATGTCTCAGCAGTTAGTGACACTCTGTGTCACTCAATAAGCAAGCGATATACACATGTAATCCTAGCTATGCAGGAAATATTGGGATAAAAAGTTGGAAGAAATGGAAAGGTGAAAGCAACAGGAAAAAACTGTGAAGATGGTAGAGCTCAACCCCAGCTTATCAGTCACCTATGTTTATATAGGGTTACTGAATACAAATAAAATCACAGACTGTCAGGACAAATATGCAGATCCAATGATATGCTATCCACTTGAAATATAAAGATAGAGACCATTTATAAAAGTAAAAAAAGAAAATCACAAGTGAGGAAGGAGGGCTTACAACAATGTCACTGAAGATATGAGAACCTAAAAAAAGATTTTCTAAGGTTAACAGAGGGAACAATTAATCAAGAATCCATAATAATCTTGATATAGTTATATCTAAAAACAGAATTTTAAAACTGTATATAGCAAAAACAAACAAACAAACAAACAAACAAAAAACCCCAGGACTGTTAAAAGGAGAAACAGATGAATCCACTATTGTTGCTGGCTTCTTTTACACTCTTCTCTTGATAAATGGTGGGACACAGAGACAGAAAATCAGTAACAACAATAAGGTTAAAACACACCATCAACCATCTGGACCTAAAAGACACTTATAGAGCCCATTCCTGACACCTAGCCAACATTTGTTATCCATTCAAGCGCTCATATAACACTCTCAAGAGAGTTAGTGGGATGCCAAAAAATAGGAACATACACAATAAATTCAAAAAGACTAAAATGAAAAAGATAAAACAAAATTAGTGATCAATAGCCAAAAAATCTAGACAACTTTCAAAAATATTGAACAATTAAAATAATAATTTCTTAGCCTATGAGTGGAAGAACTCTGAATAGGATGATAATAGAGAAACACAACATAGCAAAATCAGTTAAAGCAGTGCTTATGTGCAGGCATGTCTAAGTTAGGGGTGTGGTCCCTAAATTCATGTGTTGAAAGTTAGATTCTCCATGCAGCAACTTTGTGAGGACAGGATTAGAGGAAGTGATTGGACCATAAGGGCTTTGACTGAATCAACGGTTGAACCCATTGTTGGCTTAATAATGGGATGCACTGGGGAGATGGTGGGAACTATATCAGGTGGGTGTAGTTGGAGAAGGCAGGTCATGGAGGGCATGTCCTAGAAGCCTTGTATCTTACCCAGCCATTCCTTTGGACTCTCTATTTTTGTTTCCTGGCTTCAATAAAGTGAGAAGCTTTATTCCATCATGTGCTTCTTCCCATGATGCTCTCTGCCTTATCACGCCAGAAAAGTGGAGCCAACTAACCACAGACAAAATCCTCTGAAACTACAATCCAAAATAAATCCTCCTTTGATATAGTTCCTAGATATTCTGTCACAATGACAGTCGATTAAAACAGATGGAAGGAGTTTTAAATGCCTACTTTTGAAAACAATAAATAAAAATGAAAATAAGACTAAAATTAATGGTTAAAACATCCAACCTAAGGCCACAGAAAAACTCAAGTAAACTATAATAAGTACAAAGAAATAATAAATACAACAGGAAAAAAATCAATGAGACAGAAAATAAAAACACAATAGAGAAAATAAATGAAACAATGGTAGTTCTTTTAAGAGATCAATAGAGAGATGGATGAGGGTACTCACAAATCTGTATCATGAGTGAAAGTAAGACAGATCTTAGAGTAATGAAAATATCACATGAGAACACTGTACATAATTTACCCTAATGATTTAAAACTTAAAAATGAAAACAATTTAACATTCGATTTCTTAAAACATGTGAAAGACAGAAAGCTCAATGGGACTTAAGGAGAACAAACTCTCAAAATCTTTTGTTTGGCAAGTATCTGGATGTTTCTTCTATTTTCTGGATACTTTAACATGTTTCATAATTAAAGTGTAAATTAACCAAGGGAGAATTATTATTTTGTTGGTCGTGGGAGTTAAATTCTGGGCCTGGCGGCTGTCCCTGAGCTCTTCAGCTCAAGGCTACCACCCTACCCCATGAGCCACAGCCCCACTTCCAGTATTCTAGTGGTTAATTGAAGATAAGAGTCTTATAGACTTGAGTGCCCGGGCTAGCTTTGAACCTCAATCTTCAGATCTCAGCTTCCTGAGTAGCTAGGATTACAGGTATAGCCTCTGGGCCCAGCTCTCAGGGAGAATTATTTCCCAGGATTACCCAGTCAACACCATATTTCCTGGTCATCCATTATGCAACAGGTACTGGTACCAGGCCCTAGAAATACAGTAGTTAATGCAAGACAGACAAGTCTCTGTCCCTGAGCAGTGCAGTTAGATGAGGAAGACAAGTAAACAAAACATAAACAACAATGAAGACAAGACACACCTGTATAACTAGGTTGTGGACGTGCTAGGAAAGAAATGGCTCTATAACATCACAGTTACTAGCAGAGAGGGTGGCTGGTTTGCTCCAGGAGAGTGTGGGAAGTTGGGGGAATCAAAGATAGGCATAGTGAGAAGTCACATGTACATGGGAATCTGAATTCTGAGAAACAAGAATGACACGGGTGGGAGGCAGAGAGAGATAGAAAGGCGAGACTGCAGAGAGAGATAGAAAGGCGAGACCACAAAACAGAGGAAAATGGTTGCAGAAGAGGCTGAATGGGTTAGACTTGATTTCAAGTATGACATGGTGTCATTGGAGACATCAGGGTCTTTGGTCACTGTCTAAGCAATGGATCATAAGATAGGGAGAGTGGCAGCTGGGAGTTGGCGGCACACCTTCTGCTGTGAAAAGTGTGGGTTGGTGACAGTGGTGATGGATAATTCGAGACTCAGCACATGTCTTGAGCTTGTCATCTTTCTTGCAACACGGCAGCAGGGGTGGAACGAACCATCCCATTCCTACTTCTTCTCATACCCACGCTATATGACCACTGTCACCGTTACTCACAATGGCCACATGGTCCTGCAAGTTACTTCCTTCAGGCAGGCCCTTCATCACCATCAACCTCAGAGGAGAGTTTGATTAATCATGATGTCACTGCATGACACAGATTACTAACATTGTATTTTGCGTTGGCAAGCTACTCCATATGCCATTCAGGGCACATGATGCTACCAAACCACTCCCAGAACACCTGGCAAAATTTATTATGTTAACTGAAAATTTATTATGTTAACTGAGATCCAGTCACAACATCAGAAATGACAGTAGTTACAGAGAGAAAGAGAGAGAGAGAGGGAGGGAGGGAGGGAGGGAGGGAGAGAGAGAGAGAGAGAGAGAGAGAGAGAGAGAGAGAGAGAGAGAGAGAGAGAGAAACAGCCTAGGGAGTTTGGTCTAGTGGTTAAAGTGCTTGCCTAGCATGCGTGAAGACCTGGGTTCGATTCCTTGGTACTACATACATAGAAAAAAGCCGAAAGTGGTGCTGAGGCTCAAGTGGTAGAGCTCTAGCCTTGAGAAAGTCCAAGGACAGTGCTCAGGCCCTGAGCTCAAGCCCAGGACTGGCAAAAAAAAAAAAAAGAAAGAAAGAAACAGGCTATACAGGAATTGGAGGACTAAAAAGGCAAAAAGGGAATTCTGCAGCTAATAAAAAATAATAAAAAGGGAGCATTTACCTTCAGAGGATCATCTTATGAAGCCCTTACCATCTTTAGGGCTGAAGAAACAAAGGAAACAGACAAAGGGTGTAAGAACTTACAAGACCACAGGAAGGTCCTAGATCACTGAGGGGCCTGGGAAGTGAATCTGAGTAGAGTGAGAAAAACTAAGTCAGTGTTGACAGCTGACAGCCACAGTGCAGACCTGTTAGTGGGGCGGCTGTCACAGAAGTTCAGGACAGGAAGGAGGTACTTCACCATTTCCTTATTGTCCTGCATCCTCTTCCTCTCAGGAGAGAAGATCTAATGAGAGAGCTTCTGTAAAGGAGAAGTGTGGTTATTAAGTCCCCATGCAGAACATAAAAAGGTGGGGTGTGATGTAGGAAGACAAGAGCTTCAAAAGTGACACACAATTGCTTTCCTACAGTTGTCTTCTTGAGGAAATGTGGTGACCCTTTGTCATATGCTTTTCTATAAATGCTCCCGTTATCACCAGAGTCACTCTGTGAGTCACTCTTATCCACAGTGTATCATCACTGTATCTGGTAAAGCCTGGAATACATGACTTTGGTTCCCAGCCTGGGGCTGATGTAAGATATTTTACCCTCAAGCTACTACTATGGTGTGGATGTGCTTTGTATGCCAAGAGTCATGTGTTAGTCTTATGGTGATTGCACTGACAGATGTGGACCTCTGGGAGGTGGGCCCATTGGAAGGAAATTAGGATAAGGAGACCACACTCAGCAAAGATGATGGAGGGGGTGTTGCGTGATGGAGTTCATTCTTAGGAGAGCAGACTGCTGCAGAATAAGGTCATCATACACACTTGGTCTCTCTGGCTTCTGCGACTTACAACTCTCACATGAGCTCCCATCACACAGTGCTACCCTGTCACGTGATGCAGCGGGAGGCCTGGGACAGATGTGGCTACCCAAATTTGGACTATTCAGGAACCATGAGCCAAAATAAACCTCCTTTCCTTAAATGGCATCCTGGTTACAAAACGGACTAAGACAAATGGGGCAAGGTGGCTTACTCCTGTAATCCTAGCTACTCAGGAGGGTGAGATCTGAGGATCAGAGTTCAAAGCCACCCCAGGCACAAAGACCATGAGACTCCTAACTCCAAA
The DNA here is from genome assembly GCF_031878675.1 of Megascapheus bottae. Lineage (NCBI taxonomy): Eukaryota > Metazoa > Chordata > Mammalia > Rodentia > Geomyidae > Megascapheus > Megascapheus bottae. The sequence goes on from NC_143522.1 coordinate 22,914,875, forward strand.
TAATCACTAGAAAACCAGAAGTGGGAGTGGCTTTGTGGCTCGGGGGTAGGGAGGTAGCCTTGAGCTGAAGGGCTCAAGGACAGCACCCAGGCCAGAGTTCAAGCCTCATGATGACCACCACCACCACCACCAACAACAACAACAACAATAATAATAAAACCAAACAAACAGGACTAAGACAGCCACTTAGGGATTATTTTTTTTTTGCCAGTCTTGGGGCTTCAACTTAGGGCCTGAGCACTGCCCTTGGGCTTTCTCAAGGCTAGAGCTCTGCCATTTGAGCCACAGCACCACTTCTGGCTTTTTCTAGATATGCGGTACTGAGGAATCGAACCTGGCATGCTAGGCAAGCACTATACCACTAGACCAAACTCCTGGCCCCACTTAGGGCTATTTACATAACATCTTAATTATTTTTTTTCATTCAATTTGAGATACAATAATTGTGAGATCCAGTATGTGACCACTTACTATGTTGCTTTCTTGAATGATTTCCTAGAGGCTTATTTATAATCATAGTGAATATTTGCAATAACGGATGTATAAAGTAAGCCTAAGACCTGGGTTAAATGTTTTTCTTTTTTTTTCCCTTTTCCTTTTCCTTCCTTCCTTACTTCCTCCCTCCTTCTCTCCCTCCCTCCCTTCAACCCTCCGTCCTTCCTTTCCTCCATTCCTCCCTCTCCTCCTCCTCCATTTGCCTATGTTCTTAGGTTACTTCCTTAATGGTTTCAACTACTATTTTCCATTTGGAATAAAGTAACCAAAAGTATCATAGTAGGAGCTCTTTTGTAGGACACATAACTATTTTCAGGGTGGTATGTTTTGAAGAAAAGCCTCACTTTAAATCCTATATACAATTATAAGGCGATGCTCCATAAAATTTGTGGGAAAAAAGACTACTTTTGTAAATTTCCAGTCCACTGCAAGCTGATACTCTATAAAAATAAGTTAGAGTAGCTAGGTGCCAGTGCCTTATGTATGTAATCCTATCTACCCAGGAGGCTGTGACTTCTGGGATCTCAGATTGACGTCCACCCCAGTAGAAAAGGTGATGAAATCTCTTCCCAGTGAAGAGTTGGATGAGGTGTGCAGGCCTGTTATCCTAGCTACTAGCAAGCCTGAAAGGGATGGATTGTGCCCTATCTCAAAAGTTACCAGCAGAAAACAGGAATGGAGGTATAGCTCAGCAGTTAAGAATGCCTGCCAAGTAAGTACTGGAACAGGAGTTAACACTCAGTACTCTCAAAGTAGTAATAACAATAGTAGGTGTAGTAGTAAATTACTAAGTCTAGTACTGGTAGCTCCTGAATGTAATCCTAGCTACTCAGAAGGCTGAGATCTGAAGATTATAGCTTGAAGCCAGTCTATATATTTCTACCTTCAATTAACTAGCAAAAAAGCCAGAAGTGGATATGTGGCTCAACTGGCAGAGCATCAGCTCTTAGCAAGAAAGACAACAAGCCAAGTAAGCCAGACCCAAAGAAACACAGGCTGCCTGGTTTCTCTAATTTGTACTAACTAGAATATGTCTAGGTTATTATCAGCAGAAGATCACAGTGGCTTAATGCCTATGTGCGCATGACCATATAAAATGATGTTTATTGAACTACAAGAAATGGAAACAAGATGTCTTTGTTTTTGTTAAGTATATTTTTTGCAGTCATTTTTTTTCTTTTTTGTTCCCTTTGGTTTATTCCCTGTTAGCATTGTTTTTGATCTGCACCCATTGTCTTGTATATTACGTTATCTGATCTAGGGAAGGAAAGGGAATCACAGAAAAGGTAGGACAAAGGGTAAACCAATGCAACAGTGATACTCACTGGATACTCTGTTGGAAATGATCTTTACGACTGGGGAAGGCTAGTGGAGGAAAGGGAGAAAATGAGGGAGGGGGTTACATTGTTCAAAAAGAAATACATTCATTACCTTACTTATGTAACTGCAACCCCACTGTACATCCTCTTTACAATAACATTAAAAAAAAAACAAAACAAAGACAAATGACAGAAGAGGTCATGAATACTGGAAAAGAAAATTACTAGAAAACGGAAGTAAGATATGGGGAATGGCAAAGGCTGCAAGGCCTCTGGGGGGAAAATGTTGCAATGTTGTTCTATCTTCCATAATTATGGAACATATGTATCTTTTAAGATTTGTTTCTTTGAACTACAGATATCCTTTAATCTAGGAGAACATAGTATAGCAAAATTACTGTCTTTTTAAAAAAAAATCTATTTTTTAAGCCGGGTGGCAGTGGCTCCTGCCTGTAATCCTAGCTACTCAGGAGGCTGAGATCTGAGGTTCACAGTTCAAAGCCAGCCAAGGCATGAAAGTCTGTAAGACTCTTACTCCAAATAACCACCAAAAAATTCAAAGTGGTGTTATAGCTCAAGTGGTAAGCTGTAGCCTTGAGCTGAAGACCACAGTGATAGTGCCCAAGCCCAGAGTTCAAGCCCCATGACCAATAAAATTCTAAAAATTAAAACAAAATTAGGTCTGAGACTTGGATTCAGACTTGGTACCTGACACTTTTACTCATTGACTAACATTCTACCAACTGAGCCACACTTCCAAACCCTACCCCCAGCCCCTGCCCACAAGATTACTATTTCTTTTCTGGATTCTCTGCTGAGAATTATGAAGCAAAATTAAATGAGTGTTGAGAGACAGCTGCCAAGTAATCTCTTCAATGTACTTTGAAAGAGACAGGTACCATTTCACAGCCACATTCATTCTCAAATATGTGCTTCCAGTTTCTCCCTCTCACCCCAGTGGGCTCCACTGGCAGCTAACTAATTCATCACTTACAATGGGATGTGTGTATCCATGGAAAAACTTTGCTCCTTCTGGCTTCAACTTTGGAGACTATGGCTTGAATTAGAAACCAACAGCTGGATTTGCATACATAATTTGATAATGACTTTTATAAGCAAGGCATTGGGGATTTAATAACAACACAAGAAGCAGCCCAAGGTAGAATTCTGAGGTACACAATTTCCTTTAAGAGAAGAGGAAGAAAAGTTAAAAGCTGGTCCTGAAAGCAGGAAGGATAGGGCTGTCAAAGGACAGCATGCTCAGAAGACAGGCTCAGAAGCTGGGCCCAAAGAGACAGGCTGAAGTATCCACCGGGCTTTAGCAACTGAAAGGTCACTGGCAAGGCAAGCCAGAGCAGTGTCTGCAGTGACTGGAGCAGAAACAAGATCACAGTGGATTTGAAGGGGATTTGGATATAAGTACAGAAGTGAACGCAGCTTACACATAAGGCTTTTGACAGAGAAGATAATTGATGGAGTCAGGTCCAGAGGAGGCAAAGTACAAAGCTTTGGTGGGCAGATTTTCTGAGTCAGGGGATGGGGATGACAGCACGCTTGCCATGGGGTCAGGAGAGGAGTGGTAGGTCAATGGTAAATGCTCTGAAACAATCTCCATCTCCTCATCCACACTGCACATAAAACAGGACGTCAGCAGCGCACAGTAGAATCCATGGAGGAAGCAGGTCATAAATGACACCTGTTGTTTCGATGACTTTGATTCTTTTAGAAAAATTTTAGGAAGCAAACGTCATTTGCGGAGAGTGGCAGGGAAGATAGAGGAGGAACCCGACAACGGTGGCAGAGGTTTGAAAGAATTTCTTAGGAAAGACCTCACAAGCACGCCAGGATGACCAGCTGCATACCCCCTCTGCTGCAGCTACTCAGAAACGTGTGCATGGCCAGGAGATGGAGAACTGGGCTGATGTAAGGTTGAGGCGAAGGCAGAGCCCTATGGTGAGCTCATTACAGGCATTGCTAAGAATACGATGGACCACAGGCTCCAGGCTAGATAGGGAAGATGAGGGGGTATCTCAGAGACTTACAGTCTGAAAAAAAAATCAAAGCAGACTAAGGACTGGAGGCTGGGTCAAACCTATCTGAGTGTTATAGGATCTACTTTAGACCCAGGCCATCCAGCTCTCCACTAGAACTTGTAATTTTTTTTTTTAGGATAAACTGAGTAAGTTTATTTAAAAGTTAAAAAAAAAGTCATGAAAGAAAGTAGAAAGACTTTCCATCTGAAGAGGGGCACAAACAGGAGCCTATTGGAGTCTTCTTGGAGAGTGGCTATTATGGTAGAGGGTGTGTGTGTGTGTGTGTGTGTGTGTGTGTGTGTGTGTGTGTGTGTGTGTGTGTGTGTGTGTGTGTGTGTGTGTGTGTGTGTGTGTGTGTGTGTGTGTGTGTGTGTGTGTGTGTGTGTGTGTGTGTGTGTGTGTGTGTGTGTGTGTGTGTGTGTGTGTGTGTGTGTGTGTGTGTGTGTGTGTGTTCTGGTCCAGGGATTGAACTGCAGGCATGAGCTACCAGTTCCTGGATTAGACCCTGCATTTTTAAGGGCTCCACCCCTCCAGCCTACCCTGATGCTGTACCCATTTAGAGCCTATATGCCCCCCCTCTTGGACAATATTCCAGGTGCCCAGGATACTCAAATTACTTCCCCAAACAGCCCTGTATACCCTTCATTTCTGCATCCCTCTAATAGCCTGCTCATCCTTTTATAAACAGTCTCTCCATTAAAATCTCCTCAATTTAAGTATCAGAATAACCTTCTAGTTTCTGTGGGGGCCCTAACTAAGAGGATGAACAGAAAAGGATGCCAAGCTCATGACAGTAGTGATGACTACAATTCTGTAACTGGCTCTCACTAAGAAAGCAGCCGATGACGGATGTGTTAAAGAGGAAGGTCACTAGATGGAGGAGCTTGAAGAACTGAAGATCTAAAGTACAGAATGGCTTTGATGATGGCAGAGCTTTGAGGACCTATGAGACACTGGTGACCGAGGAGGGCAGGCAGTGAGAAGAATGGTCACAAGAGTAGGTGTGGAGAAGGGTGGACTACGGTGTCGCTTTTCCTGCAGCAGAGTGCTGTGGAACAGACCCCTCCCTATGGGCCATCTAGGAAATGCTCTCAAGGACAAGCCCTATTCAGCTCAAACACGACAGCACTGTAATGTCTTACTGTTCAGGTCCAAATGTAGAACAGGATTCAGAAAATCTGAGGGGAGAAGAGCAGAGGCCGAGGCAGGACACACAAGGACACAAGTGGAGTGGATAAGGGGAAACACGAGGGAATGGAGGTGCTTTTTCAACAAAGCTAGTGGAGCGAGCCTGGTGGGATTTGTAGACATTGATGACGATGGTCTTTCTGTTATTCTGTCGCAGCTGCAGTGATTTCCAGGGGGAATTTAGTATAGGTGTTAGGAACTGGAACCCAGGCTTCTCTGAGATGAGGGAAAAATAAAAATGGAAGAGAGAAGATATAGGGGGAGCCAAGATGTGGTGTTGCTCAGCAAGCCACTCTGCTGTTCAATTCAAGGGCAGCAGGCAAGCCTGCCCTCTAGATCGGATCTGCTCAGCAAGGCCTGTGCCTTTTTTCTTTAACTGGACCCTTGTATTATCCTGTATGCTAATACATACTCATCGCATGGGTATGAACATTCATCAGTGTTATAAAAATGTAACACTAATATGTATATTTGAAATAAACACCAAAGCCTTATATGTTTAAATAAATATTTAAATATATAAACATATTAGAAGCTATACAAATGGAATCCAGTAGTACTTGATGATTAAGCTATCAAAGCTACTTGAGAAGTTTTCTTGGATAATTTCCACAGAGAAACTGTTTTATAAACTTTGCATAATTTAATGCCACCAAAATCGATTTTTGAGCCCATCAAGTTGTTCCTCAAAAAACAACTGCCTCCATTGTGTCTGCCTCACTGCCCTTGTGCTGAACACTGGGTGTTCAAGTCTTGGGAGGCTTCTGTTTCGGTAACAACCACTGAAGAACAGCGATCAAACCCAGCAAGAATTGGCATCTGCCAGCTATGAATGTGGACTGCTAATTATGCGAGAAAAATATGATGTATTCAAGAAAACAGTACCCATTCATCCGCCTTTTTCAAAAATGGAAAAAGCACCACATTTAATTTGTGGTTCTGTGCATTTTGAATGGGTAACTCAATGAAGCAATAAATGTGTTCTTAATGAATAGATTTTTCTACATAGGGAACGCTTAATGGCAGTGGCATAACTGAAGATTTAACCTGGTGAATATAAAAGGAAGTACGGAAACATATACCAATAATTTGAATTGGCCAGAAAATGATGTCTGGGTTTCTTTAAGAATTGCTATGGGCGAGGATACATTTTAGGTTGTAATGGAAATGCAGCATGTGCCAAGAAATCAGATTGCTATAATTAAATTACCAGTGTCTAAAGTCTGGTACAGAGACAGCTCTCGGTATGTCCTCAATACCAAGTCGTCCTCCTGCCATGCTTGCCCCTGCTGTGCTGCTGCTTCTTGCCCATCACTCCCCTCCTAAAGCAGTCCCCTGGGCACCATGGAATTTCCCTTTCTAATTAAACGATACTCCAGCCTCCATTTCTTCAGCTAATGCTCTTGGAGGAACTTGGTTCCCCCCTGAAGACATGGCCTCCCTGTACCTTTCCCCCAGTTCCTCAGCTCTTCCAACCTCTTCTGAAACATCTCATCTTATTGATTTCTCATTTCTGCACATGAACTTACAGCCTCCTCTGTTCCTGGTTCCTTCTCATAGAATTACAGTTTCTGCAAGTCAATCTATTTCTTTCATTCTGTCCCTCCCTTTTTCTCTCCTTCCCACATCTGCTGCTTTCTCTCCTTCCACTCTTCCTCCTTTCTCTCTTATTTTTTCTCAACCTGTTGGAGCGAGTTCAGACACACTGTGCTGCAAACAGTTGAACACTCAACTACCTTTTCCTTGCTAAAACAAAAATTCCTCAGATGCCAGGCACCGGTGACTTACACCTGTAATCTTAGTTCCTTTAGAGGCTGAGATCTGTGGATTGTGGTTCAAAGCCAGGCTGGGCACAAAAGTCAGGAGACTTTTAACTCCAATTAACCACCAGAAAACCAGAAGTAGAGCTGTAGCGGTAGTGGGAGAGCACTAGCCTTGAGAAGAAAAGTTTAGGAACTGGTTAAGCCAGGAGCAACAACAACAAAACCCCAGAATCAACATATGACTGACTGATGGGCTTGTTCAATCCTGACCTCTTTTGCTCCTTTCTTTCCCAATCCTCTATTCCCTTGGCCTCACGGCATTCTCTTAACTCTATGGGATCTTTGTTCAGCCACCATTGCATGTTCTCTTTGCTTATCCCTTGAATGCCAGTACTGTCCAGTCTGCCTCTGATCTCTCACTCATCTTTCTGATGATTTACATTGGAAGATTCTCCAGTGAATGTCTCCAGTCCAGCTGTTCCTGTTCAGCATGAGAACTACATATCCAATGCTGACCAGGCAATTCTTCCTGTGTACCCCATGGGAGAGGACCAAATAGGCTTCTTCCTGACCTTGAAACCACACATCTTTGTGTTCTTCTGCCAGAGAATGCTATCCTCTTTGATGCCCACCCTCCTTACTCCCATTCAATGTGCTAACCTGCCCTATATATGTCTCTACATCACTATCTCTTAAGTCTACCCACATCACTCCACCTCTCAGCCATACTATAGCTGGACTCCAAACTCTGTATTAGAGCCTCAGTGGGGCTCTCATCAAACTACAAGCTAATGTACCTCCCCTGCCTTCAAACTCTCTTCACGCCCATTTCCCTTAGCATGAGGCCTTTCCGGCTGTGCTATCTGCTGTCCACATCATACAATCCCTCCTGCATTCTGCGTTCTAATTAGATGTCACTTCCTTGTAGGTCAGATGACTGCTCATCTGGGCTGGTGTGCACATGCATCTTTCTATACACAGATTAGTAGCCCGAATGACTCTCATTTAGTCTTTAAAGCAGCAGACCCACTAATTCTTCCAGAAATCTTCCCTTGGTTCCCATATCCCTTTGTGCTTTTCCCATGACCACACTTCATGGGAATTAGTTGTTTAATTGCAGGCAACCACTGGCTCCCTGGGCAAGGTGTTCATCTGACCAGTCCAGCATGCTTTTCCTTTACTACCCCAGGCCAGGAACTATGTGCTATAGTGAGGTTCTCAAAATTTTTGGCCTTGGGGTTCCTTTACATTCTTAAAAACTGACTATAGGGGCTGGAAATGTGGTTTAGTGGTAGAGTGCTTGCCTAGCATGCATGAAGCCCTGGGCTCCATTCTTCACTACCATATACATAGAAAAGGCTGGAAGTGGGGCTGTTGTTCAAGTGTAGAGTGCTAGCCTTGAGCAAAAGAGAAGCTCAAGGGCAGTGTCCTGAGTTCAAGCTCCAGGACTGCCAAACACATCAAAACAAAACAAAACAAAACACGCCTGACTGTAACAAATTCATTCCCCCCTCCCTCTCTCTTCTCTGTCTTTTGTGACAAAACTGGGTCTGGGTCTTGCACTCAGGGCCTGGGCATTGTCCCTTAACATTATCTCTCAAGATTAGTACTCTCCTACTCAAGCCATATTTGCACTTCTGGTTTTTGGTGGTTAATTAGAAAAGAATTCCATGGACTTTTCTGCTCAGTCTGGCTTTGAATTACGATCCTCAAATCTCAGCCCCTGAGTAACTAGGATTAGATGTATGAATCACCAGTGCCTGACATGTTTCTCTTGATTTGGGTTGTATATATCAATATGTATCATACTAGAAATAAGTATTAAAACTGGGAAAGTTTTAAAATATTAATTCACTTTAAAATAACAGTAATAAATCCACCATATTTCAGTGCATTTTATAGAAACTAATTTCACAAAACAAAAATAGCAAGTCGACTATCAAGATTTTACATTTTTGCAAGCCTTTAAAATATTATATAAGTATTTAAAATATTAAAATATTATATAATAAATTATAGTTATATTTACATAGCTGCTTCTAAATTCCCTGTGAGGAAATATGTTTATAATAAGTAGCAAAATATATGGCCTTTCACAGATATGTAGATGGAAAGAGGAGTGTTTTAGAAGTCTTTTGACATGATTGTAGATACTCTTTTCTTTTCTTTTTGTCAGTAATGGGGCTTGAACTCTGGGCCTGGGCACAGTCCCTGAGCTCTTCAGCTCAAGGTTAGTGCTCTACCACTTGGGCCACAGTGCCACTTTCGGTTTTCTGGTGGTTAATGGGAGATAAGAGTTTCATGGACTTTTGTGTCTGGGCTGGCTCTGAATTGCAATCCACAGATCTCAGCCTTCCAAGTAGCTAGGATTAAGGTGTGAGCTACTAGGGCCCAGCTGATTGTAAATATTTTTTTCAAGGGGTATGGTATACTTGTTGGATATGGTGGTTCCCATTCTGTAATCCCAGTTACTTGAAAAGCACAGTCTAGAAAGGTTCAGATTTGAACCCAAACTGGACAGAAAGTCAGCAAAACCCCATCATCATCATCATCATCATCATCATCATCATCATCATCATCATCATGATATCTGGGCAGAGTGGTGCATGCCTGGAATCCCAGATACTTGGGACCCATGGGTAGATGGATTGTGGCCCAAGGCCAGCCAGGGAAAAAAGTATGAGATGTTATTTGAAGGCAAACAGCCTAAAGCAAAAAGGGCTAGGAGTGTGGCTTAAGTAATAGAGTACTTGCCAAGCAAGGTTCAGGTCCTGTACTCAAACCAAACAAACTAAAAAACAAACAAACAAAAGTCTCACTATCCTATCTACTTAATGAGTTACATTTCCTTAAATGCTAACTGTAATCCAACACTTTAAGCAGTATCAATTAATCTCTCATCGTTTATTAGATTATGTTGATGTGTCTGTACTTTCAATGAGTCTTTCACCTAACAAGGATATATAGTTTCTGTAACACTGTACACCGGACATTGGAAAATAGGATTCACTCATCTTACAGATCTTCTAAATGCTAACACGTTTCCTTACATAACCTAAAAAAAACCTTATTTGTTACTATCACTACTGAACTCATCACAAAAGTCTTTATTGAGAAACTGTCAAGTTCACCCGAGGAGATACAAGTTTCTCAAATTCTAATTATCACTTGAAAGCTCAAATTCTGTCATTGGCAACAAATTCCATCAGCTGTTTTTCTTGAAATGACAGGCTTCCTTTAGTCACTTCTGAGAAAATGTCCACCACATTATCACTGTCTGAGCCATAGTAGTCTGTCAGTTTTTCTCTTGAGTTGAGACAGTGTTCCATTAGGGGGAAGCTGGCTGAGAGCTCACGAAAGCAACCTCTGAAACAAGTTTCCTGGACACACCCATCGGGCCACAGAAGGTGACAGGAATGGTATATGAATATTCCAAAGACGGGCATGAGTCATTTTCTATTGTTTCATCCAAGACATTCTTACCTGAAAGGGAAATTTCTTTCTAACTGTGTGAGAAAGGGAAAAACTACAGTAGTAGGGCTACCACCTTGATTTGGCTCAATTCAGGTGAAATAACCCAGATAATTTTACCTGCTAATTTTGTGCCACTCACACAGATGTCAAAGGAGGGGCACAAGGTTAACAGTATCTCTAAGATAAGAAGATTTGGGTTGAAAGGTCTACATTTACACAATGTCTAGGAAGAGAATTAACACCAGGAAGGCGATTTGTGTGTCTCAAGTAATTTGGATTGTGGGACTCCTGATCTGAAATCCCTCTTGAGCATCTTTGGCGTGGTTAACCTCACCCCCATTCTTCCCTCACAGGCTGCCCAGCTGCTTCCTGTTACTCTCTAACTCCCCATGAAGACCTTAAAACAAACATCTCTATGGAACTTGGTTTTCCTGGCTTCATTTTGGTTATTAATTCTAGGACCTGTGTTGCAGTGTCAGCCTTCTGGTTTCAAGCCCCATGATTTGATCAGGAGCAAGGTCAGATCTCCTTGCTATTTTGTTTTTCTGGACCACTGTGAGGTGACCTGCCAAACGAACCTCCCACCAGTACTGTCTTGTAAGGTGTGGGGGATGGACGAGGCAATGAAGAAGGAGATTTACAGCAATTAGACTTATAACTATAAAGCTACAGCACTACAGAATTCTACCGATCAGAAATTTGGTATAAATTGAGCAATTAGAGATTGGGTATCAATGAACATTGCTTAGGAATATATCTAACGAGAATATAAAAACACAACAGTTTTTAGTCTTACAGCTTGTGAGACCGAGTGAAACAATCTTTCAGTTCTTGTAGGGAAAGAATAAAAACAGGATTTGAACTGGTCAATGAGCAATAGCTGAAATGAGTATACAAACTGACAATTTGGCTGTGATCACCCATTGCTCTTCCTGCAGTACCTTTCTGACTATGCATCTGGAGCCCATGCAAGGCTGACAGCCTGGCAAAAGCACTGTTCAATTAAAAAGATGGGGTTAGGTGTACACAAATCAGTTCATTTGAGTTCAATGTATCATTTTCTGTAACTAGCTTTCAGCAAATAACAAATGCTTTTAGAACCAGAGTACTATGATTTCCAAGTTATCTTTTATTAAGTAACTCATCCTTAAAGTTATGACAGAAGTGTTCTCCTCCCGTTGTACACTTTTTCTTATAACCCTTTTGTAAACATCTCAAATTTGAGTTTTCACATTGACACAATTCCCTTGCACACTAGCCAGCTGAATTCCATCATGGATTGTGTTAGGTCTGCCTGGGAGAAATGATTCCTTCCCTTGGCGTTCTGTGCACCCTGGAAATCCCCGCCCAGACTGTAACCCTGGCAACTGTCATGTCTCCCAGTGGGAAGTCCCCCAGTCTGAAGTATTTCCTCATCCTCTGAGGTCACATCCGCTTCCGCTGTCCCCCCTATATAATGTCTCACTTCCGGCCATAAGTCTCTCTTTCTTCCCTGACTCCATCTTGTGCGGCTGTAGGTCTGTTTTCTCTCTTTCTCTCTCTCAATAAACCTTCACCTCTTAAACTGTGTGGAGTTTCCTTTCGACAAGCCTTACATTTGGTGCCAAAACCCGGGAAAGCCTTACAGATTATCTGTGGGACAATTGACCTCCCATTGACCGAAGAATCAGATACAGAATAAAAAAAATGTCCTGTGTGCCTTTCTTCAAGGAGAGCCCAGGAAAGTCAGGAAAGCTTTGAAAAGATGTATCATGCTGTCCCATCAGTGCAAGGCAGCACTGTATAGGGCGATGGAATACTAGGAGACAACACAAGTCTCTGCTCTGGAGAAAAGGCTGAAGATGGACAATAAAGCGGACCCCACTACGACCCCTATTCCAGTGGTGAAGCCCTGGGCCAGGAATCCTCAGTGCAGCTACTCTTTCACAAACAGAAACACACTGGTCTCTCAGCCACTGAGTAACAGTTCTTCATAGGATCTGGGTTATGCACGCACACTGGCCTGAACTGGAATGTTGGCTCCATCACTTACAAGCTAGGTGACCTGAGGTTTAATCTTCAGAGATCTTGTGGATAAAACAAAGACAGAAAGGAGACCCATTTCATGAACTTTTATTGTAAGACTGGAAAGAGATGGTCTGTATAAAGTGTTTAGCACAATGGCTGGTATGCAGTAAGTCTTTGACGATGGCATTACACTTCTATAAGCACAAGCCATATGTTTCCTAGGAGGAGAAAAAAAGGAACTTGGGCCTTCAGTTATATTCTTAAATATCTTTCCAGATTCTATAGCACATTTTTTTAAATTCCTGAAAATAGTATAGTTCATACCAGTTTACTCTACTTTCTACTGTGTGTGTGTGTGTACACGCATTGGCAACACTGGGGCTTGGGGCTAGAACACAGGGCTTGAACTCACTTGACATTTTGTTAGGGAATCAAAAGACTGGACTCAGATTTGGCTTCAAACCTCAATTCTCAGATCTCAGCCTTCTTAGTAGCTAGGCTTCACTCTACCTTCTAATTACCAATTTACTTATCTCAAAGCCATCTGGCCTCTGTTCCCACAATTTCATTCACAGTGTCATTGTGAAGACGTTGTGAAGGGTTCCAGATTGCCAAATCCAAGGGATCAAGTGCTTATACATAGCCAGCTCTTAGTGGCATAGAAGACGGGGCATCATTCGTTTCTTTTCTGAAGTCTTATCTTTTAAATACCAGTGATCCTGTGCCTCATCCTTGCTTCTGCTCCTTTTACTCTATAGATCTTCTACTGTGAACTCAACATACTGATAACTTCAGGCACCAAAGACTTCAGTTCACCAACGAATCCAATCTGGATCAGCTGTCTGCTGAGAAGACCCCACAGGTACAATGCATAAGAAAGCAGACTCTGAAGGCAGACAAGCCTGTATCCCAGACACATCCCTGTGCTTACGAGGTGTTTTGTCTGGCTATCACAATATTCCTTGACTATTTAGTACTGGGACTTGAAATTAGTCTGGATGCTGTTTCTTAGCTTTTTTTTTGTTCAAAGCTAAAGCATTCTCATTTGAGCCATGCCTGTTTTCAGCTTTTGCTGGTTAAAAGTCTCATGAACTTTCCTTGGTTCTCAGATCTCAGCCTCCTGAGTAGCTACGAATACAGGTATGAGCCACATATATCTGACCTTAACTTAGTTCAGACTAGTTATGCCTCAAGATGTCCTACCATAGGTTATCAGTTTTGAGGCTTTGATCTCACCTGCTTCTACTCCCATCATCCTTCACTCTCCATGATCCAGCCTTAGCACATGTCTTCTTGTTCCAACTCTCTCTTGGCCTCTGTCCCAGCATTTCCTCCACCACAAAGTCCATTGCTGTCCCCCCACTGTCTCTGCTAATCCTGTTCCTCAGCTTCTAGTATGAATATGGGGCTAAATGTCCAATAACAGGAATAGTCTGAACAGCCAACAACTGACAGATTGCTTAAATACACGATGCTGGGTCTTAAACATGTGTTTCATAATCCTATTTTGGTAGGGAAGAGTGAACATATACTCAGAAAAGGATCTAAAAAGTTAGTCTAGAGGTTTCAGCAGTGATTTCTGAAATGTAGATGGGATAGAGGTTTGTCTGTTTGTCTTTATAGCTTCTGTAATAAACATTGTTTCTGAAATTAACACTCCCCCTCTCATATTTTTCAGTAAGATATTTTGTTAATATATAGGCATCTTAGAGGTTCATTATACAATAGATTTAGACACAGATGACTGGTACAGAAAAACAACTTGGAAAGTAATAAGAAATAAAGATATAGTAAGAAGTAAGTAATATTTAAGAACATGAAAATCATCACATGCTACAAAAATTGGCAAGACAGAGAACACAAATACTCAAGAAATTCACTTTCTAGAAATTTTTATGTGCTATGGCCATAGGATGAGGCTAAGAGAAATGACTCCAGGATATGGAAACAAGAGGTTTATCTTTGTGATTATTGTTCATAATGTACTATGTGAAGCTATTTCTTTCCTCTTGTTTTCCCCTTATGGTTTATCTCATGTTACTGTATCTGAATGTGGTACCTGGTATATTGTATATATGTTTATTTGTTCATTTGAAAAAAGGAAGGTAAGGGAAAAACAAGATGAGTGGGCAAGGGAAAGTGGGAGAAAAACATGGGAAGAGTAACAATGTTCAAGAAGTAATGTACCCACTACTTGATAAATGTAACTATAACTTCTCTGTACATCACCCCAACAATAAAATTTAAAAAAGAAAAAGAAAAAAAAAAGGAGATTCACTTTCTATCAACATGTGTTCTCAGCAAGGTTACTGGTTGACCATGTTGCTGGTAATAGGGCTTGAATTTAGGATTTTGCACTTCCTTGGCTTTCATGCCCACGGCTGGGACTCTGTCACCCAACCACATTTCCTACTCTGGGATATGCTAAATTTGGCCAACTTCAATGTTACTATTAACTCTTTTTCTTTTTTCTTTTCTTATCTATTATGGGACTTAAATTTTGGCCTGGCCACTGTCCCTGGGCTCTTCAGTTCAAGGCTAGTGCTTTAGCACAATGAGACACAGCACAACTTCTGGTTTTCTGGTGGTTAACTGGAGACAAGAGTCCCATGGACTTTTGTCTCCAGGCTGGCTTTGAACCATGGTCCTTAGGTGTCAGCCTCCAGAGTAGCTAGGATTACAGGTATGAGCCACCAGGGCCTGGCTTAACTCTACCATCTTGCCAGCTCTTGGGAATCACTGGTTTTTTCTTTACGAGGTCAGGAAAACAACCAAACTCCTCAGGTACATAGCTGCTTTCTTATGATGACCGATCTACCTACTTCTTGCTATCTCCTTGCCACAGGTCCCCTTTCTCTGTATCCCTCCCTGCCAGTCATGTGCCTCTGGAGGTGTTCATGTGGTTTCACTCCTCTATGCATTTGCACTTGGGTTCTCTGAAATGCCTCTTAGCCATATGCATGTGGCATGCCCAGTTGTATTTCTACAGTGTGATTAGCACCATCTCCATGTACAGCACTGATATAAGTCCCACCTGCCCTTTCAGACTGGATTGTGTTTTCTTTGCCTGGTCATTCTGAGCATGTCAGATTATGTGCTCTGTAGATCAACAATATCAAGCCAGGTGTGGATCACGCCTGTAATCCTAGCTTCAGGAGGCTGAGATCTGAGGATCATGGTTCAAAGCCAGCCTGGGCACAAGAGAACCTGAAACTCTTATCTCCAGTCAACCTCTAGAGAATGGGGAGTGGGGCATGAGCTGAAAAGCTCAGGGACAACACCTAGGACCAGGGGTAGGGCTGTAGCCTTGAGCTGATGAGCTCAGGGACAGCACCCAGGTGGAGTTCAAGCACCATGACCCCACTCATATATATATGTATATATACATATATATATAATTTCTTAGGACTTAGTGAGTTGCAAAAAAAATGGGGGATGATGCTGGGGTTTGAACTCAAGGCCTTTTTGTTTGCTAGGTGGATACTTTACCACTTGAGCCACAACTCTGGAAAGATGCAAAAATTTAAAGCTCCACCACAATACCTCTTGAATTAGAAGTTCTGAGAATGGGACCAGAAAGATGTTCAATCCCCAATGACATGCAGGTAAAATAAGTATCCTCCTCATTCCTTCCCAAACTCTGCAGGTGATTCTTATGATTCTAAAGTTTGAGAAGCATTGCTATAAGGGTCAAGAGTTATTCAATACTACTGGAATGCACTGAAAAACAATTAGAATACTTCTTAATGTAATTTTTAAAAAAATCCAGTCCTTCAAAACTTGGGCTTTTTATGAACTCAGGTTTCTACACATATAAAATAACCAATCATGTCAAAAATGTCCAAAGAGGCTGTATTTAATTGTTGGCTCACTGAAGAACATTTAACTTTCTCTTCTAAAAGGAAGATACAGATATTGAATTTCATTTTACAGGGCTTTACTTGTTATTTGTTTTTTGTTTTATAACTTCTTGAGATTCCTTAAAACTGAATTTGTATTATAATAACATTTGGATGGGAAATCTGGACCCATATCTTGCCTAAGACCACAGTGTAGTTTAGTGGGGGTAGGAAGGGTCTGGATTCAGCCTGAACAGACTCCAAATTTCAATCTGTTGCTCCATGTTCTTGTACCTGGAGGTTTATCCTAGAATTAACTTGAGGTAGACACCAGGGTGGGCTCTACTAAACACTCTACTTTGTGATGAGACAGTACAAAACTCCTTACCCCCTAACCCATCATTGCCTAAAGGACATTCTTATTGGGCCAGAAATGATTTGTTGGCTTTGTAACACGGGCGGTCTTTTTACATCTCCCTCTGTAGCGGCTGAAATCTTGGCTCACATCCAAATGCCCCACTTGGGTTTTGTTCAGGAAAGATTTCTTCCAGCTGCTTTATTTGTTCCACAATTACATGTGTGAGCTTCCAGAATGTGCAAGATCACAAGTCAAATGAAAGGCTTCAGTTCCCAGTTTGCATAAAGAGATAAAATTTGAAACCAAGGAAACAACAAAACTTGGGTAAATGAAGGGCTAAGTATAAATGAGACAATAGTATTCCCACTAAAAGGTCAGCACAGGCTAACATGCCGAAGGAAAACAGACCCCGTAGAGAAATCATGGGATTGTTGTACTGTATTTATGGCCAGTCATACTAGCAAAAGGGGGTTCTGGCTTCCCCTGAAGCATTTGCAACTTGAGAGCTTATAGAAATGAAAAGCACATTTGTACTTGACAAGAAAAAAAAAACTGAACAAATAGTAGAGGGCTCCTTGTTTGACGAGCTGGAAGAGTATACTTAAAAGTAAAATTAGGGCAACCATACGATGTTGAGACCATGACCCAAAGACTGCAGAATGATAGGAAGAGGTCAGCGTGAGAGGCCTTGGCATGGGCAGTTACCTGTGGCAGGTGGGAAAGGAGCTGAAGAATTTGCAGACCAAGAGCTACATGTCAAGGGCATGAGAGTAAGATAACCTTTAGTACGAAAGATGGAATGTTGGTTGGTGATATAGTCATAATGTTCAAGGTATACATGTGAAAACAGAATCAAGTAACGGGAGATGGGTAGAGTTGGGAGAGATGGGGGAGAATGATGGAGGAAGTAATATGAAGATGCATTGTATTCATACATTGATATGTTGGATTGAAAACCCTTTTTACAATGATAATTTACAAATAGGACGCTAAAAACAAACAAACAAAAAAACCCACAGAGAGTGCCAGATATTGGTGGATAATGCCTATAATCCTAGTTATGGAAGAGACTGAGAATCTGAGGATCATGGTTAGCCAGGGCAGAAAAGTCTGTGAGCTTCATATTTCCAATTAATAATCACAAAGCTAGAAGTAGAGCTATGGCTCCAGTAATAGAGCAATAGCCTTGAACAAAACAGCTAAGGCCAAGACCCTATGTTCAAACCCCAGGACAAGCACAAAGAAAGGGAGTGGGGGAGGAAGAAATGCGGGAGGGAATGAGGGAGGGAAAGAGTGTTTGCCAAATAATATCATCAAATGCCAAAAGAGACTTAGATTGTTTTTTTCAGTCTCCATAGAGACTGTCAAAAATTGCCAATGCCAACTATATTTCAAATCATCATGGCAGGGTATTGGGAAAAGTTTTCAATTAGCAATAATCACGCCTTGGATAAACGTCACTGGCTATGATACTACCACTGTGCAAAGCTGAGACTTAGATATTTTTTTAAACAAAAATCTGAGGTTAGTCCCATGAATGTCAACATACACACTGGAAAGTATTTACCGTGGATGGTTCTCTCTCATCACTTGGGCCAAACATATACAGTCACATTTTTTGACTGTGGAGAACACAGTGGTGCTATAACACAAATGGGACAAATGTTACACATAAGGAAAATCAAAGGCAAGAAAGCCTTCAGAAGACTGGGCATAAACAGTAAAGATGCTCCATCACAAGCAATCTGGACCAAGAGTCAACAGTTCATTTCAAAGTCTCTTTCCAAGGGGAAAATACAATATAGTCATGGAACCTGTTGGACCCCTTGGATCTCTCAGATCTCCCAGCTGCTAGAAATCCCCTGCTGCCACTTCACAGCTTCCAGCCAAAGGCAATGACCTTGCTCCTCCTGCTCAAGGTTATGCCCCTCTCCCTGGGATGTCTGGTCACATAGGAGAACAGGGCAAATTGCTGTAGTCTCTTATCTCTGAGCGAGTTTGGGTATTTAATTTTAAACTTAACACACACACACACACACACACACACACACACACACACACACACACATTTTTCTTTCCTCCTCTAGGATTTGGATCTGTGAAGACTTTGAGAGCTGGACAACTGAAAGCAGACCCCATTCTTCATCTTGCTTAGACACCTAAAATCCATGAGCTGGAACTTCTTATTTTGCTTTCTTTTAACCCTTAAAGACCACTAAAACATAATATAAATGGGGGATATCTCTGGATATTTGATTTCTGTCCCCAATCTTGAAAAGTTATCTGACTCACAGCTAAAGTAAAATCCATAATGACATAAATTTATCAGTCATGTTCAGTCATGTTAAATATGCTTGCAGTGTATATGCACATGATGGCTGTCCATTCCAAGTCTACACCCAGTATACAACTAGAGTTCTGGACCCAGTAAACAATCATCCCCAGGTTTTATCTTCCCTCTTGTCCCTGATAGCCGCCATTCAGCTTCCAGTCTCCAGGAATTTGACTGTTCTAGGAACCTTGCTTTAGTGAGTCATCTGTTAACTCTTCCCCAAACCTCCCAAGTTAACGTTTATAGAAGAAAGCAGCTGTCTTTGACACTTATGTTCCATCTGCTTGCCTAAGAGTTAAATACAATTTATGATCATCAAAATAACAAGTTCAACTGATTATAAGTAGATGGGGAATAAACACCAACAAGAAACATAAACAGGTTTAGGTTGGGATAGAAATGCATATGAGTCACAAATATTCAGTTTGTTGTGAATATTCTCTAGAGAGCCTGGCACAGGAGCTGGAAGCTCCCTTTAATGTGGGGACTAATCAAGAACTCTTCTCTTGTATATAAAATGCCACCAGTATTTAATGTAGCCTGGCAAGGTGCCAGGCTGCATGCTGTCATAGTATGTATGTAAACTATACAGTAAGATGAGACAACTGTGTCATAACCACATTTTCTTTCTTTTTTTGTTGGTTTTGGGCTTGAACACAGGACCTGGGCATTGTCCCTGAGCTTTTCTGCTCAAGGCTAGCCACAGCTCCACTTCCAGTTTTTGAGTAGTTATTGAAGATAAGAGTCTCATGGGGTCTTTTCTGTCCTGGCTAGCTTTGAACCACAATCTTCAGATCTCAACCTCCTGAATAGCTAGGATTATAGAAATGAGCCACTGGCACCCAGATACTCAATATTCAACTTTCTTCCCCTCCCTCCCTCTCCCTCTCCCTCTCCCTCTCCCTCTCCCTCTCCCTCTCCCTCTCTCTCTCTCTCTCTCTCTCTCTCTCTTTCTCTCTCTCCCCTTTCTTTCTCCTTCCTTCTTTCCTTCCTTCCTTTCTTCCTTCCTTCCCTCCTTCCTTCCTCCCCGCTCCCCTCCCACACTTTTTTTTGTCGATTGTAGGGCCTGAACTCTGGGCCTTGGTACTGTCCCTGAGCTCATCAGCTCAAAGCTACCACTTGAGCCACAACACCACTTCTGGTTTTCTGGTGGTTAACTGAACATAAAGAGTCTCATGGACTCTCTGCCCAGGCTGGCTTTGAACTGCGATCCTCAGCTCTCAGTCTCCTGAGTAGCTAATATTACAGGCATGAGCCACCAGTGCTGCCCATTTTCTTTTAAGAGACAGTGTGTTACTATGCTGTGCAGGCCCAAGTAATCCCCTGGCATTGGCCTTCTACATAGTTGGCACAACAGACAGCAGCTACCTTGCCCAGACTCATTTCATATATAGTACACCTAAACAGGGATTATCCAAGGTGACACTAAGAAGGGTCCAGCTAAAGTTTCCAACTCAGTGAGACTCCAAAGCTTGTCTCCACTTTACCTGCCACATTGATTACTGAAATGAGTATTAAAAAAAGTCTCACAAGAATAAAAATGCAAAATTGAGTCTTTGTTTTCCATTAGCATTATACAAAATGACAAAATATGTCACAGCTAGTGTTTTTGTTAAAAGATGAATTTCACACACAATGGATGCACTTAAATCCTCACAACAGAGTGTAGGTTGTATAGTCTGCAATTGTTATTTGTTTACACAAGAATGATTTTAGCTAATTAAAGTCAGAATAGTGAGGCGATATTTGTAAAGAAGAACTGAAGTCAGACGTCTTAATTATGCTCTCAGAGTAGCATACGAAAGAGGATAAGCTACAAATAAAAAACAGGAACTTTCAGACTGCAATAGAAGCTAAATGTGTTACATCTTAAGATAACTGAATAGACACAGAGGCAGAGAGAAAATTTTAAATAATTCAAAGTGAGAAAGCAAGTGACTAGTTGGAAAGATCGCAGGACAACAATCTGTGGAAACATCCATGGCAAAGCCAAACTCCAATTCTATTAGAAAATGAAGCATGAAGCCCAGTGTCACTGGCACACACCTGTAATCCTAGCTATTCAGGACTGAGACGTAAGGACCGCGGTTCAAAGCCAGCTGGTGCAGGACAATCTGTGAGACTTAAATCTTCAACGAAAACTATTGAAAAAGCCAGAAGTGGAGCTGTAGCTCAAGTGCTGAGTGCTAGCCTTGAGCAAAAAAAATCTCAGGGACAGCTTTCAGACCCAGAGTTTAAGCCTCAGGCCTGGTACAAAAACAATAAAATAAAGCATTATCTATGAGGGTTTGATTACAGAAATGAATACTCTCCAAATAACAAAAAATTAATGCATGAATGTGTGGTTGGCTATTCAAAAGAAATATAAATGAGATTTCAAAAACAGATGTGGACAATTGAGAGGCAGGCATTAACACTGCCGTATTTAACCAGAAACAAGTTCTGTGGAGTCACCTAAAGGAGCCATGGGCAGAAACCCTCAAGATAAAGGACTAGCCAGAGGTCACTCATCATTCCCTCCTATCCAGGACGCAAGATACGAAAACAGCAGCAGAAATCCCAAGAGGGCAGCTCGCAACCAGGAAAAGGCTGCCTGCATCTTCCAGTTCCTTTCTCCATCAATGTTCCATGAACTAACATCATCAAGCACCATCTGTGCTCATCAGACTTTCATCACTGTGACAACTACCTGAGGGAAACAAATTAAAAAAAAGGAAGACAAAAGGCTGGGAATATGGCTTAGGGGAGGTGTTCTTGCCTAGCATGCATGAAGCCCTGGGTTCGATTCCTCGGTACCACATACACAGAAAAGGCCAGAAGTGGTACTGTGGCTCCAAGGTGGTAGAGTGCTACCACCTTGAGCAAGAGAAGCTCAGGGACAGTGCCCAGGCCCTGGGGTCAAGCCAAAGGATTGGCAAAAAAAAAAAAAAAAAAAAAAAAAAAGAAGACATTTACTCTGGTTCATGGTTTCTGAGGTTTCAGTTCATGATTAGCTACTGGGCCCATCATTCTAGGCCATGCTGACCAAGAACAATGTCATGGCAGGGAGGGCATGGCAGCCAAGACGTAGAGATATAGAGATGGGTAGATAGATAAATAGATAGAATTAGAGAGAGAGAGAGAGAGAGAGAGAGAGAGAGAGAGAGAGAGAGAGAGAGAGAGAGAGAGAGAGATGATAGAAACAGATGCAGAGAGAGAAATGAAGAGAAATGAAAAGAGAGGGTGGAGACACATGGAGAGAGAGAAAAGGACAGTGAAATGGGGAGATGAGAGGTGAGGAAGTAGGCAAGGAGAAAAGTGTGGAGAGATGTAAGGGGAAATAGAGATAAAGAAAGGGAGAGAGGGAGAGAAGGATGTGAGGCTGAGTGGGTGTAGGGTTAGATACCTTTCCAAAATGATTTACTCCCTCCAACTAGGCTCTTACCCCTCATCTCTCACCACCTCACAATAACGCCATCAAATAATGAATCCATTAATAGATGAATTCACTGATTATGTCAGAGCCCTCATAATCTAATCACCTTTCAATGATTGGATCAACTGGGATCCAAATCTTCATTGTTTGAGTCTTTCGGAGGTCCCTTCCCATCTACACCATAACACAGGCCTAAGACACTGACCCTAAGATCTTGGACAGACTTTTACAATGGAATCTTCTGACCTCGAAACTCTATGGTACAGAATATCTCTGACTTCTCTACACTTAAAATACACCTGCCACTTTGTCATTACCTCCAGCCCTATACCTGCTCCTCCCTCTGTGTCCCTTCTCATACTCAATGAAGTTACCATTCACTCAGGCACACACCAGAGGCCTAGGATTCATCCTCAACTCTGCCATGTCCCTCTTGTCCTACTCTGCATCCACAAAGGACTATGGAGGCAGACAGAAAGCATCACTGAACACATCTGCTTTTCATTTGGGGTCTGGATTCTAACATAAGACTTTTTTTCCCCTTTTTTATTGTGATGAGGAGTTCCCAGGAGTTCGGGCAAAGGGACTGACATAAAATCTCATTTATTGAGCTCCCACTTTAAATCTAAATACCATGTTCAATTTCCAAGGTAGAATACTTAGAAAAATAATAGGTGGTTTTTTTTTCCTCCGTTGGTCTTTTAAACATTAGGAAATTGTAGTATGTTGTTTAGAGAAAGAGGAACACTAAATAATGCCCAAAATTCTTCTTTGTTGGTAAATATAATTGTCCAGTGTTTTTTTTTCCCCTTTTCATAAAAAAATGATGGTCTGGAGGTCTGACTCAGCAGCAGAGCACTTACCTAGCAATCATGGTAGCCTGACTTCAAACCTCAGTACTACAAAGAAGAACAAAAAAATCTACCTGTCTATCTATCTCTCTATCTATCTATCTATCTATCTATCTATCTATCTATCTATCTAAAACAAAACATGACGTTAAGGGCTATTTATCCATCTGTCTATGTCTCTCTCTCTCTCTCTCTCTCTCTCTCTCTCTCTCTCTCTCTCTCTCTCTCTCTCTCTCTCTCTCTCTCCATATGTGTGTGTGTGTGTATAACCTGTCTACCCACTGATCAACAGATGTATTATTTGATTGTGCCATTTGACTGACATCTCCCCATTTCCTCTTATACCCCTTCCCATTTCTGATATCCCTTGTTTTATTCTCTCTAAATATTTGACTTCTTCATTTTTTTTTAAGATTCCACATATAAGTGGGATGTCATAACTTTCTTTCTGTGAATGGCCTATCTCACCTAGCAAGCTCATTCACATTGTAGAAAATGGCAGAATCACCTTCTTTTTGTAAGGTTTAATACTTTTCCTTCTGTGGACATACACACCACAGTTTATTTTCTATCAGTGGGGATTTAAGTGGTGATAACGTACTGTGAGTGATGCTGCAATGAACATGGGAACATATTGCTGGTGATATGATGATTTCATTTCCTGTGAGAATACAGTCTTCTTGAATTTTCTCTACCTTTCTCCGGACTGTTTTACACATGGTTGCATCACCCTACATTTCCTTCAACAGTGCAAAGATTTTCTCTTCTTTACGCCATCACCATAGACTTTTTTACAACAGCCCCCCTAATGGGTGAGTGGTTCTAATTTGTATTTCTCTGACATCTTTCTATAGATGTGGTGGTCATTTTATGACCTTTTCGCAAACAAGTCTAGTCTACTCCTTTGCCCATTTCATTTGTTTTTCTACTCCTGTGTTGTAGATGTTCTTTGCAATTTTGGATCCATCAGCTCTATGTTTTGCAGCTTTAATTTCACGACCCTTTGAGCCAATCAACAGGCTTCCTTTTGATAGTCTCTTTGTTTTTTGTTTTGTTTTGTCAGTCCTGGGGCTTGAACTCAGGGCCTGAGCACTGTCCTTGGGCTTTCTCAAGGCTAGTGCTCTACCACTTAAGCCACAGCACCACCTCCAGCTTTTTCAATGTATGTGGTACCAAGGAATCAAACCTGGGTTTTCATGCATGCTAGGCAAGCACTCTACCACTAGGCCAAACTCCCGGCTCCTTTTTAGTCTCTTAAACTGTAGTGATGCATTCTGGGCAAATCCAGAAATGCCTCCTAAGTAATCTTTCCAGTTTGAGATCTACAAGGTTGGGGCTTTCCTCCCAACCATTCTTTCCTAGTCTTGCAGCATCTGAGTTGAGATAGCAAAGACGGACATGGTTTGACTCCAAAACTTACTTGTTATGGGAATGCAGTCAGGGCACCACGTCTCTCTCTGTTAGTTTACGTACAGAGGAAAAGAATAAGGTAACGCTGTTGACATGTGGGCTTCTTAAATTCAAGAGCAAATGATACTGATAAATGAGGGGTCAGGTATTGCCCTGGGCACCTGAAATTCCAAGAGGCAAATCATAGTTCTGCCCAAGTAAGGCAGTGCTGTAACAACATGACAGGATACACATTAGGATCAAGTTGCATGAAACCAGACAGGTTGACGGGACTGGAGGTTCAGGCAAGAACCAAAATGAAACAGGTGTGTAAAAACACCAGACGGATGCCTGGTTCACTTAAAACTCATCTTTTGGTTGATTTCTTTGCCACCTCCCTTCCCCAGCCCCAGGGTTTACAGCTGCTTGTCAATGACCTGGTCTTTCTCTTGTGTCTCTGAAAGCTCATATTTCATATTGACAATGAAATAGCTGATGGTCCCAGGTTCCTTTTCTTTTCTTTCCTTTTTTTCTTTTTTGTAGAAACTCTAGTTTACCTGTGAGACATTGACTTTGCAGATTCAGCATTCCTGGTGCCTGCTCTTATAATCATACAAATAAGAATCTTATGCAATTGATACTCATGGACTCATCTGGAAGTTGCATAGATTGCTTAAGCACCCCTCCACCCCCGCCCACCATGCTCCTTCATTAAGAAAGTTTCACAGAGAGACTAAGTCCTGAATTGTAGTCTAGACAGGAAAAGTTTGTAGTCTGGAACACAGACAGAAAAAAAATGACATCTTTTGATTCTAACACTTCATATATTTTACCACTGTAGCTCATTATCTTATACAAGAGAATAAAAATGAAGTAGACACTAGAAATAAGAAAGTGGAAACCAGAAAGTCTGGTATATAGTTTCTCTTCACGGATAAGAAAGTAAACAAATGACTTAGATCACAGATGCTTTGGCTCCTTGGTCAGAACAACTGAGGTAGAGGACAGTATTTTATGTTAGAATTTTTAGAGGGCTTAAACTATGTCCAGAGATTCTTCTTTTAAACAAAGAAATAAGCAGTCTTACAGAGGAGTTGTCATTTAACAAAGCAATCTATGAATATGTTTCAATATCACTCTGTCCCTCCCAAATCCACCAATTCTTCAATTTTCTTTTTCTTTTTTTCTTTCTTTTTTTTTTTTTTTTTTTTTTTTACTAGTCCTGGCTTGAGCTCAGGGCCTGAGCACTGTCCTTGGGCTTTCTCAAGGCTAGAGCTCTACCACTTGAGCCTCAGCACCACTTCCAGCTTTTTTTCTATGTATGTGGTACCGAGGAATTGAACCCAGGTCATGGTGCATGCTAGGCAAGCACTCTACCACTAGGCCAAACTCCTGCCCGCCTTTAATTTTCTTAATGTTGTAGGGTATGCACTGAATTTTATGATTGTATTCCCCCAACTTCCTCTCTTCATTCATCTATCCTCCTGATCCTCTCACTTTTCAGTATGTTTCCTAGAGTTTATTTTGTTGGAATGTGACTTCACTTTTTTAAAGAATTACATCATCTGAGTTTTCTCCTTCATCTACCATAGTTCAGATACTAGATTTGTATTCACTTGCATACCACCCTAGAGTGTCTGCTTACATGTTTCTAAGTTAATTCTAGCTTTCACTTCCCCGTATAAAGAAATAGATTCTTCTTTTTTTAATTTTAATTTTTAAATTTTGGGGCGTGAACTCGGAGCCTGGGCACTGTCTCTGAGTTCTTTTGCTCAAGGCTATCACTCTACCACTTTGAGCCACAGCATCACTTCTGGTTTTCTGGTGTCTAACTGGAGATAAAAGTCTTATGGACTATCCTGTCCAGGCTGGCTTTGAACCATGGTCCTTAGATCTTAGCCTCCTGAATAGCTAGGATTATAAGTGTGTACCACTGGTATCCAGCTGAGAAATGTCTCATTATGCTCTTCCCTTAAGAGGAATCTACTTACATGCCTAAATGTGGCCACAGGACTTCCCCAAGGCTATCTCTTCTAGATCACTTGCCTTTTGGAGAAACTAACTCACCAGGCTATGAAGACAACTAAATAGCCCAACAAGCAGGCCATGTGGTAAGAGACCAAGGTCAACCCGCCATGTATCAGAGGCTAATCCTCCAGCCCCTGGCATGCCTGAGAGACATGAACTAGAATGATTGGACTCAGCACTCCCAGATCCCAGTCCTTCAGATACATGGGAGATACTCAATGCGCATTATTTTAACTAACTAAGGAGCAAACAATTTGTTACTCACTGATAGCTAACTAAGACACAGGCTAGGAAGGTATCAGCCATAAGACTTTTGTATTCTCTCAAAAAACAGTTCTTTTAGCCAGGAATCAGTGGCTCATGTATGTCTATAATTCTAGATACTCAAGAGGCTAAGATAGAACAATCAGGGATCACAGCCAGCCAAAATAAGACAAAACTAAGAGACTCTTATCTCTAATCAACCATCAAAAAGCTGAAAGTAGAAATGTGGTTCGAATGGTAGAGTACCAACGTGGAGTGAAAAAGCTAACTAAATGCCAGGCCCTGAGTTCAGGCCCCACTACACAGAAAAATACAGTATGCATAGCTATGAAATGGAAGATACACTGTGACCCCATCTCAAATAGACTGGATTCACATAACAAAGAGTATCTTTTTCTTAAGCAGCAGTTTCAAACAAGGTCAATGGCGAGTTGTGAAACGACCCAAGTAACTTCTCAGAGAGCTAGAAAAACGAGGAAAGCAGTAATAGCTATAATTATTTGAATAGCATCCGAATTGTTTTACTAGAAGTAATGGCTTGAACAGCTAAGCAATTCATTTCCTTTATTTTAAAAAACATAATTTTATCTGGATGGTGAGGATTATTCTTTAAAGGTGTTAAATCTGTAAACGAAAGAAAGGGTATTTTATTCATAAATCCTTCATGCATATCTAATTACTGCCAGAAATTAGCTTAGGCCCAGAGAAGATGACAGAGATGATTCTGGATCCTTCAGGAACTCCCAGAGGAAACCGGTACTTCTCATACAGCCATGACCAATGTATGTTTAAAAATATGGCTGCACAGGCCTATTTCTAGGTGGGTGAACATCAGATCTGGGGAAAGTGGCATCTGGGTGTTTGTGATGCTAAAATCATAACTGATTCTGAAGCTTCATCAGAGAGCCGGCAAGGAGGTCGACACCACAAGAGAAGCCCTTTATTCTCCCATCCATTCTTACTGAGCACCCAACCAAGATCAGCAGTTCTAGCTATTGAGAATACTACTCTATGCCAAAAACAAAACAAAACAAAACAAAGAAACAAACAAACAAAAAAAAACAACCCCACCAGGTCAGACTACGACAAAGGAAGGTGTACAGGTAAGGGCCACCCCAGTACATCATGTGTTGGCTTGATTAGTAAATGGATTAGTCATAGATTCTAAGATTTCTTTTTCTTTGAAAGAAATCAAATTGCCCCTCTACTACAGCCTTCCTATTTCATAGCTGAGAACTCTAGAAGCTGGCCTTCTACAGCCACACGGTGAAGAAGAGAACTGAACTTAGGTTCTGTCAATCCTGTTCTAATGGGCTTTTTCCTTGGTTTATTCCTCTTAGGTCTAAAAGATGTCTTTAAGAACCAGGACAAGGCCAAAGTATATTTCTCAATCGATTCTAGAAAGCTTGTGTCATTACTACAGGCTACTATCTCAGGGCCCATCAATCTAGGGCTTTTTTTTTTTTGAAAAGATATAATCAACTGAGAAAAAAATAAGGCAGATATGAAAAATGAAAAATGCCTTTGAAGCGACTGTAGTTGTTACTGTTGGAAAACGTTTGAATTTCAAGTCTAGTAGGCATAAAATAAGCTCAGAGAAAACACCAGTTTTGGAATCTGAATCAATGACCTAGAAATAAATCTCACAGAAGGATAAATGAAATTTTGAAAAGAGTAGAATCAAAGGACATCAAAATGTTATTTCCAAATGGTTTGTAAAAATAATGTTTTTGTGCTACAGTGGAGAAACAAGTACATTTTAAATCTACAGGTATTAATAATATACTGGCATTTTGTTACATGACGCTAGTCACTTGAGGACTGAATTTTCTTGAATGGGGTTTATTACTAGAAATGCCTGAGGATCTTAAGCTAATACAAATTCTGTTTCCTCAGAGCTTTTTTACCCCTATCCGGGACCACTTCAACCACCCTCTGAAATTTTTCAAAGGACAGCATTTTCTTCTTTTCCTATGGAAAACTAAGCTTCCACGTCTTATCTCTTGATCTCTGTTTTTCCTGTCATGCACAACACTTCTCTTTCCATTGTTTCCACAGAATAGGAATTTCAAGGCTCTTCTCTGACTTTGTCTCATCTTCCTCCCACTTAATCACTGACATCCTCTGAAGGCTCTGTCTATTACCTTCTCCTTCCAATTACCTACTGATACCAATATGGCACCCTGACTAACTGCTGATGCTTTCCTTCTTGGAATATAAGTCTCTTTACATTGCTCCTCGATATTAAATCAACTTTAGAGACATTCAGTAGTTGCTGTGTCAATGCTTGTAAGATTTGGACTTCTCTGCATGTGTCTACCTCCTTTACAAACCCAGCAATCAGACATGATCAATTAGACCTTGGCCGGTTACAACAGTTTCTTTTGAACCAGCCTCTTCAGGCCCAGCCCTCTCTGGCAGCCTGCAACAGACAGGAATCTTTCTCACCATGTCACTTCATTGCCTAAAACCCAGGACATGCCCTTTTTAGTCCATCTCCCCCTAACTCTTCCCTAGAACAGCTTTTCCCCTTGTAAGTCAGGTATTCCCAAGGTTTAGCACCACAAAATTCTTCCTTGGAGGATGCCTTCCCAGCCTGATCTCCTTCTACAGTGGATTCTCCCTTCCCCAACAAGTCACACCTAGAGCCCCCCCCACTTTTGCAGAGGCTAGGATAATGCAGGAGAAGGGGGGAGCAAGAGAAGAATCTCTATAGACGTCTGCGGGTAAACAGAACAGCATCAGACCATAGGTCTGCCAAGGATGAATTTTAACTATATACAGATTGAGAGGAAAAGACAAAGCACATCTCATCTCAACCACAATTTCTTAAACAGGAATAACAGAAATGGATACTGAAAGCATCTTTTTCTTAAATCACAAAATTCACAGACAAAATCCTTGATGCATTTTTTTGGGGGGGGGGTAGATTTCTCTTCTTTAATGCTCTGCCTAGATCTTATCATTCTGAACATAAACATGTCTTTTGGCATCCGAGAAGCTAAGGATTGATGACAATGGGAAGACTCAATATGTGAAGGATGAACTGTGTCCAGAAAACCGTGGGTCAGAAAGATATTTTCTAAATGGGAAATGAATTCTGACAGGAAGCTGCCTACTGGGAAATGAAGAAAGGCTCTGAAAAGCTAGTAATCATGATCAAATTTTAGTTTTGTGGACCAGTGGAAAAATACATGTGGAATCTACAATATATAAGTGATTTGGAAAAGAACTTCATTATGCAGAACCCCAGAATCTCTTAAAATCTGAGCCGTCACATCATCATCAACATGCTAAAGTGTCCCATAACTGTCTTATAACATAATTGATATTCAAGGACTTTGCTAGACTTGTAAATCTTATCTCTTCCACATCAAGGTTAGCTTCTGGCTAGGTAAAACTAGCAGAAAGGCGCTATGGGAATTGGGCAAAAGCTCATGTAAGGAGTCAGGAGGCGGGGAATTCCAAGATACTCCAGCACTTTCTTGGGCATCTGCAAAGCCCCTACAAAACCTCTGGTGTATAGCTTACAGGAAGAGGGTGATGGTAATGGAAAGACAAGGAAGGACAGCAATAAACAACACTGTCTAGGGGTAATCCAGAAATATTGGAACTGTAGATTTATAAGAGGAACACAAGGACAAAATCATAGAACACTAAGCAAAATACCCTTATACCCTCACTGCCAGGGATAGCAAGCCAAAAGAGAAAAACAAAGCTCTCTTAGGAGACCCTACAGGGATACAAACGGGCCTTCTGCAAAGTCAAAGCATAAGACTGGATTGCTATATCCTGTTCAGCAAGCAGAGGTTGGAGAAGGAGCCCCAGGCACTCCTAAACATCTTGGGAGAAGATTTATGGGCAGATTTCGTAGCCAGAGAGGGCAAAAGAGCCCACATTTTTGTTAACTTCAAATCCTAGAGGCTTCCCTCCCCTATTAGGTGGGCAGAGAATTGCCTTGGAAGTCAATGAGGACCCCGAAAATTGGTAGCAATTTGGACTCTGACTCATGGATACAGAACTATGTAGACAGGAAGTGCAGGGCACGAGCCAGAAGCCACCCTGCCTTAGTGAGGACTTGGAAAAGCCAAAAAAACAGAAGTTCAATACTGTAGAAGGGACCCACCATGGGCCACATCAGGGGGCTTGGAGGCAGTCCAGGGCCAGCCAGCCAAGGAGGAAAATATCTGCTGTGCTGGTGGGCCTCAGCCTACACAAAGCCTTTTGTGACTTCATAGAACATTTATTTTGAAAATCATTGCCAATGTCCTTATCTTAAAGCATTTCCCCTGTCTTTTGCAGCCATCACTTCAGAGTTTCAAGTTTCGCATCAAAGGTCTTCCATTTATTTATTTAGTTAGTTAGTTGTGAAGCTTGAACTCTGGGCTCTAGGTGCTGTCTCTGAAGTCTTCAGCTTAAGTTTACCACCCTACCACTTGAGCCACAGTGTCAGTTCTGATTTTCTAGTGGTTAATTGGAGTCTCACAGACTTTCAGGCTGGCTTTGAACCTTGATCCTCAGATCTCAGCTTCCTGAGTAGCTAGGATTATAGGCATGAGCCACTGATGCCAGCCTTTCATTTATTTTTGAATTAATGGTGTATATAGGGTGAGAAAGAGGGATCTAGTTACAGTTTTCTACATGTAGGCATCTAGTTTTCCCAGCACCGTTGGGATTTTGTCTTTTCTCCCCACTCATATTTTGTGCTATCGTTGAGAATCAGATGGTTGTAGTAGAGGGGACACAGGTCTAGATCTTCTATTCTCTTCTCTTGGTCTACATGCCTGGTTTCTGAGCTGCTCAGTTTTTGTTATGATAGCATAGTTTGGCATAGTTTGAGGCCAGGTGCTGTCATTCTTCCAGCATTGCTGACTTTGCTCAGGACTACTTTGGCTACTGGGCCTCTTTGTTCTTCTAATTTTAGATTTTTTTGTTTGTTTCTATGAAAAATGTCATTGGAGAAGACTGCATTAAATCTGTAGGTTGATTCTAGTAATATGGACATTTTCACAGAATCAATTCTGCCAAATTAAGTACATACATGAGAGATCTTCCATCTTTTAGTGCTTTCTTCATCCCATCCATTCCACCCTTTGGTTAGGGTTATTTTTAGGTTTTTAGTCCTAAATCCATTTAGATATTAAAAAAGCCCAACAACTCAATGTAAGTAATATCAACTAAGAAGTCTTCCAACTCAATCTTAATCAAGTTCAGTTTTCTGAAATTCATAGAGCCATATTAACTCTACCAAGCTAAAAGACAACAGTAATAGATGGATATGGTAGCTCACACTTGTAACCTTAACTACTCAGGAGGCTGAGAGCTGAGAATCATGGTTGGAAGTCAACCCTGGCAGGAAAGGCTATGAGACGCTTCTCTCCAGCAAAAAAAAAGCCTATATTGGTGGTGTGGCTCAAGTGGTAAAGTGCCAGCTTTAAGAGGAAAACAAAATAAGCCAAATGAAAGTGCGAGGCCTGAGTTCAAGTCCCAGTTATTGGCACCAAAAACTAAGAGGAAAAAAAAAAGACAGCAACAATTTCCACCATATCAATGCAAACTAGAAACCTAGTAGACAGAACTGGGGTCTATATGAATTTCCAATAGGAAATAACATTTCCTAGGAAATATTATTCAAGAAGGAAAATGTTGGACTTAAACAACATGTCCTAATAATCATTTAGGTTAAATACGAAGAAAAAGCAAACCTGGGATGTTCTTCTTTAGCTGCTAATCCTCTGGAGTCCTATCCTCCTCTCCAACCTCCAAGTACTTCTTCCCTTTTCTGAACTCCTCATTATTCCCTGACCTGCCAGCACTGGGACTGAGTAACCTGCTGCTATTTACTTTCCATGTATTTGTTCTTCTGCTCCCTGGGGAAGGGAAAGGAAGCATGCATGATATGGATGCTTGCTGATAAGACATACAGGCTTGCATGTGTTATGACCTCTGGTGATATTAACAAATATGGTTGACTGAGGGGCTGGGAGTTTGGCCTAATGGTAAGAGTGCTTGCCTAGCATGCACAAAGACCCAGGCTCTATTCCTCAGCACCCCACATACATAGAAAAAGCCAGAAGTGCTGCTGTGGCTCAAGTGGTAGAATGCTAGCCTTGAGAAAGCCCAAGAACAATTCTAAGGCCCTGAGCTCAAGCCACAGGACTGGCAAAAAAAATATGGTTGACTGAGAAGAATATGGTTGATTGAGAAGAAGAAACCTAGGATTCAAATTTCTAATTGATGTATTACTTGATTTGGGAATAATTCTAAGGCAATAAGTCTTTTATTATTTATATAAGTAAAAGGGAAAAAAAACAACATTCTCATCTAAAGAACTGAGAGCTTTATTCTGAATTCTAAAAGTTCTGTAAACTTACAGTTAATAGAGTAAAAAAAATGTCAAATTTTCCTTTAATAACTTCCTTATTTGTTGCTTCTTCCTTTGCTAAATTCCAGTCTCTGAAATTATTCTAACACATCTAATGAAGAATAGTGAGTGAGAGGGGGGAGGCAGTTGTGGGTCCCAAACTCAGGGCCTGAGCGCTGTCCCTGAACTTCTTTTTGCTCAAAGTTGATATTCTACTTCTTTACTTCTGGCCTTTGGGTGGTTAATTGGAGATAAGAGTCTCATGGACTTTCCTGCTGAGTTGGTTTCAAACCAAGATCCTCAGATCTTAGCCTTCTGAGTAGCTAGGATTACAGGTGTGAATGACAGGTACCTGGCTAATTTTTAATAATTAGTTCTACACATTGCATAATTGTTCTAAATCAACAATCAAGACCTATGTTTTTGTTGAATTCCATCCCATACCTCAATATTCACTCTACTCTATATTTCCCAGACTCCAGATTCGTTGCCACAGGAAAGTCACAGACAAAAGTCGCTGGACAGTGAGGTCACACAGCAATGAGTGCCTCTATGAATGAGAGTCACAGGCAAGGCTGGCGTAGGGAGCAAACGTTTCGGAGACTCCTGAAAACAATACATTTCCCAACCTGTTGCTGGTGCCCATTTCCTTTTTTCTTTTCTTTTCTTTTCTGTGATCCTCAGATCTCAGCCTCCTGAATAGCCAGGATTACAGGCATGAGCTACCAGCACCCAGCTCATTCTTTTAAAATAAAGAGCAATAAGGTTCAAATCATAACCAGCATTGCTTATGGGCTTCCCTACAACCTGCTGTAGATGGACGAGGACCTTCCCTTTGTTCTTGGCTTCTGGGACCCCATGATTTAGGAGGGAAAGTGACCCCATCCAGGGCTCCAGGGGTGTGTCTGCCAATTGGCAGGATGCTACCACCTTGCCCTTCCTGACTGGCTCTGAGATTATTGGGCATTCCTGACTCTAATCACTGGTTGAGAGATATCTCACCACATAAGACAGAAAGCCTGGAACTTCTGACCTTCTGGAGCAAGGTGCTCTCATCTCAGGTTGATGAAGTTGAGGGACAGATGCTCTGGAGCTGCTGGAATCTGGTCATCAATCCTAAGCAGAGTCAGCCCAGATCACAGCCAGCACAGGACGAGGATGAGGCTGAAAGGAACTGTGATGTGGAGCCGGAAGCCTCTTGAAATCACCCGGTGCCACTCCTACCTCTGGATTGGTCCAGCTGTGAGTCAACCAAGTCCTTTACCATTTCATGCAACTGAAGTTAAATCAGACATGTGTTGTGGCTATATCTTGTTAGCATGTAGTCTTTTCCAGGACCTCATGTTTAGAAATGTACAAGAAAAAAGCTGAAAAAGCAGGTTGGCTTAGCGAGTGATCTCAAAAGGAACACACCGCTCCTAGGGCTGTTCTGCCTCTATAGTGACACTGCAGCTTACAGAACTACCTTTACTTTTTCTTGAGATAGGATAGTCTCAAGCTCATGTATTCCAGGCTGGCCTCAACCTATGCTCCTCCTGCCTCTGCCTTCTATAGTGCTGGGATTATAAGTGTGGCTGTTTGGCTTAGCTTCACTCTTTTGATCTATGTGCTGAATAATTATTTTTGCTAGACTTAATAAGCATTCATTTTCAATAACTCATGTGAATTAAGGAACTTCCAGTCAAGCACATATTAGTATGATTTAGTTAAATCCAATACTTCCCTGCTAACATCTGAGATCAGCTCGACTGAGGAATGAGAGTTTCAATGGGTTGGGGAAAAGGGAAGAAGCTGCTCATAGCTTTTGTGTAGTACTAGGGTTTAAATTCAGAGCCTGGAGCTCTTCCTTGGCTTTTTCACTTAAGGATGGTAATTTACCACTTGAGCCATATCACTTTTGGTTTTTTGTTGGTTAAATGGAGATAAGAGTCATACAGACCTTTTGGTCCAGGCTGGCTTCATACTGTGATCCAGTATCTGGAACAGCTAGTAGTTTTGATGTCATGTGTTACAAACAAGATCCTGGGAATCTCTGGGACAGAAGACTGATGCAAATGTAGAAAGCAGGAGAAATCAGTCACACTAAGTTACACATAAACTGCATGAGGCTTCAAGATGCCTTTGGGCTAGCCTGGGGAACTAAGTGTCATCTGTATCACTTCAAGACATTTCAGTCTAGATCCCAGATTCAACCTCCCTAACATCTGGAAACCAGTCAACTCTTAAGTGAAAACTTCTTCCTTTGTTCCTTCTAAAGAGGGAAACGCTGAACTAGCCCCTAGTAAGTGTGCAGTACCTGTTTGATTATGTATCAACAGTGTGCATCCAATCACCAAATCAAAAAAAAATATGTCCCCTGAAGAGCAACTCTGGCACAACCCAAAGGACAAGGCACAAGAAAGACTTCCTGTGGGGCCGGGAGTTTGGCCTAGTGGTAGAGTGCTTGCCTAGCATGCACGAAGACCTGGGTTCAATCCCTTGGTACCACATACTTAGAAAAAGCCAGAAGTGGTGCTGAGGCTCAAGTGGTAGAGCTCTAGCCTTGAGAAAAATCCAAGGACAGTGGTCAGGCCCTGACCTAAGCCCAAGACTGGCAAAAAAAAAAAAAGTCTCAGAATGGGCTGGGAGTTTGGCCTAGTGGTTAAAGTGCTTGCCTTGCATGCACGAAGACCCGAGTTCAATTCCTTGGTATCACATACATACAAAAAGCTGGAAGTGGTGCTGAGGCTCAAGTGGTAGAGCTCTAGCCTTGAGAAAGTCCAAGGACAGGGCTCAGGCCCTGAGCTCAAGCCCAGGACTGGCAAAAAAAAAAAAAAAAGAAAGACTTCCTGTGATTCTTTGCCAAGCCATGATGTGGTTTTCGAGTTGGAGTGGTAGGCAATTCAAATCAAGAATTATATTTCATCTTGTAATATCTATGAGAGTTTGATGCCCAACAAGTTTATATAAAGACACACACACACACACACACACACACACACATTCTAAAAGCAGAGGTGTTTTGATTTGCTATCCAACCAAACATCAAAGTAAGGTGTTTGCAAGTAGGTATCAAGATAAAGTGCTCCAGGGAGTTAGACAACAATCCTGCTAAACACTCTTATAAAAGCACTGTAACCAGGTACCCCTGGAGCACTGAGGGAAATGTTGCTGGGTGGCTGAATCTCAGGGTGGCCTGGGAGAAGCTCCCTCCTATACTTTCTCCTCAGGGCTCTGGAAGTTAGAAGGAAGTATTTGGGCTTTTTTTCCCCCTCCCCTTTGTGGCTGAATAAAGACAAAAATTCACAAATCCAGTTGTCCATTTCACATTAAGTAACGGATTTTCAGCCAGATGCCAGTGGCTCACGCCTATAATCCCAGCCACTCAGGAGGCTGAGATCTGAGGACTGTGGTTCAGTCAGCCTGGGCAGGAAAGTCCATGAGACTCTTCTCTTCAAACAACCACCAAAAAATAAAAGCTGAAAATGGAGCTGTAGCTCAAATGGCAAAGTACTAGCTTTGAGAAACAACAACAACAACTTGGTAACAGCATCTAGGCTCTGAGTTCAGATCCCAAGACGGACACACACACAAACCAGTAATTGATTTTCCTCATAGCAACGGACTATAAACTAGGAAGAAAATGACATTCATACCTTTTGCAATCATTATCTCAATCCATGGAGCCTTGTATACCCCCCATTCCCCCTTCCTACCTTCTGACAGAAACAAAAATTTATATATTAATTCTCATTCCAGATACAGGGTAAAGAAATACAGAATAGCAAACAAAATACAAGCATATTCCCTTCTCATCACGTTTCAGAGATATTAAATTCAGCTTATCAAAAAAAAGATCAACCATCAGATAGCCATAATTCAGTTTGGCAGGGAAGAAAAATCTATGGAATACATTTTTAAAAAGGGTACTCAGAAAGATGTCAGCCCCACTAATGTGATATCCCCTCCCGCCTGGAGATCAGAGAGACTCGCTCACTTATCTTTACAGCGTAACTTCTGATTATAATGTATGGCAGTCTGGCTTTCATGAGCCCAGAGAAATAGAATCCTATACATGCACACATTGTATTACTAGAATTAAAGGATTAAATGACAGGGCTCTGGCATGGCTAAAAGCATGAGTTTTAAAATCCCACAGAACTGAGTCTGTGTTCTGGTTAAGGGACCATGAAAAGATACTTCGCTTCTCTCTCCATCCCTGCTTCTCAAACTAAATGGGGGCGTTGATAACAGCCACCTCGGGTGTCTGTAGATTAAATAAAATGAAGCATGAAAAGGCATTTGGTACAAAGTAGATGATAAAAATATTAGCTTGTATTATTTATATTGACAATGTGCATAGAGACTTCACAGAGAATCGAGTGCCTTCACTTCCCAGGTCATCCATACCAAGCAGCATACTATCCTCCCACATCTGATAAGGCCTGAAATCTCCCAGAGGCCTTCTTTTCCCCTAAGCTGTTATCAAGCTTCTGTCATTCTAAGGGGACATAAGAAGTACAAAATTCTCCTTAAGACTTTTTCCACCTGAGAACAATTTGAAGAATTCTCTCTTGACTAGACAGAAATTAGAACCACATGTCTGCTTTCCATTGCTGTGACAAAATACCTGAGCCAATCACCACATAAAAAGAGAAGGTTCATCCTGACTCATGGCTTCAGAAGCTTTCAGTCCATAGTCTCTTGGCCATGTTCTGCTCTAGGCCTGTGCTGGCACAGTATGTCATGCGGGGAGGGAGTGGGCAGGTGTTAGACTAGGCTGCTCAAATAATGGCATCTAGGAAGCCAAGGGAGAGAAGAGGACATATATCCAACTATCTAACTTCTTCCTAAAGGTTCCACCACATCTCAACAGCACCACAGTTTGGCAGCCAGGCCTTCAGCAGCAATGTGGCCTTGGGGGTACATTAAAGATCCAAGCCATAGCAAATTGGGAAAGGCAGCAAGATGGGCTGCTCCATTTCTCACAGACAGGGGTACTGGCAGAATGCAGAGAATACTAATCCGAATTTCTCAATTCCAGGGCAATAGCCTTTCTGTGTGTGTGTGTGTGTGTGTGTGTGTGTGTGTGTGTGTGTGTGTGTATACGCTTGCCTTTCTGTGTGTGTGTGTGTGTGTGTGTATACGCTTGCCTTTCTGTGTGTGTGTGTGTGTGTGTATATGTGTACGCTTGCCTTTCTGTGTGTGTGTGTGTGTGTGTGTGTGTATACTCTTGCCTTTCTGTGTGTGTGTGTATACGCTTGCGTCTGCCAGTCCTCAGGATTAAACTTATGGCCTGGATGCTGTCCCTTACCATCAGTGCTCAAGGGCTGCACTCTGCCACTTGAACACTACCTCTTAAAGGCCCTCATGTTGTAATAGCAACACACTAGGATAGATATTTCCAGTACAAATCACATCTAACCATAGACGTTTAAGTAGCAAGCCTGCTCCAGAAGGGAACACCATCTCTTGTCTCTCCAAGACAGTTGGCTAGACATACAACATGGAAAAGATACTGTGGAAGGAAGGGCAGATGGTATCTCAACTTCAATCCATGTAGAAACGAGAGTAGCTCGTGGAACACAGCTCCCGTATTGTGCTATGTTCAAAATTTTAATAAAAATCTAAATCATACAATTACATTCTTGAGCGTGAAAGACTATGTCTAGGTGTAGCAAAGAGTCCTCAAAACACGTATGCTTATAAGAATAATTTATAGCCAGGTGCCCTGGCTCATGCCTGTAGTCCTAGCTACTCAGGAGGCTGGGATCTGAGGAACAAGGTTCAAAGCCAGCCCTGGCACTAAAGAAACTAAAGAATGTGAGATTCTTATCTCTAATTAATCACTAGAAAATGGGAAGTGGGGCTGTGGCTCAAGGGGTAGGACAGTAGCCTTGAGCTGAAGAGCTCAGGGACAATACCGAGACCCAGGGGTAGGGCGGTAGCCTTTAGCTGAAGAGCTCAGGGACAGCGCCCAGGCCCAGAATTCAAGCCCCATGACAAAAAAAAAAAAAAAAAAAAAGAGGAATAACTTATAAACCTCACATCGACAAATGTAAAGTTTACATGTGTAGGCATTCTTTCTGACTAACGTTTTTACTTTCTTCTATCAAGCAAGAACAGTAATGTCGGCCCTGTAACATTACCTTTAAACTTACTTTGTTATAAAAGACAAACGTCTACTTGAAGATAGCAGCACTATAGGAATCTGACCAGTGTCTGTATGGGCAGCAGTTTTCCTAGGATGAGGAGAGTTCAGGTGTCCAGTGAGGTCCTACCATAACTCACCTAAAATTCATACCCTTCACTCCCAAATGGTCAGCTTCTATATAACTAATGCTGACCTTTCTACACTGCCCGGCAACTTATACCTTTCGTCAAAGGCATCATATTCCCTGTATCATTCACATATTGACCTTCCCTGCACGTTATCCTACAATTTATGCCCATTCCCTCTGGCTCTATCACATTTTCCACATTACTACTAATGTTCTGACATCTCACAGTTTACACCACATTTCTCACCATTCCTATGAAAAGGGGAGGGGAGCTGCACTGCTACTATGCATCTGCTACAAGGTAGGGTTCTGGATTCCACGACAGCCTCATGGGTGTGGCTCCTGATTGAGGGAGGCACTGGGGAGTGATTCAGTGTGATGGGAAACCCTAAGCACAAGGCTTAGAAAAGCCCATGAGAGCCTTATCTGCAATTAACCATTAAAAAGCTGTGGCTAAAAGGGTAAAGTGCTAGTGTTGAGCAAAAAAGCTCAGGAACAGGGCCCAGGCTGTGAGTTCAAGGTCCAGGCTGGCACACAAAAATTACACATATATAATAATTATATGTAATAAATTTAATATCATATAATTGTAATCACATGTAAACATATATTTCTTTTTTTTTTTTTTTGCCAGTCCTGGGCTTGAGCTCAGGGCCTGAGCACTGTCCTTGGACTTTCTCAAGGCTAGAGCTCTACCACTTGAGCTTCAGCACCACTTCCGGCTTTTTTTTTTCTATGTATGTGGTACCGAGGAATTGAACCCGGGTCTTCATGCATGCTAGGCAAGCACTTTAACCACTAGGCCAAACTCCCGGCCCCATAAACATATA
Source organism: Megascapheus bottae (assembly GCF_031878675.1). Classification (NCBI taxonomy): domain Eukaryota; kingdom Metazoa; phylum Chordata; class Mammalia; order Rodentia; family Geomyidae; genus Megascapheus; species Megascapheus bottae. The sequence goes on from NC_143522.1 coordinate 22,955,084, forward strand.
TTTCTAATATGATATACTGTGTACAATACATGCAGTATGTAATATATAATATGTAGCATATAAATATACAATAATAAAACAGAATGAAATGCATATATGTGTATTATATTAAATATTATGTGTAATTACATGTTTTTTTATATTTTTTATTGTAATTAATAAAAGGGTTACATGATATTTGCCAGATAGAAGGTGCATTAATTCACATATATTGATACCCTTTCACATGTCTTGGTCCCCATTACCTGCCCCTCCACCCCCCCCCCGTCTTGGTTTTCCCCCCCTTCCCTATCCAATTTCAAATAACCAAATACAAATAAATCCAATATATCAGATAACAAAGTGAGATACTGTAACAATATGAGATAACCAAGGGACAGCAAAAGAGATGAGAGATAACATAGTACATTAAGGACAACAATCATTCATTATATGGCTTTTGTTATACATGTAATATTTTATGTATATAAAGGAAGCCACATGCATCAAGGCACAGAGGTGTAGCTCTGACCCTTCTAGGGCAGCTGAAATCACTTGGATGGCAGAACACATTGACTAGGAGGTGGCTGGAGTCTCATGGAGTGCCACTGGAAGGAATTGGTAGCGACATTCATAAGCAGGGAGAGTAACATGCTCATATCTGAACTCAAAAATAATCTCTCCTACATGGCATGAAGGATACCTCAGAATGCCTCCACACTATGACATGGATGAATAAGTAAGAAAATTAGGAGAGTAAGCAGTAAGCTATAAGAAGAGGATTCAAATGGTGCCTCCCAGATTAAACTTTTAAGTCCTGCACCCTGGTGAGATGGGTGGGCAGGCAGAAATGAGTGGGAGAACAGGGGCAGGACCACATCTGGGGACAATGTGGCCATCGTACTGCTCCACCATGGTCCTGATGTAATGGCTGAGCATAGTTGAGGTGATTTCTTAGAATAGTAGCCAGCAGCCACTTGGTACAGGGGCCAACAACCTCCCAGCAGGGACTCCTTGCACTCACTGACACCCCATTCTAGTTATGGTTTCATCTATGACCTCCCCTCAGATCACCACCTTGGCTTTAAGAGGATTTGGTAAACCATTCCCAAATCCTTAGTTCTCAGAAAAAGCCTTCTCAGAAATCTCCAAAATTATGTACATGTGTTTAGTATTATTACTAAGCCTTGTCCATGAAAGGGCAAAGACTGGGGGGTGGGGTCCTCAGGGTATTTGACTGCTAGGTCAGGGTGCCTGCCCTTAGTTTCCCCTTTCTTGCTTCTACTTTCTACTTGCTCTGTGAAGACTCTTGTGTGTCTACCCCTGAATTCCTTCTTCAGCAAGGTTGAAGGCTCTTCATCCCCAGTGCCTGCTGAACTTGGAGATAGAGTCTCCAAAAAGGGTATATGGGTGAGACCCATCCAATCTACCTGGTATGTTTATCTGAAAAGGGGAACACACAGATACCTGGCAGGAGGTCATTATCAACAAACCACTGGCATAGCTCTTAGAAAAAGCCAACCCTGATGGATACCTCCATCTCAGACTTTTAGCCTCCAGAACAAATGCCTGCCGTCCAGTCTGTGCTGCTCTGGCACAGTAACTATAAAGCATGAATCAATGACAGTGAGGGAAAAATGAATGAACACAGATGAGTAGAAGGTTGGAAGAATTTGGTTGTAAGTGATCAAGAAGAGGAAGTGACTTAAAGCTTCCTGGAATGGGATCACTGGTAGATGGTGATATTATGAATCAATACAGGTAATGAAGTATGAAGTAATACAAGAAAGAAATGCCAGTGAGTCTGAGGTACTCATGGCTACAACTGGCTTTGTATTGACTGCGCTGTTGCCCAGACCCTGGTAACATGGCAAGTCTGAGTCCATTGCTACTCACAGCTGATGTCTACCCTTTCTTCTAATGCCAGGATAGGTTAGGAAAGGATGTCTAATTAGGATGGTTGAAGGAAAACTCTCAGTAGATGACCAAAAGCATTTATAAGTGTTATGTTCAGAGCTTCAGGCAATGGGGCAAGAAGATGGATGAGATGAGTACTGGATATTCAATATAAAAAGACAATCAGAGGTGTCTATTATTTTCATCTCATTAATTCCGAGATGGCCTTTTTCCATAATGTAAAAAAAAAATCTAAAAATTATGAAGCTTCTTAGAAGCAATGTGTCATAGCTTCCTAAGTAGAATATTTTCTGTTACTAATGATACTACCAAACATAAACATAAAGTAGCTACACTATGATAATACTGGACCACTGGTATCTCAAATTCAATAAAATAAGGTATTTTTAACTCTATGGAAGAGTGTGGTCTTTTGTTTTAATTAAAAACATTGAGCACCACCAATGGGTGATTCTAAGTGCAAGTGAGAGTAACTGGAAAGACACACCCTGGCATATTAAGACACTGCCACTTTCCACTCTCAACCTAAGAACAGGAGCAGTGGGAGTTCTTCAACTGTCTTGCAGGTCTTCCTGCCGAGGAAGCATTGTTAAGTTATACCATGAGTTATGATGGGTCCAAAATTTGGTAATCAGAGTCTAATCATGAACACTTCTATTGAATTGTTTCTATGTTGCACTTACCAAGCCTGTGCCTTTTCTCCAACACTGAAATGTTGCTTATTTACTTAAATGGGAAGGGGAAAGACTTCAGGCTACATGAGCAGAAGGAGACTTTGAGCTTAGGGAAGGAAGACACTGGTTATGAAGAAAGTCTGACACAATAATTCCTTCCAGAGAGGCACATAACTCACTATGGTATGAGGCATTCATTCTTACAGGCCCTATAAGGTCACATTGAAATCCATTTATTGCAGATATATTCTATTTTAACTGCTAAGATGAATTAACTACTTATTTTTTATGTATTTATTTTTTATTTTATTTTTTCAGTCAAAGAGCTTCAGAACTCAGGGCCTGGGCATGGCCCTGAGCTTTTTCTCTCAAGGCTAGCACTTTTACCACTTTAAGCCACAGCATCACTTTCAGCTTTCTGGTAGTTATCTGGAGACACGTCTCACGGACTTTCCTGACCAGAGTGGCTTCAAACTGCAATCCTCAGATCTCAGCCTTCTAAGTAGGTAGGATTACAGGGGTGAACCACTGGTACCCAGCATACTTCTTATTTTTAAATACATTCACTGGCCTTTAGAAGCTAGTATTTAAATAAGATAGTTGTGAACTTTACCAATAGTCTGGATATTCTCCACTGTCCAGACATTTAAAATGAAGTATTAAATGTGTGCAAAGCAACAATTCATATACAAAAAAGAAAAGATGGCTAATTACTGCCGTAACATCTTCCTAAATAATATTTTGATCGGGCCGGGAGTTTGGCCTAGTGGTTAAAGTGCTTGCCTAGCATGCATGAAGGCCCGGGTTCGATTCCTCGTTACCACATACATAGATAAAAGCCAGAAGTGGTGCTGAGGCTCAAGTGGTAGAGCTCTAGCATTGAGAACGTCCAAGGACAGTGCTCAGGCCCTGAGCTCAAGCCCAGGACTGGCAAAAACAAAAAACAACAACAACAAAAATAATAATATTTTGATCATTTTTGTATGTTTGTTTTTATGACACTATATTAAAAATATAATAATATTTAAAATATTAAATCACATGAATATAAAAACACATTCTATTGCTTTATATGAAAAGTCTGAGAAATCACTATTTTTATTTTGGGCAATGGTTTTAATCTCATTGCAACTCAGTGTCTAACTTTTGAGGAAACTGACCTAAGAGGCAATCATAAATGTAATCATTTATCTTAAAACCTCTTTGAGGTCTCAATTCCCTTTCCATCTTGGCTTTTCTCATTTTCACCTCATGTCTGATTACTTTACAAGGCATATGTGTCTTTCCTCCTTTAATTGCTTTTTGTACTTCCTTTTCCATTTTTAAATTGCTTGTTGCTAAGCAATGTGCATAACATTAAGCTATACATTCATTATCTTTTTTAACATCATCTTTTTGGTATTATTTTCCGTATTACTTTACCCTCATTTGAACCAATATCAACCGTATTTTCTGTCTTCTTGTGACCTTCATTTGTCAAAACATCCACCCATTTTCCATTTGTTTAGTCTTTATTCAATAGGTACTGAATTCAAAATCTACCTTTTTTGTTGTTGTTGTTAATCTGATAGACTGCTATCATATGTATACTTCTATTTTTTAATCCATTTCTTTGTCTTCTTTGATTTGCATTAAAGGATAACTGGAGATACTTTGTCTTTTATGAAATTTAGGTTACTTCCTATTAGCTTCCTTTTATCACTGTTGCTATTACACACATCAGTTTTTTTCTAGTGATTTAGCACAAGTTATTGCTATTTTCCTCACACTTCTCATTTATGTAGTGATTATAATATTAATTATGGTATAATCCTGTAATAGCCATAACCCTTATTCAACTTAAATTTGTTTCAAGAGTTACAATATAACTATTTTCAGTGCAGCATAATGCGATTAATTTATTTAGATATAGTAAGCTAACAAAATAATGTCTCCATAAGAGTGAGACAAAACAATGAATACCTCAATTCCTCATAAACACATGCCATAATTTTCATACGTGTCTGAACAAATATTTTTGAAGAACGCTAAGAGCACACTTTGCTTTTGCCAAATGAAATTAATTTGCAGGCTAACTTGCACTGCTGGGCTCACAGAGTCTCCCATTCCTATTCTTATAATTGAAGACAATCATTTCTCTGGGTGGAAAAGGGGTAAAAGGGCTTAGGACGCAAGAATTCCTGATTGTAGCTTGTTTCATTCCGCAAATATTCTTATAAAGTCTTGTTTTTCTTCTAATTACAGAATGTGCCAAGTGAATCTTCTATCCCTCCAACAACACAGGGATGTTACAAGTCACAGGAAACTTGGAGCAAAATTCATTAAGCACAGATTCTCTGGAACACAGCTGCTCTGTCAGAAATGTCAGATTTTGATGTGGAGATCTGTGATAATATTAGTATATCCTCTTTTCAGATTCAGAATATTTTTAAAAAATGTTCCCAACTTCCATTTAGTCTAAGGGTTGTATGTATATCTTCCTTAATATTGCTGCATGATTCTGCTGTAGGATGAAATCCAATCACTAATATGGTAGACTGTATTAGGAGATTCAGTCTGTACACGGGAGATTAGTTCTTAGAGCCAGAGACATACTGAGGGGATCATGGCCCTTATAAATCAGGCTAGAGAGCTGCTGTGCCATGTGCGGATATAACAGGAAGGCTCCATCTACAAACCAGAAGGTGGGCCCTTACAAGATTCTGATTCTGCTGGTACTTTGACCCACAACTTACCAGCCTCCAGAACCATGAAATATATATTTGTATGATTTATTATTATTTTTCTATAAATACTAAGGTTTGAACTCAGGGCCAGGGCACTCTTCCTTGGCTTTTTTGCTCAAGGCTGGTGCTCTACCACTTGAACTACATCTCCATTTCTGGCTCTTTGGCGGATAATTGGAGCTAAACTCTCTTATTTGTCTGTTTCATGCTTTCTGTCTGTCCAGTCTGGCTTTAAGCTACATTCCTTTAAATCTCAGGTGTGAACCACCAATACCTGCCCTACATTTCTATTGGTTATAAGTACTCATATTATAATGTTTTGTTATAGCAGCACAAACAGACTAATACAGAATTCTTGCTCTTGAAATATTAGATTGCATATTATTCACCATACCCAAGATAGGAAATCAACCCAGATTCCTCTCAAAGCATGAGTGCATCAAGAAAATGTATTATAAATACACTAAGGAATTCTACTCATCCATTAGAAAGAATGGTATTGTGCAATCTGTAAGGAAATAGAAAGGCTTGGGAAAAATTACATTAAGTGACACAAGTCAGGCCAACATGCAACAAAGGTTTCATGGTTTCCCTCATTTGTGGTAGCTAGAATTTGTCTATAAATCTATAAGCAAACAAGTTGAATGATATGCAAGTGGTTACAAACATATTAACTGAAATATGGCAGACTCTGGGAAGAGCCCAAATAGGTTAATTCCTTAGAAAGGCAAAGTCAAAGCCCAACGACAACAACGAAAAAGCTGCAAGAAATGGACAGTTGCAACACAGGAGGTGGGGCAAAGGGAAGAGGGTAGACAAATGAACAAAAGTGAGTGAGGTAGAATGCAGTCAACTAATCATTGTAAATACTCCAAAGTTAAGAATGTAAGGAAAGGGGTGGGCCAACATGGGGGAGGGGGAGAATGTTGATCAAGATGCATCGTATTCATGATTGTGCTGTTAAATGGCAACAACTCTGTACAACTATTTAAAGACAATTTAAAAATATACTAGGCTGCATGGCCAGATGAAAGGGCTTATATTAACTGTCACACTAGAAGTTTAAATTTTTTAAACTGATCCTAAACTAAGAATTCACTATCAATTTTCATTTGCTTTTTTTTGTTGCAGGTAGTTTTTAATGAGCTGAGAAAATAATGACAAATAAATGATAAAAATGGAAAAATATTATTTAATAGAAAACAAGTGATTTTTTTAAAGCCCTCAATTCTATCACATGGCTTGTGTTTTGAAAGAGTAACTGAGAGTACAGCTTTGAGCCTACTCTGTTTCATCCTTAAAATAAGCACTTGCACATGAATTATAGGATGGTGGACCATGGTGGTAGGTGGATGCAAGTAACTTCTGCAGCCAGATGATCTGGGTTTGAATCTTCACTTGACCACTTACATAGCAAGCTCAATGAGATTAGAAAGTGACTGATCCTAAACCATCCCTCTATAAAATGTTAAAAGATATTACTCAGACGGTAATGGAAGAACCTTTTCCAGAGCCTTTCTTACTCTTGACCCTAAACGGCATCCTCTTATGAGAATGTAATTCCTTAGGGTCTACATTGAAGGGGAATTTGTTCTCAGACCTTTCACACATCCCCCTCCTCACCCTACCCCTACTCTTCCCCCCCCCCGACTTCTTTTTCTTTATGTGGTATCAAAGAATTCAATCTCAAGACTCATGTATGCTAGGCAAGCCCCCTACATTTTAAGAGAAATATGAGCATTGGGTCATTATGGTATTGAGCTTCTGTAGAGATAGTTCATTTTTAAATGTCAGCATTTATAAGATACTGGCATCATTTAAAGTTACTTTGAAGTTTCAACTATTAGTCTGTAGATTGACTCCTTTCTGGGAAATGCAAATACCATGATCCCAGAGCACAGCTTCCAGAGCAGGGCTATTGCTGGGCCTACAGATGTGGCAACACATATGCCCAGAATCTCCTGGACAGGCTGGCAGTTTCTCTTCTGCCAAGAGCAATTTATCTGTTTGCGTCAATGTACTTTATAAATACATTCATTGACTACAAGTGCCTTAGGGCCCCAGGGAAATTCTAGGAAGAGGTAGCTTGCTGCAACATCAATTAAAATGTTGACTTAATAAGAAACAACATAAACATCCTTCCAGAGGAGACCATATAAACAAAATGTAGAATTAACTTCCATTAAAATTTTACACAGAAATGAAAATGAATCAAGTATAAGAATGACATGTATCAATCCTGATGGATTGCAAAAAAAAAAAAACCGAGTGTGGAGAGAAAAAGCTCAGGTGCTCGTTACATATAAAACATTACCACGGATATATATATATATATATATGCAAATACATGCGAAAGAAATCAATGTCTTTTTGCAACTTTTCATAATTTTAGGGCAAATATCAATGCAAAAATATTAAGCTAAGCCTACAATGGGTAAATATTAGAATATGGTCTGTGATTTTTCTCTAGAAAGGGGAATAGGACTCAGGGAAGAAAACATAGGATTTGTAACTTTTTAAAAATGTGAAGGAAATATAGAAAATGTTAAAACTGGATACAGTTCAGTGCCTGAAATCCGAGTGGTATTCTGTACATTTTTTTGAATTTAAAATACATCTAATAGACACAAAAAAGGTCAAGGTAACTTTTAGTAACATTTAGTACCTTTTGAAATTAGGCAGGAGTCCTGATTACTATTGCTTTTGAAGAACTATGGCAAATACACAATCCTCAGATGAAGCCAAAAGAATCTGAACACTTAATCAACCCTAGATTAAATATATTCATTGTTAACTTTTTAGCTAATTATACCAGAATGGAAACATAAGGTTTTTCTGGATATTTTCCTTCCAAGTCTGGATCCAAAGAAAATCCCATCGATTTCAATTAACAAAGATCAAATCTCATTCTAACACAAATAGCCTGTTTTTCTACAGTCTTTAATAAATTAATTGACTCACTTAACAAGAATTAAGTGACCATGCGCTAACTTGAGCATCCAGAGAAAACCAACACAGAATAAGCAATACTCCTCCACCCACCCCCCAATCCCTGGCACTGGTGTGAACTCAGAACCTTGTGCTATACTTTGCCTTTTCACTCAAGGCTGGAACTCTATCACCTGGGCAACCGCTCTGCTTGCTTCTTCAAAAGATGGCTAATTGGAGATAAAAAGTCTCATGACCTTCCCTGGGCTGATTGGAAACTGATCCTCAGATCTCCGCCTTTTAAGAAACTAGGTTTATGGGCATGAGCTATCAGCATCCAGCTACAATATAGTTTATAAAGCCAAAAAACTTTATAGCCTATTATGTGGAGACAAAGAAAAAAAAAAGATCTTCTCCAAGATTCGGTATGTACTGTGAATGACTACAAGCCAGGCAACAGAGATTTACTGGGACTGGCAATGGAGGGAAGTTGCTTCGGGGAGGGAAGGCCTCTCAGATGAGGTGCTACTTAATGTGGGAATTACACATTCAGACATGTGAAGCAGAGGGAGGCATCTCACAGAACTACCTGCACATGACCTCGTGGGCATAAAGAAGCAGTTATAAACTTTCTAGTAGTCTGAAGTCTGGAATTCTTTTTAAAACATCACAAATAGAAGTATCTTTGTGCCCCTCTGTGAGTATTTTTGAATTAAGCATCATAACTCAGTTATCTAGCATGATTTCTTATATGGGAGCAAAAAGAGTCTCAAGGTATTATGTTGAAATACAATAGCCCAGAAAAAAAAAAACAACAAAGAACAATTAAGGTATTTACTGACAGAGGTAAAATGCCATCTTCTCCTAGCATATGTACCAATCACTTAGAAAAGACAACAGATTGTAAAATATATTCTCAGGAACAGGTGCAATGGAATGAAGAAGGCAAAGAGGCAGGGATCAAGACAGCAGGTGATATGAACAGTAAAATAATACCATAGGAAGACATTAGACATCTGTATCATATTTCAGCACATGTGCTAACACTCAACACTTTTCTTGACGCTATAATGTATTGTCTTGAAAATGGATATCGCAGATAATGAATCCTTTCATGTCAACCAGGGAGGAAAATGATCCTAGAGTACACTTATCAAGAACTGCTAGTTTTGAGTTCTACCTCCGATGGCTACCCAGGAGCACAGAAAAGACCTGAAGCCACTGTAATAAATGATATATATGGTCAATACAAGGATGAGACTCACAAGGAGGGAAATGAAACAGAAAATATTGTTGTGAATGCTTGTATTTCCTCCCAAATTCCTATGTTGATACAGCGGGGCCTCTGGGAGGTTATTAGGCTGAGCCCTTACTGATGAAGTCATGAATGTGCACAGGGCTTGAGAGATGAGTCTCCCTTCCCCACTTTGTGAGGACATGGCTGGAAGGCACCACCTATGAGCCAGAAAGCAGGCCTTCCCCAGATTCCAGAGGACCGGCTCTTGCTCCATTTCAGCCTCCAGAACATGAGAAACACATTTCTGTTGTTTATGGTATTTTTGATACAGCAACCCAAATGGGATTAAGACAGCTGTTTTGTCTTTTTGTTTAGGCACCATTGTGTCATGCTACTTTCTGTGTTTACAGGTCAAAATACTACATTTCAGAAGATAGCAAACCGAGGGAGAGACAGAACAGTGGAAGTAAATTAGTGATCAAGGACTAAACAACCTATCTGGGAAGATATGAATAAAAATGAGCTTCTCTAAGCCAGGAATGCAAAGTGTAAGAAAAGTCTATCAGATCCAGAAAGGTGTATACATGACAATTAGAATGATTTCCCAAATCTGAAAATCAAGATCCATGAAACAACACTGGAGATTAAGAGAGGCTTTATAAAGACAATTTCATTCAATCACAGTTTTATAGAAATGGATTAAATATCTTATCCATAAAGTGAGACAACATGAAAATAATTCTTCTTTTTAAACAGACCAATAGAAGGTCAGTGGCAAACACTTCCTAGCAAGTACAACATCCTCAGTAGAAAAGAAAGAAAAGAAAAAGACCAACTGAGGGTCTGGGAGTTTTGTCTAGTTGTGGAGTGCTTGCCTAACATACACAAAGACCTGAGTTCGATTCCTCAGTACCAAATACAACCTGGACTCCATTTCTTCAGCACTCCTCATCTGCAGAACAACTGTTGTAAGGATGAGGTAAATAAAGCACTCAGAACAGTCTGGATACAGTAGGTGCTTTAAAAATACTAGCCAGCCAGGTGCCTGTGGCTCACACTTATAATCCTAGCTACTCAGAAGGCTGAGATCTGAGGATCTCGGTTCAAAGCCAGTCTGGGCACTGAAGTCTATGAGACTCTATTTCCAATTAGCCACTAAAAAAGCTGGAAGTGGAGCTGTAGCTAAAGTGGTTGAATATATTACTTCATGAAAAAGCTAAAGGGTAGCTCCTTGAGTTTAAGCACCAGTATAGACATAAACAAAACAAGAACAACCAAAGAAACATTAATCAGAGCTCCAAGTGTCATGTCAAGGAGTCAGCAAGGCAGGCTGGACTGCCAGCTGCTCACATGGCTGGCTGTGACTGGCATCTGTGACTCTAGCGCGCAGCATTCGTGGATGAATGGGACTGGACCTCCGTGCCTATCACTGTGTGCTAACAATATGGCTTCTGTGGACCACTTGCTTTCCTTCCGGAGCCTTGATACACGCTGGACATGGAACGCCTGTGTGATAAACCCACAATAAAAACCCTGGACACCGAGTCTCTATGGAGCTGCTCCAGTTAGCAATGTTTTATGTGTGTTGCCACAACTTGCAGCTGGGGAATTAGGTGTATTCTATGTGATTTCACCTTGGAAGTTTGTACCTGATTTCCCTAGGTCTTCATCCCTTTGCTGACTGCTTTATTCACTGTGGTAAATCAGTCATGAGGATGATTGGATACATAATCCTGAGAGTTCTCCTCACCAGCCAGCCACATTAGTGGTAGTGTATGTGGGGGGGGGGGGGACACTGAGACACTGGGACATAGATAATCCGTTGTTTTATGCTATGTATAAACACAGTAAAGATAGCTAGGCTCCTGTCTGTAATCTTAGCTACTTAGGAACCTGAGATCTGAGGATCAGAGTTCAAAGCCTGCCTGGACAGGAAAGGACATGGGATTCTTATCTCTAATTAACTACCAAAAAGCTAGAGATAGCATTGTGGCTAAAAGTAGTATAGCTAGCACTAGCCTTATAAGCCTCGAGTACAAAAACTCAGGAATAGTTCCCAGACCCTGAGTTCAAGCCCCAGGACACCACACACACACACACACACACACACACACACACACACACACACAGCACTTGAGGCCAAATTCAAGAAAATAGATTTTTAAATACAATACTTTGATGAATATAAGAAATATTCCATTTCTTCTAAAAAATCGAATTCAATAATAAAGAGTCAATGACATTCATTAAATTACAGCACTATTTTCTGATACTGTGCTTTTATGTCAAGTGAAAACAATCTTCTAGATGATATTCACTGCATAAACATTAAGAATTATGAACTATTTGACCTCTGTACCATTCTAAAAGCAATGGAAGCTGCTGTACACATGAAATGCCAGAATGTTGAATCTCAGAAATGCATCACAAATTTTATACATTTTCTACATCTCTTACAAAGAAAGGGTCTAGTCTTTCCCAATACTTAGCAAATCTAATAGTCTACCTAAGAAATCGATACTTGGAAAATAGCATTTTAAAAGAAAGTTGGGAAGTAAAAGCATTTAATAATTCATGGGACTTTCTGTTTTTCAATATTCAGATCAATTCCCCTTATGCACAAACTACAAATGAGAGATAAGACACTCAATACACAGCCACTTTTAAGAGTTAGAAAGATAAGTGGAGAAGTGCCAGGCCAAATTCTTGGAGCCGACAGAAACCCAAAGGGATTAGCAGAAAGTGACCACCTCAAAGCCAAAGCTGCTCTGGAGGCAATGGCCTGTATCATGAACTTGAGCTATGGTGTGGTAAGACCCAGGGCCTGACCAATAGGATAACTTCTCTGCATTAAGCAGAAGCCCAAAGGGTCATGAAAGTGGATGCTAAGCAAACCGGAAGGAAAAGAAGAAAGGGAAAGGAGGAGAGAAAATGAAAGAATAATCAATTACCTATCCCTGAAAGGTTATCAGTGTCACACAGATCTCAACTTCAATGAATACTAAAATGCCCACCTGTGAACTTGTCTTAACATAGTCTTGCTCTCAGAATGCTCCCAGCAATCTAGCCAGAACAAGAAACCACCACGAGAAGTCCTTTATCATAGGTCTAGGAAAACCACACACCAGTGAGCTCTGGAAAGCTCATACAAATAAGAAGTTTGCACGAAGCAAGTAGCCATGATTTGTTCAGGCCAGTCTGGGTATAAAGTGAGACCCTAACTCAAAAGCAATGACCACAAAGGGTCTGCTGGTGTGGTTCAAGTGGTAGAACTCCTGCTTAGCATGCATGAGGCCCTGAGTTAAAATTCCAGAATCTAAAAAAAAAAAAAAGCACAATATTAACTTGGGCAAGAAGACAGAAAGGAATTCCAGTCCACCAATAGGAGACAGTGAATGTGCCACAACCACTTGAGAAGCAAGTGGAGCTGCTATGCCTTCATTCATTCCAGACCTACCTGCACGTGCCCCATATAAGACGACCACAAAACAGGACAGCAGCACTATGCATAATAAAAATAATTGATCCACCAGTAAGAACACAGACCCATGAATTACAGTACATTTACACACTGGATAACATGTTCTGGGGGAAAAAACGTTCTTTTTCTATTTTTTTATTTCCCACAGAGGGCCGGCCCTCTTATGCAGTAATACGATTAGCTCTCCTCCTTGAAGTGCCTTATCTAACTGGTTCCCCCTTGTCCCAAAAGACCACCCGATGGTGAGGGCCTATGCACACACCTATTCTGCTCTCCAATGTCAGAGGACAGACCTTCCTGGGGTGGGGAGTCCTGAGTAAACAATACAGCCTATGACTGGAAAGGCTGAATTTGAGCTCTCCTTTAGCTAGGACAACCTGTTTAATAGAGCTACCCCTCCTATAAAACTGGTATTTCTGTATGCAACAAGCCTATTTCTCATGTAATTCAAGATGGTAATAGAGGGTACTAGTTATTGTGCCTGGTAGAGCCCCAGTCCAATACTATCAATCAGGGGGAATAAATGAAAGATGCATGAAGTATCAGCACAGAAAACCCCTAAAAATAGGATAAAAGAGGAATCAATTCACATTTATGTAAGACATAAAAATAAGCACAATAGGGCCGGGAGTTTGGCCTAGTGGTAGAGTGCTTGCCTAGCATGCACGAAGACCCGGGTTCAATTCCTTGGCACCACGTACATAGAAAAAAGCCAGAAGTGGTGCTGAGGCCCAAGTGGTAGAGCTCTAGCCTTGAGAAAGTCCAAGGACAGTGCTCAGGCCCTGAGCTCAAGCCCAGGACTGGCAAAAAAAACAAAAACAAAACAAAAAAATAAGCACAATAATACTACATATTATTTGGAATACATAAGCCTGTATCATAAAATACAAAGGTATATATGAAGAATCCTTAAAAAAAAATTCAAGATATGGCTGGGTGCTGGTGGCTCACACCTGTTAGCTACTTTGGGAGGCTGAGATCTGAGAATCCCAGTTTAAAATCAGCCAGGTAGGAAAGAATCTTATCTCCAACTGACAACCAAAAAGCCAGAAGTGGAGCTATGGATCCAAGTGGTACAGCATTAGCCTTGAGCAAGAAAGCTCAGGGACAGCACTTAAACAATAAGCCCTAGGACTGGCAAAAATAAAAATAAAAGATAAAAATACATAAATAAATAAATCAGATTATGCTCATCTCTGGGACAAAGGAAAGGACATGCAACCAGGAAGGGCTACCCAGGGGTCTTTGACCATGGTTGGGGTTGGAAGGGAATGTTTGTTTCTAAATCCAAGGAAACATAGACAAGTTTTTGGATCTGTTTCAGATTTATATCTTACAATGTGCCTCCACACTTACATGCTACATGGGCACCTGGGAGAAAATAAGAGAGAAGTGAACAGCTGTGAGAGCTGCCTAACAATTTCCTACCTTGTCACACTGAACCTTAGTCAGCTCCATTCAGGACTCTTGGGAGGACAGGCTTGGGGAGGAGGGACTGGCTGGGTTTGGAGACGGATACCAAGCGTGATGTTGATGCCTACGGTTTTGTTCTACTACCTATTAAGCTGCAGAATTATGGTGAGGTAGAGAGAAAACCGTGAAGCTGGCATCCCAGATTAGAATTAGTATCAGCCAATCCAAGAAACATTTTGAGACCTTCATTCTTGCTATAATGAAACCTAAACTAGTGCTTTTCTTCTTCTTTATTTTAATAAGAAAGTCTTTTCATTAATTATCTCTGAAGAAGATTCAATAATTGCTCTTGGTAATGCATTTCAATGAGTTATAAATCACTGGAAAGTTTAATTTACTGGAAATTTTAAGTCAGTATATTATGACTACATATGGTTTGAAGACAAGAGAAAGGAAATTATCTATGTTATTTCCTGATTTCCTAGTCTAAATCAGAGATCCTGAATCATACCATAACAGCTTCTACAGCTTTGTATTGCTTCATTTAAAAGAATATATATATATTTAAACTACATATATACTTTATTGAAGTGATTTTTTAAACCTCCTTTATTTCTTCCAAAAGAAAGGTATTCAAATGATAAACATTCTCTGGTCTGATGCCTATGCAGGTCTCAAAATCAATTTTTCACGTTCTGCATCCTTCAATACAGAGGGCCAAATGAAAATTACATTCACCTTATGAATCACTGACATTTAGATATTTGTCTGTGAATATCATTTGCCTCTGTAATCTAAGGATAAATAAGGTGATAGAAAAGACAGGTGCTCCTTGATTGAAATAACAGATATAATCCAAGAAAGTTGCCATCCAAAGAAATCATATCTGCATGATTTTGCTGCAAACATCTACTATAGCCTAGAGGATTCATGCGTTTCTAATGTCCAATATGTACCCAGAAAGTATCTGCTGAACTAAACTGAACTGTAAATAGAAAGATGGGAAGTGAATGACTTACGGTTAGGTAAAAAGAAGCTACCAGCACAAGTCTACATGGCTAGGATACCAGAAAACATGAACGCTTGAGGACACTAAGAGCCTTCTTGGATCTTTCATCTCTCTGATTACACATATAGAAATATAAATATGTAACTCAGACATAGTAAAAATATACAATATATTATCCCTTATATTACGAGTCCTATTATATTGTGATATATCTAATATAGTTTTACATATTACACATTATATATGTGTATATAGATGTATGTTTATGTGTATATTTTTCCCAATAATACAACATACATAGTACAAACCAGACAGGGGAGTACATGTGAATAACACATCACTTAGTTCCCATCCTCTTTTCAAGTTTCAGACTGTGCTGCCTCTTGCTTGCTGCAATCTAATCATCCTAGTTTCCTTTTATTTTCTTCCAAGGACACCTACTTCAGAGCCTTTGCATCTGCTTTTCCTCTGTCTAAATGGCTCTTCTTCTACATGGTAGGCTGCTTGTGTTATTTAAATCATTTAAGTCTCAGTTCAAATATTACCCCTGAGGTCATCTCTAATTTCCAGAACCCAAACCATCCCCTCACTGAGTAATTCCCTATCATTCATTGTTTTTGTTTTGTTTTGTTTTTGTAGCACAGTGCTGAGGCTTGAACTCACGGCCTGGATGTGCAAGGCTAGTGCTCTTCCACTTGAGCCACATTACCACTTCTTTCTGCTAGTTAACAGGAGCTAAAAGTCTTACAGACTTTTCTGCCCAGGCTTGCATTGAACCATGACCCTCAGAGCTCAGCCTCCTGAATAGCTAAGATTAGTATAGCCCCAAGCACTAACTTATTTACTGCTTTACTTTCTTTATAGGCTTTTTGTTTTGTTTTTGTTCTTATTTTTTTGTTGCCAGTCCTGGGCTTGAGCTCAGGGCTTGAGCACTGTCCTTGGACTTTCTTAAGGCTAGAGCTCTACCACTTGAGCCTCAGCACCACCTCCAGCTTTTTCCTACGTATGTGGTACCAAGGAATCGAACCCGGTTCTTTCTGCATGCTAGGCAAGCACTCTACCACTAAGCCAAAGTCCTGGCCCTGATTTTTTTTTGCCATTCCTGGGCCTTGAACTCAAGGCCTGAGCACTGTCCTTGGGCTTTCTCAAGGCTAGAGCTCTACCACTTGAGTGACAGCACCATTTCTGGCTTCTTTTCTATGTATGGGTACCGAGGAATCGAACCCGGGTCTTCGGGCATGCTAGGCAAGCACTCTGCCACTAGGCTAAACTCCTGGCCCACTTTGATAAGTCTTTAATCTCCTTCTGAAACCACTTATTTCCTCAGGTGTTGTCTGTCTGTTGGCAAGGAAGCCATGAAGTCCAGATGAACTCCCATGAACTCTGTCCGTAGTCCCCAGGCCCACCGTGGGTGGCCAGACACCTTCTGAGAGGAGTCACGGGCAGATGCCCACCCAACTTATACACCTTTCAGCTCAAGGCCTCCAAGGATGTATCAAGTGTATTCTCTATTTCCTCATATTCTAAATTTTGAATATTGGCTAGATGTGAAACTGGGAGGATGAGAAAAAAGTGGAGTACTTTATGATTAGATGATTATTAATACTTAAGATTAGACACTAAAGGTCTGATACCAGAAGGAACACCTCTGAAGTGAATGCTAATTTAATTTATGTGTTTTAATCATACTGATCTGACCCATGAAAAATGAAAAATCTTTCAATACTTTTACTCTAGAAATGAATTTAATGATAGTTGGCTACATTATTTGCCTACCCAAATTACCTTGTACTCATCTAACAATAATGGTAGCCCTCCCAATATGTCACAGGTATTGAAAGAAAAAGAGTAGTGAGAAGCAAAACACAATATAAACATATTAATGAAGAAAATGATTATAAAAATGGAATCCTCTCTGAGCTAGCAAAAGGAAATCCTGTGCACTAGGTCAGTGGTTAGGAGTCAAAGCCCCAGGAACAATGCTCTTTTATGGGTCTACTGGAGTTTGAATCACTGTTTTCCTCAACACCCATTTAAGGGAAAAAAGCGATCCCCTTAAAAAGTTCCTCAAAGACAATGTTGCTAGCACACTTTCAGAATCTATTCCATGAAATATTTTGTCTAAGTTAAATTTAAACCTCATTTTTCAAGCTTTACAACTAATAGACGCTGTAAAAAAAAGAAATTCCTTTATGAAGCCAAAGATCATTCTGTCTGATAGGAAGTTTTAAAACTTGATACATTTGAGACAAAAATTATACAGTCCTGGAAGAAATGGTCATTTTCCATGAAAGCAAACATAACTAGGATGTAGCTTTAGGAGAGAACTACATAGATACTGTCAGGTAAAGGAGGTTTTGCCATTTGACAAACCCAGAGCTTATTTCCATATAATGAGTAGGAGAGAAGAGGGAAATTCTGAGTGTTTGCAAACCAAGAACATACCCTGTAAGAAATTTTAAACAGCCTTCAGCCCTGTCCATCACTAGGAGAGAGAACATGCAGAAGAGTGGTGCAGCCAAACCAGGCCAATGGTGTGTGAAGCAGGTGCTAGTGGCTCACATCTGTAATCCTAGCTACTCAGGAGGTTGAGAGCTGAGAACTATAGTTCATAGCCAGCCCAGGCAGCAAAGTCCTTGAAATTAAACTGCTTAGTTGGAAGTGGAGCCGTGGATCAAGTGGTAAGCAATAGCCTGAGAGTCTAGGTCCTGAGTTCAAGACCCACTAATGGTGGGTGTGTAGTACATATGTACAGACATATTTACATATATGCACACACATGTATATGTAAAGTTAGGAGCATACTGAGCCTCTGTAAGCTCAGTCTTCTTATCTATAAAACAAGAATGAGTTAACAAAAAAAAGTGTAGAACTCATTAGGTTATCCTAAGGATTCAATTAAATAATGATCATGTCTAGCAGCTGGTAAAGTATGAAAATGTGACAGAGGACTTTTGCCATCATTTTCTAGTTTATCATTTGACAAATGGCCCTCAAACTCTTTTTTGTCATTTCAACCCATGATGCCTGAAGTACCTCTTATCAGGTCTGGCTTTAGTTCAATACAACTGAGATGATTGAAAAGAGTCGGTTGCAATGACAGCTTTTGGACTTGGTTGTCCAATTTATTACCCGAGGACAACTCCAGTTCTATGACAAATTCATTGCTGCAACCATTCAAACTAGTCTGTCAGTTAGATGCTGGTGAATCATGCTTGTAATCCTAGCTACTCAGGAGGCTGAGATTAGAGTATCAGTTAGAAGTCGTCCCATGCAAGAAAATCCAGGGATCCTTATCTCCAATTAACCACCAAAAAAGCCAAAAATAGAACTGCCACTCAAGTGGTTAGATGCCAAAAGTAGAACACTGCTACTCAAGTGATTGAGGGAAAAAGCTAAGAGATAGTGCTCAGGCCCTGATTTCATTACTGGCATGCACACACACACACACACACACACACACACACACACACACACACACACACACACACACACAATGTATAATGCCATTAATAAAGACATGAAGTTATTATTAATTAATAATATTAACTTTATACTACAATATAGTGCAAACATAGCTCTTTTTTAATGCCAGTAAGGGGGCTCGAACTCAGGACCTGGGCACTGTTCCTTCTTTTGTTTTGCTCAAAGTTGTCATGTCATCTACTACTTGAGCCACGGCTCCACTTCCAACATTGGTTGTTAATTAAAGATAAAAGTCTCACAAACTTTCTTGTCAAACCATGAGCCTTAGATCTCAGCCTTCTGACTATCTAGGATTACAGGTGTAAACCATCAGCGCTCAGCTCAAACGTAGTTTTATGTGTACCACAAAACAAAAGACTATTATTTTCTTTATTGTGGCTATGAATTAGATGTCTACAACTGAAACCATAATATCCCTGAAGCATAAATATACCAATAATTATATTTTTAAAATAAGTAAATAAAAGGCATAAAAATGGAGAATCAAGGTTCATTATTTTAAAGCTAGAAGTTTATTTGGGGGGAGGCAGTAATGAAATTTGAACTCAAAGCCTCATACTTGCTAGGCAGGCACTATGTCCTCAGCTTGTTTTTCCTCTTTAGTAGAGGAAAGAGAAGGCAACCTGCTGAACACCTGCTATTATGAAAATCAAACTTTTTAAGAGTTAGCCAACAGCCTTGTGCACATCCTAATCCCCACAATGGAGAAGAATTACAGAAAAATTCAAACCAGCCAATTCTGTGATTTGTTTGAAGGTCTAACAAAGGTTGAGCTAGTGAGATGGTGTGTGAGAAACGTGGACTTCAATTATTTAACCAATGAATATTTCCCATTATGATAGTAGAGTTCACAATGGTCAGCTAGCGATTTTTTTTGTTAATAACACAGTCACATTTTATAGTATCATGGCATGAGGCTTTTGATATTTTTTTTACCAAAAGATTTTATAACCAAACTGTCAGAAGTCAGACAATTTTAGAAGGATGCACAATCCAGCTGAAGTGTTTTCATATTATCCACAACCATAGGTCTATGAAAAGGGTTATGGCTACAGATTAGACAGCTCTATTTTTCACTATGAAAATTTATATGCTGTCGAGATCTTTATTCTATTGAAATTGAACTGGAAATGGTCCTTAAATCTATAAGCTGCAATAGATCTGACTGATAGAGATTCAAAATCCTTTTCTAAGAGTACACTTGAGTAGAAGCACTAAGGGGACAGGTGGTAAAGCTCCTCCCTCACTGATGGGGAAGTACCAGGGTCATTTTCATCTGGTATCAGATAGTTGGGTCAATCAGTTGTATGATCTTGGACAGGTTCCTTTGCCCTTTTGTACCTCAGTTTCTTTATCCATAAGATGGAGAAGTCAGAGTGTCCATCTCACATGGGACTATTGAGATCAAATAAGTTAATACATTTTGAACAGGGATTCAAAATAAGAGCAATACAAGAGCATGCACTGGGCATGGATCCTAAAGTATCTGGGTTTTCAACTTCTAGTGGGGAAAAGAATTCCCTCAGACATAGAGGCTGGCCTGGCTGGGCAGAAAGAGCCAATTATGTGAACAACACCAATGTTCAGGAGTCAAGAATAAAATATTGTTCAACTCTGACACACAAATCCTGGTGTAGCCAAGCTGGTAGGCAAAAGAACAGATTCCTCTGGGTGCCGGTGGCTCAGCTATAGTCCTAGCTACTTAGGAGGAGGCTGCGATCTGAGGATTGTGGTTCAAAGCCAGTCTGGGCATGAAAGTCCATGAGACTCTTATCTCCGATTAACCACCAGAAAACCAGAAGTGATGCTGTGACTCAACGTGGTAGAGTGCTGGCTTTGAGCTGAAGCACTAAGGGACAGCATCGAGGCCAACAACAACAACAATAACAGCAAAAAGAACAAGCTCTCCTAGCAATAGAAAAATGAGAGTCCAGGGGGCATTCCAAGTGAAACACTGACTTTTTTTTTCCAGTGAGAACAACCCAGCAGCTTGGGAGATGGCAGACTCCTGCCCTTCACAACATGCATCTGAAAGCCAAGAACTAAAGTTGGGGACAAGCCCTCACACTAATTAGGAAAATGCCAGGTGCCAGATGTACTCAGCTGAATACACACAGTAGGGTTAAAGAAAAGGCTGGATCTGGGAAAGTGATCCCTTGGACCAATCCAAAGGGACAGTTTGACCTTGCCACATTTTAATCCATTCTCCACCTTGAACTCAGTCTGATCGTGTCACCCATTAACTTAAGACATGTCCATGGTCTCCCACTGGCCTCAGAACTAAATGTCAAACTTAGGCCCTTCATGATCTGGCACTTACCCACCTCTCCAGGCTGGCTAATCTGCATCCAAGCCGCTGGCTCCACCTGCCCAACCCAAACAAATATACTCCATGGCAGACCAGCTGCTCTGATCTACCTTCAATGATGCCCGCTCTGCTGATGACCTTAACTAGAACGCACACTTCCTGTAAGCCTGGCACTTCTACCCAATGGGTCTCACATTGATGATGTCTTCCTCCACAGCCAGCAGTCATTAAGCATCCTTCCTAGCCTCAGTGCTCTGAAGCCATCTTTCAGGATTAGTCCTCTTGGATTCTAAGTGCCTATCTTTCCATATTGCCTGGAATCTCCTATAGGAGGAGGGCAATGTCTGTCTTGTTTTCTACAAGACTGTGTCTGCAGTGCAGAAGATGTTAACACACACACACACACACACACACACACACACACACACACACACACACACACGATAAAGATCACCCAGACAATATCAGCATCCTCAGGGTTTGAAAATGTCTGTAAGAAAAAAATCTAAGTATCTATCAGGGGGTGTCTATAAAGCACCCAAGTCATTTAGGGCACTGCAAGCTTCAATTTAAGAGTTGGGGATCAGCTATGAAGCACCTGAGAAACTCAGGTGAAAAAGCAAGCATGATAAAGGCAGAGAAAAGAACAAAAGAATTCAGGGAAGTTAGACTACTTCTATCTTAGAACTGACATGAGCTTACCAATTGGATGTCAAGGAAAATGAAAGACCTCACCAAAGAAAGCCAGGGGACAATGTGGTATAATGCTAGAATGTGGCAAAAAATCAGACTGTAAACACAGGCACTTTTGCTTTAATCACTCAGAAAGCTGTATCTAACACACGCGCCATGGATCAGACTGGGGGTGGGGATGGGGGAGGCAAGGGCGGGGGAGACAAATTAATCCACGACTATTATTCATTTTATGATAGCTTAAAGCAAACAACTTTTAGCAATACTATAAAGGAAGTTGGCAAAATAAATAGAAATGAAGTCCAAGGGATTTAAACATTAAAATTTGGGGGAGAAAAGAACTTCACAAAGCAAAACAGACAAAAATACAAGCCTAACCAAACAAAAGCTAAATCAAATAAATAGGAATTGCAGTGTGCCCTGGAGGGCTGCCAAGGAGAGTGAATTTCAACAAAGAACATTCTGTCGCCCTTTGGAAAACTTCTAGAAAAGATGAAGGGATACTGCAGTCATTCCAAGTGATACGGGGGTGCAGGCATGATACAGTAGTCATCAGATGCTATTCCAGGCTCTGTGGACAAACCCTAGAACCTTCCATAGGTAGGCGACCCACTCACTCCCAACGTGCTCCATGCACAATTTCTTGTAAGGCCCGGGTGAGAACTGGCACCATCAAGGACTGCCTGCAGCAAGCGTCTCCTCTCAATCACCCCATCAATACTTCTAGGTTACTGTTCTGGTATCCAGAGCACTACGAGGAAATGATTCATATAACCCTGGTAAAACAAAACACTCACAATCATCTTTTGAATGTAGAGCCTGGGACCAATCTTCTCATTTAGGGCTGGAACGGATATAGGTCACCTGAGCATCAGTTTTGTCCTTTAGTCAGCAATAATGACCATTCCTCCATAAAAATAGTCCCTACTGACTGCACATTTACCTTGTTCCAGGCAAGAGTCATTGGTATGAGTTATTGCCAGCAAGCTTTCCAGTGGATCATGCTCTTAATTGCATAACTACTTGTACAGATGGAGAAACTAAGGCAAGCCTGGATCCTCTTCAAGGCGTCTCCCAGCTAACCTGCAATGGACCAGAGACTGAGACCCAGCTGTTTCCGAATCTGCTCATTGTTTTTGTTATTGTTGTTGTTGTTTGTTTTTTGAGGTTTTTTTGCTAGTCCTGGGCTTGAGCTCAGGGCCTGAGCACTGTCCTTGGACTTTCTCAAGGCTAGAGCTCTACCACTTGAGCTTCAGCACCACTTCTGGCTTTTTTTTTTCTATGCATGTGGTGCCGAGGAATCGAACCCAGGTCTTCGCGCATGGTAGGCAAGCACTCTACCACTAGGCCAAACTCCCAGCCCCTGCTCATTGTTTTTTAAACAATAAAGGCCCAATGAAAGAAAGCTATAGATAACACACTTTTATGAATTATTTATTGTTATGGTATATACTATGAGTGGTGTGAGATAAAATAAGTAAAATGGAGAAAAAATAAAGAAAACCAAGCATTATGGTAGATTCCTATAATCCAAGCACTTGACAGGGAAAGGTAGAATTACAAATTCCAAGCCACCAAGGGCTATGTATGCCAATTCCTCGCCTGTAATCCTATCTACTCAAGAGGTTGAGATCTAAGGATCTAAGTATAAACCCAGCCAGGACGAGAAGGGCATGGAACTCCTATCTCTAGTTAACTAGCAAAAAAGGCAAGTGGTAGAAGGCCAGGACTGAGCAAAAAGCTAAGGAAGAACCCCTAGGCCCTGAGTTCAAGCCCCAGTACTGTCACAAATGGGGAAAAAGGAGGGGGGAATAATTAAGATTTTTTCTTTGTTCTATACAAAAAAGAAACTCTTGAACTTGATTAGGTTTTAAGAAAAGAAAAAGGAATCTCTACTTTTTAAAATCTATACTATCTCCCCTTATCTAGCAAATACTTAGGGTATTTAAATGATTCAAGTGAACAACAAAACAAAGGAGGGTTCACTATATGTAACATTACCCAAGATGCAGACTTACACAGCGCCCAGTAAGTGTGGAAGACTTCAGATCCAAACCCCTAAGACTTCCCGCGATTCTCCCTCAAATGTCTACAGTGCCCTCTTTATTGAAATTTCTGTACATTGATAGGAGCTTTTCTCTCTTACACGACCTATTTCTCCAATGGGACTGTGAGAGGAAATTACAAAGGCATGTTGAAGGCTACAAGAATGTTTAAATTCCTTCTATTTTGTGGTACATGTCTAGCACTTTCTATGTACAATGAAAGATTAAAAAAACACTTGTGTGCATGATTAATTGTACTGATGAAAGAATGCCAGGCAGTTGCTTGAGAAACGAGAACAACAAAGGAATAAACTACTGCAGACATCACCAGGACTGGAATGATACCGCTCTGTGTACGCCATTTCCATGGCAACCGGCAACGGGGAAGATGAATGTTTCATAGTCACTCCGCTCTGCAGTACACGTCTATAAATCAAACTTGCATAAAGAGCACAAGATTTCTGCTATGGGCTGTGCTCAGAGCCAGTCTATTTTCCTGTTACTGTATAATTATGAAAAAGAATGAAAAAAACCCAGTGAGGTCATTTTTTTAGTGGGGAACAAACTCAAAAATTACTAATACACCTGCGGCATATGATGTCATCTATCCAGCAAGAAACAAGGGGTGGGCGAGGCAGTCTGAGTGAATGTCCTGCCTGCCTCTGTGGGCTACAACCAGCTACTTGCTTGTCCTTCTTGAGAAATGCCTGACAGGGGCCCTGTGCTGCGGGGCCTTAAGCTGTGCTAAGGAGAAGGTGAATGAAGAAGCCCCTTAATTACCTGGCTCATGGTGAACAAAGTTTATTGTGCCAGTACTAGGGCTTAAATTCAGGGTTTGGGCACTGTTCCTTAGCTTTTTCTGCTCAAGGCTGGCACTCTAACGCATGAGCCACAGCACCATCTCTGACTTTTTGCAGGTAATTGGAGATGAGAGTCTCATAGATTCTCCTGCCTGGGCTGGCTTTGAACCATGATCCTCAGATCTCAGCCTCTTGAGTGGCTAGGATTGTAGGTGCAAGCACCAGTGTCCAGTTATGAACAAAGTTTTTATTGTGGTAACTGGGCAGAAACAGACTCCATATTGAGCATGAAAGTGCATGGAGCTGTACACTTCTTTTTATTTACATTGAAAATGGCTCATGTTGAGGAAATGAACATGGAAAAACAATGAAGATGCCCAGAACTGAAAGCCAGTAAATCCAAGTTTGAGAGGCAGCTACAAATAAACCTGGATAATCCATAGAAGTTAGTTCAGCCTTCATTTTCTCAGCTGTACATGACTCTTAAAAGGTCTCCTCTATGATCTACTTGTAAGATGAGATAATCTGGAAGTCTCATAGAGATGAGTCTAACAATAGGACTTAAATAACTAGAGATACTAGTTGTGCTATTTCTAAATAAAAGTATACCTCATACCTTGTAGTCCGACACTCTATATCAAATGAAGCTCCTAATTAGTAGTATTTTATGGTTTTACCATCAGCCAGAAGCTTTCTTCCAGCTGGTTTCAGCTCTCCAAAGACAAATGATGCTATGAGAGTTCAATAAAATTATCAGTTTAAAAAATTTAAAAAGAAACAGCTCAGATACCCTATAATAGATGAGTGGATAAAAAAAATGTGGTACTTATATACAATGGAATTTTACACAACTATTAGAAAGAACAATATTACGTCATTTGCAGAGAAATGGATGGACCTAGAACAAGTCACATTAAGTGAAGTAAGCCAAGCTCAAAGAGACCATCGGTGCATGTTTTCTCTCATACTTGGAGCTAGAGCTGAAAACACTGGGACATGATCAATTTGTACAGGACTCTAGGACCAAAGGAGGAGGACACTGTTCAGGGAGGAATCCGACAGTACAATGCCTCTGTGCCTCTAATCGTATGATAGCATTTATCAAAATTCAAAAAGAATTAAAGAAATGTTTCCAATTGTATAATTAATCTTTTCTAATATAAAAATACGGTTCTAAATGTAAGCAATAAGAAAATTCTTCTCAATTCCTGTCTAGCAGGAAGCATCTTGGTTGTGGAAATCCATATTTGAGCTCTCCTGCAAGATCCCTTGGCTTGCTGAAGACCCAAGAATAACAATAATGCTCAACAGAAGTTTATGGAACAAATAAATGGATGGATGAATCAACTTGTAATGACAGCACTGAGATGTTTCCAGCACCCTTCATCATCTTCTTCAGCCTTAAGCATTTGGACAGCTTAAGACCAACCTGTCCATATTCCTAGGAAACAAGATATAACGATAGGTATCTCTCTTGTAAATCTTTATCAAATCCTTGCACAGCTTTACAACTTTTCAGACACAAAGCTCAAGGTAGCATCAAATAGAAAGAGGGCTTTCTGTCCCAAGACCCTGGGTAAGTCATGAAGATATGCTAAACATGGCTAGGGGGTTTCTGCTTCAAACCAGAGAAGCATTAAGAGGAAGATAACACCTTAGGGGCATCCATTATCACTTAGAATGCTTCAACAACTTCGGGGAAAAGTTGAGCAAACTGCTAAATCAAAGTACTGAAAGGACAGTTCAATATATAGGAAATTCAAAACCTGGTCTTTGTAACTCTAGAGTCTGTGTTATGTTGTGTCTCAAAACACAGTCATGTCAAGCGCTGGTGGCTCATATCTGTATTCCTAGCTACTACTACTCAGGAGGCTAAGAGATGAGGATGACAGTTCAAGGTCAGGCCAAGTGGGAATGTCATGAGACTCTACTGTCCAATTAACCACCAGAAAACTAAATGTGGTGCTGTGGCTCAAAGAAGTAGAGCTCTAGAGTTTAAGCTCCACAACCCATAACAATAACACAATCATGCAACAGTCATGCACATTCCTCCTCCGTTTAGAATACTTCAGGGCTTTACAAAAAGAACTGAAAAGGATTAACCAAACAAGCTCAACCCCTGAAAGTGTAATATCCTTACAAGAACACATTTGTATATATATTTTTAAATCATGGTAATAATTCCTTAAGTCAATATGTTTAAAATCTAAACTTGGCACCAAAACATAACTGGGACTACCACTCGATTTTTCCTGGCACACATTCTCAGCCACAGCCTGAAGTCGCAGACAAGCAGGCTAAAGGCTACTGAAGGAGAAGTCTGTTGTTACACAACCACGCAATTTCCAGCATGTGGAATATCAACACAGGCCAAATACATACAGACAGGAATTTACTAGAAAGGTATTCTGCTGAACATCTGAGAGATTTGGTTTGTTTCCTAACCTTAGGAAATGTAGCTATTTGGGTAGATATTTTTTGGTACTTATTCTTCAAAAACTAATAAATGAACATTTTTTTTAAAGAAAGACTCCAGGTTATCGTGTTTTTTTGTTTTTTTTTTTTTTGTTTTTCTTTCTAGGTTCTTATCAGAGTTTTTAGCACCACCAACTGGATAAAAAGATTCACTACAAATGTACTGGGTATTTCTGTTCACTGAGAAAGAATCATACATTTATTTCACATTTAATTTATGGTAAAGTAATTTATATCAGTCACTAAATAAAATTAGAAATGCCTTTCTTTGTCAGCTAAATTATTAACAATCCACCTCAGCTTTTTTTTTCACACAAGGAAGAGGGTATATTTTGGTTAGGAGAAGTCATTAGACAAAAACTAAATCTATCCACTACAGCTATTTGATTTATTGTACCATAAACTAATACTCAAAAAAAAACCTTAAAAAACTAAAGACTAAGAATTGTAATGCAAATTAGAAATAAAAAGAATAAAGTAAATGGTATTGAATAGCATGCTAACTTACAATATTTACATAGACCTTGGTTAATTGGAATAAAAATGGCTTAAGAATAGTTTACATTTAGAATTTTTTTTTTGCCAGTCCTGGGCTTGAGCTCAGGGCCTGAGCACTGTCCTTGGACTTTCTCAAGGCTAGAGCTCTACCACTTGAGCCTCAGCACCACTTCCGACTTTTTTCTATGTATGTGGTACTGAGGAATCGAACCCGGGTCTTCATGCATGCTAGGCAAGCACTTTAACCACTAGGCCAAACTCCCGGCCCTACATTTAGAAATTTTTTAAAAATCCTACTTAGGATCCCTGTCTCAAAAATGGCTTCTGCTATCTGACACATGTACTGTATGTACTGCTATTTATCTTGCCTTTCTGTCTAATTGAATCAGAACTAGTAAAGGATTCCCATAGAAAGACAGCAAACAATTGAGCCCTGGGTTATAAATGTGATCTCCACACAATGGGTCAATCTGTAAAAATAAGTGTTCCAGAAGTAGTAATTTTCTCTACAAAACAACTGATTTGTAGGTACATATCATCTATGAAAAGTCCTTCTAGCTACCAGTGGTCATAATGAAACTGTCACCTGAAAAGTGAATGGCAATAGCACTGTGACACAGCAGGTTCCCCTCTACCCGACAATGTATTAGCAAGAAGCAGACAAAGTTACCACTGAAATAATCAAATTGAACTTTGAGGCTAGCGTTCCACAAGAAGCTTCCTGATAACTTAAAAGCTACTGTATGAATAGTTAAATCTCTAAACAAATGTGTTCATTAGTTTTGTATTTTAAGAAAAAATCATGTCGGCCGGGAGTTTGGCCTAGTGGTTAAAGTGCTTTCCTAGCATGCATGAAGACCCGGGTTCGATTCCTCGGTACCACATGTAGAAAAAAGCCGGAAGTGGTGCTGAGGCTCAAGTGATAGAGCTCTAGCCTTGAGAAAGTCCAAGGACAGTGCTCAGGCCCTGAGCTCAAGCCCAGGACTGGCAAAAAAAAAAAAAAAAAAAAATCATGTCCCTCAAGTCTAAATTTGAAAACCTGATAGGGAAGATCACTGGTTAACAGCCCAGCAGCAGCTCTAACTTAGCCCATGATTCTTTTTCTTACTTTTACTCCTGTGAATGTTTTGTTTATTCATATACTCACTAAATACTCTCCCCAACAAACATAACTCAGTTCCTTTGAGGAAGGAACACAGGAAGATTTCCCTACTTCCTCTTTTTGGGGGCCAGCCACAGTTGTGTGTGAGATTTTTTTTTACCTGGAGGCACAAGTTAAGAAGAACATTTGTAATTTTTACTTTTGTTTCTAAATACTCCCTTCAACATGATCCTCCATGCTACATCTATCTATACAGCCCTCTTTCAGAAGTACGACAGCCAAAACATAGTGTGTATTTAAGTTATACCATCTGTCATTTTGAAATATTTTATGTATCTACCCCCACAATCAATCTAATGGGTAATTCAGCACCTGACACAGTTCCTCTATGTGTGTGTGTGTGTGCGCGCGTGTGTGTGTCTGTGTAGTAAGGACAAGCGAATACTTCTCCCTTAGCAAATTTCAAGCATGTAATATAGCATCACTAATTACAGAAATCAAGTTGTACATCAGCTCTAGAATTATTTTTTTGTTTCATAACTGAAAGTCTTTCCCTTTGACTGCTTTACCTTCTCTCCCATTCCCCAGCCTCCATTCTTACCATTCTACCCTCTATTTGTCCAAATCTGACTATTTTAGATTCCACAGACTAGTAATATTACACATCATTTGTTTTTTGCAGACATGTCTATTTTATTTCCCGTAGTATAACTTCTTTCAAACTATTACATATGACAAAATTATCTTTTTTTAAAGCTGAATAATATCCTATTGGGTGTATAAGCCATATGTATTACATACCATCATTTCCATTTGCCCGTTGGTGGACACTTGAGCTATTCCCTTAACTTCGCTATTGTAAATAAGGCTACAGTGAAGATGGGGAGTGCAGGCAGTTTAAATGAAAGTTCAGTTTACTCTATCATCATTATTAGGCAGTTGTATTCCTAAATCAGAAGATACAACATTGAGGCGAGGCAAAAACACTTGACCATTGCAAGGTTCCAGCATATGGCTCATGCTTGTAATCCTAGCTACTCAGGAGGCTGAGATCTGAGGATAGAGGTTCCAAGCCAGCCCAGGCAGGAAAAGTCCACTTATCTCCAAATAACCACCAAGAAGCCAGAAGTAGAGCTGTGGATCAAGTAGGAAAACGCTATCCTTGAGCACAAAAGCTGAGAGCCTGCGCCAAGGCACTAATTTCAGGCCCTGGGACCAGCATACACAAAACAACATTTGACCATTAAGAAGTAACAGCAACATGATTACATCAAATAAAAATTCTGAAATGTCATTTTCCTATGAGATTTTTCTTTTACCAAACTATAAGTAATTGAGAATTAACTCTAGTTTGGAATGAATTTAGCTACAAAGGGATCTTAGTTTCACTGTAAAATGGGTAGGAATTTTGCTGGCTGTGAATTTTCTTCATTCCTGAGGAAAATTGGGATCTTTTACTGATCCTAATGCTGTGGTTATCTCTATAAATCAGACAAGAATTAAATCAGCTTCTTCTTATTAAAAAATGGGTAAGAATACAAGACAATGTAAAGGGTCACCCGAAGAACGTAATGTACATATTTTAGGTATTCAGTGGACAGGAGCCAAGGTTACTGGCTGTTCAACTGCACAATGTACAGAGACTGGAAAAAAACAGGAATCAAAGACAGGAGCCCAAGGCAAAATGTTTTGTTTTGAGAAACTGGCAATAATAAACCTTAAGATAAAGAACATGGGATAATTGGGGAAAGGCATAGTTGGAGAGACCAGATATCAAGACTGTGGGCAGGCAGGGATGGAAATTCTGAATAGATTAAGGTATGACTGATGGAGAAATGTCAGATCAGAAGAAGGTGAGGAAGAAGTGAAGAAGAAAAGAAAAGGAAACAGAGATGGAACAACTGGAAAAGGAGTAGAAGGGAAAGGAACTTTTAGCAACAAAACAGAAGATATGCTGGCACACGCTTTGGAAGTAGAGAGAAGACACAGAAGGTAAGAGACTCTGACCTTCTCCAAGAAATGGAAAGCAAAATCATCTCCATGTAGAGAGGTGGGAAGGTTCGCAGCCCTCAGAGAACAGGCCCTTGCAGAGGGCACAAATAATTACAACTCTAATGACTTGGCTTGGGCATGAAAGCTGAGGCTTGAGAGAATGGCCACAGGGCCAGGAGCGGGGACACATGCAGTGATGTGCCAAAACCTTGTTTGAAAAATGCTCTCCAGGAACAATTAGAGTCACAATGATTGACATGAAAATAAAAAAATTGTCTCAGCAAGACAAACGTGGCTACTGGTAGAACGATGTGCCATCAGCCAAAAATCTGGCAAGCCAGCACACAGAGCAAGCAGGCGGTTCCCTATTTATCAGTAATGCAGCAGGCCCTGCCCCTCTTCTCAGATTGGCTGATTTCAAGTTCACAATCTGCTCATGTTTGGCTAGTTTGAACAGGGAAAAATGTACTTACATGAGGTCACTTTGAAATAACATTAACATTATTGTAATTAATAGAAGGGTTACATTATATTCACCAGATAGAAGGTGCATTACTTCACAGACATTGATACCCTTTCTCATGTCTTGCTCCCCATGTCCCAACCCCACCACTCATCTTTTTTTTTTTTTTGGTCCATTATTGGACTTGAACTCAGGGCCTGGGCACTGTCGTTAAGCCTCTTTGTTAAGCCTCTTTGTGCGCATGGCTAGCACTCTGTCACTTAAGCCACAGTGTCACTTTTGATTTCTAAGCTGTTAGTTGGAAATGAGTCTCACTGGGAATTTTCTGCCTGGGCTGGCTTTCCTCAGATCTCAGCCTCCTGAGTAGCTAAGAGTACAGGTGTGAGCCACCTATGTCCTACCAAAGCACAAACGTGTTTTGGGGTTCTTTTTTGCCAGTCCTGAACCTTAAGCTCAAAGCCAGAGCATTGTCCTTGGGCTTTCTCAAGGCTAGAACTCTACCACTTGAGCCTTAGCACCACTTCTGGCTTTTTGCTATGTATGTGGTACCGAGGAATCAAACCTGGGTCTTCATGCATGCTAGGCAAGCATTTTACCACTAGGCCAAACTCCCAGCCCCACATTTCGATTTTAAAAAGACAGTTTTCCCCATATCTACAACCTGGACTGAAGAGGAATGATATGGCCTGAGGTATGGCATACCAACCTCAGCCTAGAAAGCATAGCACTCTGGAATTACCCAAGGCTTGGAGAAAGAAAATGGGTACAGGGATTGGGGGTGGAAATTCCAAACACTGTGGGGATGGAAGACCACAGGTGGTATGAAATAGGAATGTGACTGCATGCTGAGTTCCCGACCAGGTGGCCAGGGATCCATGCATACAGACAGAGTAAAGTTCACAGGTCTCTCAGACATCACACTAAATAAGAGAGATATACTCAGATGGACTGTAGAACCGATGCTTGTACTGGGGAGAAGATGCTTTGAAGAAAGCAAGTGGAAAGTGAGCTTTAGATCTTTCTTAAAGGTCCAAGTACTGGAGTGCCCACACAAGAACTGTGGTCCTGCAGCAGAGTTCAGAACCAAGGGTACAGGCTCTAGACCAAGGGCTGGGGTTTAAATGGAGATAAGAAAGGCAAAATGGTGTACATTCCTGGCGTGTATTAGCATCTAAGAGAAAGAGATGTTGGGACAAGGGACATATGGCACCAGAAGAAAGAGGGATGATGGTGAACAACAGGAGGAGTCTGGGATACATGTCTAACCACCAGGCCCTGTTTCTGAAACTGTAATAGCTCCATAGGTGAGAGAAGGAAGGAGTCAGTGATAAGTAGTGGAGAGTAGAGACAGTGTGAGGCTGTGTTCTGTATCTCCTGCCAATGGCTCAGGAAGTGGGTAAACGCAATGTACCAATGAGCTATCAACAAGTCCAGGAGGGGGACAGGCAGAGCAAGAGATAAAGCAGGAATGAAGGAGCTTCAAACCATGCCTCTGGGGGATTTCACTACTAGCAGCAGATTACAAGCCAGGAGGGGAGAAGAGAGAAGCTGAGTAAGCTATCAATGCTGAGCTAACAGCAACCAATTAAAAGTGTAATTTTACCTTATGAGAGCTTTGCAT
Organism: Megascapheus bottae; assembly: GCF_031878675.1. Taxonomy (NCBI): domain Eukaryota; kingdom Metazoa; phylum Chordata; class Mammalia; order Rodentia; family Geomyidae; genus Megascapheus; species Megascapheus bottae. Next base: position 22,987,931 of record NC_143522.1, read on the forward strand.
TTTTGTCCCAGTTAAAACTGTAATAAAACTCCACTGGAACAGGACCATTACCATTGATTGTGTGTGTGTGTGTGTGTGTGTGTGTGTGTGTGTGTGTGTGTGTGTGAGCACTGGGACACTTGAACTTAGCATCCTGAGCCCTCATTTGGCTTCTTGTGCTCTGGGCTCCACTTTTTTTTGCTGGTTAGTTGGAGATAAGAATCTCAGGTTTATTTGCCCAGGCTGGCTTTGAATTTTTGATTCTCAAGATCTCCGGCTCTTGAGTAGCTAGAATTACAGGCATGAGAATCCAGCACCCCGCTATTGGTCCATTTTAAATCCATCATGATTCTGCAGTCTAACTGTATACAGTCTAATACTGTATACAATTTCTCCAGACAAGACGCATTAATAGCCACATTCCTATGGAAGCAAACTGAAGGGACACCCACCACAGCTTCCCGTGATGAGAGCTGCGTGCGCTTCCTTCGGTGGGCATTGTCCTAAATGGTTCCTTTCGTTTAGACAGCAGATTATCAGATGAACTCTGAACAGGAACAACTCAAACCAGACCGATTCACATAAACAGGGGAGGGTTACAGGCTTATGCAACCAGATTTGTCATGAATACTTTTGAACAGGCCAATATGCCTTGCTTCCTATTTGTGGCATGCACCCTCAGAGCATTAATACTATTAAAAAAAAGGGGGGGAGGCATAGAATAGAAATGAAGAGCACAGGTTGCAAAGTCAGTCTAGGTGGTTTGGAACTTGGTGCCACTGCTAAGCAGCTAGTGGACTTGAAAAAATCATTTGATCTCTCTAAGCTTTTTCCTCAACTATAAAGTAGACACAGACAGGCAAACCCATCAGCTTCCCATAAGATTCCTGCCACACACTGCCTGGCATATAGTTGATACTTCGGAATGGTATCCTGGTGGTTGGTGTCATAGTTACTTTATGGACTCCATTTATGTGCTACAGCAATGTTGAGAAAGAGGAAAGATGGTTTTGTGGTCTGGAACAAGAAAAGGAAGGCTAGTTCAGAAAAGGAGTGGATCCTGTTTAGAAAAGTAGGTAGAGATGGGGCTAGCAGGGAGAGTAGTAAACTTGGAATAAGAAACACTAGGACAGACAGGATGCACAATCAGTTGATGGCAAGCAGATTGGAGATGGGTTAAGATGTAGAAAATGTTGGGGCATATGGAAAAACAGTGCACTGGTTTCTGCTGACAAGGTCTTGTAGCTCAAGTGAATGAATCTAGATGTTCTGTGGTAGGCAATGAGTCAGGAAGTAACATTAAAATACAATGATACTTTACTCTCATTATTCTAAATTTAATGAGAAGGTAGACTAGCGATGTTCAAACTTTAATGTGTGCATCCATCATCCCGGGATCTATTAGTAAAACACACTGGACTTGGTACCTGTGGCGTGAACTGAGATTAGGCAATGTCGGTGTGCTCCCCGAGGCTGATACCACTTGTCTCGGGAGCCCCCTTTCCTGCAAGGGATATATCTATTCAAGCCAGCCTGCTGGAGGAGAGGGGCTGGGTAGGAGGTAGGCAGACACGATGGCAAGGCTTAAGGTGGCAGATTCATAGGCTGCTCTGACATACAGGAAATGCAAACTAGAAATCTTGGGTACTGATTTTAGGGCAATGATTTTGAAATTTTGATGTGGTTCTTAATTCTGTGTGTGTGTGTGTGTGTGTGTGTGTGTGTGTGTGTGTGCATGTATGAGTGTGGGTGCACATATCAATACTGGGGCTTGCATTCAGGAACTAAGCACTGACCCTTAGCTTTTTGGTTCAAGGTTGGCATTGTATCATTTGAGCCACAGCTCTACTTCTGGCTTTTTGGTTAATTGGAGATAGGCTTTCCTACTTAGCTGGCTTTAAGCCTTGATCCTCAGATCTCAGCCTCCTGAGGAGCTAAGATTATAGGCATGAGCCATCAGCACCTGGCTTGGCTCTGAATACTGAGTCAATTTCCCCATGACATTTTAAAGGATTATTAATATGAGTATCACCTAAGATATAGTTGTTTAGTGAATACAGGTTTCTGTTATTTTCTAAGAACCTATATATTATTAAAAATTTCCCTCCAGAAGCTCTCCATCTATTATGAAGGAAAAACACAGGGAATTGGCTCCATTTTCTATAAAGGAAAATGGCATGAATATATTCATGACATGTGGCTATTAATAACACCAAAGATGACTGAATGGGTTAGCAACATTTGGTCATAGAAAGAAACCATGGCGGCAGTTTCTTATGTGACAGTTGAGTTAAAAGAAAAATAGCCCTCGTGCTATTACAGCAGGAACAGCGAATCCAACCCTACATGTAAATGAGAAACTGGAAAGGCAGCCATAATACTTGTTATAGTGACATCTCAAAAACTGAACCCAGAGTTGGATGGCTGTCAAGCCCAGCAATTTCCTCCAGAGAACAGTCTTTGTCACATTGACAGACCCACATCTGTATTCATGCTGTGGTGGCTTCTGAATAATATCTATAGTACACTCAAAAAATAAAGGAGTCTGCAACACCACTCTCCATGGTAAATAACCCCACCAGTGAATTTCAGAACTGGAGGCTTGCCAGACCATAACCCTTCCTTTGGGGATGCTGGGAGCAAATCGTGAAGGCTTGGTGATTTATAGAAAGAAGGACCTGTGGCAGAGATGGGACTGGAACTCAGATCTCCTCATTTCCCAGCTTGGGTCTGCTTGGATTCCAGGATCCTTTGATGGCACTGGTGTTGTATTTGCGGAGAAAAGCAAGCAAGCCAGCAAAACCCATAATGAAACACATTCTCTACACAGCCATTCATTTACATAAAATGTAGCCAAATGTAATACAAAACTGCACTGTGGGCTGGGGGTTTGGGCATGAATATTCCGCTGTGTCTGCTCCTGTTAAGTACACAATCTAGGTCTGGAAAGAATATACATCAACAAGTAACTACATAAAAGCAGGAAGAAAAAAGATATGAAAGATGAGTTAAAGTGGTATGCAGAGAAAATTTCCTTCTGGTGGGGTTGGGAAAGTAGGTGGGTTGAGAGCAGAGGGGGGCCAGCTTTCAGGATGAGAACTATTTTATGCTGATAATTTATATCTGGGTGAGTTTCACATAAGAGAGGAATATACAATCTTAGCATCCTAAATGTGAAAGAGATTAAGTAATTCTTTTTATCAAATAATATATCCGTTATAACATAAATTAAGTTGGCTTCACTTAAGAAACCAAAATAATACATTCTCTTTGAAAATCTATGCAATCAAGCATCAATCTTTTTTTTTTTTTTTTTTTTTGGCCACTCCTGGGCTTGACCTCAGGGCCTGAGCGCTGTCCTTGGACTTTCTCAAGGCCAGAGCTCTACCACTTGAGCCTCAGCACCACTTCCGGCTTTTTTCTATGTATGTGGTACTGAGGAATTGAACCTGGGTCTTCATGCATGCTAGGCAAGCACTCTACCACTAGGCCAAACTCCCACCCCTAAGTATCAGTCTTTTTACTTATTCCCTGGTCTATTTTCTTCTCTTCCTTCCCTACCCCCATTATCATATTGTAAACTTGTGTTTCCCAGTTTAGTTTCTAAATTTCATTCTATCACCAGTTCTAAGCATCACATTGGTAAAAGGACTACCTCCCAACTGTAATTTTTATCTATGGAAAAAAACCAATCAAGAGCACTTGGAAAACTGCCGTGTGTGTATGTGTGTGCGTGTGTAAAACAATGACTAGCACAAAACTATCTATATGGCTGAATTTATATTCTGGCATTTCTAATTAACACATACTGGTTACAGTAGACTGGTATCTGCAGGCACGCTTCCAAGGAAATGACTACTGGGGGAAAACTGAGTATGCCCAGGATACATAGTTTAGTCCTATCTTGTGGATGCTTCAAGTATTTTCTCCCATAATGCTACCTAACTTCCATTAAAGACACAAGGCCTTACCACAAATCTCAAATCTCAAGTTTTCACTGTAACACTGCACACGCTAAGCACATTCACTTTTACCTTGTGTTTGTGTGCCATTTGCTTTTCTGGAGGAAGATTTCCACAAAATTAAGAGCAGGGAAACAGCTGATGACAAAATGATTTAAATGCAACTATTGTGCAGAACTGAGAGCATCTCCCCATCAACTGGGCTATGTGATGTGCATGCATGCATTTCCACATAGTACACAATGTACAGAATATGAACGATGTAACTTGTGGGTACAGACAAGAGGAGGAAACTGGGGGAAAACAAAGGAAGGGGTGACCTTGTCTGGAAAGAAATATACTCATTTCTTACTGATGAAATGGTAACCCTATGTACAGCACCTTAATGATGACAATAACATTATATATACTTTTTCTTCTTTAACTGTACTTTTTTCCTTTTGGTTCTGGACAGTAAACCCAGGATTTTGCACTTGCCTGATAAGTGCTTTGGCATTGAGCTATATCCCAAGCCAATAAAATCATGTTTTTTAAAAAAACAGAAAAAATGCCAGGCACAGTAGCTCATGCCTGTAATCCTAGCTACTCAGGAGGCTGAGATTTAAGGATCACAGTTCAAAGCCAGCCCAGGCACAAAAAAAGTCTGAGAGACTCATCTCCAATTAACTACTAGAAAACTGGAAGTGGCACTGTGGCTCAAGGGCTACGGCAGTAGCCTTGAGCTGAATAGCTCAGGGACAGCACCCGGGCCCAGAGTTCAAGTCCCAAGACCAACAACAAAAAAAAAATTTTTGTTTTAAGGTATTTGTTTTTGAACACAATCATCAAAACTTCATGTGATCTAAAAGTAAAGCTGCACTGCTATTTATAGCAAGCAGTGTGATATTCTAACATGTGTGTATATATGCAATATAACCATCAAATCAGGGTAACATTCCTGCATCTTAATTGTATAAAGGGGTCTCATGATATTTCCATACATGCATATAACCTGTTTTGATCAAATCCCCCTCCTCTGTTTATCCTTTTTGTTCTCCCTTCCTCTATTTTAACTATTTCATTGTTCTGTTTTTATACCTGCACATAAAGTACTTCAGTGATAATTGCTCCCCACCCCTCTTCTCACCCTTCCCTTACAGATTGCCCTCTCCAAACTTACCTTCTTTAATACAGATGCCATTTATAGCTACATTTTTGAAGTCCAGCTTTCTTCAAAAATATATGACATGTAACAGGCCCTACCAGTCCTTCACAGAAGAGGCAGATGGAAACCTCATGCATATGTATTCTTCCCAACTAGTAAGCACAGTGAGAGGTAATCAGGAAAAGGTACTTCTGATGGTAAGATTTTTAACAAAGAACTGAACTAAAAATTAATGTATTACCATTGAAGAGAAGACACAAAAATTCATGAAATGAAGAATCCCAATAAGCAGGACAGTAGCCTCGTAGGTGTACCTGCCGATTACTGTCTATATGTGGCTATAAAGGGTAAGATATAACTTCAAGTCTTTTTTTCCCTATACAAAGAAGCATGAAGATACTTACAGATCAATAACCACATTCTCCCAAGTTATTACTCACTGCTGATAACTGTGATCATCTTGAGGTCATGTGACTGCATGTAGACTCGTTCTAATGTGCAAAATAATGAATAGGAATCTCGCTCTTATTAGGGATTGTTCTGATATGTAACAAATTGTCTGCTTATAGAAAGGAACTGAAAGGAATTATAGGAGGCTACATAATGAGAAATAACATTTTTTTTTGCCAGTCCTGGGCTTGAACTCAGGGCCTGAGCACTGTCCTTGGACTTTTCAAGGCTAGAGCTCTACCACTTGAGCCTCAGCACCACTTCTGGCTTTTTTTATTCTATGTATGTGGTACCAAGGAATCAAACCTGGGTCTTCATGCATGCTAGGCAAGCACTCTACCACTAGGCCAAACTCCCAGCCCAAGGAATAACATTTTGAAAGAGATGTGAGTGATTTGAAGAAATAAACACTGTTTTACACCACTGTTCTTTGGGCTCCCTGGCTCTGTCAAGTCTCTTCTACCCAATGTGCTGGAAGCACCTGCTTCATTCTACCACAGCTCATGGCTGTCCTTTCCTCTACTGTGGCCATGGCATGAAACATATGTGATGCTCCCAGAATTCCAGTGGCACACTAGTGGCTCATACCTGCAATCCTAGCTCCTCAGTAGGCTGCGATCTGAAGACTGAGGTTCAAAGCCAGTCCAGGCAGAAAAGTCCACGAGAGTCTTATCTCCAATTAACCACCAAAAAGCCAGAAGTGGATCAAGTGGTAGAGCTACCAACCTTGAGCACAAAAGAACAGGGACAGTTCCCAGGCCTTCAGCTCGAGCTCCAGGACCAGCACAAAATAAAATAATAAAATTATATTCCTAAACTTCTGCTGCCACTAACACCTGACATTAATATTATTCCACAATTCATGGCATTCTTGTTTTCAACCAATTTTCAATACTCTAAAAAGAGGAGTTAAGTATTCTATGTCTTTTCGATGGCTCCCATGGAATAGAAAGGGAATTCTTACATTATAATTATCCATGCACACTGCCAGCTTAGTCTTCTCAGGGCACATCAATTGATGCCAGTCTTCCTGAGTTCTAGGAATCCTAGGGTGGAGAAGGATCAGGGCACTGGCCTTGTGCACATCCACTTTTCATTGAGTAGCAAGAAAGCAGAAGAAGCTTTCCAAAGCTTTTTGCCAATTGATAGGTAGTGGAAATACACAGAGATCAGTGTTTAGAGTAAGATGGAGGCAAACCTCCAGGCATGAACATACAGCTGCCCAGGAAGAGGGGACAGCAGCTAGAAAGACACAGGTGGCTGACAGCAGGCAAAGTCAAAAGGAATTGCTAAGCCAGCTCCCAGAGGACAGCTGAGGCCAAACCATGACCTGAAAATTGCCCAGAACAAGGCACAGAGAGTGGTTGGATTCATTGATGAAAATCATGTGTAGAAATAAAACAAAGAAAAAGCTTCTGATTGCAGCTTAAAGTACTCATTCCTCACTTACAAGAAATACACCAAAAAGAAAACTGTGAGAAGTTTACTGTGCCTATGTAACAAGAGCAAGTGACAATATACCAACAACTATTTATTTTTTTATTAACTACAATGCATAAGGCAATCATACCAGGGACAGAGATTAATCCATGAATCCAGAAGCTTGGTATCACGTGGAGATAAACACCATAATTTATTTATCCAATCAAAGCAACACGTAACAATAAATATTATCAAAATTTATGGGAAAGTGATAAGCTCATCCAATGTAGAAGAAAAAAAGGAGCCAGGTGCTGGTGGCTCACATCTGTAATCCTAGCTACTCAGGAGGCTGAGATCTGATGATCATGGTTTAAAGCCAGCTCAGGCATGAAAGTTTGTGAGACTCTTATCTCCAGTTAACCACCAGAAAACTGGAAGTAGAGCTATGGCTCAAGGGTAGGGTGGTAGCCTAGAGCTCAGAGACAGCACCACCCAGAGTTCAAACTCCACAACTGACAAAAAGAAAAGAAAAGAAAAGAAAAGAAAAGAAAAGAAAAGAAGAAAAGAAAAGAAAAAAAGGATATTTATTGAGTAGGATAGTAAAAGAAAATTCAAATTTGGATTGGTGGGACATAGGGAAAACTGGGGCCGGGGAAAGAAACAAAATGATATATAAATGTGATCAAGGGATCTATGCCACAAGAGATTCAGGGGTTTAGGATTAATGAAAGAAAGTCTAGAAAGATGTTGGAAAAGAGATCAGATGATGGAGAACCAAGTTAAAGAGTTTTAACTATCCTCACTAAGAGTCACCAAAGATTTTTTAAAAGCCATACAAAAGTCTCAACAAGTTCTATTAAAATGGAAAGATGTTTCTTGTTTGAATCTTTGAGTGCTAGAAACAGCACTATCTGATATAACTCTACAGTTACAGTTGCAGTGCTATCCAGCTCTTAAACTTTCTGCCAGTTTTAGTGGGAAATAAATTTTTTAAAAGATTAAGAAAAGAATAAACAACTTTTACATAACAATATAGCATCATTTGATACAATTTTTCTATTTTAGTATACAGACAAACAAGTTATGGCTACTAGCTCTAAGAAGAAAGTTACAAGCTGTAAACATTGAAAGGCATCTCCAACTTTGAAATACAAATTTTAAATTGTTTATGATCTTTTTGATTTATAGAAAATATCCTTCAATACAAGAAAAATAATTTATTCCTCATAACTCTCTCCTTAGGCCCAAACCTTGCTTTCATTAATTTGGCACATGAACAAAATTATAATTTGCATGCCCTAAGCAATTACAAAAAATAAAACTCTCAAAAATTATTCCTTCCTTTACATATAACAATCACATCTATAAGAGTTTAAAGTAGATATAGAAAGGCTAACCAATACTATCAAATAATAAGATATATTAAAAAATATTTTGAGGATATGGAGCTAAGTGACAATGGCTCGTGTCTGTAATCCTAGCTACTTAGGAGGCTGAGAAGGGAGGATTGTGGGTCAAGGCTAGCCCACAGAGTAAAGTTTTTGAGACCCATTCTCAACCATTGAGACATGCTTGTTATCATCCTAAGCTACAAGGATGGTTAAAACTAAGGTTCCATTTCAGCAGAGAGAAGCTAGAGGTGGTGTTGCACAACTGTGACCCCAGGGAGAAAAATAACCTAAAATAGGTGGATCACAGCTCAAGCATCCACCAAGACACTATCCCAGAAGTAACCAGGGAAAAATAGGGCTGAAAGAAAGGCTTGGAAGCAAAAAAAATGCAAGATCCTATCCTACAAACATGAAGGGCTTCGGACATAGCTCAAGCAATAGACCCTGCATGAAACTCTGAGTTTATATCCCAGTATTGCCAATGAGTAAAAAAAAAACACAACGAAACAACAAAAAAGTCCCCTAAAACCATTAACTCTTCATGAGCTTTTTTCAACCCAGGTTAGAACCTTCCTTCTCAATTTAGTAAGCAGAGATGTGAAAATGTTTAGCATATGGCACCTACCAACTTTTAATATAATCACATTTTCAAACATCTATATTAAAAAGAATATGCTCTCATTTTTTCTCTTATTTCTTCTGGGAGCAGATAGTTTTCTCACTCATTGCTAAAACATTTCTTCTACCAGGAAAGGGCACTCTGAAGTGTATTTTTCAAAAAATCTCCTCAATGCAGCATATACAATAACCACTTAAACATATAATGGTCAGCAAATGTGGACAGCTTTTTAAAAAGGCAAATGGTTACAATTTTCCATTTCCCTTGTTAAAAACAACCTCTGGAAGGTAGAAGTACATTGCTATTCAATTACCCATCTCTTCACAAAGTGTATAAAAAGATGTTGATATACTTTAAGAAAATGCTTTCGCTGAATGAAGCAAGTAATATTGGCTTGCAGCCTTCTCTGCTCCTCTTCAGTAGCTTGCACAGGATTGTTTTCCTGTGAACTGTTCAGCAAATGAATTCATATACATCACGGTGGTAGTGATGGTGGTAGTGATGATGTGAATCCTGAATCAAATAACTTGTTCAATGATTTCTACTGAGGAGGACTGGCTCATTAAATTTTCGCTCTGATGGGAATATTTGGTCTCCCATTATCCATCTCTCTCCTTTCTCAGCCTTAGAACTTCTGATAGTGGGAAGACGATTAGTCCAAAGCAGAGCCTCCATTTCCTAAACCCTTCTACCTGGTCCCTTGCAGAGGTACATAGCCGCAATGGAAATATTGGTCCTCAGGATATAAGGAGAAATAAATATACAGCCTTTTAAAATGAGGGAAGATCGTTTGCCTCCTTTCCCATATACTAGCTGGATTTAGATTTGATGGCTGTAACTTAAGCAGCCATCTTGAAACAAAAAGAAGCTGTATATAGGTAGCCATAGCAACAAGAAAGGGAGACCCAGACCTTTACAACCATGCTACAATCATGCAGCTGTAGGTTGCCATTCTTTATACATGGGAGAAATGCATTTACATTTTTGCTGGAGTAACTCTCACCAAATCCTAAGTAACATACTTGGTTGACAGTTTATGGTAGATGTCAGAGAAGAGAAAGCTCTGCCATTTTCTCATGTCCACATGAGCTATTAAGATTACCTTCAATCTGTAACTACTGAGCAGAAACTACCTTTAAGCCACTTGTCTGTTTTGTCAGGATTAGTTTTTAAGAGCTATATAATATAATCTTTAAATCCACATTTATCAGGCATGTGTGTATAGCTTAGAAAACAAAGGCTATCATTGGTCACCTTCATTCTTTCTCTCCAGACAACTCAAGAGCCACATGTAACCCACACCATGGGAGAACCTCAGTGTCCATATTTAAAAATATAGTTCCACACTTCTCAGTAGATAATGTAAATATATCAACTTCTTGCTTCCTTCCTGCTCCTTTCAGCATAGCCTATTGTGGGAGGTGTGGCTGGAGTCATAGCTAACTACAGATTTCCTTCCAAGAACTATGAAACGTAGTGAGATGGAAGCATCTAACAGCAGAATATCAACAGCACAGAGTTCCCCATAAAGAGACAATGGTCACTCAAATGGTAAAGATGGACTTCAAGGCTTCAGAGCCTTACCTGAACACCTCCACCACGGTCCTTTCTGGCAATTTGGGAGCCACTTGTCTAAATGCCTTTTTGAAATCTTCCAAAGTTAAATATCCACGATCTATTTGAAAAAAATACAACATTTACTTACTTCTGTAAAGTCTGTGACTTATTACTTTAGTTCAAATATTTATTTAAATATGATATTGCAAAAAATCACTAATGTAAAGGTGAGCTTACATGATGGTGATCTGGGATGATTTCAGTGGGTGAATTTAAGAATCTAGTGAAATTCTCCCCTTCAGTACATTTCCCAATTACCCTGAAGGTCAGTGCCAGCTCTCCCTTTGTGCTGGTTCTTTCAGTCCTGAAGAGAGGACTATCTAGAGCTATGGCTACCCTAAGGACATTAGACTTTGAGTCTGTGAGCTGGCAAAAACATTTCAGTTTTGAGGATTCACTCTATTCTGTGCTTAATATTAGATTTATGATATATTAATATACAGAAGGAAATCCTAACAGCAGTCAAGTCATGCAGTCTAGAATTCTCATTCATCTCACGTGGATCTGTGGGGTTGGATTTCTGTAGACATCTTTTCAGCCATACCCAGCATGGGAAACAACTCCACAGCCATGTGTAGGTCAACACAAGAGCTGTAAACAGAGGCAGCACAGTCTCCCATCCTTCCACAGGTGGCTGTCCACCCATGCTGTCACTACAACATAGGTACAATATGAAAGTACACAGGTACAGTATATAAGCTATATAAAAGTGCAAATATTATTTCATTGATGGTATATGCCAAAAACTTAAGATCACAATAGAAAAAAATCCTACTAAAACCTAAGGTATTAGCTAAAGAATACATTGTACAATACTCTCCCAAGTATATATTGCATATGATTCCCTGAGCCGTTTCTACTTCTAATTCCTTAGCAGCAATTTTTAGTATCAAAACATTTTAAACACTTACAATGCACGTCAAAAGCTGTGAAGATGTGTCTTATCTCATTTCGATAGAGTTGCGCTTCCTTCTTTTTTCTAACAATATTTATAAACTCCTCAAGTGACAGACCTAGATGTTGGGGGGAATTCATTGTGAGAATGAGTATATTCCTCTTTATGGGAAAAAAGGAACAGTAATAAATATCACAAAGAACTTAAAGGTCTTAATTTCATGAATGGTATTTATTCCTAAAGTTTTTTTTTTTAATTCTGCAGGGAATTGGTGGCTTACAGTTGTAATCCCAACCACTCAAGAGGCTGAGATCTGAGGATCAAGGTTTGAAGTCATAGTAATAAGGTCTGTGAGACTCTCATCTCCAATTACACACCAGAAAACTACAAGTGGAGCTGTAGTTCAAAGTGATAAAGTGTTAGCCTTGCACAATAAAGAACAGTGCCTGGGCCCTGGGTTCAAGCCCCATGACCAATCAAAATAAAAGACAGAGAACAAAACAAAACAAAAGACATTCTGTTACCTGCTAAGTAAATCCAGCCCTAAGCAATCCATCTTGAAAATGACAGATACTGGCCGGGAGTTTGGCCTAGTGGTTAAAGTGCTTGCCTAGCATGCACAAAGACCCGGGTTCGATTCCTCGGTACCACATACATAGAAAAAAGCCAGAAGTGGTGCTGAGGCTCAAGTGGTAGAGCTCTAACCTCTAACCTTGAGAAAGTCCAAGGACAGTGCTCAGGCCCTGAGCTGAAGCCCAGGACTGGCAAAAAAAAAAAAAAAAAAGAAAATGACAGATACTCTTCCATTCATGGAGATTTTTCTAAGAGATAAAGGACTAATGACCTTGAGAAAGTTTGAACTTCGTCTCTAACAGACCTAAAAGATGAGCATCAAGCTACTTGTTAAAGAGTTTCTCCTAATTTTCTTTCTTTATGCTACTTTGATCTCTTTTTTAAAAAATTTTTGTTCCTAAACAGATGCCATTTCAGCAGGGTGCTTTTTCCCCCCCAACTGAGAGATCAGGTCAGAGAAGTAGTTTCTCAAAAGTCAATACCAATAGCAACCCCTCAGATAAAGATGGAGAGAATATTCCATAAACAATAGATCTGGCTCCACTCCCAACCCTGGCTATACCACACAATGTGCCTAGCAGCCTCGGGCTCAGCTTCCTGCGACTCTCCTAATAAAAGAGCCCAGCAGGATGATGTGAGATTGGATACTGTGCTTACAATGTCTATTAAACTGAATTCTAATGTGATCTTTGCAGTAGGTTTAAGGAGCAGAGCCAAAATTTAAACATATTAGTGAATTGAACCTACTATATAGATAGATATATGTGTATATATATATATTTGGAAAGAGAGAAGTTCATTATTATAATGTTCAATTTCCATTTTTTAAGTTATCGTTCTGTTTTAAAAATAGCCCAAATCACACAATAAACCACATGGAACGTTTTCCTTTGTAGTAAGGCCACTAATGTTCAGCCTATGTCTTTCCTAAAATAGTTTTAATAGCTTAAAAAGGCTAAAAACAATAATCCCTTTAATTTGCCTAGTTTTTCTTATTCGAAGTCAAAGATTTAGACACTTGAAAAAAATCAATTCAGCTTTATGTTTTTTAAGATTCTGGAAACATACAGGCAAGAGAAGAGACATGAATCTTGTTCCAGGGGAAACACTGGCTCAGTTGGGACAGGAAATCATTAGGTAGGGGCACCAAGGATGGCACCATGGCTTACACAATGAAGAAGAAAGGAGAGGCCACAGAGAGGGACTGGGGGAACTCTGGGAGCACAGCCTGGTGAAGGAGAGGCCTCTCACAGGGGATACTTACATAAAACCTAAGCCATGAATAAAAGCAGCATGTGCCAAGGCCACCAGGTGGGAAGGAAGAAAAAGGAAAAGAGGCTATGCATAGCTAGAAAACAGTGAGAAGAGCAAAGAGGGGGAGAGGGAAGGAAAGAGGGAAGAGCGGGAGAGAGGAAAGGAGAGAAGACAAGGATGGTGAGGGAGGCAGGGTCAGACCTCACAGGCCACAGGGAATAAAATCCGGGCTTCATTTAAATTGTAATAGAAAGTGAATAAAAAGTTTGAGTTGAGAATTCACATGAACTGATTGCATTTTTTAAATTGCATTTTATTGGAGGGGTAATGTACAGAGGGGTTACAGTTACATTCATTAGGTAGTGGGTACATTACTTCTCAAACATTGATACCCCTTCTCATGTTTTTGTCCTCCTTTCCCCCCCCACCCCTTATTTTCCCCTTTCCTTCCTTATTTCAAATAACCAAATAAATGTATATACAATATACCAGGTAACAAAGTAAGATACAGTAACAACGTTGATTGCATTTGTTTTTAACACCAGTACTGAGGTTTGAACTCAGGGCGAGTGCTTATCCCTGAGCTTCTTTTGCTCAAGGCTAGTACTCTATCACTTGAGCCACAGCTCCCCCTCCAGCTTTTTTGTTGTTGTTGTTCAGTGGAGATAAGAGTCTTTCACACTTTCCTGCCCTGGCTGTCTTCCAACCATGATCCTTAGATCTCAACCTCCTGTATAACTAGGATTACAGGTGGGAGCTGTGAACATCTGGCCTGATCATCTCACTCTTGTAGTACAGGGAGAGGTGGCCAAATACCTGATTAATAATAGATGTCATACTTGCTAAAACTGTCACTTCCAGTGATGTTGGTTTTCTCAGTCTTGAAGAAATGACTATTGTGGCATGGCTGCCACAATAGCTTTAGGCTTTGAGTATTTGTGGTAGCTAAGAAATAAGATGGCAAGCATAACCTGCAGATTCTGGGTGAAAGCTGGGTGTCTGAGGCTCACACCTGTAATCCCAGCTACTCAGGAGACTGAGATCTGAGGATTGCAATTTGAAACCAGCCCAGGCAGAAAAGTCCCCATGAGACTCTTATCTCCAATTACCACTCAAAAAACCAGAAATGGTACTGTGGTTCAAGTGGTAGAATACTAGCCTTAAGCACAAGTAAAAGCTCAAAGATAGTATCCAGGCCCTGAGTTCAAGTCCTACAACTGACAAAAAAATAAAATAAAAAATAAAAAAGAGAAGAAGACGGGTGGGGCAAAGGAGTTGTGACTAGGATATGATGAGCATCCACTGCTCCAGAGGCAACTAAGGAGAAGCTTAAGGGAGCCAAGCAAGGCGCATTTTCCAGCATCCACTGGGGCATCTGGGCTATGTCCAACCTATACCTATACTACTACCAAATCCCCTAAATCATCTCTAGATTACTTACTGTGTCTAATAATGATGTATGTTATGTAAATAATGGCAAGTGTTTAGGGCAGAAGGACAAAGTCCCTGAATAGTCAGTACTGACAACCAAAGAACTTGATCCATGTACCAAGTTACCTATGTTACTAGAATCTTTCTGAACTTAAATCTGTATACATTTTCTCCTGATAAATGCTAAAGAATGTTTAGCTTTTAATACCACAAGAGAATATAAAATACAGACCTGAATATTTTATACCTCCCAATACATATGTGGCATCTGAATAGATAATGTATTTGCCTTTTTAGCATATGTTTATTGTTCAAAGTAATAGGTTTCATTATGACACTTCCATACACACATAATGTATTTTGATTATATTCTCTACTTCTGCTTGTCCCCCTTCCTCCAGGTCCCCATTCCTTTTCGAAGGTAATCCCTTGGTACCATGCCCGCGTGTGTGCGTGTGTGTGTGTGTGTGTGTGTGTGTTGCTACTACTGGGGCTTGGATTCAGGGCTTATTTGTCCTCACACCGTTTCTTCTCTCACAGCTGGCATTATACCACTTAAGGTGTTCTTCCACTTTAAGAAAAATATTAACACTCACACATTTTTTTCTTGTGAATCATTTATCAAACCATAGGACTGTCTTGTGCTAAACCCCATCATTTCTTTTTCTTTTTCTTTTTTGCACCAGTCCTGGGCCTTGAACTCAGGGCATGAGCACTGTCCTTGGGCTTTCTCACGGCTAGAGCTCTCCCACTTGAGCCACAGCACCATTTTTGGCTTTTTTTTTTCTATGTATATGGCACCGAGAAATCAAACCTGCTCTTTGTGCATGCTAGGCAAGCACTCTACAACTAGGCCAAACTCCCGGCCTCTAGACCCCATCATTTCTCTACGTCAGATGCAATGATAAGTCAAGCGCATTTTTCCTTCTCTGGAAGTTTTGTTTATTTTGTACTAGGTGACCATCTATGTATTAAAATTGAGTTTCTACAACGAAAGTTCATTTTGCTGGCTCTGTGAATAAAGTGACCTACTTTCTGGGCATATCTTAATGCTTTTTGCTGAAAACTAGAAATAACATCTTCCTACTTGTTTCTTCCTTTCTTTCTTTCTTTCTTTCTTTCTTTCTTTCTTTCTTTCTTTCTTTCTTTCTTTTTTTGGTCATGGGTCTTAAATTCAGGGTCTGGGTCCTATCCCTGAGCTTTTTTTTGCTGAAGGCTAGGGCTCTACCACTTTGAGCCACAGTGCTAATTCTAGTTTTGTGATGGTTAACTGGAGATAAGAATCTTTACCCTGGCTGGCTTTAAACTGTGATCCTCAGATCTCGGCCTCCTTAGTAGCTAGGATTACAGGTGTGAGCCACCAATGCCTGGCTTTGTCTTATTAGATTGAGATGAAGTCTTGCTAACTTTAGAAGGCCAATGCTGGCATTCAAACTGAATCCTTTTCACCTCTTTCTCCAAAGTAAATGGGATTATACATATGAGCTACCATGCCTAGCTTTTATTTATTTATTTAGCCAGTCCTGGGGATTAAACTCAGGGCCTCAGTGCTGTCCTTGGGCTTTCTCAAGGCTAGCGCTCTACCACTTTAGCCACAGTACCACTTCCAGCTTTTTCTATATATGTGGTACTGAGGAATCGAAGTTGGGTCTTCATGCCTGCTAAGCAAACACTCTACCACTAGTCCAAGCTCCCAGCCCTTTATTTGTTCATTATATATTACTTATTCAGTTAACATGTAATTGATATCCATGTTATGTGAGCATGAAGCCAAGTACTGGAGATGAAATTCTGAACAGTGCACACTACTTTCCCTAGACATGGACAGATAATTAACACAGATCGTAATCAATTCTGTGATTGTGTCATGAGCACTGGTCTCCTGTCACAACAAAGGACTGCATTTAGGAGAAACCAGAGAAGCCTCAAAGATGGTGACCATGCTCAAGCTACATCTGGAAGGAGATATACACAGAAATAAAAGAGAAGGTGCTTTGTGGGTGGTGTGCTTCTAATAACCAAAGTCGCAGGTGCTCAGACCCTGGGGTTTGGAGAAAGCACTGGGGATTTTGCTAGGGAGACTATGGGAGAGGTAGGCTGAGATTCTGACACTAAAATTGTGGATATGCTCTTCAGGGAATGTGGCTGACTACACTTCAATGTTAACTTCAGCTAGGATTTTCAAATATGTTTTCTGGTCACAGGGTAACCCAATTGCAATGTGCCTACATCATCAGTCACTATCCTTAGCATGTACGGGGAGGGAGAAGGGCTAGCCATGCTAATTCAGTGCAGTGATCCTACGGGGCAGAGCTGTGTGCTTCATCCATGTTCTTTGGTTTGGCTCCCACAGTCACCTGCCTTATACTTTTAAAGTCAATTTTGACTCCGGGGGAGGACATAGCACTGAGGACTGGCTAAATTGTGCTTCCCAGCACGCTCCCCATGCCGTCTTCCAGGATACACACAGATCAAGTCCTTTTTCTGAAAAGACAGAGATGTTTCACTGAGCTTAGCTTTCCTGTTGTAACAAGGTGATCACTCCCTAAAGCTAATAATTTACTATTCCTAAACCTCTGTAATATAAGCACACTAATATGAGTTTTGTGCCTCTTGCTGCTTTTTAAATGGCCTAGAAATAGAATTCCTAGTGCTAGCTCCACCTGCTGTCACAATTTTCAAACCTGAAATTATCACCTCACAATACTTCCAATCATTCCATTGGCACCATTCCATTTGTATCCAATGAGAAATGCATTATCAGTATTCTCCCTGGAGTCAAAGAATAGGTTTGGAGAAAAATACACTTCCAAATACAATGTTGACTTTTCTATGTACAGTGTTCCACTGATAATGGTTACCCAAACACTCTATACTGGAGTTACAAATTAATATCACAACACACAGGTAAATCTGTGTGCTCACCTGCATTTATAAATTATGTCTGCAGAAGGTATTCAGAAATTGCCTGTGTACTTGGACTCTATCAGTAGGCTGCAGACTTTCCCTTCCTAGTAGGAAAGTTCCTTTATTAAAACAGGTTTATATCAGCTCATGGCAAGAGCACATGGAAGAGGTAACTGCTCACCTGGTGGCAGCAGAGAAATAAAGGAAGAAAGAAGAGACCAGTGCTCTAATAACCCCTTCAAAGGCCCGCCCCCAATGATCTCACTTCCTTCACTAGGTTCTGCCTTCTCAAGGTCCCTCCCAGTAGCAGCACAGAGACCAGACACCCAATTAATGGTCTCTGAAGGACATTTAAATTCCACACCATGCCAAGGACTGATCCATTTCACAAATCCTGAACATGAAAGTCTGCATTTCTGATACACCCAGGAAAAGACTCCCTCCCACTTTATAACCTACCCTCCTCTCAGCAAAACCAACTCTTTTCACGTTCACTAATGAAAACAGTTTGAGATTTTCACATCTCAAACTACTCAATGTGTGATGTAGATATGCCATCTAGACAGATAGCTTAAGGATGTTTATTCTTTTCTACTATTTTGTTTTGTTTTAAAGCCATTTCCTAGGAGAATAATCATCTTTCACCACAGGGATGTAGCTATTCAACAAGTCCAATAAAACAATATCAAGTTTTTCCTCTAAGGTTCCACTATGTGGTGTGTGTGTGTGTGTGTGTGTGCACATTTCACATTGTTAAGCTTCAAGATTGGCACATGCAGAGAAATCCTCTTGAAAATGAAGTAGTCTAGTGTCTGGCTAGCACAGTGAGTGAGCTCAAATTAGAAGCTTTAAATCTGATGATAGTCAAGGAGGAAACAAGAAAAATGCCAGGTTACTTGGACCGGAAATCCAGTCCTCGAGCAGACAGAAAAGGGAGGAAACTCATATTCATTGTGCCACATATTAATTCCCAAGGACTGAACAGGCCTAAAACAATGCATTTTCAAGAACGAAGTGGCTCACACTTTATGGTTTGCAGCTAGCCTGGGCAAGACAAGACTCTTCTCTAACAACTAAAACTACCTAACAACCAAAAAGCTAGAAGTGGAGCTATGGCTCCAGTGGCAGAAACACCAGTATCTAGCAAAAAAAAGCCAGACAGTTCCCAGGCTTTGAGTTCAAGCCCCAGTATTGGCACCAGGAAAAAATGGTATAATGTAAGCCTTCTCTACTTTGAGAGATCAAATTCAGAATATGACTTTTGGAGGCCATGGAAGGAAGAAGGTGTATGATATGTTTACATAAGAAGATTGTAAAAGCAGAAGCTGGAAGTTGGATCAGCAATGAGGTTGTCAAAGCAAGACAGTTAAGGAAAATCACAAGGCTAATATGTTCTTCCACCTACCTGGAGAAAAGCAGAGAATAAAGAGAAAAAAATCTACCTTAATGGAAGAAATCAAGTTTTACTATATCACTGGGAGGAAACCGAATAAAAATAGGTCACAACAGAAGAGAAAAATCTGAGCCAATAAAATCTTATTTCCGTCAAACACAGATGGGAATTGTTACCCTTTTTATTATGTACATCTCCTATTCATAAAGTTCCAAAGATTCTCCTCTGTGTTTACAGGGCAAAGGCCTAACACCCGACGGTGCAATTTAAAGCCTCATTTTCCTGCTCGGCAAACTGGTCCCTAACCCATCCCAACTCTCAGTTCCTATCTGATGAGCAGATGAGGCTGAACATAGATCATTTACAGTTATGAGGTGAGCAACTTACAGGTGCCAGCAGTAATAATACTCCAAGGAAGAGGTTCCGTTCGTGGTAAGATGCTACATTAACAGCACGAGGGCTGAGAATCTGGGAACACAAGTCTGAATGGAGAGGATCCAGGGGCTGTTAGGAGAAGGACAGCAATCTAAAAGGGATTCTGGCCACTGAAGGTGAACCGTGTGGGGTCAGAATGTCCACAAGAGAAACCCCACAAGCATTGTGGGGTTGTACGCAGACAGGGTCATCCACCATTAGGTAACCTGCCTTAGCCGTGGCAAGCTACATGCTGAAGGACAAAGGCCACTGGAAATCCCTGGACCATGCAGTGCTTCGGCGGGAATAGAATGAAGCAGGGCAGGGCAGGGCAGGAGGAGGACGTGAATCCAAATGCTCAGAGGCCCACAGGGCCAGAGGAGCATGGCTGGCACCTCTCCATGCACCCTCATACGTTCTCACCTCCGCCAATGGCTGACTCCAGGCACAAACCTGCATAGGAACTCCAAACTCCTAAGGGGTTTCTCTTTCTTTCCTTCCTTTCTTTCTTAGGGGGGGTTTCTATTTTTTCTTTTATTTCTCTTTTTTCTTTTGCCTTCCTTCCCTAACTTCCTTCCATATGTCCTTCTTTCCTTTCTGTGCCAGTCTTGGGGCTTGAGCTCATAGCTTGGGCACTGTCCCTGAGCTTTTGTACTCAAGGCTAGCATTCTTGCACTTAATCCATAGCTATGCTTCTGCTTTTTTTGGTAGTTTATAGGAGATAAGAGTCTCACTGACTTCCTAGTTCAGGCTTGCTTCAAACCTGATCAGATCTCAGCCTCCTGAACAGCTAAGATTATAGGTGTGAACCACTGACACCCAGATTTTTTCATATATTTTTTATTGTAATTAATAGAAGGGTTACATTATATTCATCAGATAGAAGGTACATTACTTCACAAATATTGATACCCTTTCTCATATCATGGTCCCTATTCTCCCCCACAGACACACAACTTGATTTCCCCCTTTCCTCTCCTAATTCAAATAACCAATTAAGCATATATAAAATGTATCAGATAACAAGATAAAATATTATAACAATATGAGATAACCAAGGGACAGCAAGAGAGATGAGAAATAAATAGTACATATGGCTTTTGTTCTTTTGTTTCTATATCCTGGAGGTCCTTACATTTAGCATCAAACTATTTGGCCTTACGTATCTAGATTTTGTTCTATTGTGAATCTCTGCTAGGAGAGCCCAAGGTTTCTACTGATTTGACACCCAGATTTTTAAGGGTTTATGTAACATCTAACCACTAAAGAACTTATTTTACCTCTCTACTATATGACATGGTTGTTTTAAAAATAAAATAAAATAAAAGTTGGCCGGGAGTTTGGTCTAGTGGTAGAGTGCTTGCCTAGCTTGCACAGAGACCAGAGTTTGATTCCTCCATACCACATACATAGAAAAAGCCAAAAGTGGTGCTGTGGCTCAAGTGGCATAGCGCGAACGTTTAGAAAGCCCAAGAGTTTAAGACCCAGGATTGGCAAAAAAATAAATAAAAGTCATCCTAGGATCATATCAGGCCAATCTAAGCAGAACAGAATTACGACTCTTATCTCCAATTAACCAGTAAAAAAGCCAGAAGTGGAACTCTGATTCAAGCGATGAGTGCTAGCCTTGAGAAGAAAAAAAAACGAGGGAGAGCACAAGGCCCTGAGTCAAGCCCTAGTAATAGCACACACATACAACATACACAAATCATCCACATTTCAGTATCGGTATCTCCTAATTCCCAACCTTACATGAAATATCCATCATTCTCTAAATGGAAAATTCGATTAATTAACTAATGGATAAATCTCGGGATGATACCATGATTATGATTTCAGGATATGTTAATCTAGCGAGGTGGCTATAATCCTAGCTACTCAGGAGGCTGAGATTTGAGGATCATGATTCAAAGCTAACCAAAGCTGCAAAGTCCGTGAGACTCTTGTCTCTAATTAACCAAGAAGCCATAGTGGAGCTGTGGCTCAAGTGGTAGGATACTGTCCAGTCCCTGAGTTCAAGCCCCACTGCTGGTGTGTGCAGGTACACATGCAAGCAGTCATACACACATGCACACACTCACACAAATATATAAACCCTGTGGCTTTAATTCATATACAGTTTTCTAATTACAGAAAAGAATGAAGCAGGTAATTGAAATGGGATCACCCGTTTCTCCTTGGTCTTTGTTCCAAAGATGGGATTCCCCAAACCCCAGGGCACACATAACTACAAGGCCTTACAAAGACTAAAAAATGGCAATTCAAACTTAGAAGAATAATATATGTAATAGTCAAATCACACATCAGACAAGATAGTAAGAGATAAAAGCATGCAAGCCAATTGACCATTAACCTCATCACCCACAAATTATTTTTCAATTGAACTTACACTGGATAGCATGGTTGAGTCAGACAGCCCATAATTACCAGGAGGATGAGTCAATCTCTTTGATTTTGCCATCATTCCAAGTTAAAAGGTTAAAAGTTAAGTTCCTAGAAAGTGTTTATAAAAAGTAACTTTATAAGGAAAAAAATGCTCCATGCAACCAACTAGCAAAAGCAGAAATGAAGTACTCTGCCCACTGTTCCGTGGGGCAGGATTCGTGTGGAGCAGAGGTGAGAGCTGAGCAGGCAAAGTGGACGGTGGATGGTTCAACACTCATCTGGCGCTCATCTGCAGCACTTAACATACAATAAGCAAGAGCTCTAAACTCTTAACTGCTGGTTGTCATATCAAATACCCTAGAATTTATCCCGTGATGGAGCTGGTTACCTGACATGTCCTTCTTTTCTTTGGGTCTTGGTTTTTGTTTTGTGTTTGGTTTTTCGTCCTTCATATTATCATGTGTTAATTATACAAACAGATTGCCTTGTGGTATTTCCATATGTGCACACAATTTTCTTTGATCTAATTCACTTTCTCTATTCTTTACTACCACTCCGGGATATGTGTTGTTATGTTGGATTTTTATTGGTAGTACTAGGGTTTGAACCCATGAACTTGTGTCTGCTAAGCAGGTGCTCTATGGCTGAGCCACACTTTCCCTTACTGCACCAGTTACTTCTTTTTTTTTTTAATGTATAGAGGGGTTACAGTTACATGCAACAGGTAGTAGGTGCATTACTTTTCACACATTGTTACCCCTTCTCATGTTTTTGTTCCCATTTCCCTCCTCCCACCCCTCCCAATCACCTTGTTTTCCCCCTTCCCTTCCCTATTTCAAATAAACATATCTATAATTTACCAGGTAACAAAGTCAGATACAGTAACAACATGAGGTTAACCATAAGGGCAAAAAAACAGAGAGAGAAGAAAAATAACATAGTACATACACTAGATACTTTTGAGACAAGGTCTCACTTCCTTCCCTGATGCAAACCTGGACCATAACCCATCCATTTTCAGCTTCCATTGTTGGTGGGATAACAGGCATACACCAATACTTCCCAGCCTCTCGTCATGGAGAGGGAGTCTCATGGACTCACCTACCTGGGCGGGGCAGGGCTGAAATCATCATTCTTCCTATGTCCTATGTAGCTGACAAGGACAGGTATATGCCACCCCCATCTATGGTTTAAGAAGGGGGTCTCACAAGCTCTTCTGGCCAAGTTGGCTTCTAACAGTGATGCTCCCAATCTCAACCCCTGCAAATAGCCAGGGACCCAACAGCAACCAGTTGTTTTGAGGGTTATTTTTGAGACAAGGTCCTCACTATGTGCATGAGGCTCTTGCTAGGTGTCTGGGCATAAAGCTAGACCTTATCTCAAATTACTTTGAGCAAATCCAGGCTTGAGTCATGGCTCAGCAGCAGAATATTTGCCTAGCAAGTGCAAGGCCCCATGTTCCACCTCCAGCATCACTAAACAAACAATTAATTAAGTAAGTAAGAGTTTGATAACTGACTAGAAGGAGGTTGAAAAAATAAGTAAGAGTTTATTAACTGATTACTAGAGGGAGGTTGAAGACCTGACTGCTTGAATCTGTGTGTGGTGTCACCCTGAACAAATAACCTCTAGATACCCTTGCAACGGATGAATGGATCAAATAAAAATGTGAGCTACAGACAGACAGATAGATGAGTGCATGTTTTCTCTCATATATGGATCCCAGACCCAAAATATAACCTCCTGTGTAAGTTATACAGTTCATACATACAATATTAAGTTATTAAAATATGTTGGCATGAAACTGCATGGAGTAAACCTTTGAACAATTTACAGTTTAATGAAAGATGAGTATCGGGAACCTAAATGAGATTGTAGGAGAGGGAAGAGGGAAGGGGGATGAATGAATGAAAAGGGAACTAGGGATAAATCTAGCCAGCTTCCTCAATGAACATCTGTGATAAAAGAGGTAGAAAAGTGAGATGAGTCTGGGGGAGGGGACAGACTTGCAGGGGGGAGAGTGAAGTGTACCACATATAAGAGCATTAAACAACCAAAACAGCCTAAAAATACCAGGTATGTCTTATTTCATTGTTTTTCTATGCTATGTTATTCTTCTCTAGAGCCTATTTTCCTCATTCAGAAAAAGGGACAGAAGACTGTTTCAGGGCTTTGCTGGTTGTAAACTTCTTTCATCCTATTTAAATAGAGATATTATGAACAGGAATTATACTAAAACTCTCATAAAAGAGGTTGTAATGCTGCGTACAGAAATCAAATCTCACTCAGGGATCTACTGCTTCTTTGGCAAAGGACTTGATATTTTTTCTCCTACTAAGATATTTCCTTTAGGCTGACCTAAATAGTCCCTCCCTCTCCCATCCCTCTTCTCCCCTTCTTCCTTTTTCTGTACAGATACTGGGGCAGGAAATAAGAGTCTCAGACTCTCAGCTCCTCTTGTTCACAGCTAGCACTCTACCACTTGACCACACCTCCAGCCCAGCTGTGCACTGGTAAACAGGAGATGGAGTCTCATGGACTTTTCTGTCCAAGCTGACTTTTGAACAGTGATCCTCCAGGGCTCAGCTTCCCGGGTAGCTAGGATTACAGATGTGGGCCTCCTGTGCCCAGCTGCCTTAAACAGTTTCTGTAAATAGTTGCTTGTTTGATGACAAGCAATTTTTTAAAAGCACCAGTGGCATCTTTTTTTTTCGACCTCATTTTGGCTGCCCTCAAATTCTCCTGGTATATACTTTCCTTTCACACACCCTAATCTTATTTCTAATTGCCTTGATGTAGCTTTTCACTCCTACTAACTGTTTACAGGCAGACCCTAGCTTCTAAGAAGACTGGAAGCTCTTGAGAAGCAGGACCTGCACACTCAGCTACTGTGCATCCATCTTCACCTAAGGGTGCTTTAGCCAGGGTCAGCCCAGGACACAAGTCTGGACTTCACCCCAGAGGCTGTTCAGCCAAGAGGCCTTCAGACACCTGCCATGACCTTGGCTTGAAGAAGAGCTGTGGATGACACAAGTAGAATTCCTAAGTCATAGCAACCCGTGGGAACTTTGAGAAGTTGCAAACAAATAAATAACCTCCAGGAAGCCAAGATCAACATTTACTTTCTTCTTCAAAATCAGAACAGCAAGGAGAGAGATAATAGATCTGAAAAGACACTTTATCTGCACACAAGCCTACTTCTGTCAAGAGAAATATCCTGTAAATGGTGCTTATGGCACTAATAGGGAGGAAGGGGAATTGATGGGCAGAAATGGGTCCAGGATTGAAGGATTCCAATAGAAAAAAAGTTTATGCCAGTCCCAGCAGGAAAACCTGTGATGCTCCTATCTCCAATGAACTATTAGAAAAGCAGAAGTGGCACTGTGGCTCAACGTGGTAGACCACTAGTTGAGCTGAAGAGCTCAGGGACAGAACCAGGACCAGAGTTCAAGCCCCATGTTTTGCTTTTTTTTTTTTTTAAGGGAAAGAAAAGAAAAGCTACTTGGAGAGCCAGTGCCCTGATTCTGTTTCTTTAATCCTGAATAAATAAATCTGATATTGACATCAAGACAGGAAGAAGAAGGAGAAGGACGCCAGCCTGGAGAATCACATAGATTTCAGAGCAATTTTGGGACAAGGTTCTAACCAACAACACTTGACCTCATTCCTCCAAACTAATCCTTCCTCTGATATTCCCCTGAATTTCTCAGATGACTAATTTAAAACTTTGCAAGCTTCTGAAATATATTTTAAAATTAATTACTCAGAAAAGAAGCTGTGAGAATAAGCATGCTAATGATTTGATTGAGAAATGGTTTTGAGAGCCATCCTTTGATATTTAATGCAGGGAACAGCATACTGGAACAGGTCCCTGAGCACCTGATCAAAGTCAGAAAACCCTGAGTAACAGGGAAATCTATTTTCAGTATCAGAAAAGTCCAGGTGAAGAAATCCTTTGGCCATATAAATGGAGAGCACTCTGGTCTATACCTCAGAACAAAGTTCCAAGCTGGGTACCAGTGGTTTATACCTGCAATCCTAGCTACTCCGGAGGGAGAGGTCTGAGAATCACAGTTCAAAGCCAGTCCTGACAGGAATATCTTATCCCCAATTAATGACCAAAAAGCTGGAAGTAGAGATATGGCCCAAGTGGTGAAGCACTAGCCTTGCATGGAAAAGCTAAAGGCCAGTGCTCATGCTCTGAATTCAAGTCCCAGTACTGACAGAAAAGGAGGAAGAGAAGTATTTTGTTGGAGGAAGGGGAGTAAGTCCCATGATTGTAATACTGAAATACTTTTGAATAAAGGCTAAACTCAGACACTAGAGAACTCAAGAAGGATTATTGTCAATTTTGTCAATATAGCATAAGCTATGTTCAATTACAAGGCAAACTTCTCTCTAATATTGGGAAAATACAGAGGAAGGAAGAATACATGACATGCCTGGATATCCATTTACTACTGGTCACCTCTTAGTTCATCAGAGCACTCACACGTGAGGAGCTTTTACACTAGGCCCCAGTGGCTCAAGTCTGTCATCCTAGCTAATCAGGAGGGCAAGATCTAGAGGATCTGAGTTCAAAGCCAACCAGGGCAGAAAAGATTTTAAAATCCCATCTCCAAAATTAACCAGAAAAATGCTGGGCTAGAGTTACACAGCTCAGGTGGTAGAATGCCACCTAAGTGAGAGGTCCTGAGTATAAGCCCTGGGGGAGAAAGGGGAAGAGGAGAGAGGACATGAATGCAATACCCATGGAAAAGCCTTTCTATGAAATCACATGTACTAAATATGAAGGAATACCGAGTCTTGTAAACGTACTGAAAGTGGACAAAAGTTCCAGCAGTGATCCTTTCTATGAGACAACTCAGGAGAAGGTAGGAAATCTTCCTACAGAATTCTGTATCACATAGAATTAAAGAAATAAAAATTAACCTTCCCTCAAAGTGGAAAAAAAATCCCATCAAATCCTTAATTCAAAACCAGAGGCCACACACAAGAAAGGAAATCTGCATGAATAAGAGATGCTAATGGTACCTTTATCTGCAGTCACACCTGACATACCAGAAAAGCCACAGAACAGAGTAACTGCATGAAATAACAAGTCAGGGAGACTGCTGCCCAGACAGAATAACTCCGACAATCTTAGCATCTCTAAACCAGAGAAACTGTATCAGCCCAGATAATTCAGGAAATCCTTCTGCCAAAAGACAGACTTCTTGTACACTAGAATATTCACTTAGAAATCCTGAGGCAAATGGAAGAAAGGTTTCACCACTATGTTAACAGCTAATTAAACTTTAAAAAAAACAGTATTAGCATTTGGGATGTGTGAAAAATTTTAAGAGGTAATTAAAAGCCTAGGTAACTATTATTAAGTCAGGGATCATGCAATAAAATGTATTCTACTGATAACATTGCTCTAAAATTCACATTTCATAAGAGACATCTATCGTCTATATTAAAATAATAATAATAGGGAATGTGGCTTAGCCGTAGAGTGCTTCCCTAGCATGCACAAAGCTCTGGGTTCAATTCCTCAGCACCATATAAGCAGAAAAAGCCAGAAGTGGCACTGTGGCTCAAGTGGTAGAGCTCTAGCTTTGAAAAAGTCCAAGGACAGTGTTCGGGCCCTGAGCTCAAGCCCAGGACTGAAAAAGAAAAAAAAAAAAAAAAAAAAGCTCAGGAAGAGTGCCCAGTCCCTGAGTTCAAGTCCCAGGACTAGCAAAAAGATATTAGCCCTTTTTTTTGTGGGGGGGGGGGTAGCTAGTCAAAGGTGAAAGCCATCTTTTGAGATGTTTCTTTCCTTTTTTTCCCCCTAGTATTGGGATCAACTCAGGGCCTGAGAACTCTTAATTTTTGTGCCTTTATATGTAAAGTAGGCTCCTGTAGGCCACACACACAGTCAAGTCTTGCTTTTTAAAATCCGGTATCTGGCAATATCTGTGTTTTAATTGGGCAGCTGAGCTTATTCCACTATATCATTTTCATGTAATGAAGAGTATTAGCATGATTAGGCTTAAGCTATCACACTGAAACTCCTCTTGCTCAAGTCACAAAGACCTCCAGGCCACTAGCTCCAGTGGTTTCTCCTTAGTTCTTATCCACCCAACCTTTCAGGAGAACTTAGTAAGGCTCAAATCACATATCATGCTTTTCATGGGAATAGTCACCAATGGTGCGTGTGTGTGTGTATGTGCGCGCGCGCGAGCGCGCTGGTATGGGGCTTGAACTTGAACTCAGGGCCTTAAGTTCTCCCTTAGGTATTTTGTTTAACACAAGGCTGGCACTCTACCACTTAAGTCACAGCTCCACTCCTAGACTTTTGCTTGTTAATTGGAAAGAAGAGTCTCGTGGACTTTCCTGCTCGGGCTAGCTTCCCATTGCAATCCTCAGATTTCAGTTTTCTGAGTGAGCCACTGGAGCCCAGTTCCCCTGGCTTTTGATTAGACACTTGGTTTCTTCCTGCTCCCTGCTCCTTGGTGATTTCTAAGTCTCTTTGTCTTTTTCTCATTCTCTATTTGACCTACTGGCCACAGGTCCTGAGATTCTCAATCTATACAGTTCCCTAAGTGTTCTCATCTAGTCAATTATTATTTTTTTTTTGCCAGTCCAGGGCCTTGAACTCAGGGCCTGAGCACTGTCCTTGGGCTTTCTCAAAGCTAGAGCTCTCACTTGAGCCACAGCACCACTTCCAGCTTTTTTTCTATGTATCTGGTACCAAGGAATGGAACATAGGTCTTCGGCAAGCACTCTACCACTAAGCCAAACTCCAGGCCCTAGTCAATGACTTTTAAAGCCACTGATGACCCCAGATTCATTTCTTTGGCCCAGTGCTTGCTGCTTGCCCATAACTAATACAATCCAATTGCTATAACAGAAACTTCTGGTGTTTTGCAGACATGAACTCTTGGTCTCATGAAAACAATCCCCCCCCCCCAAGTCCCTTTTCAGGAACTACTACCTTCATCTAGCCAGCTGCTCAACTCAGAAAACACAAGATCATTTTCAACATGAGTAAACTTATGAGACACATTTTTGTCTTTATGCCTTGCAATTGTTAAAAATTATCCTACTAAAATACATATCACACGTATTAATCAACCAAAAGTCAAAAGAATCAAAACCTTTCCTTAGGAATTCAAAACAAAACGAAGATGTGCTTTAAATGATGCATTCTGTTTGTTCTTAATTATGATTTCCTTAATTTTGGTTTTGTGAATGTCTAAATAAAGGTACAAAAAATGATTCTTAACTGTCATATTACCAGAAGTACTGGGATTTACTGAAGACATCACAGAATCTGCTTCGATCTACAAAACAAGAAAGGACATATAACTTTTATCAAATGTTTTCACAGCATGTTTTTAATTCCAGCTGCTAAGGAAAAAAAGATGTATTTTATGAGAAACTAACTTTATTGAACCCAGAAGAAAGGTAATCTCTCAACATCTTACTTTTCCTTCACCATCTACAAGACACCAGACACTAATCAGCTATAAACTTCAATGACTTCTGAAACTTTATTCAATTGACCAATAGAGTTTAAGCACATAAAATCAATTTGGCTATCCTGTATACACAATAACTAAAAGATAACTTTTCTGCTTTAGATTTTAAAAAACACAATAATTGTTCCAATAGACTCTATGGCTTCATTTAAAAAAATTTTTTCCTAATGTAACAATAACATACAAGCTGCATGCTGGTGGTTCATAGTTATAATTCTAGCTACTCAGGAGGATAGGTTCTGAGGATCACAGTTCAAATCCAGCCAGGGCAAGAAAGCCTAAGAGATTTAGGGTAATATATAGAGGGATTGCATCAAGTAGT
This sequence comes from Megascapheus bottae, assembly GCF_031878675.1. NCBI lineage: Eukaryota > Metazoa > Chordata > Mammalia > Rodentia > Geomyidae > Megascapheus > Megascapheus bottae. The sequence goes on from NC_143522.1 coordinate 23,017,597, forward strand.
AGGTGCATTATTTCTCACACATTGATACTCCTTCTCATGATATTCCCTTCCCCAACCCCCTCCCAAAGCATAAGAGATTTTTATCTCCAGTTAACCACCAAAAAGCCAGAAGCAAAGTGATGCTTTTGCTCTAGCATCAGCCTTCAGTGAAAACACTGGACAGCACCCAGGACCAGAGTTCAAGTCCCTAGACCCACATACACACAAAAGGAACATGATTGACATAGACAAATACATACATCGTGAAGAAAAAAATGGCCATCAAATGAAAACCATTGCAGAATATTTCAATCTAGTCCAGCTCTTCCCCTACAATTTAACACATTTGAGGCCATCTGTATATAAAGTTCAAGGATCTGATTTCACTAAATATTATCATAGAAGTATTTCCCCTCAATTCTGTGTGTGTGTGTGTGTGTGTGTGTGTGTGTGTGTGTGTGTGTGGTCTGTCTGTCTGTCTGTCTGTCTGTTGTGAGGCTTGGACTCTGGGCCTAGGTGCTGTCCCTTAGCTCTTCAGCTCAAGGTTACCACCCTACCCCTTGAGTCACAGTGCCACTTCCAGTTTTCTAGTGGTTAACTGGAGGTAAGAGTCTCTTGGTCTTTAGTGCCCTGGCTGGCTTTGAACACTGATCCTCAGATCTCATCCTCCTGAGTAACTAGGATTACAGGCATGAAACACAGTGCCCAGTTTCCCCTCAACTCTTACAAAAGTGTTTAAATTGTAGGGAATCAGAGCCCCAGCAAGTGCTCCCCGATATTCTCCACTTGGGTTCCCTACTTTCCTGGTTCCTCTTGTTCCTCTCAAATGGCTCCCACTCCATCTTCCTTTTGGAATTCTCTACCCACTCTTAAAGGGTGGCTTCTCTAATGTTCTCTCCTCTTGATTACTGATCATCCACTCGGAAAAGATCTTCCTGGGTAAATCTAACTAATCTCATGTTTTGAGCTTCTAATTGTAAACTGAGGACTCCCACATCCATTGCCTGCCATCACTTCTTCGGTTCCCATTGCTAAGAGAGCTGCAAAATCTGACAGCGTCACACCACAAGAACCTCAGAACCCAGGAGTAAACATACCTGGATGCCCACAGCTGCCTTGAACTCAAGGTGCCCCAGTCTGCCTGACTCCCCCTGAACTCACCCTATCTGTATTTTCTCGTACTTGCATCAAGGTGCCTCAGGCTTGCAGGATACATTATTCTCCTACCATTGCCATCTTCAGTCACAAGGGCAAAGAATCCTACTGTTTCCAAGTACTCCTAGATACTTCCGGTCACAGTGGTGGAGATACGCTAGTCAAAATGACACCCAAACTGCACCCTCTGTGTACCTTTCCCTTTGTGGGCATTATACCTCTTATCAGTCTTACTATTTACCACAGACTTTTTTTTTAACTGTGGTTTTTTTTTTTTGTCTTTTTCTTTTTTTGGGGGGGTACTGGGGATTGAACCCAGGATATTGCACTTGCTAGGCAAGCACTCTGCACTTGGCCACTGAGCTACATCCCAGCCCCACCACTTTTAAAAGCCTATCTACACTAAACTGCAGACTGATCCAGAGAAGGAAGTGAAGTGTATGCATCTTTACATCCTTACCAACAAATGTTCCTTTTACTACAAAGAATCACTTAACAGATTTCATTGCGCAAATAAATTGCATGGGTATATACATGGCATTGTGTGTGTGTGTGTGCTGTCTTCGGGCTTGAACTCAAGTCAAGGCCTGGGTGCTGTTCCTAAGCATTTTTGCTTAAGCCCAGCCACTTTATCATTTGAGCCACAGGTTCACTTCTGGCTTTTTGGTAGCTGAAGATAGAGTCTGATAGACTTTCTTCCCTGTGCTGGTTTTGAACTACCATCCTCAGATCTCAGCCTCCGGAGCTAGGATTACAGGTGTAAGTCACCAGTGCCTCAACATATACATAGTTTATTGTGCATGAGTTTCTCTCTTCTTTCATTCTTTCTTTTGATATTTGACCAAATATCAAAAGAGACTTCCCACATGATGATAAGTGCTCTACCACTGAGCTATATCTCCACCCCTGTGTGTGGTGATTAAAATAACATTTTTCAATAACATTTCAAAACAGGTTTTTTCAGTTTATTATTTCATTCCAATCTGCTGGCCTGAAAAATCAGTATTTCATTTTTCAGAAATAATATTCAAAAAATTAAACTCCAATTCTCAACCTAGTATAAAACTTTTAACCTGCTAAATTCCATGGAGGTTATATATTGAATGTCATCTATTTCAAGAACTTCATTGTACAAATTATTGAGAGGTATACAGTCATGTGCTATGTTAGTAGTTTTCTGTTTAACATTTTAACCAAGACTGGCCTTGTACTAGCAATTCTTCTGCCTCATTCTACTGAAAACTTGGTTTATAACCTAGAAATTCACCCCAAGATACACCCACAAATGCATAAATCTATGTGTGTGGGCACCAATTTAGATACAAAAGGAGGCTCATGAGAGGACTGTTGGTACAGAATAAAATAATGGAAACTCTACTTTTTTTAAAAAAAAAAGAAGGAAATTGGCTAAATGTAATTACTTTTTAAACTGATAATATCTTGTGCTTTTAGGGTGATGGTCAGTGACAAAATATGTTAAAATTTGCATACCATAAGCTCAACATTATCAACAGGAGACAATGCATATGTTCGTTGTGGATGACAAATGTTGGCACAATTCACAGAAACCAGATAGTAATGGCAACTCCTGAGAAGTGGGATTCTATAGTAGGGCAGGAAAGGATGTTTTTAAACTATGTGAATGTATTACTTTTACAACTTAAAAGCAAAAAAAAAAAAACAAAACACGATTTTAAGAGGAAGAAACAAGCCACTTGAAAGCCTCCTGTTATCAAAATCCCTTCCCAGCCTTCTCTCAGCATTCTTCTACTATTTTATTGTTGTATGAAGCTTCATGGTTTTGTGGGTTCCAGTGAGACCGATTTTTAATTCATCCCTGGGATGTGTCCTTAAAAAGAAACAGCAAACTCAGCACTGGTAACACTTGTGAAATTGGTAATTCGGCAAGATGCCCTATAAATAACCTCAGCTAACCAGGGCAATTTCCTTAAAAGCCATTCATATTGCACTACCTACGCCATCCCTAAATACACAGAGAAAGCTGTACCTTGGAGGGTTTGTACCCAAACAGCATTACAACAGCCACTTTAAAGTCCTCTCTGCTTAGGTAGCCTTTGTTATCTTCATCACAGGTTTTAAACACCTAAAGGATATTAAATACCTCCAGTTAGAAATTAAAAACTCAAAAATAAATCTTATGTTAATACTAGTTGACTTGAAATTTGAATCTCGAAAATCTCAAACTCAGCTATGGGTAAAAGTGTACTTTGATTACCCAAACTTTAAATATAATTCTCCCCCCCCCTCACACACACAGGGCTAACCTGACCCACTATGAAGGAAGGAGAGAAGGGAGGATCTCCACCAGGACCCCGTCAAAGGCAGTCCAGTCTGGATGGCTTAACTAGGCTTGAGACTAAGAGGGTCAAACTGAATTCCAAAACTCAGGAGTAGCCTTCCCGACACCTACTTCCACCCACTTCTTGCGTTCGGCCGGGGTAGCTTCCCGGGTCCGAGGCCGGACCACCGCCTCGGAGTAAAACATCGCGGCCCGGACGGCGCCCTGACGTTCCAACTCGTAGAACCACTCCCCGTCACCCTGGGATCGCAGCCTCGCGGCCACGCCCACCGCCGCTCAGGTGCCGAACTCTGCCGCGCAACTGCAATGTCTCCTCCCATTGGACGGCGAGCGAGCCACTGGCGTTGACTCGGCCGTGCTATTGGCCAAAGGTTTTGCGAAGCAACGTTTCCCAGGCCCGCCCCCCCCCCAGAGCTTGGCTCCGCCCCCTCGCGTTGACTCCGCCTTCGCTTGGTTTCTTAACTCCTGCGAGCCACCGGGGAGTCCTCGCGGCAGGTGATTTCCCTTCGTGTTCTGGGATGTGTGTTCTTTCTTTTTCTCACCTGCCTCGCGATAAAGAACGTTGGATTGTTTCGATCCACCACGGATTAGGCGAGATAAAGACACTAGAGAAGTGTGAGCCGAGCCGGAAAAGAACTTTAGAAGCTAAGCCTAGTGTTGGATTCATATTCAAATCAGCAAGTCCGTGGGGTGCAGCCCTCAGGGTGGGGCAAAATCCCACCCCAGAAATCTGGCAACGGCTTTAACCCAAAGTAACTTTAAATAAAAGAAGTTGAACGTGCTTTTTGAACATAGCTTCAGATTTTTCATTCAACCTTCTGAAGTCAAGGGATTTTTTGGGGGGGGGAGGTGGGGAGGAATGGATGGGGGCAGTGCGCCTGGGATCCGGCGGACTTTGGGACCGCGCGGCGAGCTTCCGGGAAAGGGACGCAGCTGGCGCGCGGGGACCCCGCAGGGTTTGAACGGGGCGCGCATGCGCAGCGCCCGCAGGGGGCGGGGCCGGGGCGGGGCCGGCGGCGGAGGACTCCCGCGCGGGCCGGGTACGTGCGCCTCAGCTTCCGCGGGTTCTGTTCCCGCCGTCCCAGGACCCGGCGCCCTCCTCGTCGTGGGGGCCCTGCGAGCCCGTGAGTGGCCAGCCGCCCTGGGAGAGAAGCCGGAGGCCCCACGCGGGACCCCGGGGGACTGCAGTAACTGAGGGGCGCGCGCCGTGAGCCCAGCCGGGCGCGGGTGCGTGGGGTGGGGGCTCGGGCAAGCGGCTGTTCATGCTCGGGGCGTGCACACCACGTGGCCGACGCTTTGCCTTCCTGACCTCAGTTTCCCCGCGAAGGGTGAGGGCGAGACCAGGTTCCGAGTTGCCGGATTGTAAGGATGGAGTGAGTCTATGCCTGAGAGCAACCCCCCCACCGCCCCCCTTCCCACGGCCTACTTCGTCCAGTCCCCCTTGGTACCTAACCACCCGCAGCCCTGAAGTCCCCTCAGGACTCTCCTCACCCGGAGTTGTAGCAAACGTATTAGTCTAAAAGGGCACCTCGGGCCAAGGCACTTCCCGTCTTAGGAAGCCTGTAGCCTAAAGACTCCACTGCAGAGTGACTACCACCCCCCTTCCTCCTGCACCACTGCCTGTCCTAAATCCTGTCTACCCTTGCAGTGGCCCTGAACTCTGCCCCCAGCCTCTCGACTTCACAGGTTCGGTTCCCTCTACCTGGAGTGCTCATTGCCCCACCTCGTATCTAAAACTGTGTGTAGAGCAGGACTATGCAAAGAGCTGTGTGCTCTAGTAAACGTCTTTTTCAACACATTGTCTATCTACTTACCCTGCCTTATAGTAGGAATCCCACCCCCTTGTGGTTTTAGGAGGGGGAAAAAAAATAGAGATAAAGCTTACAAAGTCCAATTCACAGCCACAGCTTTGTCCAGGGAGTTCTCAGGGTTTGGGGATGTGTGCAGTTGATACAGGTGGCAGTATTTGTGGACCCCTTGGGAAGAGATGATGTTGGTCTCAAGGTTCTGCAAGTACTAGAGTGCACACACAAACAAAACGGGGATGGCATAGAGATTTCACATGGCCTAGAGCCAAGGTGGCACACAAATTTGTGGAACACTGCATTAAAATTTTTTTTAAAGGTTGGGTGTGGTAGTGCCTGCCAATCAGCAATCAGGAGACAGTTAATTGATGGGGAATTTGAAGGTAGTCTAGGCTCCATAGCAAGGCCCATCTCAACAAAACAAAGTGAGGAAGAAAGAACAAAACCTCTGAGGACACTTTCCTCAGATTAGAAGCTGATTCTTTCTCACCTAAAACTCACTCGGAGACCTATTTGTTTTAGAATGGGGAAGGAATTGAAGGAGAGTAGCTTGGCGAGTCTTTGGGGATTTGGGTTTGGTTTGCTTTGGTTTGGTTTTAGCAGTGTTGAGCCTCTTGCACCACACAGCTACACTGCCCACTTTTTATTGTAAGGATGATGAACAGAGGGATTACAGTTACTTAAGGTAGTGAGTACATTTCTTGTCAAATATTGTTAGCCCCTCATTGTCTCCCACTTTCTCTCCTCCTCACTCTCCTCCCTCCTAAGTTGTAAAGTTTATTTCCAACATAATGTCTTGTGTGTATTGCTGTTGCATTGTTTCACCCTTTGTCCTTTGCCTCACCATTTTGCTATTCCTCTTCTCCTCCCCAAATCAGATAAACATATATACAAGACACAGGGTACCAAAACAAAAAAACAGTGACAACAGGAGATAAACCAAAGGCAGAAAAAATGAAGAGAAAAAGAAATAACTTCACACAGTACATAAAAACAAAGATTCTTTAAAAATTCCTTGCTTTAGAGTTGTCTCAGAAATATGGGAGCCTATATTTTTCCTTAAATGGAGTGCTACTTTTGTTCTTAAGACACTAAAATATTCCTTCAAAGCAAATTATAACAGTTTAAAACAAAATCTATCCAGCAATCTCAAGAGTCTAGTACACTAGAGGAACCTAAGTTAAACAAAATAGATAAAATGTTTTCAAAAGGCTGAATTGTTTAGGCAGGTGTTAAGAGATCAGTCTTGATTCTTGTAAAAAAAAAAAAAAACCTGGCTGACTTTATAACAAGCTCAATTTTCTGATGATTTCTTAACACTTGCATATTAGAAGCAATTTAGGAAAACACTTCTACTGAGGGTTCTGCTAGCTTCTGGATGCCAGCTTGTCCTTGCATCTTCTATCGTCTTCAGTTTCTTTATTCACTGTTTTGTAATTCCACCCAGCCCTCAGGAGTCTGAGGCCAGAGGATCACCATGAGTTTGACAACAGCTTGGGCTACATAGTAAGTTCTAGGCCACCCTGGGCTATATAGTAAGTCCCATTTCAAAACTTTTAAGATTAATTTTTTTTTTAAATTGGGGAGGGAGGAGATTAAAAAAATTTTTTTTTCTTGTGCCAACACTGGGGCTTAAACTCAAGGTGAGAATACTGTCCCTAAGCTTTTTTACTCAATTCTACCAATTGAGCCACAGCTCTACTTTCTAGCCATTTTTTAAATTTTTATTTTATTTTTTTTTGCTGGATAATTAGACATAAGACTTTCCTGCCCGGGCTGGCTTTGAATCATGATCCTCAGATCTCAGCATCCTACATAGCTGGAGTTACAGATATAAACAACCAGCACTCAGCTTAAAATGATTCTTAAAATTCCTTAACTCCAAGTTCCTGTTAGAACCTTCAGAGTGGAAAAAACAAACAGTATTTTTGTTTAAAATTGGACCCAATCTCTTATCCAAGGGCATCTAAGAATCAGATGTCCACTAAAGGTCAAAGGGAGAGTATATGAAATGACCTAAGTTATGTGGTCCAGCCAGAGTTGTAGAAGGGCATCTGTTGTAGAAGTGCATCTGCTAGGAATTTTGTGAGTAATAAAGTTACTTTACTAGTGGCTTACCAAAGGGGAAATATTATCTCTACCTTTTCCCTTCCAGGAGCGGGATGACTCAGGAAGGAAGTTATGGGAGGTGGACAATATCCAGCAGTGATGAAAGTGAGGATGAGAAGCCCCCAGAACTCCCACTGGAGAAGCCACACACATCTCTCCCCCGGGTGCAGCAGGGGGCTGGGAATGAGCCAAAATATACCTGCTCCGAAGCTCGGAAAGCTGCGCACAGGAGACAGATCTCACCACTGAAATTCAGCAACACAGAGTCACTTTCACCTCCAAAGAAGAAGAAGAGTGGTTCCCAGGAAGAGCTAGGCTGGTGTTTGTCCAGCAGTGATGATGAGCTGCAGTCAGCCAGCAATGTGGTAGTCAAAGAAGAAAAGGACATCCCCTCACCCAGACCTGGGGCTGCCCACGTAGCCCCAGATCTTGGCCCTCCTGCCAGCCACAGGCTCAAGGAGGAGGAAGATGAGTACGAGACGTCAGGGGAAGGCCAGGACATTTGGGACATGCTGGATAAAGGGAACCCTTTCCAGTTTTATCTCACTAGAGTCTCGGGAATTAAGGCGAAGTACAACTGCAAAGCCCTGCACATCAAGGGTAAGGATGCATAGCCTCCCTCGTGTTCCCCTCTGCCAATCACGTAGGGCAGCGTGGGATGACCTCCAGGTCCTGTGTGGTCTCAAACCACTGGAGCGGGAAGGGGAAGAATTCTCTGACAAGCAGGTGCCTGCCTGAGTTTGACATCAGAATGCACATTCTCAGCTTCACCCCAGATTCATGAAATCAGTCTTAGGGCCAGTCTGCTTTCACTCGCCCTCCAGGGGAGTCTAGTGTCTGCACAGGTTTGAGAACCTGACTTTGGGTTCCTGTAACAAAAGCCAAAGGGAGAGCAGATGCTTCAGAGATGGGACAGAAGTTGGCCTTCAGTGGTTCTCCATAGTAAGAGATGGCAGAAGCTCTAGACTTCTTTTTTTTTTCCCCCACCAGTACTGGGACTTGAATTCAGAGTGACTATGTTCACTCAAGGCTGACGCTCTACTACTTGAGCCACATAGCTTCATTTCCAACTTTTTTTTTTCTCTAGTTAACTAGGATTCAGAGTCTCATACAGATCTCAGCCTCCTGAGTAGCTAAGGTTATAGGCATAAAGCCACCAACAATCCAATAGAGCTCTAAACTTGAAAGCAAATTTACCACTCACCATTCATTTGAGCTGTAGTTAACTCAGAACTTGGCATTCCTCAGGTTTCAGTGTGCTTATCCCTATACCTGGGTTCAGAAGAGAAAGTAAATGTGCGAAGTGACCCAGATGGTATATTCACATGGCAGATGCAGCAACAAATCTGGCTCTTCTTCTTTCAGATTAAAGATTGTTTCTGGCTCATATATCTATATATCTTGTATGTTGAATGTAAATTACTGATGAATTGAGTCCCATCTTGTGAGTATAGTTGTCCATGTTTTTGTTTTTAGAATCTTTTCTAGGTACTCTGAAGAAGTAATCAATGATAGTTGTCAGTGATTTTATTTTGTTTGAGACAGAGCAACTCAGGAAATAGAGTTCCAAATAGTAATAGGGGGTTCAGGCACCCATGGCTCACACTTGTAGTCTTAGCTACTCTGTATCCTGAGATCTAAGGATCTCAGTTCAAAGCCAGCTCAGGCAGGAAGTCCAGGATTTTTTTTTTTTTATCTCCAATTGAACACCAAAAAGAACCCAGATGTAAAGCTGTGGTTCAAGTGGCATAGTACTAGCAGAAAAGATCAGAGGCAGCACCCAAGCTTTGAGTTCAAGTCCCAGGACTAGCAAAACAAAAGTCAGAAAGAATCTCCTTATTCACTCCCATGATATCACCCTTCCATCCTTTCCTCCTTCCTCATTTTTCAAACAGTTCGGAGAGTTCCATGTGGTTGTCTTTGTGTGTGTGTGTGTATGTATATGTGTGTGTGTATCCTTTCCTAACCCCTCCCACTCAACCCCATCCAGAAGTGCTTGATTTACATACACCATCATCATCATCATCATTTTAGGTCTAGGTTCTACAAATGAGTGAGAAAGTGCAATGTGGCCTTTTGGGCATGGCTTATCACCAATGATGATTGCTGTTCCATCTCTGTATAAAGTATTTCCATCTATCAGTGGTTGGACACTTCATCTGATTTCTGAGATCGATGCTACAGTAAACATGGGTGTTCAAGTATCTTGATTGCATATTGATTCACTTGCCTTTAGGTGTATAACCAAGGATGATATGGCAGGGTCTTAAGGTAGATCCATTTTTCAGTTTCTGGGGGGAATCTCCATACTGATTTCCATAATAGTTGCAGTAGTTTTCATTCCCACCAGAAGTGTATGAGGGTTCTTTATAACCTACATCCTTATCAGCTTTTGCTGTTTGTTTTCTTGATGGCTGCCACTCTGACTGGGATGAGATGTAATCTTATTGTAGTTTTGGTTTTCATTTCCTTTATGGCTAAGGATGGTGAACATTTCTTCATGTACTTAGTAGTAGCCATTTGTACTTCTTCCAAACACTGTGTATGCAGATTGTTTGCCCAATTATTAATTGAATTTATTTGTTCTTCTGTTGACTAATATTTTTGAGGTCTTTGTATATTCTGGATACTAATCTTTATCCATCAAATAGCTTGAAAGATTGTTTTCTCCCATTCAGTAGACTATCTTTTGTGGGTTTGTTTTGTTTTGTTGTTTTATTTTGATTGACCACCAAGATTTGAGGAAGAGTGGATCATGTCAGGAAAGGAGTTTTTACATCTATTTCATCCTTAGAACAACCAATAAGATGTTTCCATGGCCATTTGTGGACATTGTCTGGGGTTTAGAAAAGTTACATAAACTGCAAGTTCACAGAGCTGTGACTTAAGACTTCCTGGCATCTGAATCCATGCAGTTTGCTATGCCAGGCACACATGAGCTGGAACTGTTAGTGGTCCAGAAGATCACATGGAGGAAGAAATGGTTCTTGAGAGAGGGAGAGAATTTCAAAAGGTAAGGAGGCTCATGGAGGTTGTTGGAAAGTGTAAAGATTCATGGATCCTGGAATGAACAGGCATCATGATTACCTGTGTTAACAGTGTCAAAGCTCAGCCAGTATCCAAGTGTTAGATCTTAGTTTTACATTCTATTTCGTGAACAGACATATAATATCACTAAATGGCATGGGGAAATTATTTCTTCGATTTTATAAAATATTAGTCATTTTATATAGTTACATAAGTCATCACATTTTCAGGTCTGTATTGTATACATGTGGGGCGCATTTAGTAATAACCAATTACATGCTGCTGAAATATAAATAAAAAGGGTAATGTATTAAAAAATATTAGTCATTTTGTGGTAGTTTGTTTGGTTTCTTATTTATAGAGCCAAATCTTTGATTGGTATCTGTTCTATAAGATAATTATACTTGTTAGGTTGAAGGATTTTTTTTTCATGGGTCTTGAACTCTGGGCCTGGGGTGCTGTCCCTGAGCTATTCAGCTCAAGGCTAGCACTCTACCACTTGAGCCATAGTGCCACTTCTGGTTTTCTGGTGGTTAATTGGAGATAAGAGTCTCACAGACTTTTTGTGTCTAGGCTGGCTTTGAACCGTGATCCTCAGATCTCAGCCTCCTGAGTAGCTAGAGCCACCAGCACAGGGCAATTGCTGACTATGAATCCTATTTTTATCTTCTGCCTTTGTAGATATTTTATCTCCTCTATTTGGAACACTTGTGTCTTCAGCTCAGGTGAGTTTCTGTGTAAGGTTTTGTTGTTGTTATTGTTCAGGTGAGCAATAATTAAATGACATCATAACACCATATGTCAATCCTGTGGAAGGTCCCTGAGATGGCACCTGCCTGGAGTCTGGCACCAAGTACCCTCATAGGATCTATGGGAATTGACACAGAATATGGGTGACTGTTGGTGACACTGGGAATAGTGTTATAAGCCTGTTGAACATCCAGTCCCAGATGTGTACCACGCCAGCTGAGAAGTTCAGCTGAATCTTATGTATCTCTCTACAAGTACCTAGAGGAAAAGGGTCACATTTATGAACTTTTTAAATACATCTCAGAGCTATGAGAATTTAACTTTCAGGGCTATTTGAAATCATCTAAACCCTTGTTGACAAGTATGAACCTTGCCTGAAGGATATGGAGGTAATTTTCTTAGAGCCTATTTTCTCGTGCAGTTGGCTCCATTTATGTGGATGGCTTTGGTAATGTATTCCTTGAAGATAAATTTTCAGGTTCATTTATGAGTGTTGCAGCATAACTAAGTTTCTAAATAATATATGTAGCACATTATTATTTTAGAGTGTCTTTCAGTTTAATAACTAAGCAGTTTCTCCCATGTCTGCGCGGCTGAATTACCTGTGACTCTCTTTCCTCTCTGTCTAGTTTAACTACTGCTTTGACGTGGACTGGCTGGTACGGCAGTATCCACCTGAGTTCAGGTGAGTTCCTGGGCACTAGGGCACCTTCCTCTGTTGCACTTGTAAAACAAATCTTAAAGATTTCACAGACAGAAGCCACCCATCCTTTTTGAGACCATTGACCATTGAACTCATTTAGAGATTCTTTTGGGGAAAACCACATTTTTCAATTATTAAACCACAAACATTCTTTTCTTCAGATCTTAGCATTTCCCTCTGTGCGCACTCCAGAAGTAGATAAGGACAAATTCCAACCCTAATAACAGGACTTTGTGTCCAGTTGAAGCATGAAGGAAGTGGTCATGTCTGCGTGGTGTCTGGACCAGTGCATGCCAGCAGGGGGCCAGCAGGCCACTCTGTGTTTAGAACATCAATGCTATTCTTTTCAGAAGATCTTTTTGTTCCTTAAATGGTTCTTCCTTCAGTTCTAGAGATGAAAAAGCAGGTCCTTGCCTTCCTGTATCCAAGCTAAGGAGTCAATGGATTTTCTGTTCTGCCACCAGCAGCCATGCAGAGCAGATAAACATAGCTGTGCCCATCTCTGTTTCCAGCACATTTTGGTATGTGGCAGAATCATAACAGAAGCGATAAGAGAATGCACACACAAGAAAAATGAGAATTCCTTTGTGTGTGGTGAAATATTAAAATTTCCCAGGCAACTTGGGCACTCAAAGGCTTATATTTGATCTGTCACATAGAACACTCAGTTTAGCTGCATGTTAACAGAAAGTCCAGAATAACAATATCTCAAGAAAAACATATTACATTTTCCAGCCTAAGTTGGGATGGGGGGAGCAGAATTTTGTGCCTAGATCGGATGCAACATCGTTTTTCTCCATGATCTCTCCAGCTACCTTTTCTGTCTTTGTCCCAGCAACCTAGTATGTGACTTCAATCTTAAGTAAGATCATCTAGCTGAGTCTTCCATAAAATCAAGCTTTGCTAGAAAAGGAGAGAGTAGCTATCAAAAGGATCGTGACCTCTGCCGCCAGCTTCTGGCAGCATGTTCCTGTGTTGCATTGCTACTTTCTCTCTTTTCTTGATTCTCAAAGACCCGAAAGCCAGTCCTTTCCCCCACCCCATACAGTATTGGCTAACTATAGACTAATTCCTTTACTACCTCCTGTGGATTTATGAATGAAATTACTTCACTCCCAAAAAGACTCGTTAAGAAACCTAAGCTAGGCTTATCTTCCAATATAGCTGCATTTGGAGATGAGCTTTACAGAGACAATAAAGTCAAGTGTCAGTGACGTCATTGGGATGGGGAAGAGAATTAATGCATCAGGCATTGTCCTTATTAAAAAAGGAAATATGAAAAAAATTTTAACACGAGAAAAAAGGAAATGTAGCTGGGTGCTGGAGGCTAAGGTCTTGTAATCCTAGCTATTCAAGAGGCAGGAGTTTGAGGGATTCATCTTGGAAGCCAGCCTGGGTAGGAATGTCCATGAGATTTTTACCTCTAGTTAATCACAGAAAAAGCCAGAAGTGGCATTGTGGCTCAGATGACAGAGTGCTAGCCTTGAGCAAAAGGAGCCCAGGAACAGTGCCTAGACCCAGAGTTCAAGCCCCAGGACTGGACCAAAAAAAAGGGGGGGAAGGGAGATATATAGATAAAGAAACAGAGACTAAAAACATCAGGAACGTGGGAGACTGCCAGAAGCAGGCCCTCCCTCACGACTTCAGGAGAATGATCTCAGAGTTCTTGCTTCTGAAACTGTGTGGTCTAAGCTTCTCAGATATGGCATTTTTGTTACAGCAGCCTTATACAGTATCTACCACCACCCCGCCCCTTCCCCCATCCATAACCACAGTCAAGGTCTCCCTCTCCCTTCGTCATACCTAGAATTTGTACATAGAAAATAAGCTTTTATTTCTTTTTCCAGATGACTTGATAATATTCCTTGTGTCCAGGTGATAGGTGTATGTGTATTTCTTAAGTTTTTCCTCCAAACAGTTTTTCTAGTTGTAACTATTTTTTTTTCCTGTTTAGGAAAAAAGTTACAATTTATCCCTTATAGTTTAACCTGCCCAGTTAAGAGTATAGCTAAAGGGGGCGGGTACAAGACATCTGGGCATTAGCACTGAAGGGGCATGACCTGAATGTTGTCCCTTCATGTGACACATGTGACAGAATCATGAGGAAGTGGTGGTAGGTGTGAAATCTTGCTCACTTGCTCATTGGAGAAAAATTCCATTTTTCTTGTGCTGAAGCACCACTAGTAGTGGTATACTGATTTCTGAGGATCATCTTGCTTTGAATTAACTGGAGACAATGAAGGATTCCCCCACAAGCCATTTAAGTCTTTTTCTGAAGACTTTTCATGAGGTCTTTGGAATTCAAACTGCAATGTGTTTTGTGTTCTGGTCCCCTGAAACCTAACTACCTATTTACAAGTCAACATTGAGCTGTGGGCTTGGGATTGTTCAATTTTTTTGATGTTTATTATTTATTTAGAAACATTGTCTTACATGTAGCCCAGGCTGGCTTGGTACTTGCTATGTTACCCAGTCTAGCCTTGAACTGCTGTCCTGCTGCTCTACCTCCCAAAGTCTGAGATTATAGGCATGTACTACAATGCCTGGTTTGCGGCCTATTTACTCTTGCATCCTGGTTAATACACAGTATATACAACATGTAATGTGACTTTGGAAAATACAGGTGCAGTGTGATATGAATCTTGCTTAATCCAAAAGATAGCGGGGTGGGGTGGGGGGAGAAACAGACTATGCAATAATAGTCTTTTAGAAAGATCAACCTGGGCAAAAAGTTTGTAAGACCCCTATCTCAACCAATAAAAAATTGAGAGCAGTAGTATATGCCTGTCATCTCAGACCAAGGAATCTAAGTAGGAGGATCACAGTACAAGGTAATCCAGGCAAAAAGCAAGATCATGCTTGGAAAAAACAATGAAAGCTAAAAATGGCTGGGGGAATGGCTCAAGTGGTAGAGTACCTGATTAGCCAAGTTCTGGACCCTGAGTTCAAACCCAGGACTGCTGAAAAGAATAATCTATCTTTAATCAATTTAATATCAACTCTACTAACAAGCATGTACTCATAGCCAAATAAGGGAGGACTTTGTCACATCGCCGCCCCCCTCCCCACTGGCACAGCAGACTTCAGGTTCAGGCTTGTGGCCCATCCTCAGCTCAGCCCTGCTCACTCTTATCTCCTTATAGGAAGAAACCAATCCTGCTTGTGCACGGTGATAAACGCGAGGCCAAGGCTGACTTACAGGCCCAGGCAAAGCCTTATGGAAATGTTTCCCTCTGTCAGGTAAGCTGCCTGTGGCCGCTTGACATGGGTTGGAAGGTATTTTAATCCATCTTCCTCCTCAGACAGAAATCCTCCAACACTGCCCCCCATTGGTGAGAACTGGGAAAGACTTCCCTCCATCTCACCAGAGGTCTCCCTCTTTGCCCCTTGCATACAATGGTCCCAGTTTTCCTGCTCTGGAAGCACACAGCACCAATGTCTTCCCTACACGTGCAGTGAGGGATGCTTTGGTTCAGAATCACTTCCCTCTGTGCTGCTCAGGCACTTCCCCACCTGCGGATACCCCCTGCTTGTACTTGAAGTGTTCAGTGGAAAACTGGCTTTCAGAGCTGACCAGCTTCTCTGGGTACAGTGCAGAGGCTATGGGACTCTTTCTGCAAACATAGCTAAAAATTGACACCTTATCTAAATTCTGTTAGTCTGTTAGCTTTAACCATTGTTCTTCATCCCTGTTCCTGTCAACTGTAAGGTCTAATTGAGTAAATCTGTAAGAAAACTTAAGAGAGTCCCAGGCAGCATGAATGCAAGCCCAAGGAAGGGGATAGAATGTTCTCATAGCAGATACATCTGCTTGATTAGTTAGATAGGACCAAAGCAAAATAGGGAAGGCAAAAAGCAGTCTACATGCTCCTGTCGTTTTGTCTTAGCACTTTCTAGTCAGCTTACAATGTGCCTCATTGACTCAGGTCACTTCAAAAAGGCTCTTGCTTCGTGTCATTTAGAAGAAACGCACTAAGTGGGATAAAGGAATTCAGGAGAATTCTTTGCTTTTTTTTTTTCTTCCTGTGGGAATAGTGATCATAGAGAAGCTGTAGGAGCACACATCTTTCCCTGCTGCTTTATTAGCAGGCTGCCCAGCTCATTCATGAGAACACACTGCATCAGAGACTCTCAGAGCTCTTGTCATCAGCTCTAGTGACACTGCCTCAAGATTTCTGCTCTTGGGATCTGGCGACAGTAGCTCAAGAGCTATAATCCTAGCTACTCAGATCTGAGAATCATGTTTTAAATTCAGCCTGAGCAGGAAAATACATGAGACTCTTTATCTCCACTTCACCACCACCACAACAAAAAGATGAGAATGGAGCTCTTATAGAGCACCAGCCTTAAGTGAAAAAGCTAAAGGACAGTGCCCAGACCAGAGTTTAAGCAGATGCTCACACACACCACCTCCTTCTCAGATGGGAGTTGCCTGAAGTTCCGTTGTTTCGCTTCAGTTCTCAGCAGCAGAAGTGGTTAGGCACGTGGAGAGATCTATTCAGACAAAAAGCAGAAAACACAGGGATCCTAAATGCCAGTAATTAAAGAAATGGAAACCCTGTCTTCCAAATACTATCCATACTAGAAAGTATGCCCCTAGCTGGCCACTAGAGGGCATAGGAGATACTTCTTCCAAACCTGAGCTGCACAAAGATGCGAAACGCCCGTGGCCCCATCCCCACCTGTTAAAATACCTTTACATTTGTGTGTAGGATGAATCTTTAGAATTTTCATCACACTGTGTCATTGAAGCCGACGGACATCAGTCACAGAATGAAAACATGCTGACGTTTTTACTAGTTTTGCAAATGTGGGGCCTGACACTAGAGTCTGAGGCCTTGTGGTGGTCAAGTGTCACACCGCCTGGATTCTGCCCCAGCCTTCAGACTGAGCGGGCCCCGATCTGGTCAGGCTGCTATAACAAAAAGAAGAATACCTAGATGGCTTGTTGCTTGTTTGGACTGGCCAGCTTAAGCTACAGAAATTTCTTTCCAATATGAAAACTAGGAAATCTTGGATCAAGGTATAAGTTGCTTCAGTCCCTGATGAGGTCCTTGTCTTGGCTTGGAGAGGACCACTTTATGTGAAGGTGCCCCTTCTTCTGTGGGCGCTCACTGTATTGCAACACCCCCTCCCCGTCTACTCTTTTAACCTCCATGAAGTCCCATTCTCCAATTGTAGTCACTGTAACTGCAATGTGAATTAGATAAGGGGTCACAGATGTGTGGCCCATATCACTGTCATTTGCTCTTGTCACTTAGTCCAGATTAGTTCATGTCTGAAGTGGATGCCATTCGTCATGGGGTTTAAAGGATTTGGTGTTTTAGCCCCAGAAGGCACCCATTAAGTATCTAAATTATAAGTTACCATTATCCTTGTTTTGTGACCTGCCCAGAAGGCTGACCATTTGTAGCAAAACTAAACTCAAGCAGTTGTCTTGACCATGCTCTTTCACAGCTATGGATAAGTTTACAAAATTACATTCTCACATATATATATATATATATATATATATTTCCTCTTTGAAAAATTTATTGTAAAGTTGATTATAATTACATAAATAAGGTAATGAGTAAATTTCTTTTTGAACATTGTTATCCCTTCATTTTCTCCCACTTTGCCCTCCCCAATCCCCTTTATTTTTATATATTTTTATTAATTTTTATTTTATTTATTTGTATGTTTGTGAGTGTGTGTATACCAGCTTGGGGGATTAAACTTAGGGCCTCAAGCTTTTTTGTCTTTCCACTCAAGGAAGGCTGATATTCTACCACTTACTTGCACCACACTTCCTTGTTAATTAGAGATAACAGTCTTTTGTATTTGTCTGAGCAGGCTGGCTCAAAATCACAATCCTCAGATCTCAGCTTCCTGAGTAGCTAGGATTATAGGTGTGAGCCACTGGAATCCTGCCAATTTTATACTTTAAAAATGTAGTACAGTTTCCAGCCTTCTCTTCTGTGGCCAGAGCACCCAAATAAATACATGAGGGTCTGAATTTCCCCAAGCACTGAATGTGAGTCTGTGGTCAATGGGCTCTTGTCTGGAGTATTCACACACAGGGACTGTGTTGTACCACCTTACATATTCCAGTTACTATTACTGTCCCTCTTTCATTCCATGTTAGGGAGGTGTGGCAGAAGAGAAGCTGTATTTGTGACTACTGCCAATTCACTCATGTTTACTGCCTCTGAACCTCCATATATTACAATGACAATGTTAAATCTCCTTGTAACACAAGTATAAGGAGAAAGTTGAGAAAGAGAAACGTAGAGTTTCCAGAGTCGTTGAAAGGATTGAGGCCCTGCACTTCATTTCTGATTCCTCAGCTATTTTGTGGTTGTTCATTTTGACTCTTTCCTACCCTGCTTGGCATATCCTGATTTTTTTTTTCTTTTTCCCCATCCAGGGAATCGAACTCAGGGCCTGGTGCTGTCCCTGAGCCTCTTTTTGCTCAAGGCTAGCACTCTACTACTTGAGCTGCAGTTCATTTCTGGCCTTTTTACAGTAGCTTATTGGAGATAAGAATCTCACGGGGACTTTTCTGCCCCAGCTGGCTTCAGACTATGACTCTCAGATCTCAGCCTCCTTAGTAGGTAGGATTATAGGTATGAGCCACTGGCACCCAGCTTGGCATATCCTTTTAACCAAAGTCTTGTTGAGCTCAGTGTTAGATAAAATGTTTTCTTTCACTACCTGCCCTTCATTTCTAAATATGTCATTTTATAATGCAAAAATATCAATTGAATGTCTTTTTAATCTCCAGTACTTGCTATCTTTTTAGTGTAAGAATGTTTCTGTTTTAATTTGACATCATGTATGTCTTCATGATGTACTATGTTCAGTATTTCTTTAATATACTCTAAAAACGGTATTAGTTTCTTCTAATAATAAGCCAAATCTCTGATTTTAAAACTTTAGTTAGAATTGATTTGGGGGTTTTTTTGCAACTCTGATTTTAAAACTTTAGTTAGAATTGATTTGGGGGTTTTTTTGCAACCAAAGAAAGTAGGCTTTGTACTTCTAATTACTGTAATTAAAAATGTACTATGTACTGAATTATGCTGAAAATGTGTGTGTGCATGCATCTTTTTGTGTTTAAATGAGCCTCACCTAGTGCTTTAATAAAAGCTCTTTATTCAAGTTCTTGTCCAGTAGAGGGCAGCAAACATAGTTCTTTTAAAACATTGGCTTCAGGCTGGGAATGTGGCTGAGTGATGGAATGCTTGCCTAAGCATGCATGAAGCCCTGGGTTCCATTCCTCAGTACCATATACACAGAAAATGCCGGAAGTGGTGCTGTAACCCAAGTGATAGAGCACTAGCCCTGAACAAAAGATGCTCAGGAACAGTGCCCAGGCCCTGAGTTCAAGCCCCAGGACTGGCAATAAATTAATTTTTAAAAAACAAAAAATGAGGGCTGGGAGTTTGGCCTAGTGGTAAAGTGCTTGCCTGGCGTGAATGAAGACCTGGGTTCAATTCCTTGGTCCCATGTGCATAGAAAAAAAGCCGGAAGTGGTGCTGAGGCTCAAGTGGTAGAGCTCTAACCTTGAGAAAGTCCAGTGCTTAGGCCCTGAGCTCAAGCCCAGGACTGGCAAAAAACAAAAACAAAAAAATGAAAACATTGGCTTGATTTTTTTTCTAGTTTAATTTCCAATAGCTAGTATAGGAATATTAATTAAGGCTTTTTTAAAAAATTACTTATTTTTTATTCTAGGCAAAGCTGGATATAGCATTTGGAACCCATCACACGTAAGTAAACTCCAAAATTGGTGAAGATATGGTTACTAGTGATGCCCTAATAATGATTAATGCATGCCTTCTGCAGGGAGAAGAAAAACATCCACCAGTAGTGGAATGGGTGGGTTGTTTAGGAATAACAATAAATGGAAGTATGAACCCATGACTGAAATTCTACTTTCTCTTCAGGACTTACTGGGTTTGGAAGTTCTGGGCCGCAGTAGTCATAGGTG
Source organism: Megascapheus bottae (assembly GCF_031878675.1). Lineage (NCBI taxonomy): Eukaryota > Metazoa > Chordata > Mammalia > Rodentia > Geomyidae > Megascapheus > Megascapheus bottae. The sequence goes on from NC_143522.1 coordinate 23,037,417, forward strand.
ATATTGGAAATGTGGGTGCCATGTACCCCAGCATGTGAGCAGTTATGATTTGAGTAAGAATGAGCTATACTGAGCAGCGTATTTCTGATTAGCTCACACCATGATACAATGAAGCCTGGTCTTACCAAAAGCTGTTAGCTTGAGATGCCTGCCCCAGCCAAGAGAGCCTGTCTAGTGATTTTCCAAGATGTACATGTAGACAGGAAAGCCCTTCTAATACTTTCTGCTGGACATGTTACACCTCATTTAAGTCACAGTTCCCTGGAAGGCCTTATCTCCTTTCTAGACCAATTGTGGAGCAGGGAAGTTGGCTTCCCTCTGGGAACAAAGCGATCTCCTAGGAAGCCATGTCTATCCCAAGTCTGGCTAGGACTGTCATTGTCCTGGTGACCTGAAATGGTGCTTCATGTGCTTCAGACTGGTGGTTTTGACAATGTTACTTGAAAAGCAGCCAGCATGGAAGCAGTTGAGGTCTTCCACAAGAGAGCAGGTGTCACCCAGATCCCATCTCATTACAGGTATTCTCAGTTGCTGGGGCAGGATCCACACACCATTCCTAATGGGTAGCTTTCGCCCAACCAACAGAGTTTGAGAATTGAGAGTGAGTCCATGTACCTAACTGACTCACAAAATACTCCTTTTGTATCTCTGAGCTTATTGGTGCCAGTCTCAACAGGGAATATAAAGTGCCTACCAGTAGAAATGGCTTAGTAGTACAGATAGCACGAAATGGGACGTCCCTGGCTCCTCCACTCAGCTAAGTCCCAGCAAGAAGACAATGCTACTTTAAGAGGACGAGCAGCAAGGCAAGGCCTGTCCCTTACTTGGGGTGATATATTAGACCACCAGCACTAGGTCCCTGTACTGGCCATGCGTCTGCCCTATTTAATGAGCGTGACAAGTAAATACACTCCCTGCACTTTTGGGATCTCAACCACGATCCTGCAGCTAGACAGTAAGGATAGCTGTATCTCTATGGTTCATTTGCCTTTGAGTTTCAGCATGTTAAAGCAATTAGAACAGTGCCTGGCGTACATCCACTGCCTCTACTCTTTGCAGGCCTGATTTCCCATGTGGGAAGGGGCTCTTTGGCCACCAGGCCACTTAGAGACAACACTGCAGGTCTCCCTCCTTCGGGGACTGCCCGTTGCTTGCCCTTGTCTGTTTTTAACAGTGACCTTATTAGCACACCCAGTTGTCTATGAGAAGATTAACATGGCTCCTCTTAAATTAATTCATAATTCTATTTGATGGGATTCACTGACATCAGCGCGTGATTTTCCTCGTAATTGATGCCTTGATTAATGGAAATATTTGTAAAGCTTCTATCATGAATCCCCAACTGGCTCATCCTTAATTATAATCAGCTGCTAACATGGCAACTGTGTGTGCCAATTTGCCCAGATTTCAGGGAGCAAATCGCATAGCTGGAAAGAAAACGTCTAGACAGCTGTCAATTCTCCAGCTTTGTGTGGATCTGTTTGCCAGCTTGGGTTAATTTCACATTTTGGCAAGAGCAGTGCTCATGAGCTTGTTCATTTGGGGAAAGTAATGGGTCATTGTTTTTGCCATTTGGGGGAAGTGTTGGGTCATTGTTTTTGCCAGTGTGGACTCAGTTACATTTGTAAGAATTTAGTAGCCGTTTTAACCTCTGAAGAAATGATAAAGTAAATCAGGCCAGAGCTACAACCTTGAAAAGTAACACTGTATTTAGGGAGAGAAAACTTAAATTGCTGACAGAATTGTAACAACTGGAGGAAACTAGATGTCAAAGCAGAGAACCAAAGGAATCATGAGTGAATCACAATCGTGCTTTTAACATTTAATGAGCGTACCCATATAATCAATCCCACCTGATCAGGAGGTAGAGGCTGGGGGGTTTGTGGTTAGAGACACACCATCCTAAGCAAAGTGTTACCAAGACTCCATCTCATCCAGCAAGTTGGGCCCAGTGGTACATGCTAGTGATTCCAACCGAACATTACCGGAGGCCCACGAGTTGGGATCCGAGCAAAAACATAAGGCTTTGAAAAATAACTAAAAAAAAAAATGGGGGTACAGCTTAAGTAGTACAGTACTTGCCTTGTAATGCAAGACCCACAGTTCAGACCCCAGTGCCTCTGAAAAACAAATAAAAGAAACGTGGAAAGGAATGTATTTTTATTTCGTTTACAACAGTCCTAAGGTGAGATTTATTCTTCAAGCTCTGAGATTTGTTCTTCAAGTTCTCTTGGACAAGAGCCTCAGCTGACTGGCTTCCCTGAGGTCATGTGGCTTCTGAAGAGTAGACTCAAGCTCCGAACTCCTGACTCTTGGTCTTACTTACATCCTCTTCTCCTTTTCACACGAAATAAAATAGGAGAAATGTGCTTGATATTGAGAAGCCTGGAGAAAGAGAGCTGACCCAGACCTGATTGAGTTAACAGGGAAGCAAAAGATTGTGTTAGCTTCAAGTACAGATACACCCTGATGAACTGTGTGACTTCTGTGGAAGACACCAGTGTAATAGGGCTGGAGTGTCTCACAAAGCAGCTTAAATTGAAACCCACAGTCAGAAATGTGTTATGTTTGTCAGTGCCATGCCATGGCTTGCCTGGGTGTAGAAACCAGAGCACATCTCTTTAAATAAATGAATAAAGTATATTCCGACTTGTCCCACTAGCCAAGCCACAAAGAGGTCGTACCCATACTTCATGGGGGAAACTTAAAAAACCTACAGGACATTCCTATTGCCCATCTTTGTGTGATGTCCCACAGGCCATAAGGGGCCAGACGAGGGCTGGGGATGTAGCTCAGTGGTATAGTACTTATAAGCCAATAACAGCAAAAGTAATATAATAATAAATAATAATAATAATAATGGGCTATGCCTGGAGACAAGGCTTTTCCAGAACCAGCCACATGGAGTGAAAATTGATATATTCTGAGTATTTTATGAAGATGATTTTCTACCTGTCCCTGAAACAGAATTTCTATAGTGGTAATGTTTAGAAGGGCAGATTATAATTTTTTTATGGGACATGGGGCTTGAACTCTGGACCTGGACACTATCCCTGAGCTCTTCAGTTCAAGGCTACCACCCTACTCTGGACCTGCACATTGTCCCTGTGCTCTTCAGCTCAAGGCTACCACCCTACCCTTTGAGCCTCAGCCCCACTTCCCATTTTTTCTAGTGGTTAATTGGAGATAAGAGTCTTCCGTTCTTTAGTGCCAAGGCTGGCTTTGAACTACGATCCTCAGATCTTAGCCTCCTGAGTAGCTAGGATTACAGGCGTGAGCCACCACACCTAGTTGGGCAGATTATAATCTTAATAAGCCATTTGTGTTATATATAATGGTTTAAGAATTCCTCTATTACATCTGTATCAGAAAGTATTGCATACTCTGAAAATCCTGCTACTGCTTTTTGCTCCCTTTCTGTCTTTGAAGGAAAATGATGCTATTGCTGTATGAAGAAGGCCTCCGTGTCGTCATCCACACTTCCAACCTCATCCGTGAGGACTGGCACCAGAAAACTCAAGGGTTCGTAATGCCTGCGCGCTGCATGGCAGTAACTGCCTGTGCTGGGAGGGGTCAAAAGCTGCAGTGTTCACTTTATTTGGGGCTTTGGTTGGTGGTTGCTGGGGACTGAACCCACAGCCCCACAGTATTCATTACTACAGCCCTGCCCCATTCCACTCTCTTGAGGTATAATCATTGGAATATAGTCATTCATCCACATCTGCCATTATTATAAGCATAAGTAGATCCTCCTACCACTGCCTCCTCTCTGTTTCTATACAAAATGAAGTCATGCTCACATACTCTCCAGCCAGGCAGACTGAGCAGCACGTACAAAGGCTTGAGCCAAGAAAGAGGCTGCAAAATGAACACATCCTTTTCCTAGCAGAACTTACCACACAGCATTCTTGGTTTCCATTCTTGTATTTATTTCCCAAGCAGGTATCAAAGGAAAACTCGGGGTGTTAATTAGTGTGACTCTCTGCAAGAAGACCTGAAATTGAGTGGGTTAGGATTTGGTTTTGGTTTATACCAATAGTAGGCCTTGAATTCAGGGCCATTCTCTACTCCTGATTTTTTACTGGTTAGTAGAAGATAAGAGATGCAGGGATTTGTCTGCCTGGGATGGCTTCATACCTTGATCATCAAAGGATCTCAGCCTCTGAGTAGACAGGATTACAGATCTCAGCCTCTGACTAGACAGGATTGCAGATCTCAGTCTCTGAGTAGACAGGATTACAGATCTCAGCCTCTGACTAGGCAGGATTGCAGATCTCAGCCTCTGAGTAGACAGGATTACAGATCTCAGCCTCTGAGTAGTCAGGATTACAGATCTCAGTCTCTGAGTAGACAGGATTGCAGATCTCAGCCTCTGAGTAGACAGGATTACAGATCTCAGCCTCTGAGTAGTCAGGATTACAGATCTCAGTCTCTGAGTAGACAGGATTACAGATCTCAGTCTCTGAGTAGATAGGATTGCAGATCTCAGCCTCTGAGTAGACAGGATTACAGATCTCAGCCTCTGACTAGGCAGGATTGCAGATCTCAGCCTCTGAGTAAACAGGATTACAGATCTCAGCCTCTGAGTAGACAGGATTGCAGATCTCAGCCTCTGAGTAGACAGGATTACAGATCTCAGCCTCTGAGTAGACAGGATTGCAGATCTCAGCCTCTGAGTAGACAGGATTACAGATCTCAGCCTCTGAGTAGACAGGATTGCAGATCTCAGCCTCTGAGTAGACAGGATTACAGATCTCAGCCTCTGAGTAGTCAAGATTACAGATCTCAGTCTCTGAGTAGACAGGATTACAGATCTCAGTCTCTGAGTAGACAGGATTACAGATCTCAGCCTCTGACTAGACAGGATTACAGATCTCAGTCTCTGAGTAGACAGGATTGCAGATCTCAGCCTCTGACTAGACAGGATTACAGATCTCAGCCTCTGAGTAGTCAGGATTACAGATCTCAGCCTCTGAGTAGACAGGATTACAGATCTCAGCCTCTGAGTAGACAGGATTACAGATCTCAGCCTCTGACTAGACGGGATTACAGATCTCAGTCTCTGAGTAGACAGGATTGCAGATCTCAGCCTCTGACTAGACAGGATTACAGATCTCAGCCTCTGACTAGACAGGATTACAGATCTCAGCCTCTGACTAGACAGGATTGCAGATCTCAGCCTCTGAGTAGACAGGATTGCAGATCTCAGTCTCTGAGTAGACAGGATTGCAGATCTCAGTCTCTGAGTAGACAGGATTACAGATCTCAGCCTCTGAGTAGACAGGATTGCAGATCTCAGTCTCTGAGTAGACAGGATTATAGGCGTGAGCTTCCCGTGCCCCACTTCATTTTATTATTCACTCTTTGCTTTTATTGTATATATGCTAGATTTAATTTTTGGTCTGGGAGTGCTGAGATTTTTTAACTTCTTAAAATTTGTTATTAAAGTAGTTGTACAGATATAGTTTTTGAAACCTTAAGCAAAGAGGTTTTTATTAAAGAGGGATTTTAGCTGCCTTCAGATAAAGTTCAGCTTTCTTCCCTCTCTTTTAAACTCTTCGCTATTAGCAGCTTTTCTTGTTCTTTTTTTTTTTTTTTTTTTATGTTAGCCACTTAATATGTCTCTGCCTGCTCTAGCATGTTTGCTACTCCTCTGTGTTGGAAGAAATGCAGACACTGGTGTAACACCATTTCAAAGTCCTCCCAGCTTGGCCCCAGGATATGGCTGGGCCAGAACTAATTCAGAGCATCCTTCCTCAAACAGGTTTCTCCCAAGGGACAGTGATGCCTGGGGTTGAATTGAAATCCAGCTTCCAGGTGCAGAGCCCTGGGCCTACTCTACCTGTGACCCAGTACCACTGATACACTTTGGTACTTGGTGCCATTCCAGTTGGTTTTAGGGTTGAGATGTCTGCATCCCATCTGGAAAAGCTTCAGCCACGGGACTTGGCTCCACTGAGTTCACACCCTATGAGTTCACACTCTATGCCTCAGGGCTTCTACACCAGGTCTCAGGGTAGCCGGCTTGGAGTTAGACATTCCTCTATAACCCCATCAGAATAGAAAAATAGAGAAACTGTTTTTAAGTGCTTCCAAAGTTTGTGGTTGATCCTCACATGATATTAAGTATGATATATTCTCATGGTAAAAGTCAGAAAGAATATGATATGAAAATGTCTCAAACCACTGAACGTTCATTTTGAAAATGGATTTGTTTATTGAAATAGATTTACACATGCCCTTTTCTTAACTGGGATCATTTTTTTATTTCTTATTTCCCACTTGGCTAAAGAGCTACACTAATGTGGTCATGATGCTAGATTCATGGCCAGGTATTCAGAAATAAATGTGATTTGGATGGGAAGCCAGTGGAGGGGTGTACGCAGGCGTGATTTCTGTGTCCTAAGAACCATGTGAAGACACATGGAGGCCCTTTCTCAGGGCCAGTGTATAATGACCATTTGTGCTCCTAGCCATTAAAGGTTAGGATTTTTTCTGTCTGTTTTACATTTCAGAATCTGGTTGAGCCCCTTGTATCCACGAATTGACCATGGAGCCCACAGAGATGGAGAATCCAGAACGCATTTTAAAGCTGATCTCATCAGTTACCTGCGGGCTTACAACGACCCCGCTCTCCAGCAGTGGATGGACACCATCCAAGAGCATGACCTCTCTGAGACAAAGTAGGCGTACATTCTCCTACCGCTGCCTCAGTTTCATCTCTTACAAGTGTAGCACTCAGGGCCTTGGGAGGGGCGGTGTGTATTTCTTTGTGCTTTGCCAGGGGAGGAAGGGGTGAAAGCAGATTTGACTGCTGCCTGCATCTCGTGACACTCAGGCGTTGAAAGTGGCAGTGCATCTTAAGCCTCCCATTGGGTCCTTCTTGGAATTAGTGGCTTCTTCACAGTTGTAAGCTGTTGCCAGCTGAGCTGCTGAGACTCTCTTGTACAGTCAGGAGACATGAGTAGGGAATGGATTGGCCCTGAAATCTCTCAGGATTATATGACTTCCATGGGGATTTTTTTTTTTTACTTTTACCTGGCAAAGCAGATAGTCGTGTTTAATAACTTGGATTTTATTTATTTTTTTAGTGTTTACCTTATTGGTTCAACTCCAGGACGCTTTCAAGGAAGTCATAAAGATAACTGGGGACATTTTAGGCTTAGGAAGGTAATAGAACTTTTACTATTTTAACAATTGCTTTAAAAATGATTGTATATTGTTGCTCTGTTTACATTTATAATTGTACATTTTAATGGCAACCTCACAATATTTCCAGTAAAATTTTTGGAGACAAGCAGGGTGTGGTTTTGTTGGGGGGGGAGGTGTTTGAGTACATCTTACTCTGTAAATAATTTTCCAGTTGATCAGCCCTTACCTGGAATTCTCAGAATCTACTTTTTCAGATCTCGAGATATTTGTATACATACCACAACATATCTTAGGGATGGGACTTGAATCTAAACAAAATCAATTTTTGTTTCTTGTGTATATGTGTGTATGCCAGTAATGGGGCTTGAACTCAGGGCCTTGAACTTTGACTTAGTTGGGGTTTGTTGTTTGTTTTTGACATCACTGATTCCCCCACAGCTCTGCTTCTGGCTTTTTGCTATTTAGTTGGAAATGAGCATCTCAGTGATTTGTCTGCCCAGGTTGGTACCAAGTCCTGATCATCATATCATGGCCTCCCAAGTGGGGCGGTTTGAAGATGGGCCGAAGCCACCAGCACCTGGCTTCCATTATTTTTAATACATCTTTGTTTTTAGTACAAATCAAAGAACTTGGAAATGTTAACACTTCTGCCTTCCTGCTTTTTTTTTCTCACCAGTCCTGGGGCTTGAACTCAGGGCCTGAGCATTGACCTTGGATTTTCTCAAGGCTCGAGCTCTACCACTGGAGCCACAGCATCCCTTCCAGCTTTTTTTTCTATGTATGTGGTACCGAGGAATTGAACTCGGTCTTTGTGCATGCTAGGCAAGCACTCTACCACTAGGTCACACTCCCAGCCCCCTTCCTACTATTTTAAAAAACATTACATGCTTCAAAAGTATTTCTTAATGTGAGTATGAAGTTGATTCCTAATCTCTCTAGCATTTCTTAGCAAATTAGGCATTTGGAAAGTGAAGGTTCATATTCAGACGTATTGTGCATTTCTGCTTTTATCATCAAGTGACTGCAGCGTTTCTGTTTATTCTCTGGCAGCTTCTGAAGGAACATGCCTCATCTATACCTAAAGCTGAGTGCTGGCCTATAGTTGGCCAGTTTTCAAGCATTGGCTCCTTGGGAGCTGATGAGTCCAAATGGTTGTGTTCTGAGTTCAAGGAGAGTTTGGTCACACTGGGGGAGCAAAGCAAAATGCCAGGAAAAGGTGCCCCTGCACTTCATTTGGTGAGTTTTCTTCCTCCTCAAATTAATGCAGGTCTGTTCTCTAGAGAAAGATTGAGATGCGATCTTCTTGGCCATGAATGCCTTTTTCAGTAATTTTGACCTGGAGAGCTCAAGGTTGATGTTGTTATTTTGAATTGAATGACTTAGTATCAGCCTGTGCTGGGGATTGGCTGGCTTGTGTCCTTTCTGCCAGACTGGCCTGTTGTGTTTCTAGTCTTCCTTTCAGGTTGGTAAGCCAGTGGTGAGGGAGGAACTATTTGGTATAATAGTGCCACCAGAATAAAAAGCTGTATTAATTATTTAGAGACCTGTGATCCCATTAATTTTACATTCAACTCAGTATTAATTTGGCATTTCAGAGGGGAAAGTATTCAAATCAAAGTATAATTTCTTATCACACATGTACACACTTCCTAGGGCTTAATTACTACATGTTCCCTTTTTTCTTCAACAAGATGAGAGCTCTTATTAAAATTGAAGCTTACAATTTGTTTTAGGTTAAGTATTTTCTGCTTTAACATAATTTTATTGTTATTAGTACGGCATTATACAGAGGGTTATCTTTTCTTTTTTTTTTTTTTTGGCTGATCCTATGGCTTGAACTATGGGCCTATGACACTGTCCCTGAGCTCCTTTTGCTCTACCATTTGAGCTACAGCAACTACTTACAGCTTTTTCTGTGATTAATTGGAGTAAAGAGTCACAGACTTTGCTGCCTGGGCTAGCTTTGAGCTACAATCCTCAGATCTCAGCCTCCAGATAGACTAAGTATTTTCAGTTGAGATATGCACTTTCTTGAAAGCTGGTCATCATTTCTTTTTTTTCAGCACAGCACATTCTGAGTTTTATTGTTTTTCTCTTTTCTGATCCATCTTCTTAATTATTAGATATACCTGATTACTCATCTTACTATCATTCTTCTTTATAGATCTATCCTTCTGTGGAAAACGTGCGGACCAGCCTAGAAGGATATCCTGGTAATTGCTGGGGACGCGGTCTTAGCTGCTATGGGCCTGCATATTGTTATAAATGTCCTGGGAAAATGTTTACCAATATTGGCTAGAAATGTGGAGATGAGGTAGAGGCAGGCTCAGTTAGTAAAGTGTTAGCCAGTAAATGAAAGTCCAGGTACCAAGTTTGAGACCCAATCTTGGACCACCCCCCCACACACACAAAAACCCCACAAACAAAGAAAATACATAAATGTGGAGATGGTTTGCTCTGAACTGGGTGAGGGTCATAAAACAGGTTTGTGGGAGATGGTACCACTTGGGTTGGACGGCTGGTGTATGTTCTGTATTCCTCACAGTATCCCTCTGCACACTTATTCTACCCATTTTTACCAGTAAGGTACCCACTCTGCTGCTTTAGATATTCATCTGAAGTCAGCCTCCCTTGGTACTCAGTACCTTGGCTCACATCAGACTTGGCTAATGTCTCCGGTACCAGGCAGTCCTTCTAGGTTTGAATACCTAATACAGTTCATTTGTTTTAATTCTTTAAGTAGTTGTACAAAGGAATTTTCAATTCAACAAGTCAGGTTATGAGTATGATGCATCTTGAGCAGTATCACTCCTGATACAGATAAGTTTAAGATCTAGATTTTATGATTATTGCTGCCTCTACCTTCATTGCTAGTTATTCGAGATCTTCATCTGCAAATGACCAGAGTTTTACTTTGCAAATATCTTCCATTCATTTCCCTTAACCCATTGCTAAGCACTAAGCCTCTGTGAGGAATTCACAGCACTCTACACAGTGCAATCAAGTGATGTGAAGTGAAATCCCAGCGACTGAGTGCTATGGAAAAAGCAGCCTAATTAGCATCACTGAGGGCTGAAAGCAGAATGCACTAAATTACAACTAATTCAGCCCATTTATTACTTAACAAATTAGATGTAGCCATGTCAGAAAAAAAAATCTCAGAATGTTCTGAGTACAGCATCCTATTTGTTGCTTCTTAATGGCAAAACTAAAATTATTTCAGACTCTTAGACATAATGGTAGTTTTCCTTTTATAATTTTTCTGCACCTCTAATAAGTTAGATCTATTTAATGTGCACTTATCATGGGGAAGAATATGGTATTTTCAATAAAGCCACTTTAACTGATTTGAAATGGACTGGGGTTTTAGTTATTTTCAATAAGAGTTACAACACGCCATGGTGGATCTTGGAATTGCTTCTGGTCTTTAGGTATAGAAGACTGTGGAGAAATTCAGCAAGTTAGGAAAGTCACTGATAAATCCACAATGGAATTTTTTTGCCTTTCAAAGATGCACCTGGCTTCTAAGCCAGGTATAGTGGCTCATATCTATAATACTAGCTCCTTAGAGGCTGAGATCTGAGAATCACTACTTGAAGCTAGTCCAGGCAGAACAGTCTATGATACTCTTATCTCCAGTTAATCACCAAAAAGCTCAACGTGGAGCTTTGGCTTAAATGGCAGAGTATCAGCCTTGAGCAAAAACATCAAGGATGATGCCGGGCCCTGAGTTCAAGCCCTAGCACTGGCACCAAAAACAAAACTATTTCTTCGGATGAAGTTACAAGTTGATTTTCATTTACCTTCTCACTGCTAATTATAAATATTCTTAGTGAGGAAGCTCAAATAAAAAGTCATTGTTTTTATTTACTTATTTTCTTTTTCTTCTTTTAAAAGCCGGAGGCTCTCTTCCTTACAGCCTCCAGACAGCGGAGAAACAGAGCTGGCTGCATTCCTACTTTCAGTAAGTAATTGGTCCAGAATGCTGCTATTACTTCTTTAGGAGTAAGGATGTTATTTCTGTCTATTTTGTTAAAAAAGGAACCTTATGTAATGTAGCCCTCTCCCTTCATCTACATATGTTACTGATAGAAATACTTTAAAAATCAGGTTTTGGAAATATTTTTAGAATACGATTTTAATACCAAGAAGTAAAATTTATCTCCATCAGGCTTCTATTTAAATATTGGCATGCAGAGAAAATGATAAATAAAAAGAGCTCACTTGGGGTAGTTTATATTTACATAGGTAGCATTTTCCTTCACTTTTCTGTAAGTAGAAGAGAACCATTCTTCCTGTACTCTGATGGTGTGTGGCTGAGCTTGACCTCAGCCACTGTTCCCAGGGAGCCAAGATGAATTTTACCAGGGTCCAGTGAATTAATGAATGGAAGAGTGAAGGAATATCATTGGTTTAGCCCAATCCTATGCTTCTTTCAGTAGGTGTCTTGTGCTGGGAACTGGAAGTGCAGGCAGGATTACATGTCAGTAGCTTTTTCCTCTGCATGTGTAGAGAGGAAATCACTACTTTGTGGAGACATTGTCCCTTACAAGGACTTTCTATTGAGCTACTTTCAGACTCAGATGACTAAATTCACTTGATGAACATGGTGAGTCTCCCTCATCCTAATTCTGTGTTAACAAGCTGAGGGGCAGTCCCCTCTTGTCTTATAGTAATAATGGCAGGCTGGGAGAGAACCCACCTACTGCCATGGCACCCGGAACTGAAAAAGAGAACGCAAAGCATCTTAGCTTTGAAGTCCTGCGTACTTTTCAACTCATTGGTGGGTGCATTTTGTCCCCTTTGTATTTGTTTCATTTAACAAGCTTTCTGACGCCTCTAACTCAGCACAGTGTACGACTTTGATTCCTACCATTAAGAGTTCACAGCCTAGCCATGTGTCATGTATGCAGGTGCAGATAAAAGCACAACAGAAATGATGCATCTGGGGGCTGGGAGTTTGGCCTAGTAGTAGAGTGCTTGCATGCATGAAGTGCTTGCATGCATGAAGACTCGGGGTTCAAGTCCTCAGTACCACATGCATAGAAAATGCTGGAAGCAATACTGTGGCTCAAGTGGTAGAGTGCTAGCGTTGACAAAGGCCAAGGACAGAGCTCAGGCCCTGAGTTCAAGCTCCAAGACTGGCAAAAAAAGAAAGAAAGAAAGAAAGAATGCATCCATGCATCCATTCAAGTGGTGTGTGTGTGTAAAAGACAAAAGGCAGTATGCCAAAAGGATTTGGCTGCTTTGGGGAGCAATGTAATTTTTTGATGTACTTACTTTCTAAAAGGATTATGTTATTATGTTTATTGTCTGAATGGTCATGGAAATGGAAATGTGTTCCTACTATTTTTTAGATTATAGGATTTTGCTTTTTATGCGGTTGTTTCCTAATATTAGAATTATAGTACAGTATTCTGTGCTTTCTGAATGCTCGGCAGGTATTATATTACTTGAGTCATATCCCCCAGCTCTTTTTTTTTTTGGCAAGTTTAAAACATGTATTTAAAATACAATTTATAAAATGCTTAATATGCTGACTCAGGAGCCCAAGGGGCAGGGCTGTCCCCCAGCTCTTTTTGCTTTTAGGGTTTTTTTTTTTCAACATGTCTCATTGTTTTGTTTTGTCGGTTGTGGGGCTTGATCTCAGGTCCTGGGCACTGTTTCTGAGGTCTTCAGCTCAAGGATAATGCTCTACCACTTTGAGCCACAAAGCTACTTTTTCTGGTTGTTAATTGGAAATAAGAGTCTCACGGATTTTCCTGTCTGGAGTGGCTTTGAACTATGATCCTCAGATCTCAGACTCCTGAATAGCTAGCATTACAGGTGTGAGTCACCAGTGCCTGGCTAGAGAAGACTAAGGCCAGCCTCTAACCATGATCCTCTTACCGATGACCCCCCACCCAGTGAGGGTGACAGGAATGCCCCACAATGCCAGCTTTTGTTGAGATGGCATCTTACAAAGTTTTCACCCAGGCTGGCTTCAAGCCACCATCTTCCTGATCTCTGGCTTCTGAGTAGTTGGAATTACAGGCCTCCCATTTTGGATTACTTTTCTAACTAATCATTTATCTTCTGTCACTAGTAAGTGGTCAGCTGAGACATCTGGCCGCAGCAATGCCATGCCACATATCAAGACATACCTGAGGACCTCACCAGACTTCAGCAAAATCGCCTGGTTCCTTGTCACAAGGTAAGTGGCCCTTGCGTTCCTGATGGCAGGAATTGTTCAATGTAGCTATTACGCCCATCTGTTGAGTAGATTGGTCTGTGAATTGTCACTAGCTTTCAGCCTATGTATGTCATATGGAACTCAGATCAAGGAGGCCCCCTAGTAATCCCTTTGTAGAGTATATGGTCAGTGCCTGATTTGTCCTGTCCATGTTTATAAGACTTGCATACACTTTACATTTGTGTCTGTGATAATCATGGGGACCCAAAAAAAGACATTTTGGATAAATATAGAAGAAACACGAAATGTTTAAATTAATTTTATCCTTCATTAGTTTCTATGTAGGTAATTTAAACTTCAAGCAAATCTCCTAGGTGCCCTTTATAAAAACATCTTGTTAAGATGGCATAAAATTGGCCCACTGAAAGTCTTCAGAATAATGATTTCACATATACACAGAATTGTGCAGTTGATTATCATAATCTAATTTTAGAATATTTTCATCGTTCCTGTTAGGAACCCCCTGGCATTGGCATTTTTGAGTCTTTATTTTAAGGAAGATAAATCGCTTTGCCTTTTGAAAACAGAGCTGTGCCAGGACATCAGCACCTGACTCCCCTAGTCTGAACGCAACCACTGGGCATCTCTTCATGTCTCAATATCATAATCAATGTCACACCAACTCATTAAGTATCACAGAAGAGAATTGTTTTCAAGTTATTTTCCCTTTTTATTTGAAGAGAAATGGGGTGGGGGGTAGTTAGACAGAGAAAGAGAACTTTAACAGCCTTTAACCATGGATCCTTCTATTTTGATTTCTCCATTTAATACTCAACTTCTGTACATTTCTAAGTCAAACTCTATGAAACTACTATTGATTACTGTGTACCATTGTAAATAAGCAATTTAGTCTTTGCAAGAATTTAGAAAAAAAGAAATAGCTTCATAAAGAGAAATGACACTTGTGAAAAGATTTTAGGAGAAACACATAGAAATAAAAGCAGTGGCTCACATCAGTAATCCTGGCTGTTCAGGGAGCAGGGATCTGAGGTTCATGATTGGAAACCAGCACAGAGAGATAAGTCCAAGATACTCCACAAACGCAGAAGTGAAGCTGTAGCTCAAGTAATAAGGCATATGAGCCTTGTGCCAAAACACCAGGCAAGAGCAAGAGGCCCTGAGTCTTCAGCCTGTGCTCATCTCTTCCCTCCTACAGCTCTTTGAAATCTTCAGAGCTCTTTACAAGCCCAGGTCCTCCCATACTGTTGTGTCTGATCCTGTACATGCAAATGAGCTCAAATTTTAGTATGATCAGCTTGTACTAGATGAAGTGATGGGATTCACCAGGGCACAGTGTTTTGCCCTGAAGAGTTTCTCCGATCCTCCAAGTCCTTGAGCTGTATAGGCCCTGGAGTGGTATGAGGTGACTTAATCCACAGGCTAACGAATACCTCCACAATCACAAGTAGAATCCGATGAATTAATGGAAAAGAGTAATCTCAGTATGGATATCATGTTGCTACTGACAACCTCATAGGACCACTCTGAATTAACTGCTTCACTTCCATTCCCCCCATGTCTGACAGACACGGTTCCTCTGTTCAGGATAAGGCAGACATCTGTAGTGTTAATGTGCAAGGGTCATTTGTTGAAAACTTAATCACTAGTGCAGCCAGGTTGAGAGGTGTCAACCTACAGGCAGTGATTAGACCATCCTCACAAATGGAGAGATCCCATTATTGAAGAGTTGGGTAGTTGACAGAGAAGTAAGCTCGTGATATAAAAAAAAAAAAAGGTAGAGCTTTCATTTCTGGCTGAGGCACACAATATCCAAGTAAACGTGAAAACAACAGGCAGAGCCAGAAGCAAGTGTGATGTGTTGAAGCATGTCCAGAGCCATCAGATTGGGAGGTTAATGCTCAGGCTGAGGGCAGGAAGGCCCCAGCCCTCACAAGGAAAAGTATAGTGGGCAGCAGAACATCTGACACATACCCTCAGCTGCAGAACAGGTAGGATGCCAGGACGCTGGCAGCGGGAGTGAGGGCTAGGCCTGGTCACAGAGAGCTTGGCAGTAATGATGTCATCTCAGGAAGCTCTGAAGGATGAGGATGGATGTGCTCAGCCAGGCTTGGCCACATGAAGAGATGACAGCATTTCTCTATGGGGAGGAGCTGGTAGGAAGATGCACATGGGGATCCAGGATGGGGTGGAAGAAGGGAAGGAGATTGTATAGAATAACAGGAAGAGCATGGGTTTGGAGTTTGGTAGAATCAAGTTCACATTTTAACTGTGCCTCTTGCCATTTGAGTCACTGACCCTCTCCAAACCTATCTCCTGACATCTGAAAGTCTGGTATAAAGGGCTCCAGATCACTTTTACGTACACTTGCCACCAAACAGGAGTAGGTTCTCAACCTACTTCAACCTGTCTCTCTTACCCACCTAGGGAAGCTTAATTCTGGAGATCAGTCATAGCTGTCAGATAAAAATGCCATCTGCTGTAACAGAAATAGGAAGGCGTATAGCCCTTTGCAGTGGCTGCACAACCCCTAAGATCAGACTATACTTACAAGCCCCATAGTAACCTCAGAGTGTGTCATCAGGCCCTTGATCCAGTCTGCTGGCTCTCCTAAGTCCCTCAGTCACCAGGGAGACCGCTATCAAAATGTCAGACCTTGCCGGCACCCAGGGAAAGAATGTAATTGGCACTCTGCAGGCAGACAGTAGCTGGCTTTCACCTATGTGTCTCATTCAGTTCAGTCATTACAAGGTCTTGTGAGGTTACATTATACTCTCCCCAGATGAGAATAAAGCTGCCGGGCTGAGGCAGCACCACGCATGACTCAAAATATGAATTGCCCACAAAGGCACTATAGGAATGGAGGAATTAACAAATGCTGGCCGCCTGCACCAGTAGAGTTTATGTTTGACTGAACTCAAGTATCTTGTTAACATTATTTAATTCCAACTAACCATTCTGTACCAGAAGATTTTCTCTTACTAAGAGCCATCACTTTGTCTTTCCCATCAGTACTTGAACATCCCTTTCTCTGAGAAGCCCTCCTGGACTGATTGCATAATACCTAGAACTTCCTGCATGATCATTGTGCCTTTGGCTATTTGTGGCATAATTATCTGGCTCCCTTGTAGAACCTCAGGCCATGCTCATCTGTCATCTGCAACATACCCAGTGCCTGGCAGGGCATCTGGAATGCAGGGTACATTCAGTACAGACCATGTGAATGTGTGTGCGTGCATATGCATGCGTGTATGTATATGCATATGCATGCCACTGTGAGACTTGAACGCAGGACCTCATGCTCTCCTTAGCTTTTTCACTTGGGGCTGGCAATCTATCACTTGAGCCACAGCTCCACTTCTGACTTTTTGCTAGTTAATGGAAATAAGGATCTCAAAGACTTTCTTGCCTGGACTGGTTTCAAACCGATCTTCGGATCTCAATCTCCTGAGTATCTAGGGTTATAGGCCTGAGTCACCTGTGCCTGGCTCAGCACAGATTTGTTCTCTGGGAGCTGATGAAGCCTGGGTAGGAGTGTAAACTATGACAGAGAGGACCAGGCTAGATACCTAGTAGAACACGAGAGAGCCCTTCAGGATGATTTCTAGGCTGGAGGTGTAACTGGTAAGGAGATGGGGCTGCCATGGGCTTCACTGTGAAAGTTAAGAAATGATTTCACACAGGCAGTAAGTGTGACCACAAGTACCATGCTTTAGCTTCAGAATGCTAAGGGCCCAGGTAGAGCAAGGAGCTGCCCGTTAAATAAAGAGGTCCCTAGAAGGCCTGGTTGATGGGGTGACATTTAAGCAACGACCTGGGAAAGAAGAGAGCATGTGGTAAGCACGAGTTGCTGGGAACGCAGGGAATGGGGTTTGCCTGCACTGGAGAAGCAGCGGTGACCCCCTCTGACTGGGGAGTTCAGAGCAGGAGCTCTCAAGTGGCCACAACTTTCCTCATTTTAGAGGCCAATTGCCTGTGACAACTCCTGGGATTTCCGTAGCTTTATTAGTCATGGGTCTGTGGAAGACAGTTCTACACCAATGCATGTGGTTATTTGAATTGGTTGGAATCACTGAGTGCTTTTTAAGAAGATTGTTCCAAAAGCCCTTCTAAAATAAACAAGGTTTTAATGGAGTCTGTTTTTGCTTCTCCACAGGGCACTGTTGGCCTATTGTTCAGTGCTCTCCTCCAAAAGCCTCTTCAGTGTTTCTAATGCATTGTGGCTCCTCATTTCATTCTGCACACTTGGTTTGACATAATGTCTTACCTGTTTTCTGAACTGAAGTTTATCTTCCATCATTGAGCAAAAACAACCCTTGAATATACTCAGCATTCTGAAGCTCTGGCTCCAAATACCATTTAAGAAGTGCATTCTTACCTGGAGGCAGAGGAGGCAGCTTGATCACAGGAAGGACTTAGCCCTGCCCATCAGGCTGTGCCTAACAACTATGTTTACTATCAAAAATAATAGTCTTGGGAAAGATTAGTAGGATCCCAGGTGATCTGATTTCCTTCTTTAGAGATCTCCCCTAGCCAAGCCTGGTAGCTCATGCCTGTAATCCTAGCTACTCAGGAGGCTGAGATCTGAGGAGCAAGGTTCAAAGCCAGCTGGGGCACAAAAGGAACTGAGACTCTTACCTCCAATTAACCTCTAGAAAATAGGAAGTAGAGCTTGACTCAAGGGGAGGGCGGTAGCCTTGAGCTGAAGAACTCAGGGACAGTACCCAGGCCGAGTTCAAGCCCCATGACCCACAAAAAAAAAAAAAAAAAACAAAGAAAGAAAGAAAAAAGAAAGAGAAAGAAATCTCCCCTTCAACGTTGTTTTTTGTCCAACTGACACTTCACCAGTGTGAAAGCTCCAGGCAATGATAGGACTTTTTTGTGTGTGTGTATGTACCAGTCTTGAGCCTCGAACTTGGGGCCTGAGCACTGTCCTTGGGCTTTCTCAAAGCTTGAGAGCCACGGCACCATTTCTGGCTTTTTTCTATATGTGGGGTACCAAGGAATCGAATCCTGGTCTTCATGCATGCTAAGCAAGCACTCTTATCACTAGGCCAAACTCCTGGCCCCAGAGATGGGACTTTTAACAAGACTAGCTTTCACTTTCCCATTTACTCTCTTAAATACGAGCATATCGCTTTTTTTTTCTTCTCCTTCATTATGTGTTGTGATTGAGATTTTGGACTGGAATATTTTTCGAAAGTCCTGAGTCATGTTTTAGTGTAGAGTTGCTATAGCTACAACATCACTGAGAAGCATTAAATTCACACTGAAATCATCCTTTAAAAAATTCTGTTTTATTACACTTTCTGCATTAGAAATTTTTGTTTCACTCTAAGAGAAACTGAGCCTGTAATTTTGTTTCCTACCAAAATACTCATTCTAATTTTTGGTAATTATTTCATGCTCACGTTTGCTGTCACACTGACAGATATAGAGCTCAAAAATTTTTGAACAAGTGATTGAGAACTCCTTTAGACTCCCTTCAGACTGCTCCTCGGCTTTTGTTTTTCTCTCCTGTTATCTAGAACAATTATGCTACTCCTTCAGTGTCTATCTCAAATCCTCCCCTCTGAAAGAACCTTCTAGTTAAGCAGGCTCAGTGTATTATGTTTCCCTTTAGGTTTGTATCCATTGTTGACTGAAATGCCATTGTTCAGTATATGACTGTATTTGAATCAAACCGTTTTTAAAATGCTGTCTTTTAAAATAGGTAATATGTATGTCCAGTATGAAAAAGGTGCAGACAGCTCATCCTGCTGCTCGTGTGCCCTTAGCTGCCACCATACTTTTCAACTTGAAACCATCACTACTGGTTTCCTGGGTTTAGTGGCTTTAGCCCTATTGACATGTCAAGCCTAGGGTCCTCAAGTGGAAACATTAGCTACCAGCAGTATACTTCTGTGGATATAACCTGAGCCAAGAGTCCAAACATCCAAATCCCTAACTGGGCTGCCACTTACTAGTCAGGCCATTTAAATTTTGGAAACTCATTTATAATACAGGCGTGTGTGTGTGTGTGTGTGTGTGTGTGTGTGTGTGTGTGTGTGTGTGTGTGTGTGTGTGTGTGTGTGTGTGTGTGTGTGTGTGTGTACCCATATTCAGCCTTAAACTTGGGGCCTAGATACTGTCCTCTAGCTTTTTTTGCTCAAGAATGGCATTCTATCACTTGAGCCATAGCTCCACTTCTGGCTTCTGGGTGGTTAATTGGAGATAAGAGTATCTAATGAAGAACTTTACTGTGGTCCTCAGATCTCAGCCTTCTCCTGAGTAGCTAGGATTATAGTCAAGAGCAACCAACCCCTAGAAATATAATATAGGCTTTTATCTGATTTATAGAATGCTGTGGATGATGATGGAATGCACACAAGAAGACTGCTCCTTAAACAGTGTGGAATGTGTTTAATGTTAATTAATCACTTGATTAACACACATTCATTAAGCCTCTTGAGACTTACAAAAGCAGCTTGGGCAGCTTGTATCTGGTTGTTTAGATAACACCTTAACATAATTTGACCACATTTCTCCATAGATAACAGCTCTTTCTAACCTCAATAGTACCTTACATTGACAGTTGGTCAAGACTATTCTCTTTCATCAAGACAAGAACATCTAACCAGATATCAGTGTTCAAAGAAACTTAAAGTAGCTTTAAGTTCCACTTTTGAAATGTTTTACTGGCTGGCAATTTCTCTTTTGTTTGGCTGCTTGTTTTCATGATAAGTTATTTATGGTTTTAATATCTTTCTTTCCATCTGTTTTGATCCTGTGGTGAAACTAGCTCATGTTTGATGAGCAGCTTGTTGTTATAGGAACTATTGGGACATGATGACACATATAGTGTTTAAATGTTACCACAGCACAAGCAGGCAAGAAGATAAAGTCTTAGGAAGAACACTTGGCTAAGAAGATACGAGTGCCTACATGTAATTGGCAAACCCAGGGAGAACAATCATGAGAGCTGTGCATTGTGGGAGGCAAGAAGCAAGGTAGATGCTAACACGTGCTGGCGCGCTGTTAAGGTTGCCTAGCAACTGACAGGCAGCATGAGATAGTCAAGGATGAGCAGAAATGTTGGTGCTGCCACTTTGGGAGAAAATGAGACAAGTGCTTGACTACAAAATCGCTGTGGCTTTTTGAAGAAACATGAAAGGAAAGATATTCTCCCTCCTCTGCTTTTCAATTTCGCTGTGTAATTCTTCTCTGGTGTCTGTTCCTTTGATTCTGAGACAGTGGGGTTTTTCCCCACTTCTTTGTCTGAGTTTCTTGGTGGAAATTAAATTGAATCTCCCCTCCCACCACACACACACTAGGTAAGTAGATAGATAGATACATAGATAGATAGGCATAAATCTGGTATAAATACATATATTTCTAGATGTACTTGGGCAGATGTCATTGCCTGCCATAGCCAACTCCTAAATATTGAGATTCTTTGGTTTGCTTCATGTACTCAGATATAAATAAGAAATGGTTTTCAGCCCTGCAGCCTGAGGACAACTTCCTTCATATGGTAGAGATGGTTCCAGGTTATGCATTCTGGTGTACAGGGAGCAAAGGCAGAGAGAGTGTGACCCTTTCCGGGTTTGCACAAGCAAGTCTCACAAGGCATCATTCCTTGAGACCCCTGCCCTCAGCCTGCAGTTTCCTGTACCCTGTCGTTTTCATTGTTAGTCACGAGGTGTACCTGTGGCTCAGGTGATTCACTCCTTGGTAGCCCTCCAGCTCCTGCAACTGACCTCCTGAGAAAACCCACAAATATTAGCATTGCATACATAATGCTTAACCTAAGCTGACAGAGTTCTTTTTTTTTCTTTTGTGTTTTCTTTTCTTTCCTTTTTCTTTTTTTTTTTTTTTCCTGGTCCTGGTGCTTGAAGTCAGGGCCTGGGCAATATCTCTGAGCCTCTTTGTGTTCAAGACTAGCACTCTACTACTTGAGCCACAATGCCACTTCCAGCTCTTTCTGAATGGTTTCTTGAAAATAAGAGTCTCACTGGACTTTTTTGCCCAGTCTGGCTTCAATCCTCAATCCTCAGGTCTCAGCCTCCTAAGTAGATAGGATTATAGGTCAGAGCCACAGGTGCCCCACCCTTTTTTATTTTAACACATTTAATCCTTCCAGTTAGAGCAAGGGGCTAATATTACCACTATTTTAGGAATAGGAAAGCTAAAGCACCTACCAGGTAAAAGAAGACAGCCAAGCCTCAAGCTTAAATACTTTGATATGAATATTTCTTGTCTAAGCTTTGTTTATAGATACTGAACCAGACAGGTATATTAAGGGCTCTGCCTTCAAGAACTTGCATTCTAGTTGGCATAGCTCTCTTGAGCCTCTGCCATGGAACTGAAACTGCCGACTAAGGCCCTGGAGAGAACATAGCCCCAAAACCCCTGTGGCCCCTTCTGTCCAAAGCAACAGTTGTTCAGTTTTCCTTCCTCCCTGCTACACCTCCTGCCCTGACCTTCCTAATTGCTCCTGGCTCTCCACCCAGAAGATTCTAGTTTCCTTCCCTTAGTTTTACTGTAGGATTGCCCATCTGTAAAGATTTTAGTTTCTGCTGATCATTTATTGGTCTCATGAGCAAGCTCAGATGACTGGGCCTTAGGGACAATGGTGGTATCAGGGGTGAATGGGGGGGGGGGGCCAAAAACCCCTGGGAGAGCTTCCCAAACACCTCACCTCCAATAGGGCAGCCTGGTACCAAGCCTTTTGCACATGGGCTTTGGGGCACTCTTATCCACACCTTAATACCCATTAAATAAATTATTCTACTCAGGAGTGATCTCTTCTCTCATCCTTCCTCCACCTGCTTTTCAGTAGATACTTCCATTGAGGCCCTAACTGCTACAGTTCCCAGAACACACCCACTAAAAGCAAACTACAGAGCATGCTCTCAGTAGTTGACAGATCTAGCTATTAATATCCTAAGGCCCACGGGCCCAGCAATGCATCTTGCAAAAGTCTGGAATATAGAGTTGAAAATGCAGGCCTGAGGAGTAAAAGATTGAATACTGGTCATAGAGGATTTGCAAGCAGTGTGGAAGAATAGAGACGGCCAATGGCAGAATCTGTGTGGCATTCAGAGTGTGGTTGCGTTTGGTATGAACTGACTGAATGGGTGGAAGCATGAAACTTTTGTCAGCTACCTGGGCTATGACTAGCTAGGAGTTGGATGACAGCATTGTAAAAGGGAACTGAAGGCCAGGTGCCAGTGGCTCACAACTGTAATCCCAGCTACTCTGGAAGCTGAGATCAGAGGATGGTGGTTCCAAACCACAGTGCACTGTGTCTGTAGGAAATGATGTTCACTCTTGGAGCACAGCTGACATAGGCATCTACCAAAACCACCCAGCATCTGCAGAACTGCTTTCAGTTTAACTATGGTATTACATTCCTAACACTTTATCACCATGCCTAGTAGAAATTAAGGGAAACATGGGAGCATTGTAATCTGAATTACATGTTAGGGAACATATATTTGTGCTTTTGTAAAGGAAATCTTGATTTCCATTAGAAAACAAAATGACTGCACTGGCTCCCTGCCTTGGATATTGTGCTAGGATTATGGAGTGAGTCAGGAGACTGCTCTGGTGAATCAGCTTTAGACTAATCTATATAAAAACATGTAAGATGGGGGCAGGGAGGAAACCTGCCTTCCAGAGAATTCTGTCACTTAGCAATCCATACCAGAGAAACAGACCGGAGTCACCTTCCATAAACTTAGCAAATTAGTGATGATGGTGACAGCTAGCATTCATTAAGCATCATTTATGTGCCAAGGATTTACCCCCATTTCTGGCGTGATCCTCCTGTCAGCTTTATGGGGAAGAAACATTATCACCACACTTTATAGGTAGAAAGCCTTCAGATTGGCACTGACTGTCGTCGAAGTGCAGCTGTGAATTCAGGTTCTTGTGTTCTGGTTGGCACATTACAAGTCAATAGACTTTTTCTCCAAATTCTGATTTCAAAGAGGTTTAATTATCTAATCCAGATGAGCAAGTCTAAGATCTATGTATCATCTCCTTTTCTTGAATTAATTAAACTTCTCTTTTGTGCCTAACATCTCTAGGATACAGCGCTCGAAGATAACTAGGGGCTGGAGTTGCAGGCAGACAGCTTCTAATAGATGTAGGAGGTGAGGCAAGGGGCAGTGGAGCCAAAAGGGCTCCAGTGGACTACAGTAATGAGGACAGTGTCCTGGGCAAACAAATGCTGCTTCCAGAAATGCGAGAGCCTTGGAAAACATGACAGGTCTACAGGTAAAAGCCTGGATACAGTTACTTATGAAGAACCCTAGATATCAGGCCATGACATTTATGAGTTAAGTAGAAGGAAGATACAGATGCTTTCTGAGAACTGGAGATGGAGAATGAACAGCCTAACATGGAACGGTTCGTTCAAACTACAACTTAGGGGAAAGGATGTGGAACTATAGCACGGTAACAAGGGTAAATAGACAATTAGTAATGATACACATTAGCTAATGGTGCAGAGATGCCTAAAATGTCTGAGGTGGGGTTGTTTTGGAGTGTTTTATTTTGGATGTTTTGTTTGTTGCCGCCACCAAATAAGAATGAGCAAGGGAGCACAAACAGGTTCAAGGCCAGTAGCTGACAGGAGAGTCAAGGAGCAGCAGATCCCAGTTGAATGGATTCCAAATTGTCTTTCTTTTTGTGGAAGAATCATTTATATTCTTCCGGGGGTTTCTGCATTAATATCTTTTACTCTTTTTTATTTGACTGATGGTAGTTTTCTTCTCATTTTAATAGCTCTGTGTATGTTATATAGCCTGTGACTTGGCAAAGGCTGGGGGAAAAAAGGACTGGGAAAAAAAAAAAAAGACTAAACGGGCCAGGAACTTGGCCTAGTGGTTAAAGTGCTTGCCTAGCATGCACGAAGACCCGGGTTCGATTCCTTGGTACCACATATATAGAAAAGGCTGGGAGTGGTGCTGAGGCTCAAGTGGTAGAGTTCTAGCCTTGAGAAAGTCCAAGGATAGTGCTCAGGCCCTGAGCTCAAGCCCAGGACTGGCAAAAAAAAAAAAAAGACTAAACATAGAGCTTCCCTATGACCTAGCAAATCCCACTCCTAGACATCCGAGTGACCACAGACCAGGCCTCACTAAAGCCATCATCACGACCATGTTCACTGCAGCGTTGTTTACCATAGCTAAGATATGGAATCAACCCAGATGCCCCCCAGTGAATGAATAGACCAAGAAAATATAGTATATATGCACAGTGGAATTCTATGCTTGCATCCGAAAGAATGACATTGCCCTATTTATAAGGAAGTTGAAAGTCCTGTAAAAAAAAATTATGTTAAGCAAAATAAGCCAGACCCAAAGAAACATACACTACATGGTGTCCCTCATCTGTAATAATTAGAATGTTCCTTTAAATTTACAAGTAAACCCAATGGATAGTGAAAGACAAAAGACTTACACTTGGACATGATTAATTAAACAGCACTCTAAATGTTCACACAGAGAGACCAAAAGAGGATATTTTTAGGAGAGGATCACAAGGACTCAATAGCTTTGGCATGTTATCACATAAAATGATGCTTACCAAATGTAAAGTGTTCTTGATGATAAAATAGTGATACATTTTGAGACTAAATGACTATCTTTAAAATTTAGGTTCTGAAAAGGTAGTATTTGGTGATGAAGATGGAAAGACTAAAGTAAGACCTTATACTCAGTAGCAATAAAGTTAAAACTTGTAACTTAGATCACTCTCTTCCTCTTCTCCCTCCCCTTTCCCCAAAAGAAGAAAGCAAAATAAGCAAGAACCTCCCAAGTATAAATAAAGATGTTTAAACCAAGCCAGTAACCTGGGCTACAGTTGCAACATAACTGCCTGAGGTAGAATAGCCAACTACCCAGAGATGGACCTGTGTTGTATGCCATCACAAAGGGAAATTGAGGCAAGTGGAGTCAAGTGCTTAAGGAAGCCTTAAAATGGGCAAGCATGTAATTACAGAAGTGCTGGAAATGGCAGGAGGAGAATTCAAGACAGATGTCAGTGTGAATAGGACTCAACCAACCCCCTTGGCCTTGAGGGTAGAAAAACTGAAGCTCAAGCAAAATTGGGGAGAGTCAAACAAATTTTTTCTTTCTTTTTTTTTTTTTTTTTTTTTTGCCAGTCATGGGCTTGAGCTCAGGGCCTGAGCACTGTCCTTGGACTTTCTCAAGGTTAGAGCTCTACCACTTGAGCCTCAGCACGACTTCCGGCTTTTTTCTATGTATGTGGTACCGAGGAATCGAACCCGGGTCTTCATGCATGCTAGGCAAGCACTTTAACCACTAGGCCAAACTCCTGGCCCCACAAATTTTTATCTAGATTCTTCAGAAGAAGTTTAAAACCGCCACTAAAAACTTGGATTTTTTTTTTTCATTTGTCACATTTTGGACTCCTGATCTCTAAAAGGCAATGAATTTACATTTTTAGAGCAACAGTTAACTACTGTGTGCTATCTATCAAGGAAAAAGACATGTATTTTAAATAGATAGTTCACAGACTTAAATGGGTGTCTTATGGGCATTTTAAGTCCTTACTTCACATTGCTCCAATTAAAAGAAATCCATTTTAAAGGAGATACATTTTGTCTATAGAATGCAAAATTCTTCATAGATAGTATTCATCTATTGCTCTCAAAGCTCCAAGAAAAGAGTAACTCATGTGTTTTTTTGGTGGTAATCTGAGTAGGAAAAGATGTGAGGGAAATTTGACAACTTTTCCAAACCAAAGCTTCTATCTTCATGTACACCCATGCTCAACATGTGTGTTTATTTTTTTTAGTAGTGAGACTATCTTTCCCAGATCACTTGTACATCTTTATTATAATCCATACAAGGGAACAACTCAAGGTTAATACATGAAGACCTACAGCAGATGCAAAACAGAAAGGAACTTGGAGTGATCATGTACTTGCAGGGTATTCCACTATAGGGTTCTAGAAAGGGCTAGAGCAGGGGTAGTTAGAGCCCCTCATTTCTTCCCCCTACACTCAACTCCCATCATAGCTACTCAGGCTGATCTTAAGCATCCACAGCTGACAGAGCAGACTGCATCTGTAAGGGTCTGTTTTCTAGTCCTGGCACTCGAGAAGTGTAGTGGCCCAGATATCCATCAGTAAATCATTTCTGAATTCTTTGTGCAGCTGCTGCCCTGACCGTCACATTGCTCTTCACAGACCCGTATTCCCATAACAGCAGACATTCTTAGGGTCAAAGTGAATCCCGTCAGTGGCTCTGACAGCGCTCAAACCGGCACTGGCCATGGCAGCTGGCACCATCACTGAAGATGCGTGGGATGTGGCCCCAGAGATTGTCTTTGTAGCATCCTTCTCCTTTCTTGGGCAGCTGTTTGCCCAGTGCATTTGCCCAGTGCATTGCCACCCCTCAGTGGTTAGGCCCATCCATATTTCCAGGATTCTCTTCCTTGTATGTTACTATCGTAGGCCCCAAGACAGATTCTTAGGGGCATCTGAAGAGCAAATGTGAGCCAGCTGTCACTTTAACAACACACATGGGCGTGCACATACCATCACAGAGCCCAGAACGCTGGCCCACCCTCTTGGCATGAGCAGCAGCTGAGCCTTCCTCCCTCCCCCGGGTCCTCTATAGCTTCTTGACCTCTTGGGCTTTTCTGGGGGTGTACATATAGCCCTGTGATGAATGGCCTGGCTTTGACAGAACACTCTGAATCCTCATGGCAGAGGTGACAGACTAACATGGGTTTCTGTCCTCGTGTACTCCAGCACATGCTGTAGTTATGGCTTCTTGCTGTCACTTTGTCTGCCTTTCTCTGGCTCTGTCTGACCTGTGGAGCTCTAGTTTCAATGTCAGGACAAGGATAATAGCCTAGACTGTTTAACTGGCATGCCCACAAGCTGCTATTGTAGCTTAGACTGAGTTTCTAGTGATCGGTAGAACTAGATCGGACATCCAGAATTCCACACCTCTGAGAATACAAAGTAAATGCAACACCCTGCTTCTCTTCTGCAACGAATGCACCATGGCCCTGCAAGGAGAAAGCAGCTCAACCTAAGAAGAGGCAGAGGAAAGATGAAGAACAAGGACAAAAAGATGAGTGGACTATAGGCCCTACATGGAGAACAGAGGCTAGAACTCATATGGAGTTCCCAGAGCCCCTGGTGTCACCATGCCTTGCAAAAAGATATTGGTGCTTTTGCTGCAAGTACAGATAGCCTATCCACACTCTGAGCAGGCAGCAATCAAGTCTGGAATTACATTCATTCCCCATCCTCCTGGTGGCCCCAGGTACAAATGACTCAAAGTATTACTCAGAATGTAAAATATATATATGTGTGTGTGTGTGTGTGTTTATATATATGAATTTATATATGTGTGTGTATATATATATTAAAGATGATACTTCAAGAAATATTGACTCATCCCCTAAGATGACAACCTACTAGTGGCTCACAGTCTCTGAATATTCTAGATGGAGTTTTTGTTGTTGTTGGCTTTGTTGTTTTTTTGTTGTATTGGGAATTGAACTCATAGCCAGGCCCTGATGTCACACACACACACACACACACACACACACACACACACACACACACACGAATATAGGATACCTAAATACATGGTATAAAATAATACAGTTTTGTCTTAAATTTTACTGTGATACAAAATAAGACCAGAAATTCTGGGTAAATAAAGGGTTACATAAAGGAAAGGGGTTTCAGAGAGATAAATATGTCTAATTATGATAATAGTTGCCCTCAGTATGTATGTGGGGGGTAACAGATGAGGGAGTGAAGCTGTACCAAATTAGCAATTAGATAAAATCCCAAGGACGGTATAGCACAGCAGGACTTAAATTCCTTCCTCAGCCCTGCCTCAATTCTGCTGGAAAGTGAATGCTAGAAACATGATTGCTGCTATGTATTTTTTTGACCAATGCCCTCACAGCTGTGCATGCCTGACCCACACCAAGATACCAACTTCATCAGCTTCTCTGTGTCCTTGTCTCCACAGTGCCAATCTGTCCAAGGCTGCCTGGGGAGTGCTGGAGAAGAATGGTGCCCAGCTGATGATTCGCTCCTACGAGCTCGGCGTCCTTTTCCTCCCTGCAGCATTCGTGAGTTCAGCACTCATTTCTGGATGGCCATGCGTGAAATGGATTGGATTTTGGGGTTCTCTTTCCTTAGTCTCAGTGCGATCAGCATGTAGTAGGGTTAGGTGCCTAATCAAGAGCCTGGGCTCTTTTTCTTTTTAACTTAATTTATTTATTTTTTTTATCTTTAAGTAGTTGTACAGTGGAGTTTGATTCAGTGTGTCAGTTTGTGAGTTCAGCGCATCTTGATCAATGTTCCATCTTTTCATTCTTCTCCCCTATCTCTCTTTACCACTGAATCTATGCCGATGAACTTATAATCATCTCGTCTAGATGTGGCCAGATGCCTAATTAGAGGTTGAGAGGTGACACTTGTGACACAGTTTAAAGAAACATAGTGTAAGATCCCCAGAGAGACGGTCTAGACAAGCACAGGGAGGCAAGTGGGCTTGGCAGGGGTTTACTGGAAGATGCAACAGGATTCAGGTACAGGAGAAGAGAAGAAAGAGCATTGTACTGGGAAAGGAATTGTCAGGAGTGAAGCTGGGAAGTAGAGAAACTCATTGTTGGCTCACATGGCCCGTTAGCCCCTAGGA
The DNA here is from genome assembly GCF_031878675.1 of Megascapheus bottae. NCBI lineage: Eukaryota > Metazoa > Chordata > Mammalia > Rodentia > Geomyidae > Megascapheus > Megascapheus bottae. The sequence continues at coordinate 23,066,448 of NC_143522.1, forward strand.
AGGCAATATGTTGGAAGCATAGCCACCTTGTCAGCTAGCTTTGAGGTTCACCGTTTCCACAGTCATACATCAGAGTGTCTGGCTTGCACGCAGGGATCAGATTGCCCAAGCTGTTTATCTCGTTAATCATTAGAATTTGAGGTCCCTTCTCTGCACTCCCCTTCATCTTGTCAACACTCCAGGTGCAGGCTTATATGTGGAATGCAGTCAGAATTGCTGTGTCTCTAGGGCTAGCCCTGAGACCTGAGTCTTCTTACTGGCCCTTCAGAATCTTTTACCTTTATCACAACTCCCGGGAGACAGTAAATTCAAATGTGAGAAAAGCAATGTTCAGTAACTGGCTATCGTCACAGCAGCTGGAGCTTTAACCTAGACTGGATTATCTATGAGTTCTAGCATACATAATGGAACACATCCCCTGCACTTGCAAAATTCTTCACTCACAAACTACTCCTACCTGACTCCCAGTTATGCAAATGATATAAGGAAAGAAGTGTATTGCTCTTCTACACCCTCCAGACCCTTCTTAGGTAAGAAGGGAACTAATTTTTAATCTCAGATAATCTTCCCATTTATATTTGAAAAGGACAATAAAGAAGAAAGTGACCTCATGCTGGGCTCTTACTCCTCTCCTGGGAAAAGGAAGGACCTCAGTAAAATAGAGGTTAAACAGTTTATGAAGACCGTCAAACGATAATGGAGAGAGTACATGGACTCTACCATCTGTGCTGTGCCAAGAGCTTCAAGAACTAGGCCCCAGTCAGTGTGGCTATCAAGTTAACATTGACTAACAGTCCTATTTGAAGTCCTTAATTAATAGATGTATCTAAAGCATTACAGAACTGGCCTAGAAAGAAATTAACAAAGTTATTGATTGTTTTATTCTATGTCTAGAAAGCTAAAGAGTGAGCAATTCTTTTTGCCAGGGGTAGGGGGGGTTGGGGGTGTGTCATGGGTCTTAAACTCTGAGCGCTGTCTCTGAGCTCTTCAGCTCAAGGCTACCCCCCCACCCTTGAGCCACAGCCCCACCTACCATTTTCTGGTAATTAATTGGAGATAAGAGTCTCACGGCTAGGCCGGGAGTTTGGCCTAGTGGTTAAAGTGCTTGCCTAGCATGCATGAAGACCTGGGTTCGATTCCTCGGTACCACATACATAGAAAAAAGCCGGAAGTGGTGCTGAGGCTCAAGTGGTAGAGCTCTAGCCTTGAGAAAGTCCAAGGACAGTGCTCAGGCCCTGAGCTCAAGCCCAGGACTGGCAAAAAAAAAAGAGTCTCACAGCTTTGTATTGCCCAGGCTGGCTTTGAACCTTGATCCTCAGATCTCAGCCTCCTGAGTAGCTAGGATTACAGATATGAGGCACCGCACCAGCTGCATTTAAAAAAAAAAATGAGAAGAAAAGAATGCAATTGGAAAGAGAAGGATAAAGGGTTAGTAGAATATGGTTACATTCCAGTCAACCAACTATAAGAGAATTTCCATGTGCCATCTCCGTGAACAGACTTACTCAAAGGCACATATAGAACCTAGCATTTGGTGTTATCCTCCGTAACACTAGGTAACACCCATGAACCCACCCCAGCCATTTTCCCATTGCCTGGGTTGTCTGTGTCCTCCAGCAAATCATAAATGACTGCGCCCTATGCTGCTGGGTTCTGGCCACATGACTTGTGGGAACTTTAATGAGTGTAAGACGTGGTGCCGCAGCCCTTGAAAATCCTGTGGTCCTGGGCTACTGCTCTTGGCCTCCGCTAAAGACTGAGGAACTTGGAAAGAGACAGAACATGAAAGCGGACATTGGAAAGAACCCAAGATCCAAAGGAAAGAACCCTGCAGGACAGGTAGAAGATGCAATGCCCTCAGGTCTGTCAGAGCCAGAATGACAGAAGGGAACAGTGTTCAATCTGTGTTCAGAATGGATCAGTGTTCAGCAGAGACTGTAGCAAATGGTGGTAACACATAAACCAGGAGGTCCAGCCAGGTGAAAGTTATAGGCAAAGCCTGATCCTCCATGCTTCCTGTCATATTAGAATTTGTGTGTGTGTACCTGACCTGGGGCTTAACCTCAGGGCCATGGCGCTGTCCCTGGGCTTATATGTCCAAGACTAGCACTCTACCACTGGCTAGCACCACATCTGGCTTTGGGGTAGTTTGTTGGGGATAAGAGTCTCTCAGGTTTGTCTGCCTAGGCTGGCTTCAAACCTTGATCCTCAGATCTCAGCCTCTGGAGGAGCACCTGGCTCAGGTCATAATCTTGATGTCCCTTCCATGCTGTTGCACACTGTTTTCTTACGTCCCCTTGGATGGCACTCGCACATACTGTCCGGCACGTGTCCGGAGCCTGGTTGGCGTGCCCCATCTCCCCATGAACTTTTCCTAAATCCTAAACACCTGCAGTAGAGTTTCCATCCTTCCTGACAGGAAAACCAGCCCCGCCTGTCTGTGATTTCCTTCCCTGTCTTCTTCAGTCAGATGTGTTCCTTCTGGGGCACACGGCTGTTGTCACTGTTTTAGCTCAGGAGCCCTGATGCCTTCCATAGGACTGTACCAGAGAGGTGGCTCCTCAGACATGCACAACTAAGCAAGGCATCTACATCTGTGACTGAGATCGGAGAATGCCTCTCCTTTGCGCTCTGTGATGGAGCTGAGAGATAATGAGTGCTTTGGCAATTTCCCTTGGGTGATACATGTCCACCCTCTCACCTGGTGTTTTATAAGTGTATTGTCTCTACTGTCTTTTAAGTAGCAGTGCCTTGGAGGGTGCCTTCCTCTGTTTAGTGAAATGCCAAACCATACCACTGTGATATATAAATAATGATAATTAGGAGACAGCTTCAAATGACTTGACATTCAGATTGAAGGGAAAAATGGTACTTTTTTTAATACCCTAGAATTTAGATCAGAAATGATATTCAGGGAATTAAAAAAGTGCATTGGATCCTTTCAGATATGAGTGGGTCAAACCTTCTTGTGTCTGAAGTCAGACACAAGAGAGCATGTTGGGGTATCAACTCTGGACTATCAAAAATCTTCTGTGACTGAGATGCAGTTGAGAATAACAGTGAAGCTAGGAGCTAAAGAAGAGTAGTCATCGCGAGATGGATACCCCTTCCCACCTCTAGCCACTTCTATACCAGGGATTCCAGACTTCTGACTCCTCCCAGCTTGTCCCATCTTCATATTGCCTCTGACATTTACAGTTTCTTTCATGGTCCTGGTTCCTGGTGGTGAATGTGAGAATATTTGTTTGCTTAATAGAAAAAGTATAGAGCAGGAATTGAGAAGACACAAGCCAGGGGTGTAGTGACTCACGCCTGTAATCCTAGCTACTCAGTAGGCTGAGATCTGAGAATCGCAGTTCAAAGCCAGCCTGGGCACTAAAATGTCTGAGAGACTCTTATCTCCAATTAATCACCAATAAACCAGAAGTGGTGCTATGGCTCAAGGGGTAGGGCAATAGCCTTGAGCTGAAGAGCTCAGAGACAGCACCCAGGCCCAGAGTTCAAGTCCCATGGCCCAAAAGAAAAAAAAAAAAAATTGAGAAGACAAAGTTCTGTCATTGGCCTGGCCCTAAACCTCTATCAACCCTCCAGATTTGTTTCTTCTCTAAAGCAGAAGGGGCCACCTCACAGATCTCCACCTGTATATGCTCACAGTTATGCTCGTTTGTTTCCTGGAATCCTTACACATACCAGCCATTGTTCTGAACAAACAAATGCATCCTCCCATGAGCCCTGTGTATGTGTTAGATGGTATGGTTATCTTCATTTCATAATTGAGGAAAAGAAGGCCCAGGGGGTTAAGTAACTTGGCTAGGAAGTAAATGATGTACCGAAGCAAGAGATAATGAAGATTCCTCATGTCAATCTAGACTGCATGGAGGGTGGAAAGTGACCCAGTGCTGCTCAAGAGGGAGGAGGGAGGGGTGGCATAGCCCCTTCTGAGGGAGGGAGGGAGGTGTAGGGAAGAGCTGTCCTTTCAAAGTCTTCAGGAGTCTGGGTCTTCAGCTCCTCTGCCTGACCCTCGCATGCCTCTGTTTTTTATTTTAATCAGTCACTTTCAAAACCACATCTTTTAATTTGTGTTGCTACGACTACCATCCAGCGTCACCTCACTTTGTAACTATTCTTTTGTAATACTAAAACTTATGGAGCATGTCCTCCCAAAGCCTTCCGCAGCCCCTCTCTGGGTACTCACTCCAGTCAAGTTTACATTTAGCAAATTGGCCTCTGCGAGGGGCTAGGGAGGCAGAAATGACAAGATTGCAAGAAACAGGTGTGCTAGCCATAGGTTCCTGGGGCCCTTTCTCTTGTGGAGCTTCAGAAATCAGCTGTTTACCAAGCTCCATAAATGTGTCCGAGCAGCGGCTAGAAGTCAGATTGTCAGAAGCCAGGGGACTGTGAGCTACTGTGTCTGCTCCTGCACCGAGCCCATGGTGAACCTCCCCTCTCGAGTCCCATCATCCTGGGCACTAAGAACTCCCGTTCTTTTCGTGGCTGTCAGCACTGGTTGGTGTGGGGGGTATTTAGGGTCTTCTGGATAGATCTACATTTGGGTGGGTTGACAGACATGATGAGAGACAGTGAGACAGACCAACAAGCAGAATGCCAGGATAATCCAGAAGGGACCAGGAGATGCCCAAGTTGGGACTTGGGAGAGGGGCTAGTTCTGATAGAGTAAGTGCCTGCACTGCATAGGCCTGATGAGAGATGGATGGAAGTTTGAGACCTCCCTCCTTCCCCCAGCCCCCAGATCCAAGATTAACACCTTGTTCTGCAGTTCTTGGAATAAAACATTCCATTTTGGTAGGTCTGAAAGAATTTTCATTTTTAGAGTCCTACCGTATTATATTGGAACACTTTTATTATACATGAAAGCAACTTTGACTTCTTACTCCAGAGCAAGCAGTCGGTTACTATAGCAATATCCAAAGTATTTGGAGGTATTTTTATACAGCGAGTCCTACAAATTCCCTGCCAACTGTACATAGCTTTCAGTAGAACTGAAAGAACTGGCTTATCATAACCGACATTGTTTCTCTGTAGGCTTTTTCTGAAATGTAAACCTCTTACACTTTTAGGAAAGAAAATCATTTGTAAAGATTTATTTGTCTGTGGAACATTGAAAATAGCTCTGAAATCACTCAACTTTGTAGACATCATAAAGACACAATTCCTCTTGGGGCCTTCTGGGGGTTGGTTGTGTGGTGTCAGGAAGTACGTGGTCAGTCACTCATCAAGCCCTCTCTGTGTGTCTTCAGGGCCTGGACAGCTTCAAAGTAAAAGAGAAGTTCTTCTCTGGAAACCGGGAACCAACACCTTCTTTTCCTGTGCCATATGACTTGCCCCCGGAACTGTATGCGAGCAAAGGTGAGATGGGCAAAGGAAACATGGGAGGTTGTGCCCCAATACCACAACCCATATACCCTACACTTCTTATGGAACCTTCTGGGTGCTCAGGTTTACAGAGGCCTCTTTTCCACCCTATCTGGGATCACAGAAACCCCGTGGCAATTTTTTACTTGTTGAGTTCTTTTTTTTTTTATTGTCGGGATAATATAAAGAGGGGTTCCAGTTACATTTGTCAGATAGTTGGTGCATTACTTCTTGCACAATGATACCCCTTCTCATGTTTTTGTCCCCGTTTCCCTCCTCCCACCCCCTCCCAGTCATCTAACTTATTGAGTTTTTGATGTTTTCTGTGATAAGATGTGTGTGTGTGTGTGCGCGCGCGCGTCAGTGTTAGTACTGAAGTCAGAGCCTTGTACTCACGCTTGGATATTTTCCTCAAGGTTCACTCTCTACCATTTAAGCCACTTCCAGGTTGTTGCTGGTTAATTGGCAGTCAGAATCTCTTAGATTTGTCTGCCTGGGCTGGCTTCAAACCACTATCCTCAGAACTTAGCCTCCTGAAAAACCAGAATTTCAAGCTTAAGCTACTGGCACCCAGCAAGAATAGAAATTAAGGCTAAGACATGTTTACATGTTTATTGATTTTTTTGAACCCATTGTAACATATTTTATGAGCCATTTCCAAAATTAAAAGCTGGAAAAAGCCAGGGAAGTGGCATTATTTAGTGCTTTCCCTCGCCTCTTTACTGCACCATTCTGATGCTTCTGATGTTGTCTGACCTCTGCTCCTTGCACATACACAAACATGAAAACATCATGATGTGTCCTCTCATCTTGAAATGGTTCCCACTCACAGACACCCCTCCCCCAAGGGACACTGGACTGTGGCTTTGCTAGGGCCAGTGACCACGTATGTTTCTAGACAAAATACCCCGTGGAGTACTGTGGTAGGTATCCTCAGAACCAGGCTCTGTGGCTTCGCCACACTGCCCCCATCCATCCTGGGGTGAACACCCTCACAACACAAGCTGCTGGGCTGCTTTTGTCAGCCCAAGAAAATCTGGCTTTGCCATAAGTCCAGGAAGTGGAGCAGTAGCTCGAGTGAAACACTCGAGCCTTGGGTAAGAAAAGCTAAGCAAGAATGCTAGGCCCAGGGGGCCGGGAGTTTGGCCTAGTGGTTAAAGTGCTTGCCTAGCATGCATGAAGACCTGGGTTCAATTCTTCGGTACCACATACATAGAAAAAAGCCGGAAGTGGTGCTGAGGCTCAAGTGGTAGAGCTCTAGCCTTGAGAAAGTCCAAGAACAGTGCTCAGGCCCTGAGCTCAAGCCCAGGACTGACAAAAAAAAAAAAAAAAAGAATGCTAGGCCCAGGAGAAGTAATACAAAAAGAGAGAGAGAAAGAAAAAGACTGAGCCCAGGAGATAATATAATAGCTACAGTATAATATGCATACATACCAAATCTGCACAGAAGATGCTGTTTTTCTTTTTTTAAAAAATGTGTGCCAGTACTAAGGCTTGCACCTGAGGACTGGGTGCTGTCCTTGGTCTCTTTTGTTCAAGATGAGCCACTTGAGCCACAGCTCCACTTCCAGTGTTTTGTGGTTAATTGAAGAGCTTCATGGACTTTCTTGCCCTGGCCGTCTTCAAACTGCAAACCCAGATCTCAGCTTCCTTAGTAGCTAGGATTACAGGCATGAGCCACCAGCGCCCAGCTGGGATGTTCTTTTGATTGTGAAGTTTTAATGTCAGTTTCTTACCAGGGCTGGCCCTACCGGGAGAGCTCTTTCTTCACTAGACCCTGTTTGCTGAGCCCTGGCAACTTCCTTATCCTCACTTACATTTTTAGGCTCTCTTGGTGAACCAGCTTCCTCCTTTGGTGGCCCCGTTTTTTTCTAGAGTGTGTTGCTGTGTAGGAACAAAGCTTGTCCTGTCTCTGCTGCCTGCAGGTGACTTTACACTTTCTGACAGCTAACAAGGCTTCCCCGTCCCCTCTTCACAACATCAGTGTGGCCAGTTGTATGCCCATGCATCTCCCTTTCTACTAGCAAAGTTACATTGATTTTGATAGAATTTCTTTGCACACTACCCCCTCTTCCCCCACCACCACAACACTGAGAAAGGAGAAGCCTACTTTAAAACTAGACCTGGTTTATGTGTCAGCTCCACAGAGTTCCAAGTGGCATCAGGCAGCTAGTTGCTTTCGTTAGCCCTTCCTGTCTCCATTTGTAAAATAAGGAAGTATGTGTGCCTTCTTTACCAGGGTCGCTGGAAAGACCAAAGTGCTTGGCAGCGCTCAAGAGTTAGCTTTAGTTGCTTTTATGATCGTTGTTCGTATTGCAATAGTCTGATGCAATTCCTGGCACACACTAGACTATGAATTAGTGTGAATCCCTTTTCCTTTCCATTGGTGGCAGCAAGGCCAGCAGAGTGGGAGCTTGTCTAGTCTAAAACCTTCTGTTCCCTCTTGTCTTTGTTCCGCTTTTGTCTTCTCTCCCTTTCCCTGTTCTTTGGGTTCCTTCTTTTCCTAGTAACCAGCTTCTTATGAGTAGGCATAGCAGAGGTAGGCCTGCTGTGATAGCTGTTGGCTCTTCCATGGTGTCTGACCCTGGCCTCTGCACTCCTTGCCAAGATGGAGAAGGTCTTTTAAAGTGCCCCAAGGCCCATTCTCCTCCAGTAAACTACTAGCATGTACTCAAAGTCTACCACTGTATCTTAGACCATGGAAAGGAAAATCTTTTATTTGACCAGCAAGCAGAGTGTCATTGCTGATTGTGTTGTTGTTGTTGTTTCTCTGAAAGATTCATACCAGAGGAGTGGGAGCATCCTATTTTTTTTTATCAGTTTTATTTCCTATATTGCTCCAGTCCATAGTTCAAAAGTATAGATGATGCTGGCAACTCAGTTATTACCATTGCAAACAGAGCCAACTCAAAGGAGCTGTGCAGACCATAGCAAGGTGTTGACGAAAATGGAGGAAAGTAAGTGGGGATGAACACTTCAAAGCAACTTCATCTTTTTCTTTCATTATTAAATGTTTTTAATTGTAATATATACAGGGGCTACAGTTATATTCACCAGATAGAAGGTGCATTACTTCTCATACATTGATACCCCTTCTCATGTTTTTGTCTCCATTTCCCTCCTCCTACCCCCCTTCCCTCATTTTTCCCCTCCTATTTCAAATAAGCAAATAAACATGTATATAATATACCAGGTAGCAAAGTCAATTACTGTAACAATATGAGATTAACCAAAGGCAACACAAGAGAAAACAAAAACAAAAAACAGCGCATTGAGAACAGTCACTCATAATTAAGCTCTTATTTCCATATCAAAGCACTTCATCTTAAAAGTGGATCCCAAACCAGGACAGCACTTAAAAGACCTTATTCAATATTTGCTTAACCGGAAGACTGCACAAAAAGCTTAGTCAAGGAACCCACTGCTGTGAAAAGTTGAGCCAGATACTACCTGGAAAGGAAGAAAAATGATTATATAAAATGGAAGTAAAAGCTCATGCCTTTAATCCCAGCTACTTAGGAGGCTGAGATCTGAGGATCAAAGTTCAGAGCTAGCCCAGGCACAAAAGGACCTGAGACTCTTATCTTCAATTAACCTCTAGAAAATGGGAAGTGGGGCTTGGCTCAAGGGTGGGGCAGTAGCCCTGAATCAAAGAGCTCAAGGATGGTGCCCAGGCCGAGTTCAAGCCCCATGACCCACAAAATAAAGTAAAAACTATGGCTCACCTGCTAGGCTCGCCTGCCATCAAATGTTCTGTTTGCTGTTTATGGGTTCTGTCCACCGACACATACTGAGCATCTACTGTATGCAGCCACAGTAGTCTTGAATGTATCAGTGGTCCAGATAGGCATAGTTTTTGCTCACATCACGTTTAGGTTACTCTTTTGAAAAGTTGTGCCAAACTAAATCCAAATTAGTCTTTCCTTATGTTCAGGATGGACCTGGGCCAGTCACACACTAGATGGACCTCTGCCACTGACCCACAGGCTCCAGGGCATTAAGTTCACCAGCTTTCACACTTCCTGCCTAGCTAGGATTAGGGATATACGCCAGCAGCACCCAGTTGATTTCAAGTGTTTTCCCAGTGTAAGTGGCGTAGTCGTGCCTACCATAATCCCAACAACTTGAGACGTGGAGCTAGAGAGGATGGAGGTTTGAGGGCAGCTAGGCAAAACATTAGCAAGAGCCCATCTTCACAACAACAGCAACCAAGAGCCAACATGGTGAGGCACATTCGTCATCCCAAATGTCAGAAGTGTAAGTAGGAGGATCACAATGCAAGCCGAAAACATAAAACAACAAACAGGAGATCCTGTCTAGAAACTAAGTAAAAAGATTGGAGTGTGGCTCGAATGGGAGAGCACCTGCCCAGTATGAGAGGGCCCTGAGCTCAAACGCCAGTACTGCCAAAAATAATAGATGAAAAGCATTGACATTTTAAACTAAAAAGGGCCTAGTGGTAGAGTGCTCGCCTAGCATGCTTGAAGACCCTGCTTCGATTCTTCAATATCACATATATAGAAGTGGCAAGTGGTACTGTGACTCAAGTGGTAGAGCTCTAGCCTTGAGAAAGCTCAAGGACAGTGCCCAGACCCGCGTTCAAGCCCCAGGACTAGCAAAAAATTAAACAACAAAATAAAGTTTAAGTGGCTTAAACCATGCTGATAAAACTTAAGGTTAAGGGAGCCAGAAGTTTGGCCTATTGGTAGAGTGCTTGCCTAGCATGCACGAAGACCCCGGTTCAATTCCTTGGTCCCACATACATAGAAAAAAAAGCCAGAAGTGGTGCTGTGGCTCAAGTGGTAGAGCTCTAGCCTTGAGAAAATCCAGGGACAGTGCTCAGGCCCTGAGCTCAAGCCCAGGACTGGCAAAAACAAAACAAAGCAATCTTAAGGTTAGTAAAAAGACGCCTTCAAACCTGCTTGGCCCACGAGATGGGCATGGCGCCCACAGAAGAAAGCATAATACCTAAAATGCCCTAAGTATCTGGCATGGCCATTCTCTGGTTGTGTGACTGACTCACCGTAGTGCCTCACACTCCGAACAGCCAAGTGAACTTCAGTCTAGATGCAGAACTGCATAGCAAAGTCCAGATTGTATTTTTCTAAGCGAGACAAAGTTGATTCAGTTGTCCTTTCCATAGAAAATGGGGAATAAGTTGAAGTTACTTAAAATTGCTACATTTTATTTTTAAGGCTCTATTTTAGAAAAAGAGATCTTTTAAAATAGGATTCTTTTTTTGTTAATGAAGCAACCTAAAACATATATATATTTTTAGAATGATTTTGGTTCTCTCCCTTTCCATTTTAGTTTCACAGTACAGATAGCAAGCTGAAGTAAACTCTTGGCTCAGTTTTTTTTTTTTTTGCCAGGCAAGCCTGGGCCTCATAGCTGGATGATGGGTGGTCTACTACACTCTGCTTTTTTTGTTGACACTGTCTTTTTCTCTGGTTGATTTCAGATGATAATTCTCCCATCTCTGCCTCCCACGTAGCCAGGCTTATGTTACGGTGGTAGGCGAAGGACGCGGCATGGAGCAGAAGTCCCATGCTAAAGAGTTTTTTCTCACTAGGATGCCCCCCACCCCGACCCCAGACTGCTTTTGTCCAATGTAAGGAAAATATTAGAAGTGATTGCTCAGGTGACAGACAGTAGCTTCTGGTTGCTATATAGAATAGAATTTTGTACTTTGATTGTACCTATCTGATTGTTTAAAACAAACAAGCAACCTGTTAAGGCCTACTAACAGACCTTACCCTCTATGAATTGAGAGGGGATAGTAATTATAATTTCACCTAGTACCCATGAAGTGCTTTTCTATGTAGCCAGAGCTGAGAGCATGTGGCAGGATTTAGTTTTTTGTATGCTCCCAACCCCAAGATCTCTTTATACTGTAGTCCTAATTTCTAGATTAGGAAGCTAAACTGCTCAGGTTAACTTGGTCAGGGTCCCACAGGCTGGCTCTGGCCTCCACACTCCTTTTCCCATGATCCTTTACTCCCTTCTCATCTCGGAGGGCTAAGTCCTGGAGTTAGGAGAGGTAGGAAAGGTATACAACGTACTGGATGAACCATGGAAAGATGGGACAGAAACACAGAGATCAGAGCTTTTCTTTCATGCGACCATCTAGGTGGGCTACTTACAGTAGCTTTCCCCGAAGCCAGTGGTCAAAGGATCCAAGAACACTGTAGAATTACAGCCACCTCTTCTCCAGTGGCCATTTTCCTAGCTCTCCCTGCATGGGAAGGGGTGGACTTTGTGCCTTATTTTGAGGGAAAGGCATGCATTGGTGATCTTGAAGTTACAAGCTGACTAGTAAACATCTGTATCACAAATCTGCATTACTGATGAAGGACTCTCATACCCCAAGAATCAGTGTGTCCACTGAGGTTTCCAGTGAGGGAGAGCAAGGTAATTCAGGGAGTCAAGTCCAAGTCCCTTGGCCTGGCCAGCCCCCCATCCTTTTATGAACCAAGCCCTCAGCAGGCTTGCTAAGTCAATGGAAAGCAGTTGGGTTCTGTGGGCTCAAGCCTTCCCAAGGCCAGTGTGACTAGTAACAATATTCTGATAAGTTGTTGCCATCTTTGCAGCTCCCCCACCCCACATCGAGGCCTGCTGCTGTGCACAAGATTGCTGTGATCTCCTGCTCTCCACACAAGCAGAGGCCCCCCCAAGGGGAGGGAGGAGATGCCACTGTGTCTGAGCTCCTATCCCCTTCCCCAGTTACTAGGGTTTTTTTTTTTAATGATTCGGTCTTGCAGAAGTGATATTTTGGCTTTTGTTTGGTTGCATTTTTAACTTCTGAAGCATCCATGAAACAAACGGAAGGCAGGCTCCCCTTTAGCGAGTACCCACAGTGAGCCAGAAATTTTCACACATTCCCATTCATGCCACGTGGCAGACCCCAGCCACTGCCTGTCTCACAGAGGAGGAACCCCCCATGCCAAAACCCAAACACCTTCCCTGAGGTGCTAATGGGGTGGAGGTGGGATTTGAACATGAGTCCTTTAACAATAGCACAAAGCATCCCATGAGTGCAGAACCACAGCTCCACTTCTGTCTTTTTTTTAATTGATGATGATGATGATGTAGATGTAGCTGTTCAAAAAAGGTTACAATTCCATAAGTCAGATTTATGAGTATAATGCTTCTTGGGTAATGTTACCCCATTCTTCATTCTCCCCTATCTGTCTCCTCCCGCCCTACCCTCCAGTTACATAGTTCATTTTTTACGTAATATGCAATGACTATAAATGACCACTTGCCCTCTCTTCCTCTATTCCTGTGCCTCCCCCTTTTGCCCACCCTCCACAAAACATGCTTCCCTTTCCTGGTATTCAGCTTTTTCCTGGTTAATTGGAGATACGAATCCTACAGGTTTCCTGCCTGGGCTAGCTTCTAACCTTGCATCCTCAGATCTCCTACTCCTGAGTAGGCAATATTCCACCCATGGGCTACCAGAACCCAGCCTGTTGCTCTCTGAAGCTTCCTAACAGAAGAGAGGAAAAGCTGTCCTCTCTGGGTATTTGTGGGGTGTAGGCATGACGCCTTGAGTGCGACATGGATCTCTCTCAGCTATTCCTCATGACAGCTCCTTGGCAAGGTACAGATTGGCAAAGGAACTTGCCAGTGTGGCCAGTGCCAAGATTCACCTAGTCTGCTCCCTGTGTTCCCTGTGTCCAACATGAGCTTTTATGAAACTTGTTGTCTGCAAGTGTTTGATTAAGAAAACATTTTGCCCCATCTAGAGATTGGAGCACACAGAGTGAGCGTTGTGTGATTCCATTCAAACAAAGATGATGTGATGTGCTTTTTCCCCAGATCGGCCATGGATCTGGAATATTCCTTACGTCAAAGCTCCGGACACACACGGGAACATGTGGGTGCCCTCCTGACATCCAGCACAGTGAGGTCCAGCCACGCCACGCCCGGAGCCCCAGAAGAACAGAGCACTGGACATGGTTCTTCCGGATGTTCACCTCCCCTAAAATCCTCCACCCACCCCACAAAACTATTTGCAAAGGTCACTTGGGAACAGATATGTCTGTTGTGCTTTTAATGTTCACTCTCACTAAAAATAAGAAGTGTTATTTTCTTAACTTCCTTTTCTCTGCTTTGAAGAATAAGCTATTAAACTGCACCAAGTTAGAAATCTATGTGGATGCCATATGAAATCATCCTCAGGATGGTGAAGATCCCATAATATCACTTGTTCTGAAACGGAGCTTGACCTTGACCTTGTGCTTGTGCTTGGTGCCTCCATTCCTCTCCAAGGGAGGAGCCCTCCATGCAGTCATTGATGGAATTTCTCAGAGAAAAAATGTGATGTGATCTTTTGTTCCTTCTACCTCCGCCTCCTGAGTGTGTCTGGTCAGGGTTTCTGGAAGTGTCTGTGGATATTCTTATCCTTGGATGAACTGCTTCAGCCCCCTACAGCCCACCTACCTTTCAGCCTCCTTCCCAAAGTAAAAGGCCAGGGTGTAATCTGATGGGGTCCATCCGTACCCAGGAAACAGTCCTATAAAGGCACACCATTGAGCAGGCCTGCTATTGTTAAAAACAACAACAACAACAAAAAAGTGCATATGTCTTTCTCTTGTGGTGAGGGCTCAGTAGCTCTCTTGAGGGCTGGAGCAAACATCTGAAGCAGGGAGTCCCTTCTGACCTGAGACCCCATCTCCTCCCACTCTGTCAGGTCTTCTACACTGTCCACTGCCATTTTCATGCCTTCTGATAACAAACCTCACTAAGTTTCAACCCAATAAAGACTGATCTGAGCATGTTCTCCACACGTGGCCAAAAGGAGGCCTGTCTGTTTTCCATTTTTAAAAAGGTGTGCCATCTCCTATGGCAGTGCCCCTGCCGTCCTATTATGGAGGTGGCTATGGAACCTCAAGTCTACACTCGATTTTTCACACTAGATGAGTTGCCATAGTTCTTGCTGAATGACTAACTGCTGCAAAGACTGGAGAAATGTTGAAGCCGAAGCCCTCATGTCCCCCACTCCTTACAGTGCCCCAGCGGGACAGCAAGTGGCTGATACCTAGGATGAAGGGAAAGATTTTTATGTTATTTACTGAACATATTCCTGAGGAATTTGTAGGTTGGTTATGTTGGAAGATCACTGGTTCGGGAGGCCGTATATTTCCTCCTTCTCCTGAATTCTGCCTATAATTCAGTTCCAGTGCTAAAGTGTTTTATACTTAATCTTCATATTTACCTCTTGTTTGCTTCCTTCATTCTTTTCTTCCTTCCTTCCTTCTTTCCTTCTTTTTTGTGCCAATCCTGGGACTTGAACTCAGGGCCTGGGCCCTGTCCCATAGATACTTTGCTCAAGACTGTTGTTCTGTCACTTGAGCCACAGCTGCACTATGGCTTTTTGGTGAATAATGGGAGATAAGACTCTCATAGACTTTCCCTGCCCTCACTGACATTGAATTTTGATCCTCACACCTCAGCCTCCTGAGTAGCCACCAGCTCCGGCTTACCCTGTACTACTTTTCACACAGTAATTATTATTAACCTGATTTTACAGATGAGGAAACTAAGACCCAGCTTCATTTTCCTGGGAACTTTGGTGTAAGATAGTTGTTTTTCCTTTCATGGAAATGATTCATGTTATGTGACTACAAATCAA
Organism: Megascapheus bottae; assembly: GCF_031878675.1. Lineage (NCBI taxonomy): Eukaryota > Metazoa > Chordata > Mammalia > Rodentia > Geomyidae > Megascapheus > Megascapheus bottae. The sequence goes on from NC_143522.1 coordinate 23,081,458, forward strand.
TATAGTTTATGCATCAAACTCAGTATGTTTAAAATAAGAACCTTGAAGGTCTAGATGTGGCTCACATTGGTAGAGTACCTACTTTACAAGCATAAGGTTCTAAGTTCAAACCCCAGGACAGGAAACAAAATCTTGGATTTGACTATTAAGTCTTTTTTTTTTTTCCCCGTGTGAAATTTAAAGTTTTTGGTTTTTTTCAGGGAACTCATATTGAAGCTTAACTAGTTGTAAGACTATTTGAATGACCTAGATGTAACAAATCTTGAGACCTTTTTTTCTCTCATCATCAAAGAATTGCAACTGGATACTTCTCCCCCACCCCCTTTTTTTTTTGCCATGTGGCTTGAACTCTGAGCCTGAGTGCTGTCCCTGAGCTCTTCAGCTCAAGGCTACTGCCAGTCCTGGGCTTGGGCTCAGGGCCTGAGCACTGTCCTTGGACTTTCTCAAAGCTAGAGCTTTACCACTTGAACCTCAGCACCAGTTCCAGCTTTTTTTCTATGTATGTGGTACCGAGGGATCGAACCCCGGTCTTCATGCATGCGAGGCAAGCACTCTACCACTAGGCCAAACTCCAGGCCCATGTAACCCCTTCTTTAAGTTCAAGAAAGAGAAGGTTGCATTTAAAGAGAGTCTCAAAATGAAGTAGGTGTTCTTTATTTACATTCCTAAAATGCAGCAATTATATTGATGGATTAATGATGTTAACCTTACATGACTAAGTGCACCAAGTCAGCGCAGGAACACAATGGCTGGCAGGAGTAAACCTAGCTTGACTTTAAGTGTAGGGTAAATCTAAAATTCAGTCTATTATATGCTAACTACATGTTGGACATCAGTCAGATCCTAAGATGATTAAACCTTTGGACATTATCTAGGTTTAATAGGTTGGTTATTTCAAGCACTGTGGCATAAGAGCCACAAACTGTCATTTCTTCCTAACAGTCCCATCAACTCATAAGTCATGTTTTATGTAACTGGTGCTTGTATAAGAAGACTGCCAGACACTTCCTGCCAAGACCTGTTCTGTTGGTTATATTCAGCCAATCAAGGTACTGTGATCCATCCCCATTCACAAATGGTATGTGTGGGGGAGGGCAGGGGGGAACTAAGCAGATTATTTGTCCAAAAATCACCGTGCTGGCAAGGGCAGAGGAAGGATTTGAACCCAGGGAGTGTAGATCCAGGGCCATGCTCCACATCTGGGCAGCAAACACAGACTCCAGCCAAGGAGCACGTTTGGTGGAGATGAACTATAATGACATATAAGTCTAGGTGTATATTCCTCTACTGTCTTGGCAAATGGGCATGACAGAACCAAGGAATGGCACATAAAATCACGAAATGTCACATTCACCTGCAGGTCTGAATTACTGAATTATTCAAACCAGACCTCACTGCCACACTCCTTTTGAGCTAGAGTATGGAGGAGAGCTAAGAGTCGTGAGTGTTTTGTTAAATTCCCAGCTGGACCCACCAGGCCTAAAATCTAGAGCAGAAAGAATCAATGCTGAGTGTTGAGAAGATGCTGGAGGTGAGGAAGGCTGGGGTCCTGTAAAAGCAGACACTTCATGAAATGACAAGGGTAAGCAAATGGAACCAAAGCTTGGCAGATCTCAGTTCAGTTTCTGTATGTGGACCTTTAGTTCTACAAGAAGCTCCAGTGAAGTCAGCTTGACCCACATGGGTTGTTCATTATACTCAAATGTCTCCACTCATTGGGTCCTGTTTTCCTTTGTAACAAGGTTTTCAAAGAGCCCCATTTCTTAAGTAGAAGGTATCTGGATCTATCTCCCTTTTTTGTTGTTGTTGGTAGTGGGGCTTGAAGTTGAGGCCTACGCACTGTCCTTGAGCTTTTCTATTCAAGGCTAGGACTCTACTGCTTTCAGCCACAGCTCCACTTCCAATTTTCTGCTGGTTAACTGGGGATAAGAGTCTCATAGACTTTCCTACTGGGTCTGGCTTTGAACTGCAGTCCTTAGATCTCAGCTTCCTAAGTAGCTAGGAATCCAGGTATGAGCCACCAGCGCCCAGCTTGATCTTTTTTTTTTCTTTCCAGTGCTGGGACTCGAACTCAGAGCCTGTACACTGTCCTTGGGCTTTCTTGAGGCTAGTGCTCTACCACTCCTAGCTTCCCCCATGCCCCACCTAGCTTTTTCTGTGTATGTGGTACCAGGGAATAATGAATCCTTTTTTTGCCAGTCCTGGGGCTTGAACTCAGGGCCTGCGCACTGTCCTTGGGCTTTCTCAAGGCTAGAGCTCTACCACTTGAGCCTCAGCACCACTTCTGGCTTTTTTCTATGTATGTGGTACCAAGAAGTCAAACCTGGGTCTTCATGCATGCTAGGCAAGCACTTTAACCACTAGGCCAAACTCCCAGCCCTGAACCTCCAGCTTTTTCTATGTACATGGTACCAAGGAGTCAAACCTGGGTCTTCATGCATGCTAGGCAAGCACTCTACCACTAGGCCAAACTCCCAGCCTCTGAAACTTTTTTGATGTTGTTGTTTTTTTAATGCACAAATAAAGAGAAGTTCAGAGAGGAAAGGCAAGAGAAAAATTGCACCACCAAGGCATTTATTATAGGTCGATTTGATTATATTTGCAAACATCATCATCACACTGTGGGACCCATATTGTTGTCAGCATATATGAGGGAAAAATAGATTTCAAGGTCACACAACCAGGTCATAACAAGAGTTGTGTCTCATCCGTAGTGCTGGGTCTATCCTGGCAAACTCAGAAAACACCCTTTCTGACCTCAAGGATACAGGTACTGCTGCTGTGTGTGGCTTGGCTGGCTATTTACTCATACGTTCTTTAGACTACTGTGAGCTGACTTTTATTCCGATGATTGAGTTAACTGTGATTTAGCAAGTACTAACTTTTCATTCAATAATATTTGATCAATATTTTAATGAGTTGGCATGGTGGCATGTACAGCTGTAATCTGGTACTCAGGGGGAAATGGGGTTGGGGAGGGAGAGGGGGAATCAAGTTCAAGGCCAGATCAGACAAAAAGTTAGACCCTCATCTCAGCCAATGAGCTATGCATTTTACCCTTCTACATAGGTAGAAGGGTAAGAAAACCAAGTCACTTCAGGCTTCTGGCAAAACCAAACGTTCCTGTTAGACTGACTCTCTAGTAAACATTGTAAAAGTTCAGAACAAAATCTTCAAAACCAAATACCAAATACCAGCTAGACACAGTGGCTCAAGTATATAATCCTAGCCATTTGAGAGACACAGCAATGGGTAGAGAGAGGTTCAACAGCAATGGGGTGGGGCAGGGGGGAGGCTGGGGAGAGACAAGTTTGAGAGACTCCATTTTTGAAAAAGGTCTAGAAGAGTAATCACTTTCCTGGCATCCTACTAAGTCACAATCCAGACAACCTGGACATAAAAGATGCAAAAAATAACTGGTGGAATGACCCAAGTGTTAGTGCACTCCCTTACCAAGTTCAAGGCAGTGAGTTCAAAACAGCAGCAAACCAAACACAACTACGAACAAGTACTAAACGCAGGCAAAATCAGGAGATTTGACATCATTCAAGGTTACACAAGTCTTTTTTTCTGTCAAAATTAATAAGCTCATTCTAAAGGATTTTTTAAAATAGAAACAAACGTTTTATAACATCCAAAGAAGCCTTGAAGGCCTGTAAGCCACATTTGTAATCCTAGCTACCCCGGAGGCTAAAATCCAAAGGATCAAGGTTCAAGTCCATCCCAGGCAAGAAATTCATGATACTCTTATCTCAACAGTAAAGGCTTGCTGAGGTGGAATAGAAACATAAATAGGAAGACTGAGAGGCAGGCAAGAAGAACCAAATTAGAAAACTGACACTTCCTAATCTCAAAGGATCTAAATACTTTGGGATTGGGGTAATGAGTAGGGAGACATATGAACCATACCAGAAGTAAATTTATTTATAGTTTTCTCCTCAGTCAATGAGAACCTGAACACTGATCTCATATACAGAAACAAACTTTAAAATAGATCATGGACACAATATAAATCTGGAAGCTTGAAGGAGATAATGATTTCTTAATACGTGAAGAACACTAAACATAAAAGACTGACATACTGGGCTACACAATAGTGAAAAACTCATGTCAGAAAACAGACCTGGCACCATTGGCTCATGCCTATAATCCAGGCTACTTAGGAGGCTGAGATCTGAAGAGCACAGTTCAAAGCCTAGGCAGGGAATTCTGTGAGACTCATATCCCCAATTAACCACCAGAAGAGCAGAAGTAGTGCTGTGGCTCAAAGTAGTAGAGCACTAGCCTTGAGCAAAATAGGTCAGGAACAGCACCCAAGCCCTAAGTTCACGCCCCATGACAGACAAAGCAGATGAAGAAGAAGAGGAGGAGGAGGACAGGAGCAAAGCCTAGGGGTAGAGTGCTCGCTGAGCATGCACGAAGCCCTGGGTTCCATTCCTTGGTACCACATACACAGAAAAAGTGAGCAATGGTGCTGTAGCTCAAGTGGCAGAGTTCTAGCCTAGAGCAAAAAGTGTTCAATGATCGAGCCCAGGCCCTTAGTTCAAACCCCAGGACTGGCAAAAACAAAAACAAAAGCAGAGTTACTGGGGCCCAGGAGTTTCGCCTAGTGGTAGAGTGCTTACCTAGCATGCACAAATACCGGGGTTCGATTCCTCGGTACCACATACATAGAAAGAAAAAAAAACAAAACAAAACAGTTACTAAACATGCAAGCCAGAGATATATGTATTCTAATACATGTATCTGAAAAGGAACTAAATCTGTAAATAATCCCAATAACTGAATAGCAGATTAATTTTAAATGGATGAAATATTTCAACAAGAAGTTTATAAAGAAAGATGAAAAGTGGCCAATCAGGGAGGAGGGAAATGGGACCAAGACATGAGAAAGGGTATCAATGTATGTGAATTAATGCACCTTCTATCTGGTGAATATAATGTAACCCTTCTATTAATTACAATAAAAAATATATGGAAAAAAAGAAAAATGGGGGGCCGGGAGTCTAGCCTAGTGGTTAAAGTGCTTGCCTAGCATGCACGAAGACCCGGATTCAATTCCTCTGTACCACATACATAGAAAAAAGCAGGAATGGTGCTGAGGCTCAAGTGGTAGAGCTCTAACGTTGAGAAAGTCCAAGGACAGTGCCCAGGCCCTGAGCTCAAGCCCATGACTGGCAAAAAAAAAAAAAAGAAGAAAAATGGCCAACCAATAATTGAAAGAAACATCAGTGCGATATAAACATAAAACCATAATGAGATTTTGGCACTAGATATCCACCAGGATAAAGCACATTAAAACTAAGATGTCGATACTGCTGAGTGTTTTGAGGATTCTGAGCATGGGGAAGGGAGTACTCAGAGGTTAGAACTACTATTTTGAAAGAAATGCCAGAGGATTCTAACAGAAGTAAATGCATGCACATTCTCTGACCTTGTAGTTCACTGCCAGGTAAGACACACATTCACCAACAGTACAGGAATGTTCACCGTGCCTGAGGAGAGGAGCACAAAAGCGCAATTCCCATGTGCATCTCAGCATACAAAATAACACGAAGCCAAATGAACTCCAGGAAATGGAGAGATGTTGTTTTGCTGGTGGCAGTCTTTGTTTTCTTCTTGTCTTGTTTGTTTGTTTGTCTATCTTTAGGAGGTGAAAGGGAGGCACAGGAATGCAGGGACAAAGGGTGAACAAATACAGAGTGGAACTCACTACCACACTATGTGGAAAATGAACTGTACAACTTGTGGGTGGCATGGGAGGGGAAAAGTGAGAGAGTGAGATGGAAGGGGTGACACCGTCCAAAAAGAAGTGTACTCTGCCCGACTTATGTAACTGTAACCCGTCTATACATCATCTTTATAGTAACAAGAAAACTAAAAACAAATGTTCCAATGTGGAATCAAAATTTTCTAACCTCACTGGTTTCTATCAAGGGTGGATGGCTGGAAAGAGGAACAGGATATGTACTAAATACCACACAGTGTTAACGGTAGACTGTAGGGGGTGAGTTGTAGGTGGCACTGTACACAGGCTTCATTGGTCTGTTGCCAGTTTTCCATAATCAAATGCCGAATAAAGGGAACTGCAGTATTAACCCTGGGAGAACGCATGCGTACTCACCAAAGGCTGGGTAGAGAAGGAAACCCACCATAGCCGAGCAGCTCTTTTGCTTTCACTACAGCAGCTATCTGTTCCTAAATGAGGGTTTGGGGCGGGTGGGCCTCGTGGGGCCACTCTCACAGAAGGCGGCGGGGGAGACGGGGATACCCACCTAGCCATTCCTTCTCCCTTTGGTGTTGGCGCCTGGCGGGTGACTCTGGAGGGGTCCCGCAGTCACTAGGTACCTGGGTGGGGGGCAGATGTGTGTGAAGGGTACGGAGCGCCCTCTCCTGGTCCTCGAGGGACCCACACAGGCCGGATGAGCCCGGGGCTCCCCTCTTCAGGGCCCCCTCGGGGGTCTGCGCACCGGGGCCTGGGGGCGGGGGGGGGGACCTGCGGGAGGCGGTTCAGTGTTGGGGGTTGGGGAAAGACGGTCCCCGCGGCCCGGGGGCGTGGGGGGCATGGGGCGGGGGCGGGGGGCACTGTGGCTGGCAGCTGCGCGGCTCCACCTGTTGCGCGTCTGAGCGCGCTGGCTGAGCCGAGCCCCTTGGCACCGGAGGACGCCAGGGACAGTCGCCACAGGGCCGCCCGGGGGTGAGACCCTGCGCCCCGGGAATCGCTGGAGCACCTGGCTGCTGCTCTGCAGGTGGGGAGCGCGCTGGGCGCAAGAACGAAGGGGCCCCGGGCAGCCCAGCCAGGTGGCCCGGTGGAACTTGCGCTCCTCCTGGCCGCGCTCCCGTCCTCTCCGGGGAGCCGGGCTGGTAAAGCCAAACCGATGAGGACAGAAGACGCCCAGCGTGGCGTCCAGAGGACCAGGGCGGAAGAGGCCGCCGGAGGGAGGCTGTCCGGGGAGAGGCTGCCCACGGTGGGGATGACGGCTGCCGGGAGGGGGGGTCGGGAGGAGGTGAAGGGAGGCTGTCCAGGGAGAGGCTGCGGGGGGCGGGGAGCTCCAGACTTCCTTCGCTCCCTTGATGCAGCCTCCCTCTCTGCTTTCCTCTCTCCAGCCCGTTCGCCCGCCGGACGCCGCACACGGCCAGGGCCAAGCGGATCTGGGTTCGCAGACGCGGCCCGGCCCTGTCCTTGCGCCTGACCCGGACCTGTGCCGACCTCCCCCGCCCCTCCACCCCACCCCCGCAAGCCCCGCCGCCCCGCGAGCGGTTCCGAAGGCCGGGGTCTGGATCCGCCCCGCCGCCAGGACTCCGCGCCGCGCACTCCCCGCAGATCCGGCGCAGCGTCCCCGTCCGAGCCTTCGAACACCCGGCACCGCCACCCAGACCCCAAGGCTGCACTTACCCGCCGGTGTCCCGCGAACCGCAGCGTCCGGCCGGGGCCGAGTTCGGGTCGGCCGAGTTTGGCCTGAGGACGCGCCACGCCCCCCCGGCCGGGGCGGCGGGGAGGCGAGGTGGACGCCGGGCGCCCGCAGCCTCGTGCCCAGCAGACGCGCGCGGGCCGGCGGGGCGCTCACATCTCCCGCGAACGTTCCCGAGCGGCGTGCGGGGGAGCGGCGGCTGCAGAGCGGATTCGAGAGCGGGAGTCGCGGGGGGACCCCCCCGGGACGGCCTGGGCGCGCGTGGGGGGCGCCTGGCGGCCATGGGCGCGCCGGCTGCACGGCGTCCTGGTGCGGGGTGAGCAGCCGCCGAGCCGCGATCCCCACCCCGCACCCTCGGGGCCCTGTCCCCAGTCATCCCCGGGAGGAGAGAGCGGCCATGGCCGGCCGGGGCTGCAGCTGCGGCCCCGGGCACCTGAACGAAGAGAACGCGCGCTTCCTGCTGCTGGCCGCGCTCATCCTGCTCTACCTGCTGGGCGGCGCCGCGGTGTTCTCGGCGCTGGAGCTGGCGCACGAGCGCCAGGCCAAGCAGCGCTGGGAGGAGCGCCTGGCCAACTTCAGCCGCGGCCACAACCTCAGCCGCGAGGAGCTGCGCGGCTTCCTCCGCCACTACGAGGAAGCGACCCGCGCGGGCGTCCGCGTGGACAGCGTGCGTCCGCGCTGGGACTTCACCGGCGCCTTCTACTTCGTGGGCACCGTCGTGTCCACCATCGGTAAGTGACCCGGCGGCGCTCCGCGTGCCCATCCAGGACGAGACCCCCTCCCCGCCCCCCCCCGCCCCCGCCCCCTCTGGGAACCAGCCAGCGGGATCCACAGGTGGTGCCCGGCCCGGGCTCTCAGAATGCAGGTCCCCAGCGCGCTTGGTAGAAGAAACCAGGATCTCAGCTCCCTCCCCAGAGCTAGAACTTGAGGGTGAACCTCACCCCCCACCCTCCACCCCAAGGGATGGGAATGCTTAAGTTGGAGAAGTTTTGCTGTGGATGTTTCCATCTAGTGAAGGACTGAGCTTGCAAGTAGGGATGGGAAGCGGTGGACGTTTGGGTGACACACACACACACACACACACACACACACGCAGTCACCATGATGGGTAGTTTCAAGCTCAGGGTCATTTGTGTTTGGAGGCACCACGTCGTGCACCTATTGCATTCTGGGCTGAGCCGGCTTGTCTTGGAAGGTCTGCTGGCCAAGAGAAGGATGAACACTACTGTCCCCAGGTCACAGGTCAGCAGTTCCTACTTTCCTGGACCAGATGAGACCCAAGGAGAATTCTGAGCCAGGGTGTACCAGGCCCACTGTCAGTTCTGCCTCTATCCACCATCAGAAGGAAGGGAAAAGATGGAGGGCCTGTGGACAGCCCTAGGATGGTTCACCCTTGAGGCATCAACCACTGATGGGAGGGTGGGAGGAGATGCCAAGCAAAGAGGACAGAATAGGGAAGGAGGTTGGAAGGCCAGGTGGAGACAAGTGTGCACCAGTGTCAGAGCACGGGAACAGCAAGAAGGCTGGTGGTGGAAACAGCCCAGGATGGGTGGATGCTCCTCATCCAGGACACATGGGCCAGGCAGTGGCGAGGGAGGCCTCCCCTTCCCAGGCTGCCAGGGGTCTCTGCATTAGGGACATGCGTCCAGGGGTGAGAGCAGCAGGCAGGAAAGGCTTCCAAGGACAGGCCAGGGACCAACCCCAAGGAAGCCAGGGCTTGGGCCGCTGAGCCGGAAGTCTGGGAGAGAACCAGTTCCTTAGGGACACAGCTGTGTTGCTCGCAACTCCCATCTCATCCTGGTGGCTCTGCCCACCTGCTGTGATGGCACAGCAGAAGCTGTGACCAACCCTCTTCGTTTTCCTACTGGGCCCACACTCACAGCCTGCCTCCTAGCACGGTCCCACCTATCCCTCACCACATCACCTCCCATGCCTCAGAAGCCAGAATTTCCACACAGGGAGAAGTGGGGTCACATGAAATTTAATCTTGGATCTGCTGCATTCGCATACCTAGTACAAGATGCTCTTTTTGTGTATTTGGTTTCTTTTTTCTGTAGGTAGCATGATTATTTGGGGGGGGTGGTTTTGATGAGAGATGGGAGTGCCAAAGCCTCCCCACTACCACTGCAAGCCGCACCTGAAGCTCCCCCATGGGTGGAGAAGTAGGAAGAAGCATGCAGGGGCAAGCGGACAGCAGTGAGTGGGGGTAGGGGGGCAGAAATGTTACAGGCAGGTGGCATGACAAACACAGGGCTTGAGGATGCAAATGTGTTAACAAAGCAGGTGAAGCATAGTGAAACCTGGACAGAGTCTGAAGTTGGAGTTTGAGGTTCTGCCTTTGTAACTTGGGCATGTTTCGTAATCCTTAAGGTCTAGACAGTGCCCATCCTGGCATCTGGCAGTCACACTAGCCCCTCAGCCACATTAGGCCTGCCTCCTGCCTGCTGCCTCTGCCTCTCCTGAAGCCCACCCCTTCTAGGATTTTCTTGAGGGACAATGAGCTCCTGTAAGGGAATGTGTATTAAACTATTAAAAATGCATATTAAAAACCACCCATCCCCTGTGGAAGGATCACACACTTTTTGCATTTTAAACATTTCCTTCTAAATGATTCCATTCATTGCTATTGTAAAAACAACAGTTTTGATTAGGGACTTGAACAGATATTTGGACACGAATGTTCCTCTCACTATTGTGTTCCACAGCCCAAGAGAGAAGCCCCTCCCCCACGGTCCACCCACTGATGCCTGAAAATCACCACGTGGTGTCTGCAAACAATGAATGGCTTCTTAGCCATAAGAAGGAGTAAGGTTTTGATAGTACAGTGCAGATGGACCTCAGAAACAATTTTATTTGTTGAAATTAGCCAGACACAACAAGGACATGAGCGGTGTGATTCTAGAGAAGCCTGGGGAAGCAGAAAGGAGGCAGGGACTGAGGGAAGGCAGGAAGAGAATGTCACTGTTTAGTGGGACTGAAGCTTGGGTGTGGGACTGAAGCTTGGGTATGGGACTGAGGGAGGATTTACAGGTATGGAGAGTATCTAGTATTTCCACCTAACTTAATTTTGGTAGGATTGCTAAAATGAACACAACCTTAAATATATAACTTCACCACAATAAGAAAAAATACAATATGAGGAGGTTGGTGAATTTAAAAGAAGAGGGGGAGGGCAAGTGATCACTGGAAACAAGAATTATCTTGAAGGCCAGGCACTGGTGATTCATGCCTGAAATTTCAAGAGGCTGAGATCTGAGGTTCCAGGTTAGATGCCAGCCCAAGCAAACAAGTCAGAGACTCTTAATTCCAATTAACCAGCAAAAAGTTGGACATGAAGATGTGGTTCAATTGGAGGAGCACCAGCCATGAGCAAAAAAAGTTAAGCAAGGCCAGGAGTTTGGCTTAGTGGTAGAGTGCTTGCCTAGCATGCATGAAGACCCGGGTTCGATTCTTCGATACCACATACATAGAAAAAAAAGCCAGAAGTGGCGCTGAGGCTCAAGTGGTAGAGCTCTAGCCTTGAGAAAGTCCAAGGACAGGGTTCAGACCCTGAGCTCAATCAAGCCCAGGACTGGCAAAAAAAAAAAAAAAAAAAAAAAAGTTAAGCAAGATCTTGAGGCTCTGAGTTCAAGACCCATGTGCACATGCACACACATACACACACACACACACACACACACACACACACACACACACACTTGGGGTCAAGACCAAGTAAGGGGCTTTTGAAGTCAAATTATTGGCAATACAAACAATCAAATATTGAGAATATCAAGTTAAAAACTGGCACCAAAGCACCAAACAGGCTCTTTCCTTTATAGGAAAGGTCTGCACGCAGACCTTAGTCAGATAGGTAGGAAAGTTTATATCAATTCCATCCTATAACAAAAGGAAAGTGAGGTGCAGAGAGCATAAATCTTGCTTATTTGGAGTGAGCCTGGACAAAATAGCTTCATGAGGAAGGCTCAGTGTATCCATTCAGAGAAGCTTCGGTTTGTTCCATGGTGTACTTGCAACTTGGAAAATTACAATTCTCTTGTCCAGTACTCTGGTTCTTGCAGGAGTTCATCTGAGACTATCACATCAGAAATTCTTATTTATGCTGGGTGCGGTGGCTCACGGTTCAAAGCCCTACCCCAGGCACTAAAGACCCTGAGACTCTTATCTCCAGTTAATCTCTAGAAAACCAGAAGTGGTGCTGAGGCTCTAGGGGTAGGGCGGTAGCCTTGAGCTGAAGATTCAGGGACAGTGTCCAGGCCTAGAGTCCAAGCCCCATGGCCAACAAAAAAAATTCTTATTTATGTTATAAAATAGAACGGTGTCTTATTTTTCTGATTCATTTGTTTATATGATAGTATTGTAGTTTGAACTCAGAGCCTCATGTCTGCTACACTCCCAGCCCTTTTTGCATTCATTATTTTTCAGAGAAAGTCTTAGATTCTGTTGCCCAGGGCTTGTTTCAGGTTGTGATTCTCTTACCTATAACTCGTGTATAGTTAGAATTACAAATGTGAGCCACCAGACCAGGCTTCTGCTTTGAGATACAGTCTCATTAGCTTTTTAGTGAGGCTAGCCTCAAACTGCAATCTTATCTCCATCTCCCAAGTAGCTGGGATTATAGACATATATCACCATGCCTAGCTGATTTCCTTTTTTAAATCCTAAACATCATCTTTTGCTCTTGCTTTATCCATACCATTTTCTGTGGGGGAGAGAAGACTTTGGTTTGAATGTAACCCAGATAATTCTTGGACCTAGTGATGTCCTGTCAGTAGTTCTCCTTTCAAAGAGGCATGGTCTAATTGCCCAGATGACTTACAAATAAATAAATTCTATATGTTTGTATCTCCCAATCACCTTAGAAAAAGTCTCTGGTTTTTAAGGAAGCTTATCAAGCAAGCTTCTACTTTTTCCTTTCCAAATCTCTCTTATCTCAGAGGAGGCCTGGCACCTCTCCTCCCTAGACCCTCCTCAGGTTCTCCCTGGTCCCCGGGGGGTGGGGGGAGGGGGGGGGCTCTGTCATCCTGTTCCCTGTGATCTCTCCCCGCCCTCTAGTCGCAGGATTGACAGGCTGCTCCAGTGCTGTTTCACTGTCTGTCTCTGGTTTGTAGGGGATGCTCCCGGCACGGGGCAGTCCTGGCAGCAGACCTGCAGCAGCCTTTCCCCTTGAAGGAGGATGGAGAACACTGGATTATTCATGACCTGGGGAAGGGGGCACTAGGCCATGGGACAGCCCCCTCCCCATCACTCCAGCCTTCTCCCCCCTGCACGTTAACCTGAAGAGCCAGGCATTTTACCATGTTCCCAAACACTGTGCTTTAAACAACCCCCTGCTGGGTCTTCCCATGGCCAGACAACCATCTTTAGAAGCCTCATTAAGTGCTCAGGGTCAGTTGGCTCCCACATCTGATCATACTGCCTGCCTGCATGTCTCCGCTCCACCCCTTGCATGGAAGGGAAATCCCGGGATCAATGAACCCAGGGTGAGACCGCAAATGGAAATGAGTCTATTGGGGTGCAGGACATTGGGAGAACTATGCTGTAGAAAGCACAGAGCTCCCCACTCAGGTATTGCATTTCTCGATTTAAGGCAGTACTGGGCTGGCCAGGCAGGTGTGAGGACTTGGAGTCTTCAGCTAAGCCTGGACCCTGGGAGCTCTGGGCTTTTTCTGTGGAGGCATGAGAAAAACAGGAAGTCCAGCTCACTTCTTGGTAAACTGGCAGGAGCATTTTGATGGCACAATTTGCTGAAGTTTCTATTCCTGTAGGACCTGCCACTGGGGGTGTGGGGAGCTGGAACTTTTGATGTCACAACTTGCTGAAGTTTCTATTCCTGTAGGACCTTTGATCCCCTCCAAGGACAGATTTCACATATTACCTGTATTGTTGTACACTCTTTTTTTTTTTCCTTTCGAGTCATAGAACTCTGGGCCTGGCCGCTGACCCTGAGCTCTTCGGCTCAAGGCTTCCTCCCTAACCCTTGAGGCACAGCACCACTTCTGATTTTCTAGTGGTTAATTGGAGATAAGAGTCTCATGGACTTTTTAGTGCCTGGACTGACTTTGAACCGTGATCCTCATATTTCAGCCTCCAGAGTAGCCAGGATTATAGGCATGAGCCACCTCGCCCGGCTACATTCCCTTCTTAGAATGGGGATAGTAGTATTTTCTTAACTCTGTCAGGGCCACATATGATGTAGCTCTCCCTAGATCCATACTATTTTTTCTTTTACATTATTTCCTATATGCTTTTCTACATTTCTGTTAATGTTAATGTCCTCAGAGTTGGAACTGGAGGCTGACGTGTGTGTGCACAGTAAGATTTATGAGCCTAGTGGTAGGCTGTAATCCTGTCATTGGGAGGCTTATGGTGTGGCTAAAGCTTTTCCTGTCTAAGAAGTTTAAGAGACTCGTCTCAACCTGTATCTGGGTAAAGTGGCACACACCTGCCTCGAGAATCATGGTGCCAGGCCAGCTAGAGAAGAAAAGTCCACAAGACTCTGTCTCCATGGAAGAAAAGCTACACAGGTGATTCATGTGCCTGTGACCACAGTGACAGTGGTGTGGCAGGGGGCATCTCCTCACTCCATAGAAAAGTGTGAAAGACACAGGGTTGGATGTGTGGCTGAAGAGCATGGCACCAGACTAGCAAGCAATTCTGAGTTCAAACCCCAGTACCAATGTCAACCCTTTCAACATTCTCACCCAGCCCACCTGCCCCTTCCCTCACTTCTTCTCAATTTTTAGGTTTGTATTTCTTTTTTTCCCCTGCAGTTTATATATACAAAGCATCTTGATCCCTGTCATCTCTTCGGCATCTTCATCCTTATATTCAAAACACACCTAATCCAATGGCTTCAATACAATATAAAACTGTGATAATAAAATTAATCTTGTTGGGCTGGGAGTTTGGCCTAATGGTAGAGTGCTGGCCTAGCATGAACAAAGACCCAGGTTCGAGTCCTCAGTACCACATACATAGAAAAAAAAGCCAGAAGTGGTGCTGAGGCTCAAGTGGTAGAGCTCTGGCCTTGAGAAAGTCCAGGGACAGTGCTTAGGCCCTGAGCTCAAGCCTAGGACTGGCAAAAAAAATTAATCTTGTTATTATAACATTGGTTTTTTTCATCTGTGACTACCACTCAGGTGGTTTTCAATCAAAATGTAAACCAGAATGAAATACTTGTAAATGCAGTTTATTGCAATTGCTGGATTATGTGTTTCCACTCAAAAAATTCAAAAATTCTTATTTTTAAGTGAAAATGTGACACTTTTTTTGGCCAGTCCTGGGGCTTGAACTCAGCGCCTGAGCACTGTCCTTGGTCTTTTTCAAGGCTAGAGCTCTACCACTTGAGCCACAACACCACTTCTGGCTTTTTCTATGTATGTGGTACCAACAAATCTAACCCTGGTCTTTGTGCATGCTAAGCAAGCACTCTACCACTAGACCAAATTCCCAGCCCAAAATGTGACACTTTTAAAGGAGAGTTGATGGAGAGAGAGTGAGGAAGAGAAAGAGAGAGGGGGGAGGAGAGACAGAGACAGACAGAGATAGAGTGAGAGAGAGAGAGAGAGACAGACATCCAGACAGACAGACAGAGACAGAGACAGAGACAGAGACAGAGATAGAGAGAAACACAGAGAGGGAGAAGGGTGAGGGAGAGGGGTGTCCTGCCATCAGGTGTGTCGGTGACATTACACAGGAATTCTGATGAAGGCTGTCTCCCCAGAGCCCTAGAGACAGCTCAACAGGCTCTGTGGATCAGGTTTACATGACAGACTTAAGAGGAAAAAGGTCATACTGCCCATGCAGTATGAATGGAAAGGGGTGTATTGGTGAGGAGGCAGTTAAAAGTGAGGAAAGATTCTGGGTAGCTCAGGGGAAGACAAGAATGGTGGAGCTAGATACTGCTTAAGTGATAGAGTGCCAGCCATAAGGGAAAAAGCCAAACTGGAACAGGAGTCCCCTCATTCAAGAACCATTACTAGCCCATGCACACACACACACACACACACACACACACACACTATTCCTCCTCCGGATTGATTTGGTATTCTTGTCAGTAATTAATTATCAACGTGAGTGTTGATTTCTGGACTCTGAACTCTTCTCTTGATCTGTAATCTGTCTGTGCATGACACCGTAGCTGTGTGGTCAGTTGTGGAATCAAGGGATGTGAGTTCTCCCTTGTTCTTCTTTTTCAGCTGTCTTGTCTATTCAGTCCCTTAATCCTCCAGGTGGATTTTAAGGTTATCTTTTGGGTTCTACATATTAATCTGTAGACTAATTTGCAACAATTACCACTGACAACATTAAATATTCCAACCCATGAGCATGAGAGACCTTTCCGTCTATATGGACCCTTTAGGGTTTGTTTTATTGTACGTATATGTGGGGGGGGGAGCATGCACACGTGTGTACTAGTCCAGGGACTTGAACTTGGGGTCTGGGCACTGTCACTAAGCGTTTTTGCTCAAGGCTAGTACTCTACCACAGCTCCATTTCTGGCTTTTTGGACGGTCTTTCCCAATAAGAGTCTCATCAACTTTCTTGCCCAGGCTAGCTTTGAATTGCAATCCTTAGATCCTAGCCTCTTAAATAGCCAGGGTTATAGACAGAGCCCACTGGCCCCTGTCCCATTACGTGTTCATTTTTGTTATTGTTTGAATAATGTTTGTGTAGTTTTCAAAATATTGTTTTATATTTTTTGATTATTTCTGTTCTTAATGTTATTATAAATATTTTTGGTTAATTTTACTTTGGGTTGTGTTTTGCAAGTGTGCAGAAATAAAATTGATTCTTGCATGTTGTTTTTATACCATGTGGTCTGCTATAGTGTATTAGCTTATCCTGTGGCGTATTAGTTTTAATCACATTTTTATGGGTTATCTAATCATGTTTAATGATTTCCTATATTGAGGATAATGCCATTTATAAGTAGAAGTGGTTTTAATAATGTTATAGGTTTTTTCATGCTTGGCAAGACTCTCCAGCACCATGTTGAGTTGAAGTGGTGTAAGTGAGCCTCTTACCTTGTCCCTGATCTGGGGGGAAGTTTCTGTCTTTCCCTGTTGGACTGGCATGATAGATTGTCTTTCTAGGTTATGAGAGTTCCTGAACTCTGTCCCTAGTTTGTTGAGTGTTTTAAATCACACAGACGCTGGTATTCACATGGACTCCTTTTGTGTGTCCACTCATATGATCTTGTGTTTTCTTCCTTATGCTTTTGGTAGTGCACCAGATGGTCTTTAGATATTGACTCACATTTAGCTTCCTTGGTCATGGTGTGTAGTTCTGTTTGTATGGTTTGTGCATAGAGTTTGTCACTACTTTGGTGTTCATCTTTGTTTTTGGTCATTGTGAAAAAAGTATCTGAGAAAAAAAAAAAAAGGAGGATGGAGGGCTAGGAGTTTGGTGTAGTGGTAAAGTGCTTGCCTAGCATGCCTAAAGACCCGGATTCAATTCTGTGGTACCACATACATAGAAAAAAGCCCGAAGTGGTGCTGAGGCTCAAGTGGTAGAGATCTAGCCTTGAGAAAAGTCCAAGGGCAGTGCTCAGACTCAGAGTTCAAACCCCACAACTGGCAAGAAAAAAAAGGAGTAAGGAGTTGTTTTGCCTCCTGGCTTCCAGAAGTTCCCGTCCAAAGTGAGTTGGATCCATTGCTTTACGGCCTAAGATAAGGCAGAACATCATGCCTTCAAGAACATGCCCCTGGTAACCAACTTCTGTCAATGAGGCCACATCTCTGAAAGTCTCCACCACCTCCAATACCATCAAATGATGGATCCATAGACTCACTGGATCCACTAGCTAGGGATCAAGCTTTCCATACACCAACCTATCAGGGAACACTCCCTATTCAATCTCTACAATTATGTAAAGGATATTTGCATCTGTATGCAAAGGAGATACTCACCTGTTTGGTTGGTTTGTTTTGTTTTACATCAAATGTCTTTGTTTTGGTTTGATATGAAGAAAACACAGTAGATATGCCTACACATCTATGAGTTGAGGAATATTTTTCAATAATTTCTGTTCCTGAGATTCTTTAGGATATACTATTATTCATTAATCTACCTATTCTTCCGATTATAAAATATGTGAGTTGTTTCTGATTATTTGTTAGTACAACAGCTCTCCAAAGCACATATTTTAACTGAAAGTACACTAAGTATAGATCATACAAATTTTTGAAACTTAAATTTAATATCTAAACTTTAAAAATAAATAAATTACAATAAATTTTTAAACTTGTAAATTAAATATTTAAACTTAATATTCTGCTGGACACCAGTGGCTCCTGTTATAATGCTAGCTAATCAGGAACCTGAGGTCTGGGAATTGTGGTTCCAAGCCAACGTGGGCAGATGAATTTGTGAGACTTTTATCTCTAATTACCCAAAAGCTGGAAGTGGAGGGGGTGGCATGGCTCGATGGCTCAAGTGGTAGAGTGCTAGCTAGCATATACATGCACGTCACACACACACACACACACACACACACACACACACTTTTTTTTAACATACCATCTTCTTCCACTTCTTTGGCACTGCACTAAGCATTCTGCACGCATCATCTTTCATCCTGTGATGCAGGACCATTATTTTCCCCAGCCTGTGAGAAAAATTGGAACACAGTGGTAAACTACACTAGCAAACTGAGCTCAGCCGTGGTCATACAGCTAGACAGTTAGCAGACCTTTGAATCAAACTTTGTGCAAGCATGGGGGTGGGGCAGTTAGTTGTAAGATCATCGCGACACTAGTGAAAATGGCCCTGGCTCTGGGTTTGGTTTTGCCATTGATGCAGCTGTGTTTGTTACAACAGATGATTTTTTTTTTAAATAAGCTATTGTCTGGGAACAACAACAGCTTGTATAAAAACATAAGGAAGGTGTCTGGGTGGCTCACATTGGTATTCTTTCTTCTCTCAGAGCATGGCCAGCACCTGCCTCAGGTCAGTCATGAAGTTGAGTTCAGTTTGTCACAATGGGAATGTATTGAGTCCCTTTGCTTAACTTAACTGCAGGAGTTCTCAGCCTGGGTCTAGGAATAGAATTGATGGCTTCTGTAAAGTTAGATGGCAAATGAGTTCATTCTTATGTTTATTAACCTCAGAATGGACTCTTGACAAACTCCCAGCATTTTCTTCAATAAGAAACATAGGGAACAAGGCAGAGGCAGGACAAGCCTGTGGTTCTGTCATCCGTGGAAATTGCAGGGGTCTCCCTGCACTTCACAGTGAGGCCAGACCTCCTCTGGAAACCAGGTACTTGAATTTGTTAATATTTGATATTGGGAATATAGTTATTAATGCTGAATAGATTAATCAAATGTAAAAGTACAGGTTGAGTGGTGGCTCACAACTGTAATCTTAGCTACTCAGAAGGAGGCTGAAATCTGAGGATCATAGTTCGAGGCCAGCCCTGGCAGCAAAATCATGTGAAACTCTTATTTCCAGTTATCTACTTTTTAAAAAAAGACTGGAAATAGAGCTGGGGTTCAAGTGGTGGAGTGCCACCCTTGAGCAAAAAAAGGTCCTGGACAAGACTGGGAGTTTGACCTTGTGGTAGAGTGCCTGCCTAGCAAGCATGAAGACCTGGGTTTGATTCCTTGGTACTACATACATAGAAAAAGCCCGAAAGGATGCTGTGGCTCAAGTGGCAGGGGCAAGGACAATACCCAGGCCCTGAGTTCAAGTCCTAGGACCAGCCCTCCCTCACCCAAAAAAACTACATCACATATTCATTGTTGGGCTTTGATCTGGCAGCTTTGGCAATGCTTCACATCTGATTTAATTTGATGAAAAGCAGACACTGTGCCTAGAGATACCATCAGCTTCCCTTGACTACTGAAGTATCCTTTTCTAACAACAGAAAATACAAAAAAACCAAAAACAGGAATTGAGAAGTAGACCAAGTCTGCTTTTGATTGAAGAGGAAGAGAAGCCCTGCCCTGCTCCGTGGCCACACCCAGTGTGGTTAGTGAAGGCCCACGGATCCTGTGCCACTGTGTAGAAATGCGCCACAAATACACCTGTTGCTCAATCAGCAGCATCTCTGCCTCTCCAGATCATTCAGGGGAAGCTTCGGGGTACTGAAGCATCTTAATCTCATTCTTGGGAGCAGCGTGACCATATTCCTCAGAGGACCAGGCACCACTTACAGTCATCTTGTTTAGAAGGGTGAAATGGTTTGTGACTGTAACCCTAGCTATTCAGGAAGCAGAGGTAAGAGGATCAAGGTCTGAGACCCATCTAGGAAACATGTTTGAGACTGTATGTAAAAAAGAAGAAGCAATCCAAGGTGGATATAGTGGCTATAATTCCAGCTATTCAAGAATTGTAGGGAAAGGATCATGGTTCCAGGCAGACCTCAATAAAAAGCATAAAACTCTACCTGAAGAAAGTAAACTGAAAACAAAGGGCAGGGAGTGTGGCTCAAATGGTGCAGCTCTAAAAACAAAGGAAATTCCATGACTCAATCAATACTCAAGGTCATTGACATGGTCTTGGAGATATAAATGTAACTACATAGACATGAAAACCTATGATGGGCTATATACTCTATAGACATAATGTTACAAAGATCAGTATGTATCTATGTCATAAAACGTCTCAGCTTAATTTTAATTTTGTTCTTAAATTTATGTGCCAGCGATTGCATATAGAGATCCCATTCTTTTTTTTTTTTTTTTTTTTTTCAGTCCTGGGGCTTGAATTCTGGGCCTGTGCCTGAAGTCGTCAGCTCAAGGCTACCACCCTACCCCTAGCATCACAGCACCAATTCCAGTTTTCTAGTGGTTAATTAGAGATCAGAGTCTCACAGTCTTTAGTGCCTGGGCTGGCTTTAAATTGCCATCCTCAGATCTCAGCTAGGATTACATTCATGAGCCACTCCACCCAGATTAGAAAGCCCATTCTTGAATACTTACTTGTTAAATAACATTTGAAATACGATATAAAAAAATCAATGTTAATAAAATCTATAAAAAAAGAAAAAAAAGGAAATTCCCAGTTTATGGGGCACTGAACAGCAAAGCAAGCCTTGTGCTGCCCTTGTGTGTCCTGTGATGAGCAGGGCCCGCTGACTCTTAGCCCACACCTTCCCCAGTGATAATTTGGAACAGAGAATACTTCTTGGTGGTTTAAAGCCCTGAGTTCAAACTCAGAACTTCCAGGAAAAAAAGAAAAGAAAAAGCACCATGATTCTCAGATGAGGAAGAGGCACAAATAACCATCCTGTGAGGCGTCACTGGATACCTACAGCCCAGATAGAAACTCTAATTATGATCATTAAATCTACTGAGTTAGACAAATTTGTTCTGAGCTTTGATCTGTGTGCAGTATCCTACTTGATTCTTTTTTTTTTGCCAGGCCTGGGGCTTGAACTAAGAGCCTGAGCACTGTCTGTGGGCTTTCTCAAAGCTAGTTCTGTACCACTTGAGCCACCATGCCACTTTCAGCTTTTTCTATGTATGTGGTACCAGGGAATCAAACCCAGGGCTTCATGGATGCTAGGCAAGTGCTCTACCACTAGGTCACATTCCCAGCCCTTCTGTATGATTCTTACAACAACAACCCAGCGTAAATATTGACAGCCCCACTTTGCAGATGGGTAAACTGAGTCTTAGAATTATTTGTCCCTCACCCTACAGCCACCAAAATGAGAAGCAAATGTATGAATCTCCAGAGCTCACACTTTTCTAGACCACTGCATCTCCTTATGTTGGGTTGTGAACTAGTTCATTAGTGGATCCCAATAGCCCCCAAGGACCTGCTTTCTCCAGACACTGACAAAGAAATTAACACTCAGCATTGTTGGTGGAGTCAGAATCAGTCTCCTTGCCTCTTGCTTGTATTCGTCTTCAATGGTTTTTGTTCGTTTTCTTGCCTTCATCAAAGCCATAACTCTGACTTCTCTTTGCCATCTTTGCATTTTAAACCAATCTAGGATAAGTAAGAAAGTACAATGGTATTTGCTGTGGTTTGTACCAGTACTGGGGCTTGAACTCCAAGCCTCACATTCTTGCTTGGCGCTTTTTTTTCCACTCAAGGCTAGCCACTCTACTACTGACGCTACATTTATCTTCACTTCCAGCATTTTGCTGATTCCCTGGAGATAAGTTTCTCAGATTTGTCTGCCCAAGCTGGCTTCCAACCAGGATCCTCAGATCCCATGCCTCTGAGTCGCTAGGATTGCAGGCCTTGGCTACTGGTGCCCAGCCAGAGTGGTACTTTTTAATGTTGTATTTTGTCTGATTCTCTCCCAATGTGATCAACCAAAGATGAGGCAGAAATATCAAAGTGAGCTAAAGGAACCCCATAGAGAGTAGATGGAGTCTGGGATGGGTTAGACTTCCCTGTGACAAACCCATTGTTACAGAGAATGCAGTGGCATCGCAGTCTTAGCAAGTGGGTTCTTCCCATCCTCCTTCCCAAGTGAGTCAGATCTCCACATGAATTGTCACATCGGCGTCCCTGAATCTCTGAATTGTCCTCCTGGAAATTTGGAGTACCTTGAATGTGTTGATGTGCCTGGGATTTAGAAATCCTGACTTACTATTTAATTGGCTTCCTGTACTGGGGTTTGTCTTATGGCGATTCTGTGAGTGTCATTACTACCTTGGCCTCTTTTTTCTCATTACAGCATTCTTCAAGGGTGAGGGCTCTGCATGAATTCCCAGGGCTTGGCGCCCTGTGGAACCCTGATGTTTGTGTCTTTTCTCACTCCGCTGTGTCGATGGCTTGCACAGTGCTCTGTACAGTCTGTCCTGGGTAAATCTGTGTTGACCATTCCGTGGAAATGACCTCGTCCAGCCATGAGTCCGATGCCCTGCCATTGTCCCCACTGAATGAAGACCAGGCATTCATGTGACTTCCCCAAAGAACCATTCCTTCTGATAGTCAGAGATTACAGGGATGCAGTCATAGGCTGTTATATGGTTGTTCAACTGAATTATCACAGGTCAGACCACTATGAGTATCAGAATGATAAGCTGATTCCTTTTTATCATCTGCAGAGAGAACACCAGAACAGGCAGTTCTTTTTTCACTTTTCCTTCAATGTAATCAAGCCATGCTTCATGTCAAATCAACTGTATGGGGGCTATAAATGTAGCACTAGTACTCTGTGCCCCCTACGGTCCCCTGGTCACACTGTGACTTGCTATCAAGGAATTCTCTGTAAGATAGAAGTTTTGCAAGAACAAAACTTGTTCTTTTTTAATTTGCTGGTGCTAGGTTTGAGCAGTCACTACTTCCCGCTTCCTCCACTTGCATTCTCAGTTTGCTTGCTTAGCTTGCACTCTATTATTTTAGCTATTGCCTCTGATCTGGCATTTTGCTGGTCAGTTAGAGGTAGAACATTGCAATTTTTTTTTGTTTTTTTTTTTTTTGTTTTTTTGGCTCAGGCTGGTTTTGAACCCCTGCCCTCCAGATCATCCTCTTGATTAGCTAGGATCCAGGGTAACATGGAACTGTAGAGGAGGAAGTAGAGCTGAGCCTTTCAAGTGTCCAAAACCAGCAGGTGGAGATCAACACCCATTTTCACAGATTCTCTTCTCTACCCTCTTTTCATGTCTAGTAGGGTATAAAATAAGAAGTATGAACCTGCTTTTAATCGTTCAGTTTGGTTACCTCATCATGTAATGATAATTACGGTAGGGATAAGGATTCTTTTGAGCATTTTACCACTCTAGCCTATTTTATTTTATTTTATTTTATTTTCGGTCATATGGCTTGAACTCTGGGCCTGGGCACTGTCTCAGAGCTCTTCAGCTCAATGCTATCACTCTACCACTTGAGCCACAGAGCCATGTCTGATTTTCTGGTGATTAATTGGGCTGGTTTTGAACTGGAACCCTGACCTCAGCCTCCTGAGTAGTTAGGATTACAGGTGTGAGCCACCAGTGCCTGGCTCTTCCTTGTTTTTTAACTCTTACTTTTAACTTTTTTCTACTTTTCTCCTCTCTTGACTGCTGAGTCCCCCAAACCATCCTCATCTTGAGATTTTTGCTCCTCATTTGAAACAATGAACCTTAACAGTCTACTGTTTCTTTTTCCCAAGGCTGAATTCCTAGGAGAATCTGATTGGCCAGATGGAGTCTGTTACTTATTTCTTGTCCAATTAAATGATCTTAGGGGCTTGGATCCAACAGAATAAATAGGGACGCCACGGCTAAGTTCCATGGAAAGAAGATTGGGGCTGAAATCCCAAATCTTGTCTTTCATAGTTCTTTTTTAGAGGTATGTCTCCTTCCTGAACACTCAGAGACTCTTACCAATAAACAGACCATATCCCCTTTCCTCATGTGAGCTACTCAACGTTCTGAGTTGCTACAGCATGCAGAGGTCATGTTTTCTAGCTAGGAATGCCAACCAGCTGCTATCTGTAGACCAAGCCATCAGCTTGAACCCCACTCACCCCAGTGAACAACACTAAGAGACAAGATAGTCACAACTTAAAACATAGCCTTTAGGAAAACGGATGGGGTAAAGGAACTCCACACAACATGATCCAAAAGTTCATTTACATGTAAGACACTGTGGTTACTTGGGAGAGATTAAGAAACATGAAAGAAGCCTGTAATCCTAGTTACTAAGGAAGCTGAGATCAGAGGATAATGGTTCAAAGCTAGCCTGGCCAAGAAAGTCCATAAGACTCTTATCTCCAACTAACCACCAGAAAACTGGAAGTGGCACTGTGGTTCAAATTAGTAAAGCACTAACACTGATTGAAAAAGAACTCTGGTATAGTCCCCAAGCCCTGAGTTGAAGCCCCACAACAAAGGGAGAAGGAGAGAGGGGGGGGGGAGGGGGAGAGGGAGGGAGGGAGGGAGGGAAAGAGAGAGAGAAAGAGAGAGAGAGAGAGAGAGAGAGAGGGAAAAATGAAGGAATGAAATGGATCAAGATGTATCTATTTAGAAACTGATGTGTTGACACCTTCTTGTACAACTACTTAAATATATAACATTTTTTAACATGAAACTAGAAACATGAAAACTATAATATTCTCTCCCAAAGGAAAGAAAGATTTCCTTTTCCCCCTTTCTCTAACCAGAAAAATCTATAAGATTTCAGGAGCCATCTCTTTTTTTTCCAAGATTTCGCCTTGCTGTCTCCCACTGTCCATGGCTCAACAGAAGCACAGATGTTCCCCAGATGTCAACACTTTGCTTTCTAGAGAGCTTGCCTCTGCCTCGGGCCACTTCTGTTAGAAAGATTCAGCCTTTCCAGCCTGGGTGTCATTCTCTCTCCTGATCTCTTCTCTTCCCTGACAACTCACTCTTCACACTACTCTGCCCCATTTTCTTTCAGCATCTTTCTTCCTGGTTGAGCATCATCTTTCTCTTGTCATATTCACACATTCAGTCTGTGTATACGTGTGTGTGTGTGTGTGTGTGTGTGTGTGTGTGTGTGTGTGTGTGTGTGTATCAAGGCTTGAACTCAGGGCCCAGGCACTGTCCCTTAGCTTTTCCATTTAAGGCTAATGCTCTATTACTTGAAACATAAATCTACTCCTGGATTTTTTTTTGTAATTAACTGGAGTCTTGGAGACTTTCCTGCCTGGGCAGGCTTCAAACTATGATCTTCAGATCTCAGCTTCCTCAGGAGCTGGGATTGATTACAAGCATAAGCATTCACCCTTGGCTACATTTTAAATTTTTTTTTCATGTATTTTTATTGTAATTAATAGAAGGGTTACATTATATTCACCAGATAGAAGGTACATTACTTCACAAACATTGATACCCTTTCTCATGTCTTGGTCCCCATTTCCTTCCCCCATCCCTATCTCATTTTGTTTTCCCCCCTTCCCTATCCTATTTCAAATAAGCAAATAAACATGTATATAATATATCAGATAACAAGGTAAAAGACTATAACCATATGAGATAACCAAGGGACAGCAAAAGAGATGAGAAATAACATAGTACATTAAGGGCAACAATCACTCATTATATGGCTTCTGTTTCTCTATCCTGGAGGTCCTTTCATTTAGTGTCATACTATATGGCCTTATGTATCTAGGTTTTGCTCTATTGCAAATCTCTGCTAGGAGAGCCCAAGGTTTCTACTGATTATGACAAATGAGGGAAACCATTGAGCCTATGTTCCTTTGAGTCTGGCTTACTTCACTTAATATGATTTTTTCTAAGTCTTTCCATTTCCTTACAAATGGGGCAATGTCGTTCTTTCTGACAGCAGCATCGAATTCCATTGTGTATAAACACCACATGTTGTTGATTCACTCATCAGCTGAGGGGCATCTGGGTTGGTTCCATATCTTTGTTATGGTAAATAGTGCTGTAATGTACATTGTTGTGCTAGTGGATTTAGTATGTCCATATTTCTGGATGAGTGGGTAAATGCCTTGGCTACATTTTTAAGTAGAGTCAATTTCAAATTTATTGCATACACGCCACTCCATGATGTGTTTCTGGAAACCTTACTAAAAACATGAATTCTCCCCCTTGGCACTGCAAACAGCTAGATGGCTATGAGACAATTGTCCTTACCACAACATACCTTGCTGTGTTTCGGGAGGCCAGGGATCTGCTGGCTAATCATGTTCCTTTTGTTTCTTTGAAGACTTTGTGTGATCATCCAAAGAATTCCAGAATTGTCTCCTGAGTGTTATAGGCCCGTTTTGTTTTTCTCCCAGGGGACTGTGTGTCCTACCAGGATGGCTCTTCCCTATACAAGCTAGCAAGGAAGGTGGCCGGGCCTTTCTGAATGAGATGTCATTGTTGTAGATTTGGAGACTGACTGCTTTCTAGAGCCGTGTTGCTCTTTACAAGTCAGAAGTTTTTGATATTCTCGGTGCTCACTGCCACCACACTGCTTTCTC
Organism: Megascapheus bottae; assembly: GCF_031878675.1. Classification (NCBI taxonomy): domain Eukaryota; kingdom Metazoa; phylum Chordata; class Mammalia; order Rodentia; family Geomyidae; genus Megascapheus; species Megascapheus bottae. The sequence goes on from NC_143522.1 coordinate 23,107,717, forward strand.
TTTTTCTCATTCTCCAGGCTCCTCCTGGCTCCAAGCTCTTCTGACTTAGAGACTCACTTCTGGGCGCATTATGCAATGGGGTCATCCATCCCTCAGCCTCACAGGAACTGTGGTACAGACAGAAGGATCACCTCATTTTCATGGCCAGAGTACAGCAAGTGGCAGAGAAACCAGCATTTGAACAACACAGCTACTTATCAAGCTGGGTGTCAGTGACTCACACCTTTAATACTAGGCGCTCAGGAAGTTGAGATATGAGGATCACAGTGGGAAGCCAGCCCAGGCAAGAAAATCCATGAGACTGTTATCTCCAGTTAGCCACCAAAAAGCCAGAAGTGCAGTTGTGGGTCAAGTAGTAGAGTGCTAGCTTTGAGTGAACAGGTAAAGTGTGAGACAGAGGCAAATTAACTACCACTCACCCTGGTGCCCCTGTATTATAGCCATTAACAAAGTTGGTGTACTAGTATGTTAAAATTTTAGGCTTTGGGTCTTTACCTACACAATCTATTTCCTTTCTAAATCCAGGAAGTTCTTTTTCTTCAATTTTCTTTGAAGGCCTTGAATCTAACTTTAAACAGAGAAGCAATTTGTGTCCAAAGAGAAATGGCATCAGGCCTCCATTTACTTTGTAATTTCTGCATGCAGAAGAAAAAGATCTTGTGCTTCTGTAATTGACAATCCAGTGAAGGTTTTGAAATTTCTTTTAAGGCTATTCAATTATCAGGCCTTGGGAAGAGGTCAGGTTTCAGTAAGACCAAGGAGTTTTGCAACGACCAGACAGAAGGGGCCAGCAGCATTGGGGAGGGAGGCCATGTCCAGCGGGAAATGGATTCTTTGGTGTCTGGGTCTAGAGACTTGGAGCGTGCCAGTTCTGTTGGGTCTCAAGTTCTAGAAAATTCCGATTCAATCTGAATAGTTATTTTCCACTCTGATCATACCTAATAATCTCCTTTTTATGTCATACATTTTCTTATAAGAATGAGTTTTTGTATTTATTTGTTTGTTTTATGCCAGTACTAGGGCATGAACGCAGGGCCTTGCTTTCTTGCTTGGCTGGTGCTGTCATTTGAGCCACACCTTCATTTTTGGCTTTTCATTGGTTGATTAGAAATACAGTCTCTTGATTTCTCTGCCTGGACTGGTTCTGAGCTTCAATTCTCAAATCTCATCCTCCTGAGTGGCTATGATTATAGACCTGAGCAAATGGCATGCAAAATGATTATAAATAAAAGGTATCTTTACTGCCCTATGGTGACATCTACATGAAATAAATGATATGCATATGCAATTTCAAAAAAGATTAATTATAAAGAAGAAACAAACATTTTATAGTCAAGCAACATGTATCTTAATACGTTAAAGCTAGGGTCTGACTACACCATATTGGTCAAGTGAGAGGTGCTGGTGGCTCATGCCTGCAATCTTAACCACTCAGGAGACTAAGACCTGAGGATTGCCATTCAAAGCCAGGCTAGGCAAGAAAGTCCATAAGATGCTTCCCCAATAGGCAGAAAGTGGAGATATAGCTCAAATGGTAGAATACTAGCTTTGAACAAAATAATCTTAGGGACAATGCCCTGAAACAACACACACACACACACACACACACACACACACACACACACACACACACACACACACCATTCAGCCTAACTCAAGAATCATACTCTCCATGTGCATTTCAGTACCCGACTCCTCACACATTGCTTTATCCCACAGAAAGTGTAGAACCCCAGTGCATATCTAGAGCTCTTGTGATATGGAGGCTCTTCATGAAACTAAGCCCTGCTTCTCAATCTCAACTCCAGACTTGGTAGTTCAGACTTTGTAGTTCTCAATGAAGATGAAGATGGTGGTGCTATAAATGTTTATGCCACTTACACAGTTTTTTCCCTGAGCTGTGTGAGCTGTGTTCCATTTCATGTTTATATAAATGAGAGGCTGGTTTTAATAGATGTGGCTGGGGACCACAATTAGCTTTGCTTTCCTGGCTGTGTCCTTTTCCTGGTGATTCACTTACTGTGATCTGCAGCAGGCAAAGACAGTTAGGAAATACAGTGACTGTCCCCATTAATTGATCCGAGATTCAGCAGAGAGGCTGGCTTGCACAGCTTTAGGACAATCCATGAGATATAGAGTAAGCACAAATGTTTGGAAGAACCAAGTGATAACCATAGACGAATTCTGGATTCTCACGCATTTCTGGAAAATCTGAGACCTGCTCCGTTCTCCCACAATCTCAAGCATATGAACCATATATCTTTTACCCAAAGCATCATAAATGTTCTTTTCTTTTTTCTTTTCTCTCTCCTTCCTTCCTTCCTTCCTTCCTTCCTTCCTTCCTTCCTTCCTTTCTTTCTTTCTTTCTTTCTTTCTTTCTTTCTTTCTTTCTTTCTTTCTTTCTTTCTTTCTTTCTTTCTTTCTTTCTTTCTTTCTTTCCTGGCTAGTCCTGGCCCTTGATCTCAGGGCTTAACTTCTGTCACTGAGCCTCTCTCTGTTCAAGGCTAGCACTCTACCACTTGAGCCACAGCACCACTTTCAGCTTTTTCTGAGTAGTTTATTGGAGATAAGAGTCTCATGGACATTCTTGCCAGGGCTGGCTTTGAACCGCAGTCAGCATCCTGAGTAAGCTAGGACTACAGGCATAAGCTATAAATACTCTTGGTATGAATAACCTGGGAAAAATGAAACTGGCAATAGTTAGCATTGCCTGAGATCAAATTTGTTACAAGTGGAACATTCTAGAAACCCCACTTAAGGAAGTTGACAATGTCACAAAGCCTGACTAGGAATCATTCGATAGACGAAATCACACCAAATAAAAACAACCAAGGAAAGCATGCACATGGTAAATGTCTTCATCCTGTAATCAAAGGATCACATGCCCTCGGTGAAATTTGAATACATAAAATTTAACCTAGGAAAATTGTTCTTGGGGGGTGTGGCTCAGTTGGTAGAGCACTAGTTGATGAGCCAAAGTGAGAATTAACCAGTGTTGATTTTTCAGTTTAGAGGGATGTGCTGTGGTACTGGAGGATGTTAGCATTAGGAGGAAAGTGAGAGCAGATATAGAAGAGCTTCCTCCATCATCTCTGCATGTTTTATCTATGTCTAAAACTATTCTCCCAAAATACGGTGACCTCAGAATGCCCCAGATGAAAGGAAAAGGCAAAGCGCAATTCCCACTGTCAAGTTTCTTTGACTACCTTAGCTCAACTGACCTGTGGAATCCACTGGTTGGGCCAGTTCATTTCCAGTCATCTCTAGATGATTGTACCCGTTACCACTCCCTTGTAGTCTTCTGGGCTCTGTTAGCCACTGACCAATCAGTCTCCATATCTTTCTACCCCTGTTCTAGACTGCTTGCTCTTACAAGTCTTCACCATATATAGACCCAGCATGCAAACTCTGCTCACATTAGAATCACCAGAGGGACGTCAACCAATGCTGAGGAAGCCTGACTGCAGCCATGACCGAGGGGGACTTCAAGAGCCTAGGGCTTAGCCTATACTTCAGGAGTCTAAAAACCTCATCAAGTGATGCTAACATGCATCCGGGCTTGAGATACTGGTGTCAACCTGTCCCTCTGGTGGCCCTGGAGAAGCCCACTTGAGTCCGGCCTAATGCCAGCATCCTCATCCCTGTGCTCCAGTCCCCAGAGCCTTCTTTATGTTCTAACACAGGTACCTGCAGGTGTGTGTGTGTGTGTGTGTGTGTGTGTGTGTGGGCGCGTGTGCGCGTGCATGTGTGTGTGTGTGTGTGCGTGCCAGTCCTCTTGTGTGTGTCTACTGCATCCTCCGTGTGGTGAGAACTTGGGTCCACGAGTCTCTTCGCCACTAGGAGGTGCATGCTTCATTTTCTCAGGATATTTTTAGGCACCATCCCTAAGAGTGAGGGTTAGACTGCTGGCTTCTCTTCTGGTAACAGATGGCTGTGCCCTTTCTGAAAGAGTACTTGACAGCTGAAAAAAATCACTGGTTCTCACCATAGTCAACCTTGCAGGCCCACTGTCTCTTCGGCTAGGTGGCCCTCGCCATGGCAGCAGCCACTGGCTGGTCCATCTTACAACCAGTGCAGAGTAAAAACCGGGGTTCTGCTTGGCTTGTGGGCTTGCATTACTCCTAGGGATTGAATTGCTGCAAAGAGGTTCCTGGGAATCGGAGGTACGGGAGTTGGCAGCTAGCCCACTGCCGCTGGGGCCAGGGTCCCCCGGGAACTGCATTACCACAGAGCCTCAGAGACACTGGGGAGTCCTCCAAAACAAAGCTGTGGAAGCCAGGTATGTAGAACCCTGCTGTAGTCCGAATTAGTCAAGAGGTGGAGGCAGGGTGATCTCAGTCGAAGGCAGGGCAAAAGTACGAGATCCTGTGTAAGAAACAAACCCAAAGCAAAAGGGTTGGAGACCTGGTTTGAGTGGTGAAACATGTGTCTAACGAGCCCTGTGTACCACTGCCCAAAAGGAAAAGGGATAGAACTTGCAGTTTAGTCACACCCAGCCTCATCCCGGGAGAGTTTGGACCAGAGTGTGAGATACTCATTTGTGGGTCTTATTATACTCTGGCCCTGTGATTCCAGCGCACTGTCCTGCCCTGACCCAGCCACGGTGTATTCACCACAGCCCACACGGTCTCTGCTTCAGCTGTCCCTGTGTGCCATCGATTTATAGGAGTGTACATGGCTGTGTTCTGAAACCACTTTATTTACAAAAACAGACATCAGGCTGACTTAGTTCGTGGGCTATAGTTTGTCCACTCTGATAAAACAAATCACCTGGGGAGCTATACAAACGTTCTCTGGTGCCGGGGCCAATTAAATGAGAATCTCTGTGGGTGGTGCCCAAGCCCTGGCATTTATTAAAAGCTCTTCAGGTGATTTCCAATCAGCCAGGCTTAAGAATGGCCTCTGCAGGGCACTGCTGTTGTGTGGCTGGTTCTGAAGCATAGTGTCTCCCTCCAATGTTCTGGTGCTGTATTCCTCCGCCCATTTGCTTGCTTGTGTTGTCTGTGAAATGAGTGAATTCTAAGCATTTTGTTCACTGCCTGCCTTCCAATCTATATTTTTTTCATTGGGATACGACCTTTATACACACTCACACACGTGTGCAAATCTCAAGTGCAGCGCTATGACTTTGCCAGTCATTGTTTGTGTATGTATTTTATCTTGAAACCACTGCTCAGATCCAAATCCAGAACATGCCAAGGAGCCATTAGTGTCCCCAATTGTTTATTTGCTGTTATTTTTGTGTTAGTTCCGGGGCTTGAACTCAGGGCTGGTTGCTGCCTTGCAGTTTTATCCACTCAAGGTTGATGCTCTACCACTTGAGCCACAGCTCCACTTCTGTGTTGTTGCTGGTTAATTGGAGATAAGAGTCTCATGGGGAGCTGGGAGCTTGGCCTAGTGGTAGAGTGCTTGCCTCGCATGCATGAAGACCCGGGTTCGATTCCTCAGTACCACATACATAAAAAAAAAGCCAGGAGTGGTGCTGAGGCTCAAGTGGTAGAGCTCTAGCCTCGAGAAAGTCCAAGGACAATGCTCAGGCCCTGAGCTCAAGCCCAGGACTGGCAAAAAAAAAAAAGAGTCTCATGGGTTTTCCTGCCAGGACTGGCTTTGGTATCACGATCCTCAGATCTCAGCCTTCTGAGTAGCTAGGATGACAGGCATGCTTAGCCGAAAATGTTGCTTTTTATCTTTTGTCCTTTTCTTTTAAATGAAACTTGTTTCTAAATCTCTCCTTCCTTGTCCCCAATACAGCAGGGGACAAGGTGGTTTGTGGGGCCACAGCAGCCCTTCCACAGGGCACCTTTTCCAGGCTCACTACACCCCCATAGATCCCACAGGAAAGGAAGCCACACTCCATGTGGATTCCGTAGTCAATTATGACACAGCAGGTAGCCCAAGCTCACATTTGTGGGAACCCCCCGCAACCCCAAGTCCCTGGACGGACACAGTACACAGCTACCCAGCCCAGCAACTAGCTTGATTTTTCTTTCACAGAGAAGATGGTAGTCTCTTAGAGGAATATGAAATGTATATGGAAATGAAGCATTTTGGAGAATAAAGTGATACACTTGAAGTACTTTAAAAGCACTTCCCACGATATCATACAACCATTACCTCCACATCTTCCTAGAGCATTCTTATTCCTCTAAAAGACTACTACCCCCTCAAGAACCTTGCCCCATTTTCCCTTCCCTCATCCCTGTTTGGTATCTACGCCTCAATGTGCTGGCTCGATGGATAATCTCCCCTGGAGATTTCATTTTTCTTTTTCCTTTTAGTATTGGTTGGTTGTGGGGCCTGGGCACTGTCCCTGAGCTTTTGAGCTCAAGGCTCGTGCTCTACCACTTTAAAGTGACCTCAGCACCACTTCCGGGTGGTTTATTGACATCTTACACGCTTTCCTGCCCCATCAGCCTTCAGACTGAGATCCTCAGATCTCAGCCTCCTGAATAGCTATGATTACTGGCACAAGCCACTGGCATCCAGCTAGATAGGTCTTATGAATGGACTCAGAATATATGTGATCTTCGGTACCTGCCATCTTTTGTATACTTTTCAAGGCGTATCTGCCTGTACCTGTGTGCTGTAGTTGATGGGCATTCAAGTTTCCATCTTCAGGCTATTACAATCTTCTGTGAAATGACTGCACAGTATTTCAAAAGTACTCATTTTTTTTCATATTTTGGGGCTGCATATCAAAGACTGGAATTACCAGTTCATGTAATAATAATCATGTTTAATATTTTGAAGACCTGCTATAGTTTTCTGTGTTTCATAGAAATACTCATCCATGCTCATTAAAATGGCTATTTTTATTTTTTCAAAAACCACAGTGGGGACTAGGAGTGTGACCTAGTGTTAGAGTGCTTGCCTTGCATGCACGAAAACCTGGGTTCGTTCCCTTGGAACCATGTACATAGAAAAAACCAGATGTGGTGCTGTGGCTCAAATGGCAGGGTTCTAGCCTTGAGAAAACCCAAGGACTGTGCTCAAGCCCTGAGCTCAAGACCAGGACTGGCAAAAACAAAACACAAAGAACACCCGCAGTGATATCCATGCCAATAAAGGTGATCTTGTTCAACACTGTGGTTTTGGTTTGCAGTGATCTAATGACTAATTAGGTCTTTTATTCTGTTTGTTGGCCATTTAAATGTCTTTGGATGAATCGTGTATGTGTGTGTGTGTGTGTGTGTGTGTGTGTGTGTGTGTGTACACATGCCCGCACATGGACACACATATGCTTGCACATACTGGTACTGGGATTTGAACTCTGGCTTTCTCATTGAAGCTGGTGCTCTACCATTTGAGCCATGCCTCTGTTATCAGCTTTTGGCTTGTTAGATGGAGAGATATGAGTCTTGTAGATTTGTCTACCTAAGCTGGCTTCAAATCAAGATTCCAGATCTCAGTATTCCTGGTAGCTAGGATTACAAAAATGAGTCACTGATGCCAGCTCTTTGCCTATTGTTTGATGGCGTTGTTTGTCTTTCAGTTATTGATGTAGATGCAAGTTTTGTGTGTACATGTGCCATTCCAGGGATGATGACCAAGTGGTCTCCTCTGAGAGGCCACTACAAGTGTTAGTTCTTATTTACTCCAAGTAACTGGCTCATATAGAACTCAGTAAAGAAGATCCAGAGAGCTATGCAGAGGTAGCATCTTTTCTTCTTGTTTCCATTCTACCTCCATGGACCCAGCCATTGAGGTATCCTCTTTGCCCCAAAACCCAAGGAAAGTCCAGCACTTGGGTTCAAGCAGAATATCCTTCTCAGGCCCACAAGGATGCCATCTCTGATCATTATCCTTACGTAGCAATATTTTGAAACTTTTCATTCATGTATGTTCTTAGGAGTTTTAGAAAACCTAGCCATTATTACATTATCCACTAGAATTTCATCATGAATGTAAATAATTGGCAAAAATGGGCTTTAAGTACATTACAACTATTGATATTTAGAACAAAATTATCCTAACTCTCTCTTCAATGTACCCATTGGTATCTAAATACATTCATGATGTGAGATTTTTTTAAATCTCCACCACTTCTGGCTTTTTTTTCCTGTGTATATGGTACTGATAAATCAAACACAGTGCTTCGTGCATGCTAGGTAAGCTCTCTACCACTAGGCCCTGCTCCTGGCTCCTCTACAGAATTTCTTTCTAATCAAGTTATTGCTCCAAGAATTGGCCAAAAGCACATGAGTGTTTACTTTCCTTTGCATAAATATTAGCATTATTTTTGCCAGTTCTGGCCTTGAAATCAGGGTCTGAGCACTGTCCTTGGGCTTTCTCAAGGCTAAAGCTCTACCACTTGAGCCACAGCACCACTTTCAGCTTTTTGCTTTGTACATGGTACTAAGGAATCAAACCCAGGACTTTGTGCATGCTAGGCAAGCACTCCACCACTAGGCCAAACTCCTGGCCCCTATTAACAATTTTTTAAAATGAAATTTCAGTAAAAATTAAGTAAAATGATTGGAATAAATCAGGTTTTGAATAAATTTTATTCCTGTTTTTTAATTTCATTATAGGCACCCAAGAAGCTTCCTTTAGGTAAATGGGCCTTGATCTAGGCCTGGGCGATGTCCTTGGGCTCTTCAGCTCAAGGCTACCAGCCTACCCTTGAGCCAAGCCCCACTTCCCATTTTCTAGAGGTTAATTGGAAATAAGAGTCTCGGATTCTTTTGTGCCAGGGCTGGCTTTGAACCTTGATCCTCAGATCTCAGCCTCCTGAGTAGTGAGGATTACAGGAGTGAGCCACTACACTTGGCTTGGAATTTTGTTTTATCTTGTAACTCAGTTCTTTGAATGCCTTTGTGGTTATGTACCCAAAAAAGAGAAAGAGGAGAGAGACACAGTTGTGGGCTGAAGGCATGGATCATGAGGTAAAGCACCTGCCTTGCAAGTGTAAGGCCCTCAGTTCAAAGCCTAGTACAAACAAATGTGTGTGTATGTGTGTATATGTATGTCTATATGTATGCTGATAGTGGGGACTGAATTCAAAACCTGGGAACTATTCCTGAGCTCTTTTACCAGTGCTGAGCTCTGCTACTTGAGCCACAGCTCTACCTTCAGCATGGAGATAAGAGTCTTACAGTTTTCCCTGCCAGGCTGCCTTTGAACCACCATCCTTTGACTTCAGTTTCCTGAGTAGCTGGGATTACAGAGGTGCACCACTGGCACTTGGCCAGCAATTTGTGTGTGTTTGCCAGTCCTGGGACTTGAACTTAGGGCCTGGGCACTATCTCTGGGCATTTTTTGTTCAAGGGTAGCACTTTGCCACTTGAACCTCAGCTTCACTTCCACCTTTTGGTGGTTGTTGGAGATAAGAGTCTCATGGAATTTCCTACCCAGACTAATTTCAAACCATGATCCTCAGATCTCAACCCCCCGAGTCACTAGGAATACAAGCATGAGGCACATTTGAATTTTGATGAAAACTTAGGTATAATGGCTGTGTCATTCTGAATAATGACCTCCCCATCCACATGCCAGTCTCCAAATCCTGTGACTAGCAAAAGGGCCTTCAGGCATGATGAAATTCAGCATCCTGGAGTATTCTCAGGGGCCTGATGGAATCACAGGCTCTAAGAGGACAGAAGTTAGAATAAAAAGCAGATGAAGCCAGGAAAGAAGCCGTGAGATCTGAGGATGCATCGCTGCTAGCTTTGAAGATAGGAGCAGGCCCCAGGAGCCAAAGAATAAAAAACAAGGAATGCAAGCCAAAAGACAAAGAACTCTCCCTTCAAAGTTTGCAGGAGGAATGAACCCTGCAATACCTTGATATCAGGTCAGTAAAATGGATTTTAGGATAGCTGATTTCCAGAGCTATAGAGAATAAATTCCAGTTATTTTAAGCCATTTAATTTCTTACAGCAGCAGTAGTAATCTGCTACAGTGGTTGGTCCACTTATATCTCAATTGCATCCTCCTAGGGAGTAAAGAATTGAAAACTCTAAGAGGAATTGCTGGTTTCAGGAAGAATATATTTATACAGGATTACACAGCAGGGTGGCTATGGTCAATAGGAATGGATATTTCAAAATAACTAACAGTCAATTTTAATGTATCGCCACAGAATAGTATTAAGTGAGGTGACAGACATTCTTGACTTAATGCGTGTCACCCTGAATGCCATATGTGTGAACCAATTCTGATTTCTTGATTTGAAACAGTAGTAATTTAAGTGATCACTTGATGAATTAATTCAAAGAATTGTTGACCACGATCACCATGTCCTCATTCCAGCACATGAGAAAGAAAGAAGGAGACAGGAGGTCATGTACAACCTGGAAGTCACCATGTCACTCTCTTTAGTCACATGGTCTCCCAACTGCAGAGACTGGGGAATGTAGGTTGGTTTTTGTTTTTGCTTTTGTTTTTCCCCAAGTGACTCCCTTTGGAATCACTATGACTGTAGAAGAAGAACATGCACTTAGGAGGAAAGATAGTGCTAAAATTGGATCTCAGATAGCCCCCAGATGTTAACAGGGCAGCCCTGCTGGGCGATGGTGGAACCTTAAGGAAATAATGCCTAATGGGAGATCTTTATGTTATTGCAAGGATGTCCTTGGAGGAGACTATGGGACTCTAGACTCCTCCCCCCCTTTCACCCCCGCTCCCACACAACCACTCCCCCAATCCATGCGGTGAGGTGTTTAGGTTATTGAAGGCATGCCCTATGGGACTTCAGACTCTTTCTCTTTGCTTCCTGGCCATAAGGTGAGTGTTTGGCTCTATCATCTGCTCCCTCAATGAAAACCTGCCTCATCACTGGCCCAAGGCAATGGGTCAACAGATTAAGAACCAAAACCACACACTGTGAACTCAAACCTTTACAGTTCTTTATAAAAACTATAATTGCTTGAGGTATTTCATGATAGCGATGGAAAGATAACCAACAGACACTTTCTGACTTAGGAAATACTGCAGTTGCTTGAGGGGAGATTGTGGTCAAATCAGTAAGCAAAAGAACTATACTGACTGTAAGAGATTTGGAGTTCATCCTCAATAGAACTTGAAGGCCTGCATTTGACCTTGACAGCAAGGGAGACGAGAGTCCATGCTTAGACTGCTGGCTTAGTACAGATTAGGAGACTGCCATGTAGAACATGCACCAAGTGTAAGAATAATATGTATGCCTTATCTGAACTGCAGGTCTGTGTAAATATTGACCTCCATTGACAAGTTTCTGCTAGATTAATTAAGGAGAATGTTTTGTTAAGGGGGATGGAAGAGAAGTTGCTGAAGCAGCATTTGGCAGCCTCTGTCCTTTGGTCCCCTAAGCACTGGGATTTCCTAAGGATGTGTTTCACACCCCCATCAGGAAAACCTTCTGGGCTGGAACTTTATTGTGCAGGCCATGTCATTAGCTCAAATGATGTCAAATCATTTGATACTTTACATTGAGTTGGCTGAATCTCTAAGCAATTTAGAGCTCCTGGGTTCTGTGTGTATTGTTTATTATTAATCATTTTACATTTGCTCTCTTTTATTTTTTCCTACGATAAACAAAGCATTTACTCATTGTAGAAAAAATTGTCTAGGACTCCAGAAAAGAGGAGAGAGACCACCCATTTTAAAGCCTTGTTGTGTTTCTGTCCAGCCTGCTTCTTACTTTTATCCTATATGTTTGCGCCTTTTCTTACATAAGCACTATAATTGAATATAATTGAATTCCTTAGCTTCATCATGGTCCCTGAGGGGCATTGCAATGTTTCATTTGCTCCCCTTTCTTCCTCACAGGATGTTTAGGTTGTTGCTTATTTTCAACTGCCATGCATAATGAGTAATATACTTACAAGTATAACTAATTCTGTATATCACATCTTGGCAGAATTAAGTAAAATCTCTGGGTGATAGGACATAAGTATTTGAAAAACTTTTCCCAGAATTTGACTTGCTTTCTGAAAGAGTCAGACCCAATTTTTTTGCCAGTCCTGGGCTTGAGCTCAGGGCCTGAGCACTGTCCTTGGACTTTCTCAAGGCTAGTTCACCATTTGAGCCTCAGCACCACTTCCAGCCTTTTTCTATGTATATGGTTCTGAGGAATCGAACCCGGGTCTTCATGTATGGTAGGCCAGCACCCTACCACTAGGCCAAACTCCCGGTCCCTGACCCAATTTTTTAAGGCTCATGTGTGAAATTGATAGAGTTCACTTGGAATATGATATTCACAAAATGGCCCAAACCACTTAGTAAACATGAAAAGAGGGAGAAACTGTGATCTATTTTAGAACTAATTTTAAATGGCTCTGCCTGAAATCCTAGCTACTCAGAAGGCTGAGACCTCAGGATCATGGTTCAAAGGTAAGTCCAAGCAGCTAAGTCCCTGAGACTTGCCAGTTAACCAGCAAAAAGCCAAAGTGGAGCTATGGCTCAAATGGTAGCCTTGAACATAAAAGCTAAGGGGCAGTGTCTAAGCCCTGAGTTCAAGCCTCAGTTCAAGTCACATTTGAAGGTTGGCAAGGTGGCTCAATTCTGTAACTCTAGCCATTGCAGAGGCAGAGTTTGGCGAATCATGGTTCATGGTTAGCACAGGCACATAAGTTTGTAAGACTTCCTTTCAACCGATGGCTGGGTGTAGTGGTGTGGCCCTGTCATTACAGCAATACCTCCTACTTGTATTGATATGAGGATCACAGTCCAGGTTGGCACGGACATAAATGAAGATCTTAACCAATGACAAAAAGAGGCCATTGTGGTAGAGCATGTATTAGTAATCATGAGACCCTTAGTTCAAATTCCACGAATGTACACACCCACACCCACATCACACATCACAACTGAGTGGAAAGAAGTTCAGCCCATATACTAAGGTATCAGAATCAAAACAGTGTCAAGTGTTCTTTGGTGACCTGTGGCCAATTTTAAACTAGTAGCTGTTTTTTTTTATCGTCCAGGAAGTTTTCAGCAAATAGTAAAGCCCCCGCCCCCGAAATCCTGTCTTAACTAGTCTATGGAGGTTTCTAGCATAAATATTTTTGAAAGGTCCTTAGTGATTCTGACCTTCATCCAAAACGGAATCTTGCATAGCCCAAATCCAGAAAAACAGATTTCTGTTGTTTTCATTATCCAGAATCATAATACTTTCTCATCAGTCAATGATTTGTTTTCTACAAGAGTATCTTCAGGGCTGGGAGTTTGGCCTAGTGGTAGAGTGCTTGCCTAGCATGCACGAAGACCCGGGTTCAATTCCTCTGTCCCACATACATAGAAAAAAAGCCAGAAGTGGTGCTGAGGCTCGAGTGGTAGAGCTCTAGCCTTGAGAAAGTCCAAGGACAGTGCTCAGGCCCTGAGCTCAAGCCCAGGACTAGCAAAAAAAAAAAAAAGAGTATCTTCAGTTCATGTGCACTCAGCTTGCAGAAATCAGCTTGTTCTTTAAAGCAGTTAATCATCCAGGTGAAGGGAAAGATGTATGACATTATATGTTAATATGACAGGCCAAATAATGGACCCCCACAATGCTTATTTTCTAGAATCTATCAGGAGAGAGAAAATCCTGCATTATTTAGGTAGACTTCGTCATACCTCAAAACACCAAAAAGCAAACATCCCTAGAAAACAGAGCATCTTTGCTTATAGAGGTCAAAAGAACTTGATTTAAGGACGTGAAATGGATTCCACTCACCATTGCTGGCTTTTGAGACAGAAAGAGGGAGCTATCAAGAGGGGCTAAGTCACCTCAATAAGCTGCTTATTATGGAGCTCCAATAGCTGACAGCCACCAAGGAACCAGGACCTCATTTTCACCAACTTGAATGCATAAGGAAACATCCCCCACTGTGCTTCTCACAAAAGAGTGCCGCCCTGCACACTTCCTGGGTTTCCTTTGATGAGACCTGAATCAGACTTCCCACTTTGCAGAGTTGTGAGATTATAAATTTGTGTTGTTTTCAGCCACTCGGTTCGTGATCATCTGTTGCAGCAGCAATAGAAAACTCACTGCTGCTGCACTCAGAAAACTAAGGAGACTTTCTGTTTGTTGTCATAAAAATTTAGCAACTCATATCTGAAAAACAAATTGTAATAGGAGAAACAATTCTGTTGTAACTTGATCATAGACTCTGAAAGTTACTAAGTTTGAGAATCTTCCTCAGTGTTTGTTAGAGAAGGAGAAAGACCCAACTTCTGTGCTTTTTGATGGAAATTCTAGTCCAAAGAAGAATAAGGAAACTTTTGCTACAGACCAAAGGAAGAATAATTAATTACTTAGAATGAGTAGGTCTTATAAAGAAAATTAGGGAAAGAATAGCTTCTCAGATTTCCTTCTCCAGCCCCCAAGTCTGCTTAATTTCAGAATGGATGTTTATGGTGAAATCACATGCAGCAATGTCATATACAGTGAGAAAACAGAGACATCCATTTTGAGAGGAGGGATTTGGAGCTTTTATTGGAGTGCCTATGGTCTGGAGCTGGTCTCCTTTCACAAAGATCTGCAGCCCAAAGAATACACTTAACACTGTTAGAAAACTGGACCATGGGAGCTGGGGAGAAAAGAAAGAGCAGAAATACAACAGAAATCCACAAACCAGATCAGCTCCAATGGGGAGCTGAAATACGATGCCATTTTGACCGGATGAGTACCAGGACACATGGAGACGTGAACTTGGAGAGAGGAAGCATGGTGTACCTGTGCCTGAGCTAGTCCAGACCTAAATACTGCCCGGTCAGAAGGCATGGTCATTGGGAGCTTGAGAGTTCCTGACTCAAGACTTGCAGGTCCAGCAACCAATTGTCCAAGTCCCTGCCCCTACCTCTAGGAATTCAGGCACACCCATCATCTGAGAGGTGGGATTTCCCTACCTCCTCCATGAAGACAAGATGGCGCCAGTTCAACCCAATTCCCTATCATCTTAATTTCAGAATGGCACAGGTGTTGCAGGTTAGATTCAGCATCCACACTTCAGTAACTATTTGGAAAACAAAAACAAAAGCTCAGTAATCAAATATGTCAAAGGTATACAGGAACCAACTGCAAGGATTCCTCATAGCCAAAGCTGGAGCAGTTAAAGCATGAAAATACAATCATATTGAGTCTCAGCCTAGATATAAATTAAATACCATGAGTCCAGAATAATAGTCTTAAGTGATTCACTGAATAGATGGAAGAAAAGAAACAAGTCTCCCCTCAAGAAGAATTCCAGATTGTTCAAGTAGGTACTTTTCTTCATCCATTTCCGCTGCTGCAACGAAACCTCTTTTGACTGAGTCATTTATAAATAACAAATAAATGACTCATGGAGCCATGAAGTCTTGGCAGACTCAGTGTCTAGGGAAGGCTTGTTCCTTGTCAGTGGTGCCTTGTCAGTGTGTGTCCTTATGTGGTACATGAAGAGCAGGCACAGCTGCTCTCTCAGGCCCCTCTTCTAAGGGCACTAATCTCATTCGTGAGCATTCTGTTCTCATGATCTAATCACTTCCTAGAGCCCCTCCACCCAGACTTTATTATGTGAATTTTGGAGTAACACAGGCATTCAGATTGTAGTGATAGTTTACCATCAAAGAATGGAAATCCTAGCTACTTAGGAGGCTGAGATCTAAGAATGACAGTTCAAAGTCAGCCTAGGAAGAAATATTTATAAGATTCTTAGCTTCAGGGGCTGGGAGTTTGGCCTAGTGGTAGAGTGTTTGCCTAGCATGCACGAAGACCCAGGTTCGATTCCTCAGTACCACATATACATAGAAAAAGCCAGAAATGGCCCTGTGGCTCAAGTGGTAGAACTCTAGCCTTGAGAAGGCCCAAGGATAGTGCTTAGGCCCTGAGTTCAAGGCCCAGGACTGGCAAAAAAAAAAAAGATTCTTAGCTTCAATTAACCGTCAAAGAGCCAAAAGTGGAGGTGTGGCTCAAGTGGTAGTCAGCCTTGAGGAAAAGCCAAGAGAGCCAAGTACCAGCAGCTCGTGCCTATAATCCTACCTCTTAGGAAGCAGAGCTCTGAGGATCACAAGTAAAAGCAAGCCCAGTCAGGGAAGTCTGTGAGACTCTTATTTCCAAGTAGCCCCTAGAAAAACAGACATGGAACTCTGGCTCAAAGTGGTAGAGCACTAGCCTTGAGCAAAAGACTCAGAAACAGTGCCCAGGCCCAGAGTTCAAGCCCCATGACCAAGAACAAAAGCTAAGGGAGAGTGTTCAAGCAAAAGGAAAGAAAGAAAAAAGGAAAGGAGGAAATGAAAAGAGAGGGAAGGGAAGGGGGTGGGGGGAGGAGAAGAAAGAAAGATGTGCCCAAGATCATGCAACTAGCAAGTTACAGTTTAGATCTGAACTGGACAAGTTTTTCTCTCCTCTCAGGCTGGACTCAACTATCCCTATTCCTCAAGGCTTCTCTAATTTCAGGGCAGGCTCCATAGCCCTTCTCCTGGGACCTCACTGTTCTGGAACCAGTCCTACTAAAACACTTTCCCCAGTGTCCAGTGCAGCTTAGTTTAACATTATTCCCTGGTAAAGCAGAGCCTCAAGCTCTTTCCACCATGCATTTTCCATACCTGAGGCTCTTTCCCACATGCATTCATCATGCCCAGTCTGCCATGTCTGGGCAGTCATGTGTCAACCACACTAACCACACTGTGGCCAAAACCACAGACGCAGGCTGGGCCCTTCCACAAGCCTTCCTTTGGCCCCAGGATCAAAGAAGACTTCTGAGGGAAATGACCTGGTTGGGAAATAGGTGCACAGAGTTGGTGAGCTTGTCTGATGGGCTCTGGGTCCTAATGAGACCAATCTTAACAGTGGCCAATCTAATCTCCTCACAGGTCACAGCACATTGCCTTCTTTCCTGTGATTATAAACTGAACTCCTCGCCCCAGACAGCCATCTCATTAAGCCTGTGCTTTTGATAAGCTGGGAAACGAGGGGGAAATGGGGACGATTTGAGAAAAATTCCTTATCGCCATTGGAGAAACACCTGAGAGTTCATTTCTAAGTGGTCCAAATAAACCCCCACTTCCTTTTACATGAAGTAATACTGCTAAAGGTTTCTGAGTTTTTGACTAGCCATCAAACAGAGCCCTAGACAAAAAAGCCGGAAACTGACTGAAGTTCAGATATGGATAGGCAAATAAAGTTTCTCCATAGGGGCGATGAGAAATTGATGTTGACATCTTTGGCATTTGACAGGAAGGGAATATGTCAAAGTAGATCATTAGAACAGCTCATATTATTTAGCTTTTAGTCAGCACTTTACTTCATATTCTTCTTTACTCTTCTGTTGTCTACCTCCCATTTCAATAATGGGGACACTGAATGGTAGATAGGTGGGTTATCAATCATATGACAAGATGGGCAGGTTTCTTTATTGCTCTGCTTTTCTGCATTTTCCGAGTTTTTGACAATGAATATGTTTGAAGGGGAATAAAATGCACTGTATGTTATTTTTCAAAGCATTATTAAAACAAACCATAAGGGCTGGGCTGTAGCTCTGTGGCAAAGCGCTGGTCTAGCAAGTACAACGTCCTGGGTTTGATCCCTGGTACCAAAAAAGAAAAGACAAAAAAATACAATTAAAAAAAAAAAACCAAACCATATGCTGAAAGGCAAAGGCAGTAGACTTCTGAGTTCAAGGTCACCTTGTATAGTCAGAATGTCTGAACAAACCAAGGGCTGGGTATGTAGCTCCACAGTCGAGTAGAAACCAAGATGGAGAGACTTCTGCCAACTAGAGATTAGAAAGCTCAAAATGGCTCCTTCGTGGAGATCATGAGTTTTTACCCTGTTCTCAAAGTATTTCCATTTGGAGCACCTCCCTTTCTTTTCCCATTTTACTTTTGTTTTGTGGCATTGGGGATTACCCCCATGGGCTGGTACACACCTGGCAAATGCTCTCCCACTGACCACATCTCAACTCCCAGCTTACTTCACAGGTTATCTGTTAAACCACAGAGCGGCGGGCCCGAGCGGCCCTCTCAGAGCCTCACACCTCCTCACTGCTGACCTGGGCTTCTCAGGAAAGCATGTCAGTCAGCATTGAGACCTACAGCTGGGACGCATTGGAAAAGAAAACAAAGATAAAGTGTGTTTCATGGAAGCTCAGCTCCCCTGTGCTAATGACTTCTTGGCAAAGCAAGGGGGAAGTGTGCCGCTGGCCAGCACTTTCTTGGGCCTCGTTGGCTGCCGCCGTGTGAGGTCAAACCCTAGCATCCTGAGAGCCGAGCAATGGAAGACTGTCACAGGCTAAGGAATGGCTCTCCAGAAGTGGTTTCCCAGATCTTCAAGACGCAGACCTAGGGAGGCTTCATTGTTCCCTATCTGGTGACCACTGCCCCGTGTCAGGACTTAAGGCCTTTCCTGCCTCAGCCCAGGAAGCTGACCTGGAGTGACCGGGAGGCCTCTCCCTTTCTCCTTCCCTCCTTCCCTCCCTCCCTCTCTCCCTCTCTCCCTCTGCCTCTCTCTCTCTCTCTCTCTCTCCTACTCCCCCAAGCATTTTTTCCTTTGGTTTAAAGCTAGCACTCTTATCACTTGAGCCAAAACTTACTTCTGGCTTTTTGCTGATGAATTGGAGATAAGATTCCACCAGGAAAGGCTTTGAATCACCATCCTCAGATCTCAGCCTCCTGAGTAGCTAGGATTCCAAGCATGAGCCTGACATTCTTCATGGAATGTTCAAGACATTTCCCAAGGAGGCTGAAATGACTTTTCAGGAGAGCTCACACCCTCTGTGATGCAGATAAACAGATGAGAACCTGCATCCGACCATGGTCACACACTGGCATGACAGGTCACATTCCGTGGGTGCTAGAAACAGCAAGGCCCACCCCAGGCCAGCTGCTGCACCCCTACCATGTACCATATGCAGGCCACACCCACACCTGGCCTGACAAGTCAAGGCCAGGACAGCAGTGGTGTGTGGATGAATCTGAGCAGGTGGCACTCAGAAATTGAAACATGTAAGCCAGAGGACAGTGGCTCATGCCTGTAATCCTAGCTACTCAGGAGGCTGAGGCCTGAGGATTGTGGTTAAAAGGTACCCCGGGCAGGAAAAATCCGTGCGAATCTTATCTTCAACTAACCCCAGAAAACTGGAAGTGGAACTGTGGCTCAAGGGATAGAGCACTAATCTTGAGATGAAGAGTGCAAGGGATAGCACTCAGGCCCAGAGTTCAAGTCCCATGACTGATACCCCCCCTTCCAAAAAAAAAGGGGGGAAAAAGAAGAAATAGAAACCTATGATCTGAGAGGGTTATACAAAGTGACCAGAAAGTGTATGAGAGCAGATGGAGCGGGACCAGGCTGTGTGCCTTGACTGTAGCACCCCCCCCCCACCGGCATCTCCATATCTCCTGTAGAACTTTTTTTCCACCCACTGTTCTACCATGGTTGCTTCTAAGTGGGATCAGGAGCAGTGGCCACGGGCTGAGGTGAGCTGTGCAGGGACAGGCTGTCTGGAGTCCCTCTCCAGATAAATCCCAGATGCCATTAGGAAGCAGTCTTCTTGGATGAGGTCTTCAGAGAAAGCAGAACAACTGCCCCTTCTCATGCAGGGACTAAACGCTGATTTAAACTTAACAGGGGGTTCAATTTTAGCAAAATTGGAGCTGCCTGAGGTTTCACTGGAAATAAAATGGCAGCACTGTGATTATTCACAAAAGCACAGCTCTCCACATCCGTAACAAGACCTGTGCTCCCTTGGCTGTCTCTCAGGCTATTAGAGATCAGGAGGCTTTCATTTCTGACCTGTTGTCTGGCCAGAACAGATGGGGACAAAATCTGCGGCAGATTTTGAAGGAGAGAGGCCGGAGAGTGGGAGGTATTTCAGTCTCTTCCAAATTCCAGGCTGAATTCAGGGGACCTACAGTCCATCTTGAGATAGCACTTGAGACCTTGAAAGGAATACAGCAGGCAAGTCTTTTAAGTCTCAAGGAGACTTTTATCAGCATGTCCATGTATTTCCCTCTGTCTCAGATGGTAATGGAGAAATGCCAAGAAAAAAAAAGCAAGGAAGCGTGAGCAAATCTCAGGGCGGGCAGTGCATGTGTAGAAAACAGAGCAGACTAGCTAGCTCAGGGTCTCTGAGCTGATCTGATTCACGCTTCTTTCTTTCCAGCTTTGTGCTCTCTGGAAAGAAGCAAAGACAATGTGCAGAGCAGAAAGGCAAAGCTTCCCCTGCCTTCTGATGTCCCCTCTCCTGCCCAGTGGGGCCACCCTCTCCTAACTGCCCTCACATTTCCTGCTAGTACAGAAATCCCTACCCGAATGTGGTGACCTTTCTGTTTCCCAGCATTTCAGCCTGTGGCTGGTACTCCTATTCTTGTTTTAAAAATGATGCTTTCAGGAACAAATAAATGAGACCTATTGGTCCTGAACTTATCCCAGAAGATGGAGAAAATACGTGAGTTGTAAGAATGTGAGCAATGTAATCGACTCCCAGCTGAGAGTTTATCCCATTACAGCTGCAAATGTCAGAATTCATTTCCCTACTCAGTGGTGTCCTGTACTGCTAATGAACCTTAGACATACTGCTTATGCTTTAAAAAAGAAAAAAGGTCAGAGCTTCAATTAGACAGGTTTCAGTGTTTTCTGGACTAGTGGCTTAGCTTTGGGGGTTAAGTGGCTACTGGCCGAGAGTCTAGGGAGGTGATACTGGAGCTGAGGCCTAGAGTCAGAAAGTAGTTTGAATGAGGAATTTACAGAGAGCATTGCAGGAGTGATGCAAAGAGTGATGATGCAAAGAGAAGAGTGATGCAAAGGCCCTATAAGGCCGAGTTGAACAGGAGAGGTTGGATGCAGGTAAGATCCGGAGCAGGGGTGCTGGAAGCCACGATGAGGGGCAGGAGCTGTTCTATTGCCAAGCAAGGGACTAAAGCCAGCTAGTATTTCCTGTGGATCACTCTTACAGTAGGAAAGTAAGTAACTCACTCTGGATTCTGGGGGAAAGTTAGGGCGAAGGCAAACTCAGCAGCTCGTGAACATCTTCTTTGTATGAATATCTACTAATGAAGACAGTGATCCAGATGAGCTGCCCCAGGCTCTTAGCTTGAACAAAGAATTGAGCAAAACACACACAGAATTGAGGAAAACCAGTTTTATTGCCATGAAAGTGAAGTGAAATGTCCACAATATAGAAGGGCTGAGCTAGTTAGAGTAAGAGAAGCCTGTGCCACCAGCACCCAACTGGAGTGGAGTTTTGACTGGCAGGTGGTAATTATGTACAGGTGGAATTTGGGGGTCTTGTTTTGTAGTTTTGTGGTGTGTGTGCCCATCCTTGGGCTCAAACTTAGGACCTAGGCTGTGCTATTGAGCTTTTTTTGCTCAAGGACTAGTACTCTAATGCTGTGAAGCACTGCTCCCCTTCCAGCTTTTTGCTGGCTCATTGGCAATAAGAGTCTCACAGACTTTCCAGCCCAGGCTGGCTTCAAACCCTGATTTTCAGATCTCAGCCTCCTAAGTAGCTCAGATTACAGAGTGAACCACCAATGCCCAGCAATTATATAGATCTTTTAATCTGTGTATGTCCATGCCCATGATGCATTGTTATAATGACATGCAGCAGATGAACATAGAATCTCTGCTGAAAGTTTTTTTAAAGACAGCCAAGTACAATACTACATGTGTGTCATCAAGGAGAATTTTGCTGAGTAAGGATTCTTGTTACCAGGAGGTGGCATCCATTTGTCCAGCGCACAGGACATTTGTCAATATTTTATGATCATCCTGAGGTTGGGGGAACAGTTCTCAGGCAAGAGAAGATCTGTGGGTCAGTCTTACAAGTGGTCATGGTAGAACCTGAGGATATAGAGGGTCATCTGGATGGATGGACAGACAGACAGATAAATAGATCAGCTAAATAGATGGATTGATGACGGATGGATGGATGGATGGATGGGCAGGTGGATGGACAAAAGAGAGTTTATAAGGGAATTGGCTTAGTCAGTTATAGAGGATGAAGGTCCCAGGGCAACCTGCAAGCTGGAGATGATTTCAAGTCCCAGAGAAAGATTATTTTGCTTCCTCCTGGGTCTGTAGAAAAGCCAAAGTAGGAAAGACAGGGTTGCAACTTCCTGTCTAGTTAAAAGATAGACAGGCCTGGGCATCAGGTAGCCAAGCCTAGGAACTAGCTTCTCTCAGCTTTTGAAAAGCCATCTGACAACATGCCTGCTTGACTGAATAGTTTTTGTTTATTTTATTTTTTTCTCCTAAACTATCTGTCTCTGAATGATCCCTTGTCACCAGTATAAGCTTTTTCCCAGTAAGTCTCTCTTTGTTGCTGCAATACGATGTCCCAGTTAGTCTGATTCCATGTTGGACCAAGTGGCAGACAGGTCCTGTGGGAGTCTGTGGTAGGAAGACTTTTTTCTCTCTGGCCAAATTTAAGCTACAAAGAGATAGAGGAAATGCTCCCATAGAGAGCCTGTTTAGAATCCATTCATTTTTGAAAAGCTAACTCAGTTTGACAAATGCATTCTTATGCGAGTCATTGTTATGGGTCTGTTATATGGTCCAGAGTAGGATCTAGTCTGTAATGACAAAAAGACTTAGAATAGCCATGCTTACAGTTCTGAAGCAGAGAGACCTCTCAGAAGAAGTAAGAATGGCAAATAGAGCTGGGCGCGGTGGCTCACGCCTATAATCCTAGCTACTCAGGAGGCTGAGATCTGATGGTCAAGGTTCAAAGCCAGCCTGGGCATAAAAAGACCTGAGACTCTTATCTCCAGTTAACCTCTAGAAAATGGGAAGTAGGGCTTGGCCCAAGGGTAGGGCAGTAGCCTTGAGCTGAAGAGCTCAGGGACAGCGCCCAGGCTGAGTTCAAGCCCCATGACCCACCAAAACAAACAAAGGCAAATAAACACAGGAAATGCTTAACATCCCTGGACATAAAAGAACTGTAAATCAAAGCAATTCTGAGATGCCATCTCACTCCAGTTAGATTGGCCAACATTGTGAATCTGAACAACAACAAATGCTGGCAGGAATGTGAGGGAAAAGGAATCTGGTTGCACTGTTGGTAGGAATATAAACTAGTACACCCACTCTGGAAGGAAGTTTGGAGAGTTCTCAAAAAACCAAACATAAGGGAGCTGGGAGCATGGCCCCTGGTAAAGTGCTTACCTAGCATGCATGAAGCCCTGAGTTCAACTTTTTGGTAACCATATATACAGAAAAAGCTGGAAGTGGTGCTGTGGCTCAAGTAGTAGAATGCTAGCCTTGAGAAAGCCCAAAGATATTGCCTAGGTCCTGAGTTCAAGCCCCAAGACTGGCAAAATAAAAATAAATTTTTTTTTAAATTTAATTTAATTTAAAAAAATGAAACGTTTTCCCTATTATCCAGCCATACCGCTTTTGGGCTTCTCCATAGATCATTGCAAGTCAGGATATGGTAAATACACTGTACATCCATGTTTTTCATTGTTGCATTATTCACAATAGCTAAGTTATAGAAACATCTCAGATGCCCTACAACATATGAATGAGTCAATAAAATGTGGTATATAGGGGCTGGGAGTTTGGCCTAGTGGTAGAGTGCTTGCCTAGCATGCACAAAGACATGGGTTCGATTCCTTGATACCACATACATAGAAAAAGCTGGAAATGGTGCTGTGGCTCAAGTGGCAGAACTCTAGCTTTGAGAAAGCCCAAGGACAGTGCTCGGGCCCTGAGCTCAAGCCCAGG
This sequence comes from Megascapheus bottae, assembly GCF_031878675.1. Taxonomy (NCBI): domain Eukaryota; kingdom Metazoa; phylum Chordata; class Mammalia; order Rodentia; family Geomyidae; genus Megascapheus; species Megascapheus bottae. Next base: position 23,131,316 of record NC_143522.1, read on the forward strand.
GCAGGCAAAAAAAAAAAAAGATTTTAAAAAAGAATAAACTCAGGCCGGGCGTTTGGCCTAATGGTAGAGTGCTTGCCTAGCATGCACGAATATCCGGGTTCCATTCCTCAATGCCAGAAGTGGTGCTGAGGCACAAGTGGTAGAGCTCTAGCCTTGAGAAAGTCCAAGGACAGTGCTCAGGCCCTGAGCCTGAGCCCAAAACTGGCAAAAAAAAAAAAAAAAAAAAAAGAATAAACTCACAGTCTCCAAGACTGGAACTGCAACATCTAGGAACTTCTATGGGACAAATCTAGCATTGCAAAGCCATAGCACCACTCCTAGCCTTTTCTGTGTATGTGGTACCAAGGAATCGAACTCAGGACTTCATGCATGCTAGGCAAGCACTCTACCATTAAGCCACACTCTTAACTCTGAGTTCCTATATTTTTTACAATCTTTCCAGTTATTAAGCTTTTAAGATGAGATATGTTTTATTTTTGCTTTGATATGCTTGAGTGAACAGTCTTAGAGATATGGCTAGTTGTGATCACAAGCAGAAAGCACTCAGATCTATCCAAAATGTGCAGATAAAGAAATGTAGGTGACTGAAAAATCCTCCCGGAAAAAAAGAAAATGTAATATTTTTCCAAATGTTTAAGGTCTCTTGGCATTTTTCGTAAGTTTTTTGAACTAAATTTTGGCAGCTTTGTAACAAGATGAGGTGTTTCATTAAAACTATTCATGTCAAGGAAGACTCCAGGTAGGTTAAGAGGAGAGTATGGGAAGCCTGAAGGTAAGATAGAAGTAATCAGTTTGTCCCAGCTACAAACAGGAAGTGTGGAGACAGTGAATTCCCGAGCCAGAAGTGTTAGAGTCACATCACAGTAACAAAATATGTTGCAGGGAGTTGGGGATTTAGCTTAGTAGAAGAGCACTTGCCTATGTTCAAGGCCCTATGTTCAGTCCTTGGCTCTACAAAAAGCAAAATATGTTACTGGAAAGTCTACATCTAGGGAGAAAATTGAGGCAAGATAAGAGATGTAATGAAAGTGCTAGAATATTTTATTAAGGATAGTAAGGATAAACCAGGCACTGGTGGCTCACACCTATAATCCTAGCTACTCAGGAAGCTGACATCTGAGGATTTCAGTGTAAAGCCAGCCCAGGCAGAAAAGTCCATGAGACACTTATCTCCAGTTAGCCACCAGAAAAATCAGATGTGAAGCTAGACTTGTGCCCAGACTGGCTTTGAACCACAATCCTCAGATTTCAGCCTCCTAAGTGGCTAGGATTACAAGCATGAGCCACCAGCACCTGGTTGTTCTTTCCTTTTGAAGAGATCTTTTCCACACCCCCCACCCTTGGTCTTACATGAAATGAATCTAAGAGTTTGCATTCCACAAAGACTAATTAAGATAACAAGCTTCCACATAAGCTTGAACAAAAATACAACCAAGAAGAGGGCAGAAGGGAGAGGAAATACAAACAGCTCAGCATCTGAAAACTTACCATATCAGAGAACAGTCACCTGCTCCTGAGTAAGAGCCTCCCTAAGCGGGTATCTCCTAAATCCAGGTCTTGGCATCTTGAGCAGAGGAAAGTGGGGATTTATTCCTCAGTGTGGGAGAAGTCCTGAACAGGAGCATTCCAAGACCTGAAGAAATATTGTTTCAGACAATTTTAGGTTGGTTTGGGCTAAGGGGAGGGGCAGAGGGTCCCTTCCACAGGAAGAATTCTTCATGGTGAATACTTTTTGAGTGGCAAATGGTGCGTATATAAACAGCTTTTGGCTATGTGTGACATTCCCACAATGCATCATGTTATAATGATATTAACAATATGCCGTGTCTACACATGAGGTCTTAATTAGGTTATCACATTTCATGGAGCAATTTTTCTGTGATGCCCACACATGCGTGGAAGTGGCATCCTTCATTAAGGTTCAGCCTTGTAACTCGAGCTGTTACAAATAATTACTGGTACAGAATAATTGGCACAAGTTTCAGGAACACAGCTGAATACATGCACATGGTTGCATCCATAAATAAAGAATGTTAGCAGTGTAGATAAGGAACATACCCATTATTCTCAAGTGTCCTTAAGCACAATTTCCAATTCACTTCTCCTTTTCTCATCCTTCAGAAGCCATTGACCAGCTCACCATCACTGTGTTTTCTAGAATTATGAGGAATTAGAACTGTTCACTACGTGTTCCTGTTTGACTGGCTCCTTTCACTCAGCAGACTCCTTGTGAAATTTGTCTATGCAATTGCACAAATCCAGTATCGGTTATTTTTTATTGGCTATCCAACATTTTAAGCATCATTTGGTGAACACAGTCTCTATTTCCATCTGTTTTGCCTTGACACTGTGGAAGGTAGAAAGAATCCTCGTCCTCTAGGCTCCAGGCGGCTCCAACTGGGCCCTGAGAATCACAGTGATAAAAGATGATCAAGAAAGGTAGACACATTTATTAACATGAATTTACTTATGGGGACACTCAGTGAATTCACTCCCAGGAGTGACTAGAACCTTGGCTTGCATAGCATCTTAATGAGAGAACAATATGTTTTTAGAGAAGAGAAAAAAAGTGGTTTCTAAGTGGAAAAATTTGGAAAATAATTACCTTGGGGCTTATTACCTGGGTTCTTGTAGTGCTGTGTCTTGGTTGATAAGGATTTACAGTTGTTTCCCTTGGTTAACCTTTATGTCCTTTAAGGTAGACAAGGGAGGGGAAAACTGTTATAAATGTACACTAGTACCTCCTTATTTGTGGCTGAGCTTTCTGCTATTTTGGTTACTTGTAGTCAACCACAGCCCACGACTACTAAATGGAAAAATCCCAGAAATAAACAATTCATAAATGAAATCACATGATGAAATCCTGTTCCAGCTGGGACGTGAACCAGCCCTACATCCCAAGTCCCTTTATTATATGTTCTGCCCACCCATTAGTCATTTAGTAGCCATCCTGATTATCAGATAGGCTCTGTTCAAATAAGTCTCATCTGATTTCATGATGATGTCAAAGTACAGAGGAAATGATTCAGAGGAGGCATCAAGGCCAAACACGTACAAGGACAGATTAGCTGTGCAGATGGGGGTGGGGTGGGGGTCAGAGATCTTTGATTCTATCTGCTTCTCAATTATCTTTGTATATTTGGGTGCAGCATGTTCTGCTATTGCTATCTTCTAGATGCTAGATGTCTTCCCCGAAACATGTAACGTGTGGGGAATGCTGGTTCCCAGGATGTTTGTGCAGAAGGGATGGGGCCTCGTGGGAGATGCACAGAGCCGTTAAAGGCACTGCCCTGGGAAGAGATTTTTCAGGACCCTGGTTAGTTCCCCGGAAAGGAGGGTTCAGAAGCACAGGGCTGGCCTCACCTAGTCTCTCTCTGGCTCGGTCTTTTGAGATGTGAGCTTTTCTTCCCATGTGTACTCCTGCCACTGCCACCTGCCTTGTTTAACACAGGTGAGGTGGGGGCTCCCACTGGAGATGAGCCTCCAAGGCTAAGCACAGCCTTCTTTTCTAGATAAAATAGGCTGTCTGAGGATGGTAGTGTATGTAGCAATGAAAACGACTAATACAGCTCTCCTTGGGGCACCTTTGTAAGAATAATCAATTGATCGTGTCTATGTGAATTAACTTCCAGATTCCACTGAACCCCCCCCCCCGATCTATATGTCTACACACGGACATACAGATATATCTCATTCCCTTTACCCAAATACCTTATTACCTACATTATTGCGGACGTGTTGAAATCAAGTAATATGTCTCTGACATTGTTCCAAGTTTTCATGTCATTTGACATTCTTTGCATTTCCATGTAAGTTTTAGAATTAACTTGCAAATGCTACAGAGTAATTTAAAAATCTTAACAAGGGCTGGACTGAGTTACTTCATCAATCTAGAAATGATTTACATGGTAAGTATGATCCATAAAACATGTATGGCAGCTGGGTGTTGGTGGCTCACACCTGTAATCCTAGCTACTCAAGACACTGAGATCTGAGAATCATGGTTCAAAGCCAGCCTGGGCACAAAAGTCTGTGAGACTCTTACCTCCAATTAACCACCAGAAACCCAGAAGTGGCGCTGTGGCTATAGTGGCAGCGCGCTAGCTTTGAGCTGAAGAGCTCAGGGACAGCCCCAGTTCTGGCACACGCACACACAACCCACCACATATGGCTATCCATGTGTTTAGCTCTGCTTTATCTCAGTAAAAGTGAAGTATATGTAGTCTTCAGTATACAAATCTTTCACAACTTTGGTGAAATTTTCCCAAAAAATGCACATATGTATACATATATATATACATATAGATGCATGTATATTTTCCAAATTATAGTCATGTATATGTACATTTATACTTACATACACATATGTGTATGGTATAGGGAACTGATTGCAGGGCATGGAACATTCCAGGAAAGCACTCTGACTTGTGAGACAAACTCCCCAGCCCTTTTGTTTGCATTTTGGTTGTTTGTGACATCGGATCGCACTAAATTTGTCCAGGCTGGTCTCAAACTCACCATCCTCCTACTTCTGCCTCCCAAGTCACCAGGCTTACAACACTGACACAACTTTTACTTCTGATGCTATTATAAATGACACTTGTTTACTTTTTAATTGTTCACAGCTAAATATAGAAATACAATTGCATTTGTGTCCTGCTGCTTTGTTCAATTCATTTATTAGTTCTTAGAGTTTTTTTCCCCTAGATCTCATTGGATTTTTACATAGTCAATCATATCTTTTGTGAAATCCATTCTACTTATTTCTTTTTCTGTCTCTCTTTTTCTCTTTTGCCTGCCTGATTATTGCCAACCCCTAGCATGACTCGGAATAGAAACAGCAGAGATCTCAACCTCATTTGTGATGTTAGTGGCAAAGATTTACTCTCATTAAATGGGATGCTAGCTATGGGGTTTTGGGCTCACTTTTTAAGGCAGGTCATATCTATTCCTGGTTTCCTGAGAATTACCACTGTGAATGGAGGTTGGATTTTCTTTTTTTTTTTTTTTGCCAGTCCTGGGCTTGAGCTCAGGGCCTGAGCACTGTCCTTGGACTTTCTCAAGGCTAGAGCTCTACCACTTGAGCCTCAGCACCAGTTCCGGCTTTTTCTATGTATGTGGTACCGAGGAATCGAACCTGGGTCTTCATGCATGCTAGGCAAGCACTTTAACCACTAGGCCAAACTCCCGGCCCTGGAGGTTGGATTTTCTTGAATGGTTGTCCTGCATCTAGTGACTGACCTTGTAGGTTTGTCCTTGGAGTTGGTTGATATGGTTCATTGCATGGACTTTTCAAATATTAGATCAATGGAGCACCCTAGACATAACAAATCCTCTTTGATAATGTGTTATCCATTTTTCATAATGTTGGATATGTTTGCTAAAATTTTATGAAGAATTATTGTCTGTGTTATGTGAGATCACAATATACAGTTTCTTTGTTAAGTCTTTTCTTTATGGTGCCGTGATGCTAAATGCACGGGATGAATTGGAAAGTATTTGTTCCTCTGCAATTTTCTGCACATCTGTTATTATTGATACCTTAAAGGAAGGGAGAGTGAGAGGGAGGAAGGGTAGGAGGAAGGAGGAAAGAAGGAAGGAAGGGAGGGAGGGAGAGAGTGAATATAGGAGGATGCATATCAGTTATATGCAAACCCTAAATTGTTTACATGAAGGACTGCATCTTGAATTGGTTCCTAGAACCAATACCTATGAATACAAAGGGACAACTTTATATACATCCTACTGTTTTGTGGTTTTTTGCCAGTCCTGGGCTTGAGCTCAGGGCCTGAGCACTGTCCTTGGACTTTCTCAAGGCTAGAGCTCTATCACTTGAGCCTCAGCACCACTTCCAGCTTTTTTCTATGTATGTGGTACCCAGGAATCGAACCCGGGTCTTTGTGCATGCTAGGCAAGCACTCTACCACTAGGCCAAACTCCTGGTCCCCATCCTTCTGTTTTTGACCCTCTGGAGAACGCTAATAGAAGCTTCAGAATAAGTGAAGGCATTAGATCCTGGATTTTACTTCATCTGGCCAGCAGCTCTGTGAGACAGGTATTCCTATTACCATCCCATTTTACCAATGGAAGGACTGCAGCATGGAATAGATCACAAAGCAATGGCAGAAGCAGGGTGTGGCTCCACCCTCTTCCCTGTGACATTCTCCTGGCTCAGGTGTATGATGCCACCTTCTCCTCTTCCATTTCTCCAAGCTGGATCCTTCAGCTCTGACCATGGCACCTCCAGCATATCTCTCCAGTCCAAGCCAGTGGCTGTGCATTCCTCCTGCCCATGTGTACACATTTAGATTCTGGAGAAAGCAATGCTCATTCTCTGTATAAACAAATGTTCACAAATGCATTTACTGGAATTCAAGCAGTGTGAGATCTTATAGCATCAGGCACTCCTATCGGTGCTATTTCAAAATAATTCATGCTCATTTTGCAGATTGTGTCTCATACTGCAAGAATCCAAAATGCCATCTGGACCATCAAATTCATTATAAATATAATGTCGCTGAATCCTAGCGTTCATCAAAATCTGATGCAGTTTGCTAATTGCACATTGGTCTTTACTATCTACTGCAATCCTGAATATTTGTGAAACCAAACAATCTGCTGCACCTGGGCTATGTTTTCTAGAACAATGGGGTGTCCTGCTTCCTATTCAAGCATGCAGAAACAAGGGGGAAAAGGAAATACCAGCACTGATTTCTGCAAAACTCAGATGGGACTAGTCATGAGACCCTACCCTGCAAAAGCCTGCTGCTGAGATTTGCTTTTTTGCCCAGGACTGAACTGAGCTACATCAGAAAGGATGTAGCCACAGCCACAGCAGTTTTGTCAGTAGCCCAGCACAAGGGAGGCCTTGGGAACTAAGGTCCAGAGTTCAAGTCTCACCAAAACAAAGAAAAAAGAAAAAATAATGAAATACTGGCGATGGTTACTTAACCCTGAAAGTATGTGCTGTATACTTACAAGTGACTCAAATACAAGTTTATCTCATGCATATTTTACCACAATAAAAAGCTAATAATAAAAAGGAACATAGGGATGGGAGTTTGGCCTAGTGGTAGAGTGCTCACCTAGCATGCATGAAGCCCTGGGTTCGACTCCTTGGTACCACATACATGGAAAAAGATGGAAGTGGCGCTGTGGCTCTAGTGGTAGGGCGATAGCCTTGAGCAAAACATGTCCAAGGATAGTGCCCAGGCCCTGCGTTCAAGCCCCAGGACTGGCAAAATAAAAAATATTTGTGCCAGGAGTGTAACCTAATGGTAGAGTGCTCGCCTAGCATGCACGAAGCCCTGGGTTCGATTCCTTGGTACCACATACTCAGAAAAATCCAGAAGTGGCACTGTGGCTCAAGTGGTAGAGTACTAGCCTTGAACAAAAAGTGTCTAAGGACAGTGCCCAGGCCCTGAGTTCAAGCCCTAGCACTGGCAAAAAAGGGAAAACAACCAAAAAATGTAAATAGTGAGGAAAAAATATTCCCTTGACATTACGTACAAAAGCTATGAGACAAGACTTGTGTAGCATTCATATGAGGAAATTACAGAATTTTACTAAGACTCATTAAAAAGTGGCTCAAGTATAAGTTTTATATTATGCATATTTTGCCACAATAAAAAGCCAATAATAAAAAGGCAAACAACTGAAAAATGTAGACGGCAAGAGAAAAGATTTCCTCCAAATTATCTATAAAAGCTATGAGACAGGGTTTGCTGTGACAGGACTTGTACAGCATTCATATGAGGAAATTACAAAATTTTACTAAGACTCATTTTTAAAAGAGTTCTATAAATGGAGGCAGGGACACTGTGTTCCTGGTGGGAAAACTCAATTTTATAAGGATGTCATTTCTCCACAAATGAATCTCTAAATATAAGGGGAAAAAACCAATCAAAAGCCAAATATCTTTTCTGAAACCTAACCAAGATTCTGAAGCTCATCAGAAAAACTGAACATGAAATTAGCAAGGACAGTTTTGAAAAGAAAAGGAGGAAAAGTAGGAGGTACAGGAAAAGAGAAAAACAAAAAAATGGGACAAGAAGGGACTACTCATGTTTTGGGAACCAGCCCCAGCCTACAATGGATCAGAGGAACCAACTACAAAACTCAGAGAGAAATAGAAAGATTTTGTCCTGGATAAAATGTGCTTTTTGATGAGAGTGGAAAAAGAATGGACTGTGCTAAAAAAAAAATGAAGAGCCTACACACGACAAAATTGTATAGATGTGTCTGCACATTTGCAGCACAAGTAAAAGTATGGATGAGCTGTGGATAGTATCAGTCTTAATAACTTGGTTGAGATATTCACTATGGTGTTGAAGCTGGTCTCTATTGAAGGAATCTGGGTTAAGTTTACACCCAACTTCTCCATATTACTTCTTACATTTGCATCCCAGCCTGTAGTGATCTCAACAGAATTCACAATTAATGTCAAGCCAGACTCCAGTGGCTCATGCCTGTTTTCCCAGCTCTTCTGGAAACTGAGGTCTGAGAATCATGGTCAGACCAGGCCAGGCAAATGTGAGAGAGCCTTATCTCCAGTTAACCACATGAAACGGCTAGAAATGGAGGTATAGCTCAAGTGGTAGAGTGCCAGCCTTGAGCAGAAAAAGCCAACCCAGGACATGAAGCCCTAAATTGAAGCACAGTACCGGCTTGGTACTCAAATAAGTACCCCCTCGATCTTTGTAAATGTTATATCCCTGTGATTTAAGAGGAATTAAGGATTATGTTGTCTCTGAATATTAGAATCGTAAGTGAATGCTGGATATATGCTCCGGGTAAGGAAACACTTTCTCTCCATAGCCAAAAGGACAAGAGAAGAAGAATTTGATTGAAAGCTAAACTTCTGCACAGCAAAACAAAAAAGAAAAAGTGAAAATGAAAGACAAACATACATGGGGAAATATATTTGCAGCATGCATAAAAATAGAGATAACTTCCTTAGAGACATGTGAACAGCTCTTATGAATAAGAAACATGATAAGCATCTTAGTAGGAAAGTGGACTGCAGATGCAAATAGGCAACTCACAGAAGACCAATGCAGAGTGAAACAGGTAGACAATGACGCAGAAACTGGTAGAAAAAGAAACTACAAGTCTTGGAAGATAGATAGTTGAAAGAAACTGAGTGGTGATGTCTAATTTACTGGTAACAATTATCTAAGTATCTGGCACATAATAGGTACTTGATAAGTGCTTGCTGGTTGGATGGATGGTTAGGTGGATGGGTGGATAGTTGGATGGTCAGATGGATGCATGCGTAGATAGATATGGGTAGATGTATGCATGGATGGTTGGTTGGATGGATGGAAAGATAGTTGCAAGCATGCGCAGATGGATATATGCATAGATTGATGTGTACAGATGTGGATGAATGCATGTATGATGCACGCATGCACAGGTTGATGCCTTTGTGGATGGATGGATGCACAAACTGTGGAATCAAGTAGGAGAGAAAAGTAGAGATATAGAATGATTTTAAGGAAAGGCAGCTTTGATGAATTTTTATTGTAGAGCCTATTTCACTAGTGAAATAGCAATGGTGTCGTGAGTACAGCTCTTTGCTCCTCCAGTGCCCTTTGATTTTCTGCCTGCTCCTGCCTCCTTCTCTTCCCCAGTGGATCACAGTGACTTTGTGATTTTCTAGACACACATTTTTGCCACCAGATGTGGACCCAGTGAGCCTAAATGCTGATGAACCTGAATGAGGCCCAGCAGGTGATGTGTGGCCCTGAGCTCAGGCCTGCGCTGCACACCTCATGTTTGTTCTCTTGAATCAGAAGTTCCAATCCCTCTTCACATTTCCACTGTTTTAATGTAATTCACTAAAGAGTCTGGCATCTGTATTAACAGCTCCAGGTTCATAGAAGCATTTGAGGTCATTGTCCTCTCAGTGAAAAAACAAGAGTCCTCATGAATGCCAATTCATTCTTTCTCTGTGAAAATATACCACACAAGAATTGTTTCTATCATTTCCTCTGGGAGTGAAATTGTGTGTACCAATCCTGTTTACTACAAACATCAGAATGCCTTTTTAAATGGGCTTCTCATTAGCTTTGGGCAAAAGGAAAGCTATAATTGCTTTCTGGAACTAATAGTATCAAAAATTAAACATTTTAAAGAGATAGCCTAGAAAGAGCTCCCTTAAAGAGTAGCTAGTTTTTTACAGAACAGTGGTTCATTTAGATACCAGCCCACACAGTGCCTCTAAAATCAATGAACTTGGAAGTTGTATATGCCTTTAGCGCTGAAGAAATGGAAGAAAGACAGGTGCTGGTGGTTCATGCTGGTAATCAGCTATGGAGGAGGCTGTGAGCAAGAGGATTATGATTTGGGGCCAGACTGGATGGAAAAATCCATAAGAAGGTGGACATGATAGTAAGTGCCTGCCATCTCAGCTATGGCAGGACGGAAGGAAGGTAGAAAGGAAGGGAGGGAGGGAGGAAGGGAGGGAGGGAAGATCCAGTCACCTGCCTAGGCAGAAAGGGTACAAGACAATAGAAAGGAAGAGATAAAACAAAAAGAGAACAGTTTTCTGAAGAGGACTTTGGTTCCCCAAAACCCACTTTCATAACAGCATGAGAGTTTTCCACACATTTCTAGGACATTCTAGAGAATGCAGTGACTTTGGCAGTACAGTAGAAAGGTGATGAATGATAGACAATAGGTGTAGACCACCTATGGAATGACACTGTGAGTGAAACACGTATTCCAAAACTTAATGATGCAGCCAATGTTTTTTTCATTCCTGGGCTCTCCCTTTCATGCTCACCTCATCATCGTCTACATCATTAAGCCATACAAGTGAAAGAACCATCCGCAGTCTGTAGGTCTTTACCTTTCAGGCTTTATTTCTGGGAACTTTGAGTCCCCCAAAGGGTAGAAAGTGGCTGACCTGGGGAGTGGAAGCTGGGCAGACAGAGATCCATTGTAGGTGAGCAGAATTGCTCCCCTTCTGTGTGCACTGCAGATGCTGCAAGGGCCTCCAAACCCGTCCTCTGCATTGGGAAACTGAAACAGGCAGGGGCTGGGAATTTGGCCCGATGATAGAGTGCATACCTGACATGCACGAAGACCTGGGTTCAATTCCACAGCACCACATACGTAGAAAAAGCTGGAAATGGTGCTGTGGCTCAAGTGGTATAGTGCTAGCCTTGAGAAAGCCTAAAGACAAGGCTCAGGCCCTGAGTTCAAGCCCCAAGACTGGCAAAAAAATAAAAAGAAATAGTCAGATAGAATGACAATATTTTGTCCAGTAGTCCATTAACCTAAAGAGATATTCTATATTTATAATGTCTCAAAGTATTTCAGAGCCAGATTTTTTTTCTCTCCCTCTTGTGAAAGGACGGCTGGGCAACTTAGCTGAGGCATGTACTTCCTCCGTGTGATGGTAGATTTCACCTAATGGGACTATTTCTTCTGAGTCTGGGGGAGAGCAATTTGGTTCAGAAGAGAGCATAATTATATCTGCTTGCTTTTAAGAAGTAGTTTCGAGATTTAAAAGTGAAGAAGCCTGGAGATAAGTAGATCACATGATTGCTTCCACCCCCTTCAACAAAGGCAAAGTTAGAAATCATGACAGCATTTATGGCTTCCAGCAACAATACCAGTCCTCACACTAGGAAATGTTTGGGAGTGGGTAGGGGAATGAAACTTGTGCAGAACATCCCTGATTCAGTGTCTCTCTCAGGGAAATGAAATTGTAAATTTTCCTCTGCAGTAGTGGGTGTGTGCTTATTCCCGGGAGGCCAATGCTTTAGAGTCTGGGACTGTGGGAATAAACAACCTGACCCGAAGTTCATAGGAAGGCGGATGATTTAAAAACTTTCTTTGTCATCTCCCAGTTGTCAGCTTTTCTAGTTAGAAATAGCAATCATTTGTTGTTTTTTCCACTCAGAAACTACTTCTTGCAAAAGAGCTAGAAGCACCCTGTAGTTCAGAAGTTACCTGGAAGAATGGTTTGAGCTCTTCGAAGATTTCATAATCTTTTGTTGAAGATGCCTTATGGTTATTAAAATGAAAGGGGAGTCATAACCTTAAGAATATTAAATTCCAAAAATATTCTTCGCTGTAGGAAGATCTGGAAACTTCTGCATCCATGGCTGTAACTGCTGGAAACCAAACCTGAGATGCACAGTGGAGAGACCGCTCTCCCTCCCACCCCCACTTCCTTGCTCTCTGATTAGTCCCTGGCATCTTTGTTCATGAAGAAATGCCACTGAGAAATTTATTTTTCAAGTAGGGAGTGGGGGATGTAACTCAGTGGTAGAGCACTGGCTCTAGAATCTTCCCTGAGCACGCTCTGTCATCACCTTCCACAAATTAATCTTGTCTCTTCCCCAGTTCTCTGACCAGAGCTGGTGGCTGGCTGTGGCTCTTGCCTCAGAATCAGTATGGGTAGTGGTTTAAAATGTGGGTTTGGAGTCAGGCTAAGATGACTGTGATTCAAGCTACTCTAGAGGTTGAGATCTGAGGATTGTGGTTTGAAGCCAGCCTAGACAGGAAAGTCTAGGAAACTCTAGTCTCCACTTAACCAATAAAAAAAGCTGGAAATGGGGGTGTGGTTCAAGTAGTAAAGTGCCAGCCAAGGGACAGTACCCAGGCACTTAGTTCAGGCCCCATTAACTGGTGCATGCATGTTTCATGTTTCCTTCTCTCTCTGTCTCTCTCTGTCTCTGTCTCTGTCTCTGTCTCTCTCTGTCTCTGTCTCTGTCTCTGTCTCTCTCTCTCTCTCTCTCTCTCTCTCTCTCTCTCTGTCTTTCTCTCTCTCTGTCTCTCTCTCTCTCTCTGTCTCTCTCTCTCTCTGTCTCTCTCTCTCTCTCTCTCTCTCTCTCTCTCTCTCTCTCTCTCTCTCTCTCTCTCTCTCTCTCTTTCAGTTTTCTGGTCCCATTCCACCTCCTAAATTAGATTCCCTTGGGGTAAGACCTAGCAATTCCAGGCTTAACAAAATCCTGGAGAAATTATTTAGGCTAACTGCAGTTCAGTGGCAATCTGCATTTTCTTCTACCACCTTCATGCTGCTTATTTGAAGCTGTAAGTAGAAGTGCAACCTGATCTATCCTCCCTCCAGCTTGATAGAATTACTCTGTCTTTCACAGCATCTGCAAGCAACTCGGAGAAGAGATTCACTTGACTATATATACCTGGGCTTCAGCTGGGTGCCCAGGCCTCACACCTATAATCCTAGCTACTCAGGAGGCTGAGATCTGAGGATCACGATTCAAAGCCAGCAAGGACAAGAAAGTCTATGAGACTCTTATCTCCAAGAAAAAGCCAGAAATCAACCTTAAAAAAGGTATCAGGGTAGCTACAGATAGCACAACCATTAAAATGCTTCCAGCACAGCCAAATCACAACACATCTTAAAGGTGACTAAAACATGAGGAAGTTGTCCTTTCCTGTGGAACTTGAAGTTTAGAGATAGGACAGTCTAGGGACTGTTCCTTTGGTGGTTTTCACACTTACCTAAGTGGCTACTCTGTTATTTCCATGTCATCTGACATTAAGGTTTCTGAAGGTTTTAGTATAAAAACAGAGACAATGAACCTCCTTTCCTTGGACAAGTAATGTCTGATGATTTTCTTTAAAAGAGTGAGAAAGGGCCGGGAGTTTGGCCTAGTGGTTAAAGTGCTTGCCTAGCATGCATGAAGACCCGGATTCAATTCCTCGGTACCACATATAGAAAAAAAGCTGGAAGTGGTGCTGAGGCTCAAGTGGTAGAGCTCTAGCCTGGAGAAAGTCCAAGGACAGTGCTCAGGCCCTGAGCTCAAGCCCAGGACTGGCAAAAAAAAAAAAAAAAAAAAAAAACAGTGAGAAAATTCCTAATGTACAGAACTTATAGAAGGGGGGAAATTTCTTTTGACTGCTGATTATCCAGAAACCCTAATGATGTGGCAAAGCTACACACCATGGTGGAGCTGAAGGGAAAGGAAACTGTTTACCTCCATGTCCAGGAAGCAAATAGAGATGTCAAGAAAGGAAACAAGGGTCCCAGCATCCTTTTGGAGTACGCAACTTCCCTCCCAATGTACCTTCTTTCCACTAAGCCCACCTCCTAATGTGTCTACCACCTCTACAGTAGCACCATTGGCTAGCAACCAGAACTTCCCTACATGGCCTTTGGAGCTATTGGACATTTCAGAGCCAAACAAGAACTCATGGTGAGTTTCCCTATGTATAATTGGACACATATCTGGTGTCTGATTATTTAGGAGAGGGGGTAATATTCTTTAAAAAAAAAAAAAAAGACAGGTGTAGGCTGGGAGTTTGGCCTAGTGGTAGAGTGCTTGCCTAGTATGCACCACGACCTAGGCTTGATTCCTCGGTACAGAATACATAGAAAACGCCAGAAGTGGTACTGTGGCTCAAGTGGTAGAGCTCTAGCCTTGAAGAAAGCCCAAGGACAATGGTCAGGCCTTGAGTTCAAGCCCCAGGAATGGCGGGAAAAAAAGACAGATGTAGTCATTTTGAAGCCATTTTCTCCACACTGCTGATAGATAATTTGTGTCCATTTCTAAGTCCTACGCTGCTTGCCGCTGCAGACACTGTCATTCTGCACAGGCCTTCCCCGCACCCTGCCCCCTGTAATTGCTTCTGCAAAAATTCTGATTAAAGCCTACAGGACACATTTAGCCAACAAATTAAGGACATGAAAAAAAAATGGGAGAGAGACTGTTAACAAATTAAACAGAAGAGACATGCCAAAGGTGCAGCTTGTTAAAATCCTGATTCATACAAATGTGCTTCAAAAAGACATCGCTGAGGAAGTTGAGCAGGGGCCAGGCAGTACTTGACGCTAAGGAATGAGTAGGGCCTTTTCTAGGTGTGTTGACGGCACAGTGATTATGTCAGCCACCCATGCATCTTTATTAATGAATGAGGTGCTATTCTGTTGAGATATACTTTAAAATACTCTAGGAATGAACACAGGTGGATTTGCTGGCCACTGGTGGAAAACACCTGTAATCCTAGCTACTCAAGAGGCTGAGATCTGAGGATCACAGAGTACCAAAAAAAAAAAAAGTGGGACTGTGGCCCAAGTGGTAGAGCGCTAGCCTTGAGCAAAAGAAGCTCAAAGACAGTGCCCAGGCCCTGAACTCCAGCCCCAGGATGGGCGCAAAAAAAAAAAAAAAGGTGAAGGAAAGGTGGGTTTAGATAAGGGAAACGTGATCTATGCCCTTGAAGGAGACTGGGGCCACAGCCCTTTCTGTCACTTCTCTTTGTTTCCAAGAATCATCTTCCTTTACCACACACTCCCACCACTGATAGATCGCCACCTCACACACCCCAAAGCCACAGCCCCAATTACTAGGCACAGAAATCTCGCAACTGTGTGAACCAAATAACCCTTTTCTCCTTATATACTTATTTCTCTCAGCCGTTTTGTCCTGGTAATGGGAAGGTGAGTAACGTCATTGGCAAAGCGTTGATCGTGGCTGAATTTGGGAAATGAGGGTTTAATTATCTTTGTGTCTTCTATTTGAAAAATCAAATATAAATATCTTTTTTTTTACTATGATGGAATTTTGGAAGAAAAAAAAAGGCAAGCTATAATCCTGAGAGACTCTAGACTTTTCCCTTCCTCAAACTTTGATCTTAATGAAGGGCTCCATGGGGCCAACTTTGACCTTGACAGTTCCCGGTGACTTCCTCCCTCAGTACTGAGGCTGCCTTAGAGGTTAGAGTTAGGTGAAGACATATCTTAAATTAATTTGACCAGCTTCAAATCAACATCTCTATGTTGAATCTCATTCAGTCAGCTGCTCCCAGACTTGGGGTTGAACATAAATCACATCCCAGGCTTAAAGCACAGGAAATAAATTACATATTCACAGCATCACCTGTGACAATTTGGTTCATTTATGCACCTAAGAAGTAGAGATGGAATGTATGAGGTTTAATAGGTTTTAGATTGATTTAATTATATGATTTGAACAGATACCCATACATTCAGATGAGTGTAATTTTTTTATTATCATTAAGGCAATGTCCAGAGAGGTTAGAGTTACATAAGTGAGGTGAAGGGTACATTTCTTTTTGGACAATGTCGCCCCTTCCTTTGCTCTGGCCCAGTTTTTCCCCTCTCCTCCGCACTCACAGTTGTACAGTTCATTTTTAACCTGACATCTAATATCACTGCTGCATTTGTTCACTCTTTGTCCCTCTATTTCTGTGCCCCCCCTTGTCCATCTCACTCTACTCCATCCAGCAATAAGCCAAACTCAGTAACTTCCTCCTTTCTCCTAGTTCCCAGCTGTTAATTCCCTACCCAGTGTAGCCCTTGATGTGAAGGAATTTAGTTGGGGAGCTGGATGGTCCTACAGAAGCACATCTGGGGGGGGGGGCAGTGGAGGTTGGAGAAGGCTTATGCAACCCCAGGAACCCCACAGGTTCAACCATCTTACCACTATAATGTGACCACACCCTTCCAGTGCTGGCTGGCAGCCCATTGGCTGAGCTTCAGCAGCAAGAAAAGGATTGGCTTGAGACAAGGAGGGGTCCTCAGGAAAGGATAATGGATGAGTCCTTTAGATCCCAGAAATGGGAGCCACTAAAGAAACTAAAATTAAAAATAAAGAAAATGTGGGGCTGGGAGTTGGGACTAGCAGTAAAGTGCTTGCCTAGCAAGCATGAAGATCCAGGTTCGATTCTTCAGTACCACCTACATAGAAAAGCCAGAACTGGTGCTGTGGCTCAAGTGAGGAAAGCCCAAGCATAGTGCTCAGGCTTTGAGTTTAAGCCCCAGAACTGGCAAAAATAAATAAATAAATAATAAATAAAAAATAAGAAAATGTGAAAAAGCAGATTTGATCTGAATAAGAAACTGATTCCAGGAGCTTACTCAGCTCCTTCCTTCTCCTTCTCCTTCTTTCATTGGTGTTTATGTCCTGAGTGACTCTGAGGCTAGTTGTTCAACAAGCCAGCCTCTGCCTTTCACTGTGTCACCTTTTTTAAAAAAATGGGATTCCTCCAATGGGAGTGGGCTGACCTCATTCCCCTCTGAGAGATACCATGTATGTCAATGTTCTTTTTTCTTTTTTTTGTCAGTTGTGGGGCTTGAATTCAGGGTCTTGGTGCTGTCCCTGAGCTCTTTTGCTCAAGGCCAGTGTTCTACCACTACAAGCCACAGCACCAATTCCAGTTTTTGAGTGGTTAATTCGACTTAACAGTCTCCAAGGGCCTTTCCTGCCCGTGCTGCTGGCTTTGAGCCACGATCCTCCAATCTCAGCCTCCTGAGTAGCTGTGGTTATAGGCGTGAGCTACTGGCATCTGTCAAATTTTCTTTTTTGTTTTGTCTTGTAGTAAGGTCTCACTATATACCCCAGGCTGGGCTTCAACTTGATATACCTTGCTCCTTTCCTCAGTTTCCCAAATGCTGGTATTACAGGGCTATATCTCTATTTTCCAGGTTCATCTCTATTTTCTTAATGACACACACAATTTTACAATATATAATTTTGGCAACGTGTCTGTGTACTTGGGAAGAAAAGACAAGAAAGCAGAAATTTAGAGATGTCTTACATTTTATCAGCTTACAACACTCCATATCTCGGTTGCCACCCCAGAAGTTTTGTTTAAATGCTGAGGAAATAATGGGGGATTTCTTATGTCTACCTATGCACGCATATGCTCTCTGTCTGGATGACCCCCACCATAGCCCACTAATACACACACACCCCTTCAGCCCTCCCTGCAGTCTTCCCAGAACCCCAAGTGTGAGGGGCCTCCCCTCTTGGCACCTCCCATCAAGCCGTGCACAGCTCGCATTTCACTGAGCCAGGCCCACATGAGGATGTGAACCGGTTCTGTCCAGCTCTGTCCCCAGCTCAATACCTGTTCATGGAATAAATGCATGCTGATGACTACAAAGCCTTTTCTCTGCAGGAGCCTTTGTCTCTCTGAACAAGGCCTGCTGCCTGTGGCGGTTGTTTAGGTTGCATACCATACAAGAGGGGAAGAGGAGGCTAAAATCCAGCCACATTTGCATTGCTGAACCATTTATTTTTCCTGGCCCTTAAGAAAGAGGTGCCTTTTCCTGCTTCTAGAGTCATAGCATACAGGCTTACAGCCCCCCACTCTACACTCAGAACAGCACTCAGTGCCCTCCAGAAGAGGTGGGGACACTCCCCTCGCTTTGCTAGAAAGGACAAGACTTGGTGGGGGGGGGAGGCGGGTATTAATGACAATTATTTAGGTCCTTTGTGCTAATCATTGAGGGCGTGACCTCCACTCCAGCCACAGGCCAAACCTCCCTGACTCTGCTCTCTTTCATCCCCTTCAGGGTTTGGAATGACGTCGCCGGCAACAGTGGGGGGCAAGATCTTCCTGATCTTCTATGGCCTGGTTGGGTGTGCCAGCACCATCCTCTTCTTCAACCTCTTCCTGGAGCGCCTGATCACCGTCATCGCCTACATTATGAGGTCCTGCCATCAACACCAGCTGCGGAGACGCGGGGCGCTGCCCCAGGACAGTCTGAAGGCCCCCCAGAAGGGCGAGGCGGACAGCCTGGCAGGCTGGAAGCCCTCGGTGTACTATGTCATGCTGATCCTGTGCTCGGCCTCGGTGCTCATCTCCTGCAGCGCCTCGGCCCTCTACACGCCTATGGAAGGCTGGAGCTACTTCGACTCCCTCTACTTCTGCTTTGTGGCTTTTAGCACCATCGGCTTTGGGGACCTGGTCAGCAGCCAGAATGCCCAGTATGACAACCAAGGCCTCTACCGCTTCGCCAACTTCATCTTCATCCTCATGGGCGTCTGCTGCATCTACTCCTTGTTTAACGTCATCTCCATCCTCATCAAACAGACGGTGAACTGGATCCTGAGGAAAATAGACAGGAGGTGCTTCCAGCAGTGCCAGCGAAGAGTCCTGCGGTCCCGGAGGAACGTGGTGATGCCGGGCAACGTGGGCGCCAAGGGTGACATCTCCATAGAGACGGATGGGGTGGCTGAGAGCGACACGGATGGGCGTCGCCTCTCGGGGGAGATGATCTCCATGAAGGACTCCAACAAGGTCTCGCTGGCCATCCTCCAGAAGCAGCTGTCGGAGATGGCCAATGGTGTCCCCCACCAGCCCGGCCCACAGGCCCAGGGCGATGAGTTCTCGGGAGGGGTGGGCGCCTTTGCCATAATGAACAATCGGTTGGCAGAGACCAGTGGGGACAGGTAGGAGCAGGGCGGGGGCCGGTGGGCCCGGCAGGGAGAGGCCGGTGGAGGTCGTCATTCACAGTGGGATCCCAGCTCTGCCTCTCGCTAGACCCGTCAGGACCTGTTGCCATTACTCCAAGCTCAATTTTCAAAACCCAACCATAGCCGCCACCACCAGCCACCTTCCAGGTCTGGAAACTGGGAAGCTTCCATGCCCATGTCTTACTGCTGTTTGCCAAGCCCAGCTCTGTCTTGTCTTTGCACAATGAATCATACGAGCCACACAGGACAGCCGTGGCTGGTTTCCTCATCATCCTGCAAGTTTGTAACGCCAGGCAGACACAGATTTCACCTCGGCCTTGATTTCCCTCCCACTCTGTTCTTGGTTTGGGAACTAAAAACCCCAAGACACGACGCCTCCTGGAACTTGAAATGGCTGAATTTACTGCCTCACCCAGCCCCAAGAAAAGGGAAAGAAAGTTCCAAAATGTGTCTACACCTTCTTTCTGCTGAGGTCTCCTTCCCCGTGGATTTGTTCCATAAGTAGGGGAAGTATCTAGCCTGCTCTTTTTTTTTTTTTTTTTTGAGGGGGCAAGGATGAGGCCAAAATTGGGGCTTGAACTCAGGACCTGGACGCTGTCTATGGGCTTTTTTTTTTTTTTTTGCTCAAGCCTGGCTCTATTACTTGAGCCACAGCTCTACTTCTGGCTTTTTGATGGTTAATCGAAAATAAGAGTCTCACAGACTTTCTTGTCCAGCATGGCTTCAAACCACAGTCCTCAGCTCTCAACCTCCTGGGTAGCTAGGATTACAGATGAGAGCCAGAAGCACCAACCTGCCTGCTCTTTATACCGACTTCTTGGCTTTCCATTTCCTTTGGGTTTTTAAGAGCAGGTTTGGGTAAGTTCTCTTTGGGACTTCAGTGGGGGAAGAAGATTAAATTCCACTTCAGGCCTTTAGATTGCACTAACATAGCAGCTGGGGAGGGGAAAGGAGGGAGAGAGATTCACTTTTGTAACTAAAGAACCTAGTTTAACATTTTCTCTTTGAATGGTCACACGGACCATTTCATTTTTACCAGGGCTTGGGGCCCATTGCTATTTATTAGAGATGAAAATTTAATAAATTCTCATTTTATTAAGTAAGATTTCTTGAGTACTTATTATAAGCTGTGTAGGGGAAATATCTAATTAAACAGATTTATTGTGGTCAGGGAAAAAAGTGGGAGATTGGCCTTAAAAACTACCAGCATGATGGAGTCTTGGCTGTATCTGAAGAGTGACTTTTCTTACCTGTCCACTACAGGTCTGCCTGAGTCTCCTGTGTCATTACAACATCCATTCCAGAAAGGAAAGCTGTTGACCTTCTTTGTAAACATAGGAGAGAACATTCTAGAAATAATAGCAGACTTCCATTGTTGTGACAAGTTAAGAGTGGGTGCACACCATACTTTCAGAAATGGAGAGGAAAGACTGACCTATAAAGTTGCAGTTAAGGATTTAGCTTAGTGGAAGAGCACTTGTGTGGCATGTGCCAGGGCCCTGGATTTGGTCCTCAACTCTGGAGGTGGGGAGGGGAAACCAAAGGCAAGTAAAAATGGAAGGTAGAGCATGATTCTGAGAGCTGAGGACTGTCAGGCACACCTCCTCCAGGCTCCTTGATCTTAACCTGAGGAAACAGGGCAGCAGGGACCACTCCTGTCTGTGGTCTCAGCATGGGTAGAAAATGCTAGAGTGAAAAAAGCATAAGTCACCTGACAGTGAGTTCAGGGCTCTTGGCCCCTGCTCTAGCTACACCAGCCCTTCCTTCCACATCCGTCTGCAGGGGACTTGCTTGCTCTTTCATCTAGCCTGCATATTCCCCTGTTTCCTTGTAATCCACGTGGGCAATTGCAGAAATGTGATAGGCTTTGAACTGAGAGCTGCACAACTCCACCCTAAGCGAGGTTAAACTGGTACCTGCCTTGCTCATCACTGGAAAGCATCCCTGACCTGCTTCCAGGTCCCTGTCAAGAATCCAGAGAAAGCTGCCCTAGGCTCTGCTCTGAGAACAGCTGGGTGCTGACCCTAGCAGCTTCTTGATCTCCAGATTCCTAGTATAGGGACGAGCACAACGCGGGTCCTTGCATCTCCAGTGTGTGTCCTTGGAGATGGTTGGGATGTGCTGGGAGACGAAGAACCAGCAGAATAAGCACAGCTCACCTTCCAAGAGGGTCCTCTCTGTGGCAGGATTTCAGCAGAGATGTTTGTCACAGTGTAAGTTGGGTGTGGAATTACTATAGGCTTTTTAAATTTTTTTCTTGCATGTCCTAGAATTCAACTCAGAACCTGAGCACTGTCCTTGAGCTTTCTCAAGGGTAATGCTCTACCGCTTGAGCCATAGCACCACTTCTGGCTTTTTCTTTCTTTCTCTCTTGTCAGTAGTGGGGCTTGATCTCTGCACCAGGGCTTTGTTCCTGAACTCTTCAGCTTAAGGTTACTGCCCTATCCCGTGAACCACAGCACCACTTCCAGTTTTCTAGTGGTTAATTGGAGATAAGAGTCTCATGGACTTTAGTGCCCGGGATGGCTTTGAACAGTGATCCTCAGATCACAGCCTCCTGAGTAGCCAGGATTACAGGCGTGAGCCACCGTGCCCAGCTTACCTCTGTGCTTTTTTCTGTGTATGTTGTAACCAAGGAATGGAACCCAGGGCTTTGTGCATGCTAGGCAAGCACTCTGCTGCTGGACCAAACTCCTGGCCCCTGATATAAGCTTTTAAGCTACATTTTTAAAAAGTGAGCTTGAGTTTCCTTAACTTCCCCTCTGCGTGTCAGGGAATGAGCTTGTTCTTCTCTAGGTTGAAGGATTGCTGACAGAAACATCGGAGATCCAGCGCAAGAAGAAAAGTATAATAGTTTATGGTGGAGGGTGGTAAAAAGAAAGGAAGGAGGGAAAGAGGAAGGAGGGAAAGGAGGAAAAGGAATGGAAGGGAGGGAAAGAAGGAAGGAAGGAAGGAAGGAAGGAAGGAAGAAAGAAAGGAAGAAAGGTAGTAACAGGTGTGTTCCTCTCCCCAAGAAAAAACTATGAATTCTTACAAAACTATGCATTCTTAATCAGTTCAATCTGTCCATGGCGGCTCTAGGCATGAATTGGCCAACAAGAACACTTCTAGACACAGGGCTGTAATTCCAGACCTGGAGCCCACATGTTGCCAAATACTGCTTTAGAGGCACACCTGGATCTAAACGGAAGCAGGTGTGTATTTTCTGGCTAATGAAAGCCATGGTTTTTCTTGGTCACCTCTCTTCATTGACGCGCCTCCAGTGCTCTTCCTCACTTCTGTCTATGCTGTACCTGTCACCCTCTGGCTACCCATTCCCAGGTCTTGTGTGGTGCCCTGGCATCTTGCTGGTCCATAGGAGGTCACTCTGATTGGCCTAGGTCCCAGGGTCTCCTCATACAGCCCTGAGTTTCAGACTGCTGGGCGCACAGCGCAGTGTCTCAGGGTTCTTGGTGACGTAAACTGTGATGTGGTCTTTCCTGATTCTCTTATGCCTCTCATCCTACACAGCCTGCCCACATGACCCAGGCTTCCACCCTGCTGTGTTGCCTTAGCATTTTAATCATCTCAGCTTTTAATTAGCTTTGTTTTAAAAAGAGACTTTGGCATCCTAACAAAATGGAAGAGCCTGTTGTCACTTGCTATAAATAGGGACTACAGTAATTAGGAAAATCAATAAAATGAAGATCAAACGATGTTATTAAATTCTAGCCAAATTCCATCTCCTCCTAAAGGCTGTAAGCCTGAGGCCTCTCCTCCCTTTGTCAAGAGAGAGATTGGCAAGTGTGGAGAGGAGCCGAAGACATGGCAACCCTAGGTAGAGACTGTCTCTTTCCAAGAAGCACAAGGACTGCCAGGGAAATGGACTCACTTTCTCACCGTGGGAGTAGTAATTTCGCACTAGGGGCCCTGAAGTCATCGCCCATTCCACGCAGGTCATGGGAACACATGGGTTTTCAGCTGAGGCCAACAGCATGGTGAGAACAGTTCTTGGTGTGAGGGCACTTACACTTGACCCCTAGTATAGGAGAGGTAGGGCAATTCTGTTAGCCTCACTGAACCCTAATCCCTTTGCATCACTGATGTGGTAATGGTAACAATATCAACTGCTCCTTCTTTCCTTCCCTCCTTCCTTCCTTCCTGCCTGCCTTTCTTCCTTCCAGCCTGCCTTTCTTCCTTCCATACTAAGGCGTGAACCCAGGATGCGTAGGTAATTGGAAACGCTAGGCAGCTAGCTACTCTTATCACTGAGCCATACTCCAGTCCCTGTCAGCACTGATGATATTTATGACAGGGTCTCCCTTCCTGCTGGGCACATGCTTGTACTGTGATTCACCTACTTTGGGGATCACTGGTTGCTGCCACCAAGCTTAGCTTCTTCAGTTGAGACAGAGTCTCATCTTCTTTTTCTGCTTGAACTGGCCTCCAACGGCAATCCTTCCAAACTCAGCCTGTAGCTAGATTTACAAGTGTAAACCACCAGTGCAGACGACCTCACAAAGTTATTGAAGTAATGCATAGAGAAGGCTTCGTAGGCCCTCAGGAACTGCAGAGACTGTGAGCACTGTTGAGGGAGGAATTATGACCAGTGGGGAAAGATTTTGCTTTTTCTTGCACTTGGACCCAGCATTTGCCACTTTCTGCCTCACTGACACTTCTCAATTATTGGATGATTTAATCGGATCATTTTATACCAAGCCAGCCCTCGTCCTTTCATTCTAATATCAGCTAACCTAACTGCACTACATGGCATAGTAAAATATCCTGGAAAAGCTTCTATTTTGCTTGCATTTCATGGTTGTGAGTCTTAGTCATTCGTAATTACAGTATTCTGACTTTCATAACCATGCTGTGAAATGGGCAGTTATTTTCAAGCAAACTTTCAGATTTTCTGTGACAAGAGGGATAAGTAATTATTTTATGTAACAGGTACAGGTGGTCAGTGATTCAAAATTAGATCTGAAATTTTTATGTTGGTGTCATAATAGCACATCTCTATTCTCCTAACTCCTGCTACGTTCATTAATTGCAATTCTTCTGAATGAGTTTTTCCATCTCCCCCACTGTGTTACAATGTAAGGAAATTTACTTTCTTTAGCATTTCTTATGGGGTAGATTTGCTCGTGCTAATTTCCCTCAGTTTTTGTTTGAGAAAATCCTTCTTTCTCCTCCACTTTTGAAAGTTATTTTGAGTGGATGGATGCAGAAGTCTGTGTTGCCAATCCTTTTTTTTTCTTTAAAAAGAAAATAAGTACTGTAAAGATGTCACACAACAGTTTTGTGATTTATGTGGCTTCTTATAAGAATTCTGCTAATTCTGATTATCCTTAGGTCTTGTGAACATGTTTCTTTTTTTTTCTAGCTGGATCCAAGATTTTTTCATCTTTTGTTCCCTGTAGTTTGAATAAGATATGCCTAAATTTCTGTGGTGTGCGTGTTTGTGTGTGTGTGTGTGTGTGTGTGTGTGTGTGTGTGTGTGTGATATGTTCCTAGGACTTAAACTCAGAACCTGAATACTGGATACATTTATGCCTAAGGCTGATATTCTACCAATTGAGCCATAACTCCACTTTTGGCTATTTTGTGGTTAGTTGGAGAAAAGAGTCTTACAGACTTTCCTATCCAGGCTGACTTCAAACCACAATCCTCAGATCTTAGCCTCTTAGGTAGTCTGTTATGTTTAGTGAGGGGATTGGGAGGACTGAAAATTAAACTGGCATAGAGATTGGAGAAAAAGCACACATATATTTATATGAAATTACTTAATATTTTTACATGGCATGGAACCCTCGTAAAAGAAATAGAAACACCAAAAAAAAAAGACATAAATGGAGTTGATGCTATGTTTAAACTCTGTTTATGTATCTTTTGTGATTTTGGTGATACTGGACTTTGAACTCAACTCCCTGCAGTTGCTAGGCAGGTACTCTTGCTTACAATTATAGGCCACTAGCGCCTAGCTGTCTTCCAGCGTTGCCTCATTTCATCATGGACCAGGCAAGCAGTTCTTCACCGCTTCTGACTTGTGCTAGAGCTCAGAGCTACCACATGGCGTAAGTTGGTGACATGGTATGGCTGGTTAGTTTTTCTCATCCCCTTATTTTTTAGGTGACCAAATATCCCAGAGAAACAACTTAAGGGAAGAAGAGTTTATTGTGGCTCATGATTGCAGAGTTTTCGTGTGTGCTTGGCAGGCTCTGCTGTTTCTGGTCTATGGTGTAGCAGAACATGTTGGCAGAAGGGTGCAGAAAAGCAGAGCAGCTCACTGCATGGAGGACAGGAAGCAGAGCTAGAAAGAGAAAGTGGCCTGGGACAGGGCGCATCTTCCCAGGGCACACTCCCCGTGACGCACTTCCTTCCACGAGGCCCCTCCTCCTCACATGTCCATCATTCCCTAATAGTGTCCTGGTACTGTGTGACTCCATGAAGGGATTCATGTAGGGTTAGATCAAAGTCCTGAGCTCTAAAAAGTCCTGAGCTCCAATCCCTTTCGTAAAGCCCCAGCTCTGAACACATGAACTTTTAGAGGGCACCTATCATCCAAACCTCAGCACAGCATAAACTGGGGTTTGGCTCCCTTCCCAGGTCTGTACCTGCCCCCCATCCCCAATTCCCAGATCAGATGAGGATGTCACAGTCACTGTGAGACACAAAAGCAATGGGAACCAACCTCCAGCAACATCTCCCATGCCACCGACAGCTTGGATCCTCCCTTTGCTGCCTGCCAAAGCCTCCCTCTTGTGACCTGCCTACTCAGCCCTTCCTCTGTCCACCCCCTTCCCTCTATAACCATCCCCCCTCCCTCAGCCGGCTGTGACCTGCAGGGCCATCGGCTTCCCAGTACCTGAGTCATGTCTGCATTACTCACACACAGCCTTGAGATGATTTACTTATTTTTGTCTCCGTCTTTTGTTGAAATGTTCTTGTTTGACATCCTAGGGGTTTGTTTTTGGACTCCATAAGCTCCTTGAAGATTATAATTGGGTTTTACCTCTCTCCTGCTAGCACATGGAAGGGACCAGTACATGGTCTCTTATTTGCCCTTAGAAGAAAGGACCTACCTAACACAGCCTGTGAAGCTGTGCCTGTTATTTTTCCTTGGTTATGATTGTATTTTAAGATAAAACTTTGAAGAATGAACTTCTAAGCATTAGCTAGCCGTATAGGACAGGAAAAAAACTGTATTGATGGATCCTAGCCTACATTTTTACCATAGGGATAGGAAAAACATTTTTTCTCTCTCCTGTTACATTTAGTGAAGGGTGGGTCTGAAAATTAAACTGGCATAAAGATTGGGAGAAAACACATATTTTTATACAGAATTATTTAATATTTTTACATGGCACAGAACCTTCATAGAAGAAAGATTAGTAAAAGCATCAAGAATGTATAAATGGAGTTTATACTGTGTTTAAACTCTGTTTATGTATCTTTTTTGCTTTTGGTGATACTGGACTTTGAACTTACCACCTTGCAGTGGCTCTGCAGGTACTCGACTGCTTGAACCATGCCTCCAGCCTTTTCAACCTTCACTATTTTTTTTTTTGCCAGTCGTGGGCTTGAGCTCATGGCATGAGCACTGTCCTTGGACTTTCTCAAGGCTAAAGCTCTACCCACTTGAGCCTCAGCACCACTTCTGGCTTTTTTTTCCCTGTGTATGTGGTACTGAGGAATCTAACCTGGGTCTTCATGCATGCTAGGCAATCACTCTACCACTAGGCCAAACTCCCAGCCCCCTTCACTATTTTTTGTGTGTTCTCATACTGTGTCTTGAACTCAGGGACCTCATGCTCTTCACTTCGTTTTTTCACTCAAGGCTGGTGTTCTACCACTTGAGCCACAACTCCACTCCTGGCTTTTTGTTGGTTAATTGGAGATGAGTCTCTCCAATTTGTCTGGCAAGGCTGCCTTTGAACCATGATCCTCAGGTCTCAGCTTCCTGAGTAGCTAAGATTACAAGCATAAACCACCAACACCCCGCTTGTCTTCATTGTATTTTAAAATAGTGCCTCACTTGCTTGCTTAGGGGAACCTAGACTGTGATCTGCCAATTTACACTTTCCACAACAGACACACACTACCAAATCCAGCTATTGGATGAAATGGTGTCTCATTTCTGGGCTAGCCTCAAACCTCAATCCTCCTGTCCCACAGTAGTTAGGATTACAAGTGGAAGCCACCAGCTCCTGGCTGCATTTTAAAAAGTGGACAATCGTCAGTGAAGATGTGACAAGCTGAAGAAAAAGGGGGTTCAGAGTTTAAATGGCAGTACATTGTGGAAAGGTTGCTAGAAAGGGGAAAGAAGACACAAGATAGAGGGCATAGTAAGGTTTTATTTAGATTCAAGTCAGTTCCTTCTCCAGTGGTACAAGAAGGGGGAGAGGGGACATTTCTAACAAAGGAACATGCTCTTCTTCCAGACAGGCAGGGAGAGGATGGTGAGATCTTCCTGCATCTGTCTATTGTTTCTTGGTTGACTTCGAATCAAGTTCACTCTCATACCAAAGAGACACATTTTATGGTGACACATTCTGATGCCCTGTACCACCAGGCTCTGCTGCTGTTGACCCATCCCAGCTCCTGTGGAGAGGTGTCCCCTCCTATGTCTCCAGATGACTGCCTAGAAACAGTGCTCAGTTACCAGATATGATGAAGGTAAAGGCTGAGCATCCCGAGATGACACACATGCTGGGGGGTTCTTCCTGTCACTGAGTGACTTTGAAAAACCACCACCTGATGGTTGTCTTTGAGGAAAAAGGTTTCTGTCTCTTCTCAAGGCACTTTGGAGTGGGTTTTCTTTTTTTTCCCAGTCCTGGGCTTGAGCTCAGGGCCTAAGCACTGTTCTTGGACTTTCTCAAGGCTAGAGCTCTACCACTTGAGCCTCAGCACCATTTCTAGCTTTTTTCTATGTATGTGGTACCAAGGAATCGAACCCGGGTCTTCATGCATGCTAGGCAAGCACTTTAACCACTAGGCCAAACTCCTGGCCTGGAGGGGGTTTTCTTAAGTCTACTCAGCAACTGCCTTGGAGTTGAAGCCATTCTAGAATTATCAGCCCAAGAGAGCCATGCATCCAGCATGTACCACTTCATCAAAAGTATTGGGGTTGCCTAGGACATTTTTTGTCACTGTTTTGTTGTTGCTGACTTTGTTTTTGCAGTACTGAAGATGAGACTCAGAGATCCACATATGCTAGGCAAGTGTTCCAGCAAGTACACTCTCCTTGCCTGTGTGTGTGTGTGTGTGTGTGTGTGTGTGTGTGTGTGTGTGTGTGTGTGTGTGCTTGTTTATAGGCAGACTCTTACTTATCTAGCTCAGGATAGCCTTCAAGTCATCATTCTCCTTCCTCATTCTCCTTAGTGCTAGGGTTAGAGGCTTGTGCCACCAAGCCTAGCTGAAGAGTTATATTTTTGTTTGTTTTGTGCCAGTCTGAAGCTTAAACTCAGAGTCAGGGCACTGTTCCTTGAGCCTTTTTTTCCACTCAAGGCTAACTAACACTCTAACTCTTGGAGGTAAGAGTCTCTCAGACTTTTCCTACCCTGGCTGGCTTCAAGCCACTCTCCTCAGATCTCAGCCTCCTGAGTAATTAGGACTACAGATGTGAGCCCCCAGTGTCTAGCTTAGGAGTTGTGCTTGAAATGAAGGTTTCTACCTCTCCCCAGACATTCTCAACCAAATTTCTTGGAACTGAGCCAGAGAATACACTTTTTCATGCACAACCCTCTCCTACAGAAGCCTATCCTTCTACATAAGAATGTTTGAGAGCCTTGCCTCATGGGACCCAGGAGATACGTCAGAAAAGACACGATATCTGCCTTAGATTGGGCAAGGACTCCTAGTTCCCCAAGATCAGCACAGCGTAACTTTGTGCATTCAGATTGGCTGGGCATATTGCCACAGAGACCTGACTCCTTCAAGGGTTCCTTTGACACCTTCTCCAGCGTTGTGACCTTGGATGCCATTTCCTCTCTTCTTCCTGCACAACAGAGCATGTCACTTCCAATTTATCACAGCCTCTTGAGAGTCACCCAACTTAATAATACTATACCAAGGGCCGGGAGTTTGGCCTAGTGGTTAAAGTGCTTGCCTAGCATGCACGAAGACCCGGGTTCAATTCCTCAGTACCACATACACAGAAAAAAGCCGGAAGTGGTGCTGAGGCTCAAGTGGTAGAGCTCTAGCCTTGAGAAAGTCCAAGGACAGTGCTCAGGCCCTGAGCTCAAGCCCAGGACTGGCGAAATAATAATAATAATAATAATAGTAATACATACATACATACATACATACATACATACCAAGGCTATGTGAAACTATGTGAGCTACTTTGAATATACAAAGCTAACCACTGTGTCTGGATTAGGAATATCTGCTACCCTGCAAGATTGTATTCTATGACTAAGGGCTGAAACAAAGTCTCCAGAAAAAAATACTATAAAAGATACTATAAAATAAAAGATATGATATTTATAAAACACTATAAAATGATCTATAAAAGTCATGAGATTGACACAGTCAGGAAAGACTGCCTGGAAACGAGGATGGCAGAAGGCATGCGAGCAGTGGAGGGCAGCTGGCGGAAGGCAGAGACAATGACGAAATGCAGAAGGGAGAGCTTAGTTCCTTGGACACATTCTGTGTCCTCCATCCCACATGGCAACTCTGTGAGCATCTCCCATGAGCAGTGGAGACAGGAATGAGGGAAGGTGCCAACTGAAGCCAAATTGATTTTTTCATCTTTTTATTCTTCAGACCCAGGAGAAAATAAAAACAGCTATAGGTCAAATAAACAATGGTATCTAGGTCACAGGTCATTTAGGAAGGAGCCTCTCTGTAGACCGTCTGTGGGAATGGAAAAGTATGTCAATGGAGAGAACAGAGGTGTGACCCCTAAAAAAGTGACTGAAAACACCTAAGCCTTAGCCAAGTGATCAGAACACAAAATACCAAAACCAGCCTCAAACTGTGGCTTAGAAAACAAAGTAATGGACCTGTACTTCAGTAAGAAGATAGGTAAGATGTCTCCCCCATTTTATAGCCAAGAAAACAGATGGACAAGAATCATCCCTGATAACTAGACAAACCTAAAGGATGCAGTGCACAGAAGATGCGTGAATAACAACTCAGATTTGAAGAACACTGTGGAAAAGGGAGGTTTGTCGTGACACCTTTCTCCATGATAAAATGATATATAAGGAGCATAAAAACAATAAAATAAGGGGTGAAAAAAGAAGAAAAAAAGTAGAATAAGCTTAAAAAAGGAGATGGCAAGCATTCACAAGGAAGGTGAAGACTAGTAGATAGGTTAGAAATTCAAAGGATGGAGCTGGGATGGAGCTCGGTGGCGAATGCTTGCCTAGCAAGTACAACAACATTCTGGCTGCAATCCCCAGTACCAAAAAAAGAAAAGACACAATGTCGTGAAGGATGGCCGAAAGCCTTCGAACACAGTGATCCTGGTCCACACAGCTTTCAGCTAGTACATCCAGACTCGTGACCGTCTAGGACTACGTGGCTAACGTCGACCTGCAGACTGGCTTTTTAAATTTTTTTTTCTATTTTGCCGTTTTGAGAATTTGTCATGTCTTTTATCTTTAATACATCTTTTATTCTTGATTTTTTTCTTAGTGATACTAAAGTGTGAAATTAGTGCCGCTATCCTAGCTGGGCAGGCACTCGACTACTTGAGCCAGCCCTTTCTGCTTCTGTTATTTTTCAAATAGGACCAGCCTGGAACTCCTATGTTTGTTCCCATGTGCATGACAGGCTCATGACACCGCATCTAGCTTTTTATTGGCTGACATGGGTCTCATGAACTAGCCTCACCCAATGATCCCCTTATCTCAGCCTCCTGAGTAGCTGGGTTTACAGTCCTGAGCTAGTGCATCTGCTTTATTCCTTTTTTTTTTAATTCACTGACTTTTGGATCTCTAATTGTTCCTAATTGTGCCTTCAGCTACACTACTGGCTTTAATTTTGTTGCCTTGACAACCTTTTTTCCTTGGCTGGCAGTTTGGCGTAGTGGTAGAGTGCTTACCTAGCATGCATGAAGACCCGGGTTTGATTCCTTGGCAGCACATATATAGAAAGAGCTGGAAGTGGTGCTGTGGCTCGAGTGCTAGAGCACTAGCTTTGATAAAGCCCAAGGCTAGTGCTTAGGCCCTGAGTTCAAGCCCCAGGACTGGAAAAAAAAAAAACAACTACCTTTTTCCCCACCTAATTACAACTCTGACAGTCACTCAGTAGAGATTAAGTTCCCCCAAATCCTGTCTGTATTCCTGAACTTCAGAACCCTTGCTTCGACAACACAATAGCTAACACTTAGTAAACACTAAATTAGGAGCCAAGCACTATGCTAAGCACTTTAAACAACAGCCTCATTTAATACTGAAAAGAAGCACTATTTCCATCTGCCTTTTACAAATGGGAAAATGAAGGCACAGGGAGGTGATGAAAGGTTGTTTGAGGATGTGTGCAAAAGTACAACTTACCTAAAGAGGGTAAACGTTGACTTCTCCCCAGCAACTATGCAAGGTGCAGACGATGGACTGACATCTCTCCAGCCCTAAGGACCCAAGCACATTCTATAAGCTTTTGACTCAACCACAAGGGCTCTCGAACATGATGACACTTCGGAAACAACCACCCTGGGTGAGGAGACCTCAAGGAACGTAGGATACTAGTTATATAAGATCCAGCCAGCCACAGGACAACTCTAAATTGCCCAGGTGCAGAGCTTTCTTTAATTACAGGACTGAGATGGGGGAGCAGTGATTCCCACACCAAAATAATTATGAGAAGTTAGGACTAAGGGGAAAATATAAACTCTATAAGAAGAACAATATAAAAACTAATGTACACTGGAAAAACAAATTTTGGAGAAAAAAGATTAAAGAAGTGAAATTGTTTATATGTGTGGCATGAATGAAGCATCTCATGAAAACCTTAAAAGAAGAAATTCAGCTGGATGCTGGTAGCTCACATCTATAATCCTAGCTATTCGGGTTGAAAATTCAAAGATTGAGGTTTCTACTCGCCTGTGTTAGGAAAGTCCAAAAGAATCCATCTCCAAAACTAGGTTTAGAGTCATGGCTTAAGTGGTAGATCACCTGCCCAGCAAGTACAAGACCCGAATTCATACTACAGTAAGAAATACAATGATTTCTACCTCTTTTTCATTTCTTAGCTTCATGTGGCTTTTTGGAGAGATATCATGTCTTTAAAAAAAAGAAACATTTGTTTGAAGTTTAATGATTTATTCTATTTCTTGTCAATTATTTTTCTTTTTGAATTCAAGTTAAATTAAATTTAATTACTGTTTTTCAAATGCCATATATAGGCTTAGTCCATTTCACAATAGCTTTTATTCCTACAGCTATTTTTCTAATCATATTCTGATGCCTAAAAAGATGTTTGAAATTATATCCACTCAACATTAATAATGTGTTTCTGAGTTGAAGGATTTGAGATATTTTGTAACTTTTACATTTTTCTGCAGTGTTTGAAATCCTTATAGAGTGTATTTTTATAAATCCAGCAGAGGGACTTTTCTTCAGAAAGGAAAACAAAACAGACCCCAGCACTGGTGGCTCATGTCTTTAATCCTAGCTACTCAGGAAGCTGAGATCTGAAGAGTACAGTTCAAAGACCGCCCAAGCAGGAAAGTCCATGACACTCTTGCCTCCAGTTAACCAAGAAAAGAACAAAGAAAAGCTAAAAGAGGAGCTGTGGCTCAAGTGGTGGAGGACTAGACTTGAGCTCAGGGATGAACTCCTGAGTTCAAGCCCCAGGTTTGGCATGCACGTGCACGTGCACACAAAGCAAATATACTAACAATGATTAGCTCAAAGTTCTAGATACATGGATGACTTTTACTAGACCTTTCTCACTATTATTGTTGAGGTGGGAGAGATTGGGTTTGAACTCAGAGCTTCATGTGCGCTAGACCGAAGTTCTATCTCTTGCTCTGGTTGTCTTGACGTAAGGTCTCACTTTTGATTCAGGATGGCCAAAACAATGATCCTTCTACTTATGCCTTCTTCTGTAGCTGGAATGGCAGGTGTACATCACCATGCCCAGTTTTTTTCTGTTAAAAGGGTCTTGCAACACCCTCAAGCCAGCCTTGACCTTAACTCCTTCTTAGCTTCCCCTCCCCAGTAGCTAGAATGGCAGGTGTGAGTCACTGGTGGTGGGCTAGTTAGCTGTTCTTTTTGAATATTCAAAATAAAAATATAAAATAAAATGGGTCAGAGAAAAATCAGACAGATTTGGATATGGATATTGGCAAGCTTGTTCACATTCCCAACTTTTGGCTTCCACATCAGAGAAGTGGACTGATATGCCCTCTTTATAGCTGAATTGTGTCTCTTAAAAGACATAACTTTTTTTTTTTAATGACCAGAAGTTTCTGGCTCAGATTAAGCTCTCAATCTCCAACTTTGACTCTGCCCTGAAAGCTCCCATCTAATCTAAGAAGCACACTGACAGCTGTCTCTTTTCCAGCTGTCCTTGTGCCAACCGAACCAGCCACTATCTCTGCCTCTCTCAGTAAGCGCTCCTAAAAGGAGACACAAAATGTGTCTTTAATCATTTATTAAACATGAGTTAATTAAGCTAGAAGATGGCTGAACAAGAATGCCTGGCTTTACTGTTGGGGTTTCATGGCAGCTATTTCTAGCATTTTAGGGCCAGATCTGCATGCAGCTGTGTTGATCCAATTGTCCAGTCATTTAGCAAACATTTACGGAGCATGTGCCACCTGCCAGGTGTTTCCTGGGGCAGCGGAGGCAAAAAAAAAAAAAAAATTAAAGCGGAACAGCAGGGTCTTCGCGATTCCCAGATCTCAGACCTTATTCCAAAGCAGGTAACTTAATGAAACATTAGCCTGAGAGGCTTTGATGGGTGGTAGAGAGTATCCATGCTTCTGAGGGCCTAGGTAAGTTCTAGGCCCCGCCTTCTGGTCTCCTATGATTGCTGTGAATTCCAGGGGACCTATTGCTTTTGCGGTCATCTCTGCTCCAAGATGCTGAGTGGTCTCTCTAGTGGGAAGGTTTCATTGTTGTTTATTTCTCTGTTTTGGAAGCACTGGGGTTTGAAGGCAGGGCCTCCAAGTTTACTTATGCAGTGCTCTACCACCTGAGCCAGGCTTTTCTGCTGAGTCTCAAGTTTTTGCCTGGGATGGATGTCAACAGCCATCCTCCTTCTATGTCCCCTGAGTAGATAAGGTCGTAGACTCCTCCGTCTTGCCTGGCTTACTGGTTGAGATGGACAATTGCATTAACTTTTTAGCCTGGGGTGCCTCCAAACCACCTCCCACCATGCCCGGCCACAGCAGTGTTTTTAATGAACCCCTAAGTGCCTTCCTGTGTGTTTTTATGTGTGTACCCATCGGGGGTGTGCCCCCAAACACACACATGTCATTTTTCAGCCCTTCTCTCTTTCTCCTTCCTTCCTTTCCACCAACCTTTGTCATCCTCTCCTCGACTATTTCAGGGAACTGCCTGTTCTCCTCTTTTATGAAAACTATTAACAGTTCTTCCTTTTATTGTAGTTCTCCCCTTCCGTAAGAAAAGGACCTACTGCCTTCTATTTCAATAACTGCCTCTAATTAGCTTCACAGAGGAGAAGAATCCTTCACAATTACTGCTGATGAGGATGTCATTATATATATTGTCGTCACAGATCTCTCTTCAATACGGAGCTGTGAGGGGCAGGAATATCGAGTTACCCCTCTTTGTCTTGGATCCTAAACACCTCCCATTTCATTGATTTAATTTGCTTCTCACATCAACGAGGGAGGCAGTGGGGTCAAGCGAAGCAGAGTTTGATGCTCCTTGTGGAAGCCTCTTGTTGAACACTTCAAGTTCCCAAGCCTGGAGCGGCGGAACAATTGTTCTTGTCTACAGACACTTGATTGCTTCTTACTAGAAAATCTCAAAGACAGTTTTAGCAGATAACCCTCAATCAGCTCCATTTTCAAAGCCCTGCCCTTGCTTAGCACCTCCACAGTTCCATGCGTGCTTCCTAAGTTTTTTGGTCACAGGGGCAGACTGGTTGCAGGACAGGTGCTGGGGTCATAGGAGTTTCCATGTCCACCACCATCAGCCTGTGGCTGCCACTGCTTCGTTTCCAGACATTAGAATATCATCACCTGGACCTCCCTCGCCAGGACTCTCTCTTTTCCCCATTAACTTAAACCTACAGTCCCTCGCTTCTCTCATGCATCACACACACACACACACACACACACACACACACACACACACACACGCTCTACAAGGAAGGACAATAACCAAAGCAGTCCTCAGACCTCATGTGAACAGTGATTACGTGATGGATCAGCAGACCATAGACCCCATGCCCGTTCTCACAGCCCATCCCATGAGCTCATGAAGCCCTAATTTCTGCCTTTCTTCATCTCCTGCTTCACCTAAAATAATCATCTTGGAGTTTGGGTCTGGAGTGACATATCTTCCCCCAAGACCCATGTGACACAGGCCTCCAGCCTGTAGCACCAGTGGGGAATGGTAGAACCTACAGGAGACAGGATGTGATGGGAGGAAGTTAGATCTTGGGGCTAGGCCTCTGAAAGTGATATTGTTTTCTAGCTGTTCCTGGCCTCCTCCACAGCAATGGAGAGCTGACTAACACAAGGGCACACACACAATGGTCCACATCAGGCAACCAGACTGTCTGGGGTCTGGATCAGACACAGCATCATACCTGGATTTGACAATGGAGTAGGCTTAGTCATTCTCCCTTTCTCTGTGATTGATTGTAAATAACACTCTCTCTCAAAAAGAAACATCCATTTCCCCATCTCCTCATTGTATTAGTTCTGATTCAGGGGACATGTAGCCTGTGGAAAGGACCCTCCATTATTGATAATTCCAAACCTGAGCTTCTCTGTCTGTGTCTCCAACCTTCATGACCCAGACTCAGCTGGAGGAGCCAGGCACAGGACTGCAGCATCAAATTAACAGGAGAAATTCTGCCCATAGTGATCCTGCCCCAAAGAGGCCTCCCTCCAATTAGTGAAACCATAGCCACTGACCCATCTTCCTGTCAGAAAAATTCCCAATAGTGTATGCAAACACTCTCCGCCAGAGAAAGGTTCACACTCTCCTTCCCCTGGACCTAGTGATTTCCCTGGACTTAGTGATTTGCTTGCCAAAGAAAGAATTTGCAAAGTGTAAACCAGTAACTTCCTGGAGGAGAGAGATGGCCATCCTGGCTGCGCCCGGGGGACAGCATTATCAGCAGGGATGTGAGTGGTGTCCACACATCCCCTGATATGATACCTGCTCCCCACACATACCCCAGTGGGTTTCTTCTGTCAACCCACCAAGTCGCAGAAGAGCATCTGACAGTGAGAGCTCTTCCACAAAACCCCAGAAAATTAATCTCCAGGAAGCCAAGGTCAAGAAAAGTAAGGAAAAATGTGGTTCTTGAATCATTCTGGAATAGAAAAAAACCCAAGCAAAACCTGTGTAGTTCAGTTCATTGCATTGCATTGGTGTCCAATTGCTAGTTTTGCCATTTGTACCCATGGTTACCTAAAGGGCAAACATTCAGAGAAACCTGGTAAAAAGTATGGGTTGATTTCTCTCTCTCCCTCTTTTTCTCCCTCTGCCTCTCCCTCCACCTCCCTCCTTCCCTTCCCTCCATCTCTCCCTCCCCTCCTTCTCCTCCCCCCACACAGTAATAGAGTTTATACTCAAGGCATTGTCTCTATCACTTGAGCCATGCCTCCGATTTCTTTTTCTTTAAATTACGTTCCAGATGGAGTCTCTCAGTTTTTACCCTGGGCTATGTTCAAAATCCATAGCTTGGCTCATCCAAGCTATGCCTCCTGATTGGCTGGGATTACAGGAGTAAACCACCATACCGGACAAATTAGTTGTGATAGAATCTCACTAACTCTTTTGCACAACAGATCACAAATCATGATCCCCCTTATCTTCGCCTCCCACATAGCTGGGACTATAAGTGTGAGCCACAATACGCTGCCAAGAACTTGGTCTTTGTGAGTGACTTTGTATTACTTTTTCAGTTTTCTCTGAATTTAAAATTATTCTAAAATAAGATATTCATTCAAAGTAAATAAATGCCTGGATGTTTTTATGACCTCAGGTTCTATGACCTCAGTCCCTTTTGCAAAGGGACTGTGTGAATGTGTAGTTGATTTTATGATTCAAAGGCTTCTTTTGCTGGATCTGGGTAGTTTGTGGTGCTGAAAACAGAAATTCTATGACCCCATTTCCACTATGCCACTCTCATGCAGAGTGTTGGAGTCTGACTCTAAACACTGGGTAGCCTGTGGGCATTCGTTACTTACTGGTCAGAATTTCAGAAAAGACATCTCCATCAGAGGAACACAAATTCATCCTTGTGGATAAATGCTCAGAGCAAAGGCTGGTCAGGTACATCCTGTGGTCTCACCAGACTTCCTGAGATTTTCCTCAGAAAACTCTCTGTAATTCCACCAATCAAAGACTGCTTCTGTCACACACACACACACACACACACACACACACACACACACACACACCATGCCTGTTAGTCACCCTAAGAGATTGTTCCAGGCTTGGATTAATACATGCACCCCTTTTTCTTATACTGAATTTTGACAATAGAACAGGGAGACAAAGGACAGAAAGCATCTTTCCCGGAGGCACCAACCTCCAGTGCCTCTTGGTGAGTAACCAGCAGGAAGAGCCCATGTCAATAGAGCCAGTGTTGGGGTGTCACAGAGCAGTGATGGGTGGAAGCCGTGGTGGGTGAGGGCGCCCCCTGGAGGATGTTTACCAGATGGAGGAGGAAGAAAGCCATGGAGGAAGGAGCCCAGAGAAGCAGCCACAAGGCAGCAGAAGAGGGACTGCACACAGTGTCCCCTGGATTTGCCAGTGATAAGCCCCAGGGGTGATCTTGTCCTGTGATGTCTCAGGGGCAGAATCTAACTGTGATAGGCTGAGGGGAGGTGGGTGAGAAAAGGAGAAAATGTCGAACTTAGCTGGCAAGATGCTTGGCTTTGAAAGGAAGGAGAGAGATGAGATAGCAAATCCAAGGAGCATTATTTTTCATTTCTCCTTTAGTGTCTTTCTTTGACTGGGTCTGCTGACTGTGGTCATGAATCACATTACGTGCTTAGCCATTTAAACCCTTGACGTCTGGCAGATCTATGAATTCCTCTAACATTAGCCACCTTTAATACCTTTAACGTTACAGTCACTTCCGCCAGCTCCTTATTTGTAAGACGGAGACCACAACTGCTCCTACATGGATGGAACTGCAAACTAACTGACGTTCATCTAAAGAGAATGATGTGTCACCACAGGGTGAGGAGGAGAACTGGCTCATGCTGAGGGGGCGACAGTGGATGCTCTGGGGACTCCTTGGCACCTGGGACCAGCCTGTCACTAGATTAAAGCAGTGTTACTGCTCCCAAACATGGCCCAGGAGACGAAGTCCACCCATGACCCCCAAAGCTCATTTGTTTTTCAGATGCCCCTACGCTCCCACCAGCACCAACGAGGGGACTGGACAGGGGCTTAGGCATTCAGAGAGAATCCAGCCCCAGGATAGGCTTCAGAGATTCACGGGTACAAGGCCCCTTTTCTCTTCTTTCAGATGCCAGGCCTTAGAAGTCATTGACTACTAGTCTGGAGAATATGATTTTCCTGTCTATAAGATATTTATTGCCAGGCACCTGTGACTGATGCCTGTAATCCCAGCTTCGCAGGAAGCACAGATCTGAGGACTACAGTTCGAAGCCAATCCAAGCAGAAAAGTCCATGAGGCTGTTAACTCCAATTAATCACTAGAAAGCCATAAATGGAGCTATGGTCAAGTGGTAGAGTCCTAGTATTGAGTGAAAAACTCAGGGACAGCACCCATGTCCTGCGTTCAAGCTGCAGTACCAGCAGCCACACACACACACACACACACACACACACACACACACACACACACACACCATACACAGAAAAGATATCTACCCCAAGGATAAATAAAAACAACTGTGTACACGACAGCACGTAGCTGTGGTCTTGGGCAAGAAAGGGATTTTGATAGTAGGTCCATTGAAAGTTAAGGGTAAACACAAAGGCTACATGACGATTGCGGGGTGCTGGAAGGTTCTTGAAGCTCACAGAATCTGTGTGCGCATTTCTCCCAGTCTTCCACTTCCCAGTCATGTGACCCTGTGCTATTACGTAGCTTCTCTGCAACTGAGCAGATAATCATGGCTGCCATGACACACTAAGCTAAGGCAGGTAAAATGCCCTGCACGAGAGAACCGTAGGGATTACTGGCCCGCCATCACTAGGATGGGAAATGAAGGAATGGATAACGCTGCAGGTGAGTGCATCTCTGCTGGGCCTGAGCTCTGGAGGCAGGGGGCTCCAGGCTCAGTTCTGTGTGTCTGGCACCCAACAAAGCACTTGCCACTAGGTGTGTTCCACAAACATATGTGGGGTGCACAGATGTGGGGCAGGGGGTTATTTGTGCATTGGGAAGAAAGGACCAGAAGGATTCATGCTTAGCAGTGGATGGTTGGCTGGAAAAAGGGCTACGTGGCTGGTTGATTGATTCCAGAGCAGGGCTGGGATCACAGGTCGTGTTGAAGTTCTGGAAAGTTCCCCAGCAGTGGCCCTGGCAGAGCAGAGCAAGAGGGACACAGGCAGGAATACTAGCATGGCAGAGCTGGCTGCTCTTATGACTACTCTTGTAATCAAAAAACTGACTTCACACTTTGTCATCATGATTACTAGTATCCAGAAGAGCAATGGAACATGGATTTTCTTGTCCCCAACTGCACAATTGCCTTTAGGGGGTCTTTTCCCCTCAAAACCATCTGCATGTTACTCTGCTTACCCTGGCTGCTAGGGAGCTCCTGGAGCCCCAAAGACCTGTTGCTCCTGAGTCACTCTGACATCTGGGTATCCAGATGTCTTTTTTTTTTTGCTTCTTTTCCTTTTTTCTCCTAACCCCCTTATTATCCTAGAAGAGATTAAATGTTGTCTGTCTCTCCAGAGGTTTTCCAGCTGCACCTGCTGTTACCAACAGAAATCCCTCCACCCCCCTCTTCCCTCCTCTGCCCTTTCCTCTTCCCTCCTCTGCCCCTTCCCCATCCCTCAGCCATTTCTGGTTGTCATATGGTATTTTTTAGCCTTGAACAATTCAATTACCAGCCAGGTATTAGTGGCTCATACCTGTAATCCTAGCTACTCAGGAGGCTGAGATCTGAGGGCCATAGTTCAAAGCCAGCCAGGACAGGAACGTCCATGAGACTATTATCCCCGTTAAACTATTCAGAAAAAGCCAGAAGTGGCACTATGGCTCAATATAGTGGAGTACTATCCTTGAGCAAAAAAAGTCAGGGACATTGCCCAGGCCCAGAGTTCAAGTCTCAGAACCAGCAAAAATATGTACGTACTTACATACATACATCTTCATTATCAGTGGGTCTTCTGAATGGTCCCACAGTGTCAAGGCCCAGATTGGAAAACTAAGCAGGAAGAAGCAGGCAGGGAGACTCCATGCAGAGACAATGAGACTCACAGGACAGGCTGAGACCCTGAACAGCGTGACGTGTAGTCACTAATAAGATGTGAACCTAAGGCATATCACAGGCCTTTAAATATCTCTGGATTTTCTTTTTTTAGTGTTTTTATTGTTATTATAAAGATGATGTACAGAGGGATTATAGCTACATAAGTCAGGTAAAGAGTACATTTCGGGGAGACAATGTCACCCCTTCCCTGAGACAAGAGAGGGAGGAGGGAGGAAAACAAAAGTTGGGGCTCTGCCCTGGGCTTGCAGCCAAAGTGTATGAGCTAGGCTTGACTGCCTGTCAGCTGTGCAGTGTCAGGCACATGAGATCTGATGCCCAAAGAAAGCAAGTAGGGCAGTGGGAGGAGAAGGACTCAGAGGAGCAACGGCAGCCAGGCAAAGCAGTTCCTCCAGCATGAGGGGTCAGCCAGGAGGCGCTGAGCCAGGGGGCAGACTCCAGAAGCTGGGTGGGTGGGCAGGATCTGAATATGCCAGTGGCCAAATACCCAGTTTCTCTGCCCTAGAGCCACCAAGAGGGAGGGGGTGGACCTGCTGAGGCATGGATGAGCAACAAATGTCAAATGTTGGTGGATCAAATGCCCAAGGGGCAGGGTATCCCTGGATTGGGCCTATAATCCTAGATATTCAGGAGGTGGAGATCTGAGGATAGGGATTCGAAGCCCAAGCCCAGGCAGGAAAGTCTGTAAAACTGTTATTCCCAATTAACCACCACCACCACCAACAACAACAAAAAAATCAAAATAATAATAACTGGAAGTAGAGGTAGGGCTCCAAGAAGCAGAGGGCCAGCCTTCAGCAAACAAAGGAGCTAGCCCAATGTTCAAGCCCTAGTGCCCTCCCCCCACCACAAGCCCACAGGGTTAAGATAGAGACAGTAAAAGTTCCTATACTAAACCTGTCTTACTGAGGAAAAAAAAAGGAAAGCCCACCACCGAAGCAGTAGGTTGTCCTGCGCCCCCTACTGGCCAGTAGCTGAACTGCATGCACCTTTGACAAAGTTTATTCCTCTCTGACCAAGCCCAGAACACATGGCACCTGTGGGTATGGGGTAGGATGCCAGAGGTGGGTTTTATCACAAGTGGCGCATTATCAGACATCAGGTCATTTTGACCAAGATATAAAGGATGCCATATGATTAAAAAGTGTATTGGGGGGTAGAGGGAATATGAAGCAGGGGGTGGAATTGATTGGAATACAGGGTAAACATGTACCGGGAGCCAATCCTTTCCTGTATAACTAATATGAACTAATAAAAAACCCTAGTAAATGCGCTTTACTTCCAAAAGAATAATGAATGGTATTAAATGATATTCAAGGCCTCCCTCCCCATGGTTCAGGCTGTCAGTTTAAACTCTGAATGAAGGAGTAACAGGTAAAAGGGATAATCTCCAAAGAGCAGTGGTGAACCCTTTGGAAGCAGTTTTCTAGAAACTGAGAAATTCTGTTGCCCTGGCAACTAGTGGGTAAATCATTTTTCATGTCCAAAGTTTTCTGGTTCTTTGCAATCACACTGAAGAAAAGCTCAGATTCAGATTATTATGAGTAATAGGTTTTTCTGAGCAATTTCTCTGGTTTATGTTTATAATGTACGGAAGGATTTAAAAGAATCAAATGGCTGGGTCTCAGTGGCTCACGCCTGTAATCCTAGCTACTCAGGAGGCTGAGATCTGAACATTGCTGTTCAAAGCCAGACTGGGCAGGAAAGTATATGAGACTCTTATATCCAATAAGCTACTCAGAAAAAGCTGAAAATGGTGCTGTGGCTCAGTACTAGCCTTAAACCACTGGGAAGCTCAGAGACAGCATCCAGGCCCTGAGTTCAAGCGCCAGCAGCGGCAAAAAGTAAAAAATGAAATAACCAAACAACATTTTCATCGCAAAATGTCTTTCTCATTTCTCCAAACAGGACTTCTCAATACAACATCTATTAAAATAAAGAAGAAGAATGAAATTGGGGTCATACCTGTAATCCTAGCTATTCAGGAGATTGAGATCTGAGGATCATGAGAATCTTAGCTCCAATTAATCACCAAAAAGCCAAGAATTGCAGAGCTGTGACTCAAGCGATAGAGCACTAACTGTAAGCAAATGTACTCAGGGGCACAAAAGCTCAAGCTGTAGGCCTGGTGCGCGCGCACACACACACACACACACACACACACACACGAATGGAATTGGGCCAGGCACTGCTGGCTCATGTCTGTAATCCTAGCTAGTAAGGAAACAGATACCTGGGGACCTCGGTTCAAAGCCAGCCTGGGTGGACAAACCCCTGAGAGTCTCATCTCTAGTTAACCACCAAGATGTTACAGGTAGAACTGAGGCTTAAGTGGTGGGGCGCCAGCCTTGAGTGAAAAACCTAAGGGACAGCACCCAGACCCTTAATTCAAACTCCTGTACCATGTTCAATGTGTGTGCCTAGGTCAACGTACCAGTTCCAAATGTCATTCCATGGCATTGCCACAAATACTTTCCAGTTACAAATTTTCCATAATTAAAATTTTTGAATTTTTTTTTGCAAAATTGTTCTACTTCGTTGGCAGTAGAAGTCATTCTCTGAAGTTGCTTACAAAAAAAAAAAAAAAAAAAAAACAAAAAACACTCGCATCTATTTAAAAGACTCCCCCAAGTAAAAGATTTCCAACTTCTTCCCCCACAACCCTTTCGACACAAGTTCCTGCGGGATTTGGTCCTGGTCGGCTTCCGTAGCGGCCCTCCTGGGCGACTTCCGGTTGTGACGGGTAGTTGCGGTGGATGTACTTCCGGCGGCGGCAGCAGCTACAGCGGCCGAGTCAAGATGGTGAGTGACTCAGGGCTTCGGCCGGGGGTCGCCGGGCCGGGGTTGGGAGCGGCTGTGGCGAGAGACTCCGGCGCTGCCTGGGGGGCGCGGGCCGCCGTCTCCCTGCCCGGGCCTCCTGGGCGGCGGGCGGAGGCTCGGGGACGCGGCGCTCGGCTCCGCGCGGGGGAGCCGGGGCCGGGGAGCGGCGGAGCGGGGCCGCCGGGCCCGCCAGCCTCCGTGTGTGTCTGTGTCTGTCTGTCTGTCTGTGTCGGCTCTGTTCTGGGACCCGGGGCGGGGCGCGGGGG
The DNA here is from genome assembly GCF_031878675.1 of Megascapheus bottae. Classification (NCBI taxonomy): domain Eukaryota; kingdom Metazoa; phylum Chordata; class Mammalia; order Rodentia; family Geomyidae; genus Megascapheus; species Megascapheus bottae. The sequence goes on from NC_143522.1 coordinate 23,175,169, forward strand.
AGGGGGCCGCACCTTCGAGGGCCAGGCGAGGCCCTGCGAGACCAGCTCTGGTTTGTCCGGCTGCAGGGAGAGGGTCCCCATCTCGGATGAGGGTATCGGGACGGTGGGCGGTGGTGGCAACCAGGAGCAGAGGCTGGAATTGAGGGGGTGACCCGCATGCTCCCGGGCCAGGTAGAGCCATCAGCGTGTGAAGGGGTCCGTCCCCCCCCACCCTCGGGAGACTGTGCTTAGCCACAATCAGAGTGGTCACCTAAGTGCATGCCGAGTTCTTTTTCAGTATTTTCTCTTCATTCTTTACAACAGCCCTTGGAAAGTAATGGTTGATATTAATATTATTCTCATTTTGCCAAGAAGGAAACTGAATACATACAGTAAGTGGTTATGGTAGGTGACAGATGCGTGCCTTCTAGAGCAGTGAAGAAACACCCAGATTGTAGTGTCTAGAAGACCTGGGTGGGATTCCTGGCTCCTTGTCTGACACATGTGACACTGTGCAAATCACTTAACCTCTGGGGCCATGGTTTCCTTTCATGTCAATTGGGGCAAGAGTGTACCAGTCTCATGTAGTTTGTAAGGATTAAATAGGATAACACTGTGAGTGTATTTAGCACACTGGGGCATACCAGTATTGTTTAGTAAAAGATATACTTGTTATTTGATACAAAGAAGCATGTACAGTGCCCCAGAGATGGACTGTGGAAGCCATTCAAACCTTTGGTTGGGATCAGGTTCACATAGAGTGAGAAAGGTAGATGAACTCGGAAAGATTTGGCAGGAACCAGGCTTGGACATGATACCATAAAGGGCAAGGAGCAATTGATGGTTTTCAAGGAGAGTGGAGGATCCACTGTTTGTTTTAGAAGGGAATAGCTCTCCACTGTGGGGCAAGAGTTCTAACAAGAAGTCATGGTGGCCTGGGAAAAAAAACAAGTGGAGGAATAAAGTTGGAAATACATACAAGAGAGCAAAGAACAGAATGGGGATGGATTCAGACTTTAAAGTACACATTATAAGCTGGTATTGATGGCTCCTGCCTATTAGCTACAGCAAAGGCTGAGATAGGATTGTGATATGATGCCAATCAAAAAAGTTCAGGCAAAAAAATATTTCACCCAAGAGAAAGCAGAGCATGGTGGCACACACCTGTTCCTCTGTCTACACATGGAATGTACACAGCAGGATTCAGTCCACGCTGGGGGAAAAGTGAAGCCCTATGTGAAAAACAAAGAAAAAGAACTAGAGGCATGGCTCAAGCATTGAAAAGGCCAAGCAAGTTCCCAGCTCTGATTTCAAACCAGCAAATGATTTTTTTTTAGTTTAAGCCAGTCACAGTTACTTATGCTTGTTTCTTACCTATTCTGGAGGCTACAGTCTGAGGAATGCTGTTCAAAGCCATCCCAGGCAAAAAGAGCCATGAACCATATCTCCAGTTGACCACCAAAAAGTCTGAAATGGCTCAGGAGCACTAGCCTTGAGCAAAATAGCCAAGTGAGAGCTCAAGATACTGAATTTAAGCCCATACATAAAAATAAAATTAAAAAATTAAAGTGCACATCATTTGGTCAGAACATAGTGATTCGTTCCTGTAATAGCATACATGGAAACTTGAGTCAAGCAAGATAACCAAGAGTAAAGTTCAAATTAAGCCTGGGCTACATAGCAAAACCCTGACTCAAAATAACAATAGGAACAAAAAATACAAAGCTCAAATTTTGTAGAAAGACTAGTAGTCTTTCTACAAATGGAGACCCCTTCCTGTTTACAGTGGAAGTAGTAGGGGTTTGTATTACTTCATTTTTGGAAATAGAAGTAGCATCTCTTCTTTCCAGGTGAGAACACAAGGAGGTATTCTGACCAAGGCCATGTAGCCCATCGGCAGAATTCAAATCTACATTCATTAATTCCACAGTCCATATTCTCAGTCTGTAATGGGAATAATGAAATCTACCTCACAGGGTTGTGTGGAATGAAGGATAGTGAAGGAAAAATACCTACTACAGAGTTGGGAACATAATAAACTACAAACATTAGCTGACCAGCTACAGCCAAGTTTCCTTAAGAGGTATAAGTAATTGTTACAGGCCTATAACTGGAATAGACTATTTAGTATAACTCATTGTGTTACATAGAATTTCTGCAGTCCTTTAATTAGCTGTTTCAGAGTAAAGCACAGAGTTTTAAGACAACTTCATATGGTGAAATCCATGTGTGACATTGTCTCCAGATAACCATGATGTGATGGTTTTGTCTTGATACTGAAACTAGGCATATTAATTCACAGACACTTACCTGGAGGTAGTTTAAGGGACTGGGAGTTCATGTTATTTGTGTTTAAAAGCCACCATTTGAGGTGCTGCTCTATTAAGTATTATACTATATACTATATACTATTATACTATAAATGAGGGATCTGGTAACATGAGAAATCCCACTGAGTTTTTGTTTTGTTTTATTTTGTTTTGCCAGTTGTGGAGCTTGTACTCAGAGCTCTGTCCTTGGACTTTTCTTAAGGCTAGAGCTCTACCACTTGAGCCACAGCACCACTTCTGACTTCTTTCTATGTATGTGGTACCAGGGAATCGAACCTGGGTCTTTGTGCATGCTAGGCAAGCACTCTACCACTAGGCCAAACTCCCGGCCCCCCACTGAGTTTTTTTTTAATACACTAAGTTCTTGGCACATTAAGGCAACCACTCAGATTGAGAAAAAGGATTTGCCCGAGTGTCCAGAGCTTTAGGGATGGGAGGTAGATTGTGTAGTCTTCTGGACTCTTGTGATCATCATGGAGAGTAAATGGTTGTTGAGGGGCCTTCATGCCCTGATTTCTTGAAGTACAGTCTTGGGAGCCTCAGTCTGAGTGGTAAGGAAGATCAAGCTCTAGGTACTCTTGGAACCTCCGCTTCCTTATTTATATCCATTATATGATATCGTTCAAAGAGGTAATCAGTTGAGAGTTTCCCTGCCATACAAGATACACCCCTTAGCATCTAAATTAAAGTAGAACCTGTCTTCGTGTTTGAAAATCGTTAAGACTTCTTTTGAAGTGGTTATATTCTGCTTTGACATCTGTGCTTGGTTTTTTTTCAGGGTCAGAGTCAGAGCGGTGGTCATGGCCCCGGAGGTGGCAAGAAGGATGACAAGGTAATAAGCCCGATGTTCCCTGCCATTGAGCAGATTGTGGGCCGCGTCATAGGGTGAGCACAGTTCTTTGGGGATCCTTAAATTTCAAAAAGCAATATGATCCAGTAGTTGAGAAAGTCTCCTTGTCTATTGATTGAACACCCATTCTGTGTTTTTGAAAAGGTTATTGACCTATCAAACAGGAATTTAAGTGTTAGTGGCTATTAAATATGTAAAAATATTTTTTAAATATACTTGTCCTTTTAGTGTTTAACATCTTGTAGTTGAATAATTGTTTCAGGTTACTCAAATTTTTGTCATGAAACTCTCCTTTTTAAACTAATCAAATTCACTGTCATTTATATGTGTTACTAAAGACTATTGTCTTATTACAATTACATTTTACCTATTAAAGTTACAGAAAAGTAAAAAGTCTAGTTCTTTCTAACAAGTTTTTAAAAGCATTCTAAAAAATAAGGAAAATTATACCATCTAGCTAAATGATGGTGATGCAGAAACAAATTTATGCTTTGTGATTGCATTGATTTTTTTTTTTTCCCTCTGTTCCTCTAAAAACTCAAGGACAAGAAAAAGAAATATGAGCCACCTGTACCAACTAGAGTGGGGAAAAAGAAGAAGAAAACCAAGGGACCAGATGCTGCCAGCAAACTGCCCCTGGGTAATGACATGACCCCTTGCTGCCTTCAGCTCCTAGTTGCAACCATCTCTTTGCAATAGCTGGGAGTCTGAAGGGGAGACAGAAAGTCACCAATTATGGAAGCACTAGCGGTGTGATTGGACCCCATTCTACCTAACTTGTGTATGACATTTCTCTAAGTTGACATAAAAGCTATTCTTTGTTTTAAAATACAGTATTATGTGAATTTTCTTTAAATAGCCATCCCTAGTGTATTAAAAGTATAGGTTATTTTTTTTTTGTTCTGTTAAGCCAGGGTCTCACTAGCTAGGTCAGGCTGGCCTTAATCTCATGAGCCTCCTGTCATAGTCTCCCAAAGTCTGGTATTGCAGCACCAATACAAAAGTATAGTTTTAGATCACAGTCCCAAAGTGGAACTTGAACTGCTCTGAAACACTATTTCATGAAATGAAGTGTTTCTGAATTAAAACTGGGGTCATGTGATGCCTGAACCTAATCGTTTTCCGTGACTTCCTGATAGAAGTAGAATGCTGTGTTCTGACTTGGCCTGCCACTTCTCTTTGCCCATTGGCCATACTGCCTGCCTTGTGACCTTTGACTCTATCTCGGGGCTTTTTCCTCTGCTTACCATGTTCTTCCCCAGGTCCTTCCTAGGGCTTTCTGCTGCGTCTTCAGGCTTCAATTCAGATATAGGAAGTAACCTAATGTAATAGTTGAGAATACAGGGAGTCGGACAATAATATTAGTCACTAACTCCACTGTAAGGAGATAATGCAATAATGGTACAGAAAGAGACAGGCCAACAGAACTGAGTAGGAAGTTCACGAGTCCAGTCAGCTGGGCACCATGCCTTTAATCCTAGCTACTCGTGAGGCTGATACCTGAGCCAGCCAAGAACGAAAACTTGATATTTGTTGTCTCCAATTAACCACCAAAAAACTGAAATGGGGCTCAAATGATAGAATGTTAGCCTTGAGCACAGAAACTCAGGAACAGCACATAGGCCCTGAGTTTAAGTCCCAAGATTGATGTGGCGTGCACACGTGTCCACACACACACGCACGCACGCACATACACACAATACACACACACATACAGCACAGAGTCGGTGGATAGTGTATATCCAAAGTTACATTCCAATTCTATGGAGAATAAGAAAGGTTATTTAATAAAAATGACTGACATTTTTAAGGTTTTAGACAAAATGAAATTAGATCAATTGCCTCGTGTCAGATGATTATTTAGATATACATCGAGAAATAATGAAAATTCAGGAATATATTTAACCTTAGGTGAATAGAGGTCTTCTGAAGTTTATCCAAACCTCCAGAAACCTTAAAAGAATGACAGAAATTTATATGAATGATAAAATTATTTTGTGGCATAAGCTTTCAAAACCAAAGGCAAAAGAATGTAGAATAAGCATGGGTAATATGTAACAAAGTTGTATCTCTGATACTTCAAAATCTGTATATACATACTGGCTGTCTGCAACATTGTATACTAGCAGGCCAGGCTGGCAGCACATATAACTGCTTATTAGAGTATAAAACAAACTGGGGTCATTGGCTTTTCCTTCCCTTCCTTTCTCCCTCTCTCCCTTTCTTTCTTTTCCTTTTGTTACCTTCATCCCTCCCTCTCTCTCTCTCTCCTTCCTTCCTTTTCCCACTCACTCAGGGGTACTGGGATTTCAACTCTGGGTCTTGTGCTTGCTAGGTAAGTGCTATACCACTTGAGCACCAGCCCCTTGTTTTGCTTTAGCTCATTTTTCAGATGGAGGCTTGCATTTTTGCCCTGTGCTGGCCTCAGACTACAGCCTTCTTAATTATCCCTCCCACCTACATGGGATTACAGTCGTGCAGCCTCGTCTAGCTTGTTAGTTGAGATGAAAATCTCAATTTTTTGCCTGCGCTGGCCTCAAACTACAGCCTTCCCAGTCTCTGCCTCCCAAATAGTCAGGATTATAGGGGTGAGCCACCATGCCCAGCATATAAACTATTCTGTTCAGTCAAGATTGGTTATTTTACAATGGCTGTTCAGCCATAAACCTTGTCCCTATTCTCAGATGCTTGGTTAATAATCCCAGAATCCAGATCTCCTTTTTATACAGAATACTTAAAGTTAACAAAATCTGGATTTTTCAGAATCTTTCTAGCTAAATTGAGCTGGTATTAAAATCTTGAAATTTTTGCTTAATTCAAAAGTAAATGTAAATTTAAAGTACAGTAAAGCCTTACTTTTTAATTATAGTGACACCTCACACTCAGTGCCGCTTGAAATTACTGAAGTTAGAGAGAATTAAAGACTACCTTCTCATGGAGGAAGAATTTATTAGAAATCAGGAACAAATGAAACCATTAGAAGAAAAGCAAGAGGTAAGTAGATCATTTCTTTTTTACCAAAAATAAAAATTCTACTTAGAACCTTCTAACTTCCCATAAGTAAATGAGTTCAAGTGATTGGGCTCTGCAGTTTTACGAAGCCTTGGCTACGTTGCTTTGTAAATGTAGCACAGTTGGGATCCTCCACCATTTAGGGCTAAGCTACTTTTCACCTGTGGAACATTACTGTGTAGGAGGAAAGATCGAAGGTGGATGACCTGCGGGGGACCCCGATGTCAGTGGGCACATTGGAAGAGATCATCGATGACAATCATGCCATCGTGTCTACATCTGTGGGCTCTGAGCACTATGTCAGCATCCTTTCCTTCGTGGACAAGGATCTGCTGGAACCAGGCTGCTCAGTCCTGCTCAACCACAAGGTGAGTTGCTAGACTTACAGATGCCATGGAACTTGGTTCTTCCTCTTAGGTCTACCCACCTGTCCTGTGGAAGAGGGTACTAAGCAGTGCAGGAGTGGGGTGGGGGAGGGAAGAGAAGGTCTCTGGACCGCACTGCATGGTGGGAGACAGGCTCTGATGTTAATGTGTGCTGTTATTGCTAGGTGCATGCAGTGATAGGGGTGCTGATGGATGACACGGACCCCCTGGTCACAGTGATGAAGGTGGAAAAGGCTCCCCAGGAGACATACGCAGATATTGGCGGCTTAGACAACCAAATCCAGGAAATTAAGGTATGGTGAGGCATTTGTGAGACTCTTGATTAAGCTGTTCCAGGTAGGGCACTGTGGACTTGTGCATATTGTTTTCCTTTATTGGTCAGACCAGTTACTGACTCACAGATTACCAGTTATAGAGTTCCTTGTTTGTTAACCCTAAGTTAGGTAGTTGAAATAGCAGCATTCCCTTAACTGTAATCGAATACTTTCTTTGTAATGGTTAGTGAATGATCTGTGTGAAGACATGATGTTTTCCATTGTGCTGACTTGGACACTGCCTGTACAGCGGTGGAGTGTAGAACATAACCCTGGCCTACAGCAGTCTTGGTCATTGGTGGGTGGCTATGGGCTGGCTGACTGAGGTTCTTTGATCCATAGGGAATTCATTTAAGACATTCATTTAGGTCTCCTGTCAGACAGTGGAACATACTATCTCCAGAAGGGGCAGCCATCAAGAGGTTATTCCAGGTCCTCTCTTACTTGATTGAGAGGGTGAATTTTACCTTTCTTAAGACATTCTTGCTCAGAAACAGCTTAAATGTTGCTTAGGGCTGACTGACTATAGAAAGGTAATGGGGAAAGTAGGTGGGACTTAGAAACGTGATAGTTGCTCAGAGCCCAGGTGGGACCCATGTCCTCCTCAGCACATCGCAGCTGCTGGCTCTTAGGGTGTTTTTGCTCACTGTTGGTGGAATTGGGATCGTCTCTTGATCATTTCAGTAAGAAAGCCTCATTCTCACCAAGGTTTCTTTTTTGTAGGAATCTGTGGAGTTGCCGCTGACCCATCCTGAATATTATGAGGAGATGGGTATAAAACCCCCTAAGGGAGTCATTCTCTATGGACCACCTGGCACAGGTTTGTTCTGTTTGAGGACTCAGCTGTTCATTTACTTACCTATCTATATCGCTATCTAGATAGTGCTGGAGATGAACCCAGGCCTGGCTCATGCTGGGCCTAGACTCTTATCATTCAGCTACAGCCCTTACTCCTTTTTTGAGACAAGTTCTCACTATCCCAAACTGACTTCAAAAATTCACAATTCTTTTGCCTCTGCATCCCAGGTGCTGGAATTACTGGCATGTGCCATGATAACTAGCTCAGCTCATATCCTGAGCAGCAGTGTTGATTGTTGATAATTACTACCTGACCAGAGAAAACACTACAGTTCCCTAGTTTAAGCCAGATGTTCCAGCTAGGCGTTGTGGCTCACATAATCCTAGCTACTCAGGAGGCTGAGATCTGAGGATCGAGGTTCAAAGCCAACCCGGGCACTAAACTCAGTGAGATTCTTTTTTTTTTTTGCCAGTCCTGGGCTTGAGCTCAGGGCCTGAGCACTGTCCTTGGACTTTCTCAAGGCTAGAGCTCTACCACTTGAGCCTCAGCACCATTTCTGGCTTTTTTCTATGTATGTGGTACCGAGGAATCGAACCCGGGTCTTCATGCATGCTAGGCAAGCACTCCACCACTAGGCCAAACTCCCGGCCCCTCAGTGAGATTCTTATGTCCAATTAACTACCCAAGAACTGGAAGTGGTGCTGTGGCTGAATGTGGTACAGTGCTAGCCTTGAGCTGAAAAGCTCAGGCCCAGAGTTCAAGCCCCACAACTGACCAAAAAAAGACAGATACTCTGCCAGATACTGGTGGTTCACACCTAGCTACTCAGAAGGCTGAGATCTAAGGATCATGGTGGGCCAGAAAGTCCATGAGACTTACCTGCAATTACCCAGCAGAAAAGCTGGAAATGCAGCTGTGGCTCAAGTGATAGAGTGTTAATCTTAGCAAAAAGAAGCTCAGGGAAGTATCTAAGCCCTGAGTTCAAGCATCAGGACTAGCACCAAAAGAAGGGAAGGAAAGAGGGAGGAAAGGAGAGAGGAAGGAAAAAAGCTAAGGAAGGAAGGGAGGGAGGGAAGGAAGATTAGTTTTCTGACATTGTCATGAGTTAAGAAAAAAAAATTCAAAATGTGTCGGTGGATTAAGAGGGTAGTGTACAAACACGCAGCGGAGGCTTTCATCACCAGGGCCTCCCATCTCAGTGGGAACATGACTAAGGTAGAACTGCACACAGCTTTTTCCTTTTCTTTTTTTTCTTTTTACCTAAAATAGGTAAAACTCTGTTGGCTAAAGCAGTAGCAAATCAAACATCGGCCACTTTCTTGCGAGTGGTGGGCTCCGAACTTATTCAAAAGTACCTAGGCGATGGGCCCAAACTTGTACGGGAATTGTTTCGAGTTGCAGAAGAACACGCACCATCCATTGTGTTTATTGATGAAATCGATGCCATTGGGACCAAAAGGTACACTTGCTCTTAACTATTTTGTGTTACTCAGAAGGAAAACAGTACAGCTCTTCTGAAAATGGATGATCTTGGCTCTCCAGTAGCAAGTTCTGGCTGGATGCTTAGGCTCTGCTTTCCAGGCCACATGACTGGGAGCACCTGGAGATCAGGTGAATAACCACAGCTTGAACACTTCCCTGAGCCAGACCGTGTGAACTGTGAGCACAGCCATGAGCAAGGCAGTCCCTGCCGCGAGGGTTACTGGCAGACCATATACCGAAAGGGAAACAGAAAAAATGGTATAAACTTGAGGCACAGAATTTGCTGCAATGAAATAGATGTCTAATGTGGATGTCTGACTGCTCTTGCTGCTATAAACAAAACACCACAGACCTAGTAATTTATAAAGGAAGAAGTTCCCATGGTTCTGAAGAATGAAAAGTCTAAGATCATTCATGGTCCTGCTATCTAGAGAGGGCTGTTTTTTCTCTCCAAGATGGTGCCTTGATTCTCAGTCCTCCAGAGGAAACTATCCGTACTTGGCAGAAGGCCAAAAGACAACCTAGCATGATAGAGTGGAAGGGCAAAGAGCCTGGGCTAGTTCCCCAGCTTTTTCCTAAGGCATGATGGCTTTTCAACAGGCACCACCTCCTAACGCTGCCACAGCGGAGACTGTGCAGGCAAGGTACTTTTTCTCACTGGAGTAAGAAGGGAGTGGCAATGGGATTGAGAGAAGCTGTGTTGCTTTGTCCTCATTTGTCTTGGCAAAATTCGCCTTTGCAGATCACTTGGGCTTATTTTTTCTCTACTTTTCAAAGGTACGATTCAAACTCTGGAGGTGAGAGGGAAATTCAGCGAACCATGTTGGAGCTGTTGAACCAGTTGGATGGCTTTGATTCAAGGGGGGATGTAAAAGTCATCATGGCCACTAACCGGATAGAAACTTTGGATCCAGCACTGATCAGACCAGGTTAAATTTGCTTTTGTTTCATCGTGGAGAAGTGATATTTATGCTGTGTGTACATGGGGAATTAGAGCGTGATACATGTAATAGCAGGTGTCGTAGTGAAACTTGAGAATATTGAGCTCACAGTCTGTGCAGCTTGGCCCTTTGAATTCTTCTCTTCCATCATAGGCTTTCTGCCCTCATCAGAAAGACTGTCCTTTAGTCATAGCCTGGGTTTGCTCTTTACAAACAGATTACCACTAGAAAAAGTAATTTGCTAGCTCTTGTAAAGTTTTTAAAATAGATCTGCCCTTTGTCACTAAATATGTTGTTTGTGACCTCCCTTATTTCTTTCTTTTTTTGGGGGGGAGGGGGGGCCAGTCCAAGGACAGTGCTCAGGACCTGAGCCCAAGCCCAGGACTGGCAAAAAAAAAAAGTCTCACCGTCTTTAGTGCCGGGGCCTGGTACAGAAACGATTGTTCACTTTGTACGGTTTAGACGTCATTCCACAGAACACATGTGAAGGGCCAGTGTAGGAATGGGATGAGCATGGGGTCCGCCAGGATGTGACTGCAAGCTTTGTGCCCACAGGCCGCATTGACAGGAAGATCGAGTTCCCCCTGCCGGATGAGAAAACAAAGAAGCGCATCTTCCAGATTCACACTAGCAGGATGACGCTAGCCGACGACGTGACTCTAGATGACTTGATCATGGCAAAGGATGACCTCTCTGGGGCCGACATCAAGGTAACTAGGCTGGGTGGACTACACTTCCAGAGAAGAAGTGGGCAAGACTGAGCTCTTAGGGTTTGTATAGGTCTGATGTGTATCTGATAGTTGCCATTACCTGTTAGCTTATTGTTACATTCAAGTGGTAGTTTTGTTTTTATGAGTTATGAACTAACCCCCCCCCCCCCCCCCCCCGATCTGTGTAGCCACAAGGATGAATCGCTGCACTACACTTGTCTCTGTGTGCAGCAGGGCCGAGCTGACATGCTCATGAGTGTCTGCAGGGGACATCCTCTCAGGTCTGTCCTGGGCCAGCACCACTGCATTTGTGCACCTGCTTTGTCCATGTTGGGTTGTATCCTTTACTCTTGTCTAAGCCAGGGCTGGCACTGAGCCTCACATCATCCGTCAGTGCTGCACAATTAGTCAGGGAGAAAAACCTGTCTTCCTTTTATTTTTTTAATGGGAGTTTTCCCTTTTACATCACCTTATTTGAAATTTTCAAGCCTTCAGAGAACAGTACACCATGGTATCACCTGGGTTTATGAATGGCTGACAACAGGAGGGGTATGCAGCCCTGTGCCATCATGGCCTTGTTCCTGAAAGATGACAGATCTTAGCCACCTGCATGCTGGTTGTGACCAGCATGGACTGGGCTGTTTGAAGTAAATAACCTGATGGCTGTAGTCAAAGAGAAATGTCAGGGCCGAGATCAATCATGTTTTATCATGTTATAAGAGTTCTTGTTTTTTGTTTCACTTTTGACAAATAATTATTGAAAGAGTACATTAGTAAATTCTGTACTCCCAATTACAGTACAGTAAGCCCACGTGAGAGTTTATCACATGGTTTTGACCAAGCACAACCAAAACATAGTAGCTGGGGGCACGTGGTAGGCTTATCTTGCAAGTGTGGCACCCCAGAGGTAAGTTCAAATAACAAATTTATAAAACTCAAAGACAAAGTTTTAAATTCCCATTTTTGCATCATGAAGCTCAGGGATGCAGAACAATGCTATGTTGCCAGCAATCTGTTTAAATTGGGTGATCTGCTGTTTTCCTAGCCTCAATCATGTAAAATCTGCCTTCTCTACAGCAAATGCTTGCTTCCCAAAAGCAAGATAAAAGTTAGGTGACCATTTAAGAATTGTTGAAATTTTAGCAGAAATTAGGTAATATTCTGGGAAAAATGAATCAAGCATTCATAGTACAAGCATTGAAATTCATATGTCCTCAGCATATGTTTTTGATGTTTTTTTTTTTCCAATGGAGTTTACTTGGAACCTGTAGATACCAAGGGTCTGTTTGGTTGAACCAGATGAAAAAATATAATACATATATATATATATGTATATATATATTCATAGTCATAGTCAATTGTCTCTACCTTTCAAGGAATAATTTCCTCTGTTCTCTATTTCCCGTTAATAAAAGTGGATCTACAGGAATTAATTGAATGTGAAGTCGTACAGCTTGTTAGAAATTGAGTCTTAGGAGCCAGGAATATAGCCTTGTGGTAGAGTGCTCACCTAGCATACACAAAGCCCTGGGTTTGTTTCCTTGGCCATCACATATACAGAAAAAACTGGAAGTGGTGCTGTGGCTCAAGTGGCAGAGCATTAGCCTTGATCAAAACATATCCAAGGACAGTGCCCAGGTCCTGAGTTCAAGCCCCAGGACTGGCAAAAAAAAAGAAATTTAGTCTTAGAACATTCCAGGTACCCATGGCCCACGCAATGCAGGAGTCTGAGATCTGAAGATCACAGTTCGAAGCCAGACTGGGCAGGAAAGTCTCTAAGACTCCTGTCTCCAACTAACCACCAAAAAAAAAAGGCTGGAATTGGAGCTGTGACTTAAGTGGTAAAATGATAGCCTTGAGCTAAGAAAGCTCAGGCCCTGTGTTCTGTGTTCAAGTTCCAGGATCCCTTCCAAAAAAAGGAGAAACTTAGAACCCTGATTCCTGACCACTTAAAAATATTGTTGAAATCATACCCTTTCTGAAAATTATTAATATGCTTAAAAGTTTTAAAATAATCTGTTCTCTGTCAGTCTTTTACCTTAGTTCAGAGTAGCTCTCTGAACTAAGATAAAAGTAAGCATTCCACTTTCTGAACATAATGTTCTTTCTTTCAGGCAATCTGTACAGAAGCTGGTTTGATGGCCCTGAGAGAACGCAGAATGAAAGTAACAAATGAAGACTTCAAAAAATCTAAAGAAAACGTTCTTTATAAGAAACAAGAAGGCACGCCTGAGGGCCTCTATCTCTAGGAACCACAGCTGCCTTCAGGAAAGTGATGGGAGTTTCCCTGGCTCTTGAGTGGGGTGCAGTTAGCAGCTGCCCCAAGGAATCCATGGGTCAGGTGATTTTTACTACAAAACCCCCTTTGTCTTTGGGAATGTGGCTTGTAAGTCGCCCATCCGGCGATCTCTGTCTGTTCGCTGTGCTGTGCTGTGCTGCATTCTGCTTCCCAATAAAGTATGCTTTTCACCAACAATCCGCTTGCCATCCCACACTTAGGGCCCAGCTCTGGTGAAACCATCAGACCACAAGCTTCATAGTGCCAAGCTGGTAGGGCCACAGGAGTGAGGAGTGGAGGATAGCCCAGAGCCACTGGCTTAGTGCTTAGTGTGGCTCTGGTCTCCAAGAGAAGCATCCATTTGGTGAGATGGTCTCGGTGAAGACCTGTATGAGTTTACTACCATATACTCCACTTAATGCACATTTATCTCAATTCCAGAGGTCAAAACCTGTGTCTTAGGAGAGGGGGAAAGAATAGCCTTGAGAAGTTAAGATCGTGATGTCTTCAGGACTTTGTGTGCTTCTGGAGACTAGAGAACCCATTTTCTTGCAGGCCACTAAGGGCTTTTCCAAGCCTTCAGAGGCTAACTGCCACCGGAACAGCAGATCAGGTCCCTCGAGCAGTCAGGGCTTGAATAACGTGAAGGTTTTCTTCCCTGGCTGCTGACACCTAAGGAGCAGAACGGCCTGCCTGCCTGTCCACAGAAAACCACTAGTCCTTGAAGCCCTTCCTCTGGAGAGACATTTTAGGGTAAACTAATGGCTCCCTCTGCACCAAGTGATTGACCTTTGCCAGGGGCTACCATGTCTTCTCTTTTGGATGTAAAGTACTGAATGTGTGCAGAGGCGACCTGAGCAGTTCCTGGTCCCTCACAGCGCAGCATCACACGTGGGCCCTGTGTTGCTCTAGAGGAAGGGTGCTATGTACAGCAGGTTGGGGCCGAGAAGAAATAACCAGTCTCTGACAAACACATGAGCAGCAGTCCTTTTGCCTTGATGAGGTCAGAACCCCTTCCTGGCCCCCAGGTTGCTATGAGCCGGGAGGGGCTGCAATCATCTTCCAGACTTTCCTGTCACCAGCGCAAACAAAGATTTTTTTTTAAATCTTTATTAGATTTTTCTCTCCTTTTTCTATGAAAGGTGTACCCAGAACAAACCCTTGATAGTGTAGCACTTGCTATAAGGAACTGCTTAGGCACAGGCCACTCCAGATCCCCTGGGTTCAGGCCAGCACTAAGGTTCAGGGAGGGGGGTTACCAGAGAAGCAGGCAGAACCAAGAGCTATCCATAGGGTAGCAGAACGAGAGATGGCTGGACAGGACCAGAGAGAAAAAGAAAGCACATACACCTTAACCACAAAGGTTTCATCACCATTGGCATGGTTCAACTACACATGTACACCGTCACATATATAATATGCAGAATAGTTTTTTGTGTCATTTACACATCCAGACACAAATGACCAACACTTGCAGCCCTGGGCTCCTCCCTGCCAGCAGCCAGGTTCTAGTCCTCCAGCAGGAGCTCCAGCTCCTCCATGGGCATGCGCACTCGAAGCTCCTTCTCAGTCATCAGATCCAGGATCTCCTGTAGCTCATTAGGGAAGTATTCCATGGCATCCATGTACAGCACCTATCAGCAAGAAGCACCTATCCTCATTGCCAGTACTTACAGAGGGTGTAGAAAAGCTCTGGGGAAAAGCAGTGAGCCAGCAGGTGCCCTCCGTTCCCTGGGCTCCCTGTTACTCAGGCTCCATCACAACTGCAGCCAAAAGCTGTAGTTGCTGCAGGCAGCATTGGTTGGGCGTCTCCTGACTCAGCTGGGGCATGGACTCTGGGGAGATGGTGGGAAGCTGGCTAACCATAGCTATGTTCTGGCACATTCCAGTGTCCTGCTCCAGTGTAAGGAAGGGAAGCAAGCATCCATAAGGCTCTGATTCCACAGAGGTCAGTTTCACTAGGAAAAGGCCCTGGGTGGGCTTAGGTTAATGTTCTGCTAACTCCCCTGATGACACTGGCTGGGCTGAGCCAGTGTCTGGAAAGGTCCTTCTTCACCTGAAGCTAGGTCAGCATTCACACTCACCTTTGCCCAAGGGCAGTGTTGAAGTGCTTTGTAGAACACACCTTTGCTTCTTTCTTTGTTTCCTAGGGAAACCTAAGGCAAGAGGACAAAAGATGATTAATTGAAGCAGAAAGACTAAGTATTAAAAACAAAACAAAAAAACTGTACAATTTGCACATGGCCCTCAATATTGCTGACCTGTGTGGGAACTTGGCTCCAATAGTAGCTGGCCAGAGAGCCATCTCAGCACCACAGCCAAGCCATTGCTCCTCCACAAACAGCTCCAGAGTAGTGATGTTTAATAACTGGGACTTGTTTTTGTCCATCCTGGGACTTGAACTAGATCTGGGCACTGTCCTCGAGTTCTTCAGCTCAAAGCTAGCACTCTGCCACTTTGCGCCACCTCCAGTTTTCTGGTGGTTAATTGGAGATAAGTGTCTCATGAACTTTCCTGCCTGAGCTGCCTTTGAACCTAGACCCTCAGGTCCTGAGTATAAAGGATTTACAACCTTTGCCCAAATCACTTCTGACTTTTGAAGCCCATTTCTCCTCCTTTACTAGAGCCATTGTATCTTGGCTTTAGTATCAGCACTTGAAATGAGACTGTCAGTGAGATAAGTCTGATGACCTTATATGAATGAGGACATTTTGCTTGTTTTTTGTTGTTGTTCTTTTGTTGGTCGTGGAACTTAGACTCAGCCTGGGTGCTGTCCCTGTGCTCTTCAGCTCAAAGGTATAGCCCTACCCATTGAGCCACAGTGCCACTTCTAGTGGCGGTTTTCTAGTGGTTATCTGGAGATGAGTCTCACAGTCTTTAGTGCCAGAGCTGGCTTTGAACCGCAATCCTCCAGATCTCAGCTTCTGAGTAGCTAGAATTACAGGCATGAGCCACCACGCCCGGCTGACAAAACTTTTAATGTTTCGTGAAAATTATCTTTTAGAGAAATCAAACAACTGGACCTGGGATTCTGATGACAGAACCATTGCATCCAGGAGGCTAAGACAGGAAGATTGTAATTTTCATTCTAGCCTGAGCTATGTAAGGAGACCCTTTCTCAAATCAAAACCAATAAAGCTAGGTGCCAGTGGCTCATGTAAATTCAGCTCCTCAGGAACCTGAGATGAGAGGATTGCAGTTTGAATCCAGCCTAAGCAAGTCTGTGAAACTCTAATCTTTAATTAAACATCCAAGATCCAGAAGTGGATTTATGGCTCCAATGGTCAAGTGCTAGCTTTGAGCAAAAAAGCTTAGGAACAGCACCTAGGCCCAGGACACAAACAAAAATAACAAATGAAAAAGATACCTTTATTTAGTAGGTTTTTAATCTTAGTAAAAATTCAGAAATTTCAATCTTGCGGCTGCTATTCTGTCTACACCTAAAATCTAGGCTGTTATATAGAATAGCCTGCTACATTCTTTTCCGGAGTTGCTTTTGCTTTAAAAAAAATAATAAAAAATCATCAGGGGCTGGGAGTTTGGCCTAGTAGTAGAGTACTTGCTTAGTATGCATAAAGACCCGGGTTTGATTCCTCAGTACCACATACACAGAAAAAGCCAGAAATGATGCTGAGGCTCAAGTAGTAGACCTCTAGCCCTGAGAAAACCCAAGGACAGTGCTCAGACCCTGAGCTCAACCCAGGACTGGCAAAAAAAAACAAAAAAATCAGCCTGATAATATTCATGTTTCAGCTGGTTTTTGCTCTAAACTTAATTACGGTGTATGACCTTTCTTATTGCTTTACTGAACTGGATTTGCAAGTATTTTATTTGGACAACTGGTCTATCCATTTTATGTTACGACCTTGTCTGGTTTGGGGATAGCCTTTACAAGTCTGTAGCATGCTTCTTTTGATCTCAGGGAAAAGTCTTGTGTTAGTTCTTTAAATGTCTAATAGACTTGGGCAGCTCCTGAGTTTTTCTTTATTGGGAAATTCTTTTTTTTTTTTTTCCCAGTCCTGGGCTTGAGCTCAGGGCCTGAGCACTGTCCTTGGACTTTCTCAAGGCTAGAACTCTACCACTTGAGCCTCAGCACCACTCCCAGCTTTTTCTATATATGTGGTACCAAGGAATTGAACCCGGGTCTTCGTGCATGCTAAGCAAGCACTTTAATCACTAGGCCAAGTTCCTGGCCCAATTGGGAAATTCTTTATTACTGCTTCACTCTTGTTGCTTCTTATAGACTTAAGTCATTTATTTTCTTATTTTTCAGTTTTGGAAGTTGAAATGCATTTAAAAGTTTACTACTTCTAAGATTTTCCAGCTTATTTGAAAATAGTTTGCATTTCAAAATATTTCCTCATGATCCTCTGAACTCTACTGGTGTTTGTTATGTCTCCTTTGTTGTTGGTGGTGGTGGTGGTGGTGATCATGGGGCTTGAACTCTGGGCCTGGGCACTGTCCCTGAGCTCTTCAGCTCAAGGCTACTACCACCCTATCCCTTGAGCCACAGCACCATTTCCCTTTTCTAGTGATTAATTGGAGATAAGAGTCTCCTGGTCTAGTGCCGGGGCTGGTTTTTAAACCCGATCCTCAGATCTCAGCCTCCTGAGTAGCTAGGATTACAGACATGAACCACCATGCCCGGCTAATTTTCTTTCTTTTTCTTTTTTAGCCAGTCCTGGCTTGAGCTCAGGGCCTGAGCACTGTTCTTGGGCTTTCTCAAGGCTAGAGCTCTACCACTTGAGCCACAGCACCACTTCCGGCTTTTTTCTATGTATGTGTTACTGAGGAACTGAACCTGGGTCTTTGTGCCTGCTAGACAAGCACTCTACCACTAGGCCAAACTCCCAGTCCAGGCTAATTTTCTTAATTCGGGTCTTTTCCACTTTTGGTCAGCTTGAGTAGGGTTTATCAGTCTTATTTCTTTCCAACAAGGCTCAGTGTTTTCCCAGTCCCCCCTCCAGCCAGCAGGAGTGGCTGCATCCTCCAAGTGTGAGCCTTAGCCCTTGCAGAGCGGCCATTACCCCAGCGGGGGTGATTGAGGCGGTGACCTGGAGGAGTGAGGGTGAAAAGAACGCCCTCTGCCTTCTCAGCTGTGTATTGCTTTTGAAGGAAAAAGTAGAGCTGTCAAAATGAGACAGTGTCTTACGAGAAACTTCAGATACATCCTCCACAGCAGGGGGCACTGGCTGCCGTCATCGCTCCGCATGGCATTTTCAAAGAGGGCTCGGATCCGGTGCGCGAGGCCTGTCTCAGGGATGATGGCATGGATCTCTCTCCCGCCCACCCTGCAAGACAAGGTGTCATGTGGCGAGGCAGTCCTCTCCCCTCCGTCACTGCAAGATGGCGGAGGATGGCACACTGCCCGGTGTGTCAGGGAGTGATGGGCACCACCTCTCCACACAGCCTACAGCAGGGTCAGCAAACCTAATCTGTGCTGGAAACACAAATCTCACTTTCTGGGAAGGAAAACCTTTTGGTCAAAGGAGAACAAGAAAAGACTCAGTGGAGTGAATGAAACCTCAATCCAAGAAGTAAGAAGCAAACAATACTGTGTAAAGGCAGCTCTGCCTCATTTATAAGACTGCAGTGAAACGTCATCAAAGACTCCACAAAGAGCAATGATGCCACACTATTATTAACCTTTGCAGGTAATATCCTGGATGCGAAACATGACACTTCAAGATCCTTAGCAACTACTATGTACTGTCTTGTGCCAAGCACCGACCTCACTGGCACCTCCAACTTCTTCATTGGATAGACTAGGAACCCGCTGTGACTGACAGCCTAAGGTCACCCAGTGGCAGAGACGGCACTGGACCCACAAAACCAACCTCCAGAGTCTGTGCTCAACGATGATGCTCAGTTCAGCTTCTTTAGACCCCGAGCCTCCCTACCGCACACCAGGTTCCCAAGATGGCTGGCCCAGGAAGACAGCCACCCAAGCCTCTGGGGAGACATAGGGCTGCCTTCTAAGTGTCCTGTTCATCTATCAGTTATCCCGTGACCCCCTAGAGCACCGCAGCAGGGGTTCCTGGCTCTATGCATCATCCACACGATGGTCCTGGGGCCAGGCAGGCAGGAGGAGACAGCCCCCTGCAGGCAGGCCTGTGAGCCCATGAGCAAGACGTCCTGTAATTACCTCTGAACTGTCTCCGCCAGCTTTTTCCTCAGCTTCTCCGCTTCAATTGCAAACAGCCACGGCTCCAAGGGTCTGGCAGACCTGGAGATTGTATCAAAGAACCTCCTGGTCTTGCTGGCAGAGTGGGACTTAATTTGAATCTGTACATAAGACCTCCAAAGGAGCTGGTTGCCGGGAAACAGCTTCAAAGCCTCCGAGAGCGCCTCTCGAAGCGGAGTCAGTGGGTAAACACTCACTGTCATGTGGAATCGCAGCAGACGTGTGTGCATCAGGCTGACAGCTTCGAGCACACCACTCACACTCTGGGAGTAGCCGTGGTCTGCCAGGCCAGAGCCCTCTGGAGACACAGAGTCCTTCAGTTTGGCAGACACCTGTTCATATATTTTCACAGCTGCATCGATCCCTACGGTCAAATACTGGAAGAGCATAAAGCATCTGACCAAGCTACACAGGCAATCCAAGGAATCCGCAGGAGCTCCATCAGAGACATGGCTCTCACCCAGACAATCCTGCAGCGCATGCTCGTAAGCCTTTCGAGCTTTCAAAACACGAGTGGCCAGTACCTGCCCAGTATATGGCCCAGAGGGACTGTTCTCAGTCAGCTGGGTTAGTATATGAACAGCCCGGGCTGTGGCAGCCTCTCTGGAGTCTGGTAACAGTTCCACCTCCAGCTGGGCATAGAGGAGACTGAGTTCGCACAGCTCACGATCCTTCAGCTCACTGTTGCCTGCCATGCTCAGTGCTGTATCGAAAACTTTCCTGGCATCCTCTGTGTTGCCAAGCAACCACTCTAGATGCGCATACTGCTTCCAGAGGCAAAAGTTGTTCCGGTTTTCTGGCTCCTTAAGGAGATTCTTAGCTAGTTTCTTGCAGTTCTTCCCCTGTGACTTTAATCTCTTCTTGTTTTTAGTGTGCAGACACCAAATGACCTACACACACACACACACACACACACACACAAGAAAAGAATGACTTTGAGTTCTCTGGAATTTCCAGAGAAAACACTGTAACTTTAGAAAGCACTGGTGATGTAAAGGAGCCTGTAGTTCCTCTATTACTTATAAAACACAGAGGCTTTTCCTGCTGAGAAAGAAATTGGGACTTAAAGGCTGCTACACTCCAAACTTTCTTTTCCTCCCAAAGAGATGAGGTCACTGCTTCTTACCACAGACACTGTTTGGGGGAGGAAGGGGGGGTTGGTCCTAGGGCTTGAACTCAGGACTTGGATATTGTCCCTAAGCTTTTTCACTCACTAGCACTCTACCACTTTGAGCCACAGTGCTATTTCTGATTTTCTGGTGGTTATTTGGAAATAAAAGTCTCATGGACTTTCCTGCTGGCTTTGAACCATGATTCTAAATTGCTATGATTACAGGTGTGAGCCACCAACACCCAGCTTCAGAGACACTATTTTAAAACAACCTGGTATATTTAAATTGCAGTTAGCTGGAGGTAGACCTTTGGGTGTCAGGAGTCAATACTAAGAATGGCCAGCAGAGGGCAACACATTAGATGGAGACTAATTTTCCAACAGATAGTTATAAATCACAGGATAAGTAAGTAGCTGATTTTTTCTAATAATCCCTGAATCCTCTAACCCTGTTTGAGCTTATGTTGGTTCTTAACACTAAATGCCCATATCATCATAGACAGCTGCTGAGACAGGACTTCACACAATAGACAGCTCTAACCCCTGAGGGTGGGGCTGGCACCTGCTTCCCTCCACCTCCTGTGGTTCCTGGGGGGATTGGGGAGCAGAGGAAGCCATGCTAAAGTGCCATCATCAGTCACTGAAGGAGGAAGGACTGGGACACGACACCCAGAGCAGCCTGTGCTGGACCTGAGACGAGGGGTGGGAGGGGTGGAAATGGAGTTACCTTTGCCATCTCATACCGCAGCCAGGAGAAGCAGAGGTGAGACTTCTGCTTCCCTGAGAACAAGGGCATCACGAGGTGGAAGACATTGCGGATGAACTCCTCGCCCTCGCGGTTGTGACCGCGGGTCCACCGCGGACACCCCAATTGGTCCATGCGGCCAACACAACTGATGCCCAAAAATGAGACGTCGAAGGATGTCAGAGGCTTTTCATCGCCGCGTCCACTATCGAAGATGCTGCTCTCATCCATGGCCAAGTAAAGGCAGGAAGCCGGCGGGGCGAAGCCCGAAGGCACACCCAGGAACTGCAGGAAGGCCTGGACCAGCCTGAACTGCAGAGCCTGGCTGGAGAGTCTGATCAGAGACTGCCCGATGTCATCAAACAGCACCTACAACAAAGACAGAACCCCGGGATCAAGGCAGCAGATACCTCGTAGCCTAGGCAGTGTACTAATGAATCAACAAGACTCAAAGTCAAACAGATCTTAAACAGGAGCTAAGAATCGGCAAACCATAAAAGACAATCTAGAAGCTAGGGAATGGGGAGGGAGGGGGGGAGGGAGGGAGATCAATGGGCTGAAGCTAACAGCTTTCATAACATCCTACTACAATTTCTGAAAACCTAGTCACATTTGCTTCAAACACCACAATTGCTTTGTAGTTACTTTGACAAATTAGTTGCAAAACCTTTTGTAATTTTTAGTAAGGATTAATTACTTTGGGAAATCTGGTCTGGACGGATGGACGGGCACAGGTAAGAAGGGAACGGAAGAAATGAAAAGTAACCAGTACATTGGTGAACGCTCACTGCTGATTTCACATAGCTCCTTTTCGACATTGAGCCAAGGATACTATCCTTTGTCTCATGGTTGTCTTTGGCTGGCTGGCTGGTCTGTGTATCTCAGCAGAGGCCATCAGAACACAAGCACTGTACAATGGTCACACCTGCTCACAGCAGCCATTTGCTCTGAAATCAGCTTCCAAGAGACAGACTTGAAAACCCGGGCTGGGGATGGGACTCAGTGGTAGATTGCTTGCCTACCATGCATGAAGCCCTGGGTTTGATTCCTCAGTACCCCAAACACAGAAAGAGCTGAAGTGGCACTGTGATTCAAGTGGTAGAATGCTAGCCATGAGCACAAGAAGCTCAGAGACAGTGTGCAGGCCCTGGGTTGGAGCCCCAGGACTGGTGAAAAAAGAAAAAAAAGAGAAAACCAATTTGCAAGCTGACTTGAGGAGTCTATAGACTTTGACTCAAGTGCTAAGAAAAGATGCTGCCTCCTCAGAGCCTTCAGCTTCCACCAAGAACGAGGCCTCCAGGACAGGCTCTCCCCACCGTCCACCCCACATCAGGCCAAAGGCGAAAGTGTCCCTGGAAGCTGGCTTCTACTGTCCAGAGAACACCTCCTCCTACCTGTTCCTCTGCATCCTGATGAGCCTGGCTACCCACTCATTGCCCCAAGTGCTGGCACACTCTGTAATGTTCATGCTGTGCCGTCAAACATTTTTTCAACATCCAGGAGTATCCCCACAGGACAAGTGCCGTTCCAGGCACAGGGGACCAAGCAATGCAACGAGGCAACCCCACCCCATGGAAAGGCACCACATTTGCAGGGAGGGACAGAGCCCAGTTACCAAGAACACATCTTGATCAGGATACATCCCACCTCACGGCTAGGCATGCTAACTACTTGAATGCTACATGTCTTCAAATAGCACTTCTTCCTTCAGAAAGCTGCCAGCCACTAAACGGGGCAGCAGGTACCAGGTCACAGGGCAGGTGGGACAGCACAGGTGAGGTAGCTGGCGTCAACAGGGCAACACTCATTCCTTCTCCAGCAAGACACGGTGTGTGCCAGCTGCCTCAATATGGCCTCTGCATCCTGTCCTTGGGGGCTTCCAGTCCAGCCTAGTTGCTACATGGCCACAGATCCAAGAGTGTGGAGGGACAGTGGTCCAGACCATAGATCCCAGATCTACAGACTGGAGGTCCAGCGATACAGCCCCAGGGGTCATGTGAAAACCTCAGTGAGGGACCTGGAAGGCCACCTCCAGAAGAATGGCCACAGGAGCCTGGCTTCCCTCTGGGGCACAGGAACACCACCAGGGGGCAGTGCTCCCTACCACTGGGGCAAAGGAAAAGGGCGTGGGCAAGAGGAGGCCCTACAGCCTCCTGGCGGAAGGCACACCCTGCGAGTGTGGCACTCACCTGTCTCTCAGGGTCCTCACAGTCCTCCTCTGTCTGCTTCTTGGTCTTATCAGGGCGCCAGGGACGCCAGTGCCTCTGGTCCCGGGAGCGCTCAGCAGCAAGCCAGATCTGCCACCGGGGCAAAGTCTTGTCTTTGATTTCCTGGTCGTCCTCTTCTAGCTCATCGTCATCCTCCTCATCTAGGCAAC
Source organism: Megascapheus bottae (assembly GCF_031878675.1). Taxonomy (NCBI): domain Eukaryota; kingdom Metazoa; phylum Chordata; class Mammalia; order Rodentia; family Geomyidae; genus Megascapheus; species Megascapheus bottae. Next base: position 23,198,667 of record NC_143522.1, read on the forward strand.
AGTGGAAGGGAGCGTGCGCCTTAGGGTTCACTCCAGAGGTAGGGTGCCTGCTCCAAGTCCAAACGTTACCTGTACCACCCCCCAATACACATACGACAGATAGACCTACCAACTACAGAATAACTACAAGGAAAGGAAAGCATGAAGAGGAAATGCACGATAAATCCCAATTACCTTCCAAGTGCAAAATGAGTCAACATGGATTTAAGAAATTAAAGATAAAGGGGCTGGGAGCGTGGCCTAGTGGCTTCCCTAGCATGCATGAAAACCCTAGGTTTGATTCCTCGGTACCACATACACAGAAAAAGGCAGAAAGGGCATCATGGCTTAAATGGAAGAGCCTTGAAGGACAGTGCCCAGGTCCTGAGTTCAAGCCCAGGACTGCCAAAAAAAAAAATTAAAGATAAAAACAAAAATGATTATCAACTCATTTTCTAGATACAAGAGACTCATTAATCTTTTGATCCTGCTGGGTTTTGGGGGAGGAGGGGTGGTTATTAGATCCTTAGAACTATACTAAATCCAGTGTAAGAGTCTCTATAGTAGGTAACACTGGTAAATTCCTAGCGGATAGTGGCACGCTGCACCCTTGCGCACTCTCTCTCTCTCTCTCTCCACCCTTCCCCCCTCCCCCGGCTATGACAGTAAAAACTCATCTTTCCACACTGTGCTCCAATGAGGAGCTGTAAAGCACATGGGTCACGTGGAATGACAGTGTAACAAATGTTAGTTAACCTTTTCAGAACATTCCTTTAAAAGCAAGGAGTTTTTAGTCTACATGTGGCCAAATGAACAAAAAGTGTCTTAAATTCACAATAGAAAAGAATGGGAGTAAAGGGTAGAACAAACGCTTGCTACTAATCAGAGCACACATATAAGAAAGGAAAAGCCCTTCCAAACCCAGTATCTGGTGGCCGCTCAGGAGGCTCAGATCTGAGGATCACGGTTCAAGGCAAGCAAGAGCAGGAAAGTCTGTGAGACTTATCTCCAATAAACTACTCAGAAATGGCCAGAAACGGTGCTATGGCTCAAGTGATAGAGAGCTAGCCTTGAACACAAAGAGGCTTGGACAGCACCCAGGCTCAGAGCTCAAGCACCAGAACTGGTAAAAAAAAAAAAAAATAAGTAAAAAAAAAAAAAAATAATAATAATAATAATAATAAAGAAAAAAAGAAGGGGAAGAAAAGAAAAGAAAAAATCTACAAACTCAATTCTGTAGAGAGCCAGTACTTGGACTTGAGGGGTGCTGATTGCTTTCAGGCCTCCCCAGGAACAAGCGGCGTATCCTGCCATGATACCTGCTTTCGTGCATTGTTTACATTTGGTCTTTGCCCGTCTTTACGCTGCTAATAAGCAGCCTTTGCAGATATACGAATCGGAAGACAGTACGTGCCTGCCCTCGTGGGAGAGCCTTACCTGGGTTGATGACTACCCAGCCACCCCGCTCCTGCTGGTGCATCCAGGCACGCCAGCCCCGGGAGCCCTTCTCCCCAGCCCGGGGCTCCCCGCTGTCCCAGAAGGGCTCAAAGAACTCCACCTGTGGAGGATTAAAAAACCCCAGGTGAGGCCTGCCATGTACAAAACGGCTACACACTGGGCATTAGAGTCTAGGAGCCCTGACGCGTGGGCCCCCGGTTTGACATTAACACAACACACATCCCAAAGCAATGAAAGAATCATGATCTGAGGATTAAAGTTCAAAGCCATCCTGGCACTAAAGACCATGAGACTCTAATCTCCAATTGATCACAAGAAACAGGAAGTGGGGCTGTGGCTCAGTGAGTAGGGTGGTGGCCTTGAGCTAAAGAGCTAAGGAACAACGCCCAAGCTTAGCGTTCAAGCCCCATGACCCACCAAAAAAAAAAAAAAAAAAAGAATTGTGATCTAGTACAGTGGAACACCCATCACCCATCACCTCCCCACCCGCCTCTGTGCACGCTGGAATCTGGGCTGGACCGAGGGATGTCTATCAAACACAGCACAGGCAAAAGGATGACTTAATCTTCAGGATTAGATTATGAGAAGCTGGGCCTAGGTGTGGTGACAGGGGCCTGCAGCAGGGCATGAGAGGACTAGCCTCCCAGTTCTGATCCTGCTGGGGGAGCTCGCCAGGGACAAGTGACAGTAGTACTGTCCATGCCTCTCACGCCACCAGATACCCCAACAAAACCGGAAGTCATGGGCTATCAAGACCTTTTGAAGGGAAGGAAATTCAACAAGTTGAGCTTTGGTAACCATTAATTCCTAGTAATGCAGCAGTGCTCAGCACATATCCTGCTATGAGAGCCTCAACACCTGCACAGGGGACGAGAAGAGGCAGCCATGCACGTCCTCCACCCTCGGACCCTCCTCCATCTTTAGGATGGTAGGTCTGCAACGTGTGGAAACCAGCTCCATGGAAATAAATCATTCCCCACAGAAGGGAAGGCGAGCACAGGGCTGAGCAGGGTGGATCCTCTTATCGAGACAGCAGGACTTGGAAAGTGAGCCAACAGCCTACTCTCGCAAAAGCATTTCCAAGAAACCTCTCGAGGATAAGCAGGTTCCCAACGGAGACATCAGGGGCTGAGGGCCGTTGGCCCGGAGCCTGGCAGGGCTACCCACTGGTCAGCATGCTTCCTGGGGAGTCACCGAAAGACCTGGCAGCAAGTGCTGTGGGGCCTAAGACGTGCGTCTGTCACCCCAGGCAAGGGCTGGGAAACTGCTTCCTCTTCTTAGGTTTGTTAGTATAAAAATGATGGAAAATGGGCACTCAGGAGAGGGAATGACTTCTACGTTCAGTGTGGTTACTGCACAGGAATGCAGAGCAGGTGCACTGCTGCGCTGGCTGGTAACCACATCTCTCTACAGAGGCGAGGGGCACACTGCAACATAAGAAGACGAGCTTCACAGATGTCCTGTGCAGGCTGGGAAAGCCCGGTGCTGTTGTTTAGCATCATAGAGCGCTGATCCTCAGGCATCCGCCGTGGACATGCCCTCCACCCTTCAGTGAGGCCCGAGCAGTCTCAGCTGGGGATCGGACGAGGGGGTTCAGTGCTCACAGACCCTGAAAAGCTCACTAAGAATCACTTCCAGAGCACAGCATATTTGTAAAATATAAAAGCATGTTTTAAAATTGCTTGAGCTGGTGGTTTAGTAAGAATCTGCCACACCTATATTAATGTGTATGAGTCTCTAAGCCAACTTTGTTCAGAGGTAAAAGCATGGTAAAAATGGCTTCTTCTGGCAGTTCATGAAGTGACCACACGACGGAGCCCTTGGCCACACAGAAAGACCTTTCAAACTTTCTTTCCATCTTCCCCCAGCCGCCCTGCAGAACAGGAAAGTTTCCTTCAGTGGAAAAGGAAAGACAGGTTTTCTTAGATGAGCTGCTCTGAGATATTTTTACTGTTCATAAACCTGCTGACAAGGGCTGGGATGTAGCTCAGTGGCAAAGCGCTTGCCTAGCAAGTACAACGATCTGGGGAAAAGGATAAAAACTGTTGGCAATGTTCATCTGTCATCTCTAAGGTAACACTGCCTCAAAGAGAACAACTGGAACTGACAAGAGCCTAGGTAACTTTACTTGCAACTCAGGCCAAGATTGCAGGCCGTGGGAAAGTTCAGTGGATTAGCAACGCAAGATTCAGACAGGGCATTCAAGAGTGACCCATGACTGAAAGTGGCATGTCACCTGCTCCCCTGACTAGTGGAGGTGACCTGCAATTAAACTAGGGCCCAGGTACAAAAGGCCATCAGTGGGGCTGTAGATTTGGGAGGAGGAAGAGAAGTACATTATCTACCCATGTTTTACCAGTTCCATCCTGGAGTTTTTCTTGGATCAGGAAAGTATTTGAGATACACACACACACACACACACACACACACACACACACACACACACACACAGGTCATGCGAGGTGAGCGTAGTACCTGTACTTTGGTTGGCAGATCTCTCACACTGTCAGGTTTGAAGAAGGTGAAGTCAACCATGGCCTGGAACAGAGAGATGGCCTTCTCCGTGTGGCCAGCCTGCCGCAGGAAGTGGCACTGCTGCAGAAAGAGGGCTACGAACCAGAAAACAAGAAAGAATCCCTCGCTGACAGCACAGAGGGACTGAGAACAGCTCTATTCAAATACCAAGACTGTTGCTTTCCAGAACTGCTTTTAGCTTTCAACCCTACAGCAGACATGTCCTGATGTAAAAGTCTACTGTTTTTATCTAAAACAGAATATAAATTATCAACAACTGCATACAGTATCTGAAAGCAAGTCAAGAGGTTGACCTGGATGCCAAGGGTCTAACACGCAGTACTCACTATACCAGAAGCAATGGCAGGGGAAGGACGGCCTAAATGGTTTTGGGAAAGTGCCATCTGAACTCCCCATCCCCGGATGGCATTGCCACCAGAGCCTTCGTCATATGCCCAGTGTACTGCAGAGTCAGCATGCCACATTTGAGTCAATGGGATATAATTCCATTTACATCAAACGAGGCTTCCAAAAAACCTCATGTTGGGCCAGGAGTTTGGCCTAGTGGTAGAGTGCTTGCCTAGAATGCATGAAGACCCAGGTTCAATTCCTTGGTACCACATATATAGAAAAAGCCAGAAGTGGTGCTGAGGCTCAAGTGGTAGAGCTCTAGCCTTGAGAAAACCCAAGGATAAGGACAGTGCTCAGGCCCTGAATTTAAACCCCAGGACTGGCAAAAAAAAAAAAAAAAAAAAAATCTCATGTTATTTTTTGTGTTTTTCTTGCTGCTGAAACTGAAGGTGGGGGCCTACTGCATGCTTAAATACAGGTTCCTGCCCCAACCACAGACACCATTAACATCAGCACAGCCGTGCTGGAGACATGGACGGTGATGGTAACAGGAGTTAGGCTCAACCAAGTGCCTGCCGTGCTGCGCACGGAGCCAGGCGCCCTGCGCACTGGACACACACCGTACCCACAGCACAGGCAACCTGTGGCTCCAGCAGGTTAAGAAATTACCCAAGCTCAGGCAATAGAGAGCAAAGCCAGGATTCGAACTAACAAGTAACAGTCTCCAGCTCCTGCATTATATGCTGCCTTCTGTATCTTGCTAAACCAAAACTGCGATTCCAGGCTCCTTTGGACACAGCAAAAGCATTAACAGCACAGTAATAGCTGGTATCTACTGGGAGAGCATGGCATCTCACGTGTACAAGTGATAGAGACCCGAAAACTGGGGATGTGGACAGGGAAGACCAGTCAAAGCAGTTAACGCTATGTTTCCTTAGCTAACAAGAAAGGAAAGTTGGAACTGCTTGTCTAGTGGAAGTTCCCTAACTTTTCTGGCTCTAACCTACCCGTCCCGAGGGCTGTGGGAATCTGTTATAGTTAACTAACCACATCTTTTTTTAAAAAATGTAAATTTGACAATTTATAGCCTTCTCTAAAGCAAACCAAAATGTATTCTCAATTTCTACCCAATCCAAACTTATCTCCTTACCAAACATGGCCTCCTCTGTGCCGGGCAATGCGGGGTGAGATAAGATGCTGCCGTCGTTAACTGCGGACAGAGTGCTCAAGCACTTGCCATAAAGACTGTGAATTTTGGATACTGAAAAGGTGCTGAACTGGCTCTGAGAAAATACGAGGTATTTTTGCCACAGAGCTGTATTATTAGGGTGCAGGAAGATCAGTTTCTGCCACTCTTTGACCAGCATGGAGGGCTCCCAGAATTCTGCGCACAGCTTCAGCCTGGCGAGCTTCAGGTCCACGCTGCTCTGGTTGCTGTCGATGGCCCGCTCCAGGACGGCCAGCTTCTTCTCCAGGAGGAGCTTCAGTGACCTCTTCCGCCCCTCCTGCTCTCCCTCCTCCAGCGCCAACAGCCCGGGGCTCCGCATGGCCTCATCCTCAATAACACAAACACCACGTCACGCACGCACACGGCGGCTCCACAGGGACAGCACAGTGGCCTTTCCTTCTGTCAAAGCCAACTACAGGCTGGGCGCCACCGGCTTATGCCTATCATCCTAACTACTTAGGGGGTTGATATCTGAGGTTCGCAGTTCAAAGCCAGCCCAGGCAGGAAAGTCTGTGAGACTCTTATCTCCAACTTCCAAGGAAAGCAGAAGTGGAGCTAGAGCTTTAGAGTGCTAGCCTTGAGCAAAACAAGCTCAGCGACGGCACCCAGGTCCTGAGTTCAAGTCCCAGAACAGGCACAGAAATAAAAAAACAAAAAACATGAAAACAACAGCTACACAGACCCAATTGATAACAACTTCTTGTTTCCATGGGGCTGGGATGTAGCTCAGTGGCAAAGCACTTGCCTAGAAAGTGCAGCACCCAGGGTTCAATCCCCAGTACCAAAAAAGGAAAGACAAAAAAAAAAACCTTAAACTCATTTCCTAGAGTAATGCTCTCACCTGGTATGTTGGGTCTGCGTATTTCACCTGGCTGGCCTGTCTCTCTGCCATTTGTACTTTACATTTATTTATGCACCAGTAACTTGAAATGCCTTGAAAACAGAGGAGCCAGCCTTATTGATGAAGAATGAAGCCCAGAGGCTGGTATTTTAAGAAGGGGCCACCCAGGGGACTTCCCCATCAGCCCTCTCTCACAGTTCTGTGTGCTGTGCCTGTGTTTGTACTTCAGGAATGCCTCTCTCTGTCTGCTGGCTAAGATTCTGTTTTCTGGCTGGAGCACATTCAGCAGTAGAGTGCTTGCCCAGCACATAAAAGGCTCTGGGTTTCATCTCAGAAACACACACACACACACACACACACACACACACACACACACACACACACACTTCAATCTCACTCCATTCCCAAAGAGCACATTCTGTTACATTACAGCACCTACAGCATGTACGACCCCAGGCTGCATCTATTCCTCATGGGTCACTCAGGTACTCATGTGCCAGGATTCCTTACTGGACAAGTTCTATATTCTTCCTCTCCCCGCCCCCCTCTCTCAAAATATTGGGGCTTGGGCCCAGAGCCTCACATTCTCACTTGGCTTTTTCACTCATGCCTAGTGCTCTACCACTTGAGCTAGATCATTTCTCTAGTAACCTTTATATCTAACACCAAACTTCCTTAGTGTTTCAGAACCAGGCATGGTAACTTGCACCTATAATCTCAGTTACATAGGAAGCTGAAATCAGAAGAATAATGATTTGAGGCCAGTTCAGACAAAAAGTCTACAAGACTCCATCACAATCATACCTGGGTATGGTAGTGTGGGTCTGTCACCCCTGCTATGAGGAAAGCACGAATAGGAGGATCAAAGTCCAGACTGGGCCAGGCAAAAAGTGAAGACCCTATTCAGAATACAATAAAAGCAAAAAGGGCTGGGGGAATGGCTCAAGTGGTAGAGCCCCTGCCTAGCAAGAATCAGGCCCTGAGTGTACACCTTAGTGTCATCAAAATAAATAAGTGCTACATTCCTACAATCCCAGGTGCTCAGGAAAGGAGGCAGGAAGGTTCAGATTTCAAAGCCAGCCCAGGCAGTTCAGCAAGACCATGTCTCAAAATAAACAAGAAAAGACTGGGTTCGCTGCACAAGGCTCTGGGTTCAATCCACAGTTGCACCAAAAACAACACTGTAAAGTGAATGAAATGTGCCTTCTCTTACAAAGCAAGGGAAGTGGGACAGTGATACTTACCTGAAAAGCCACAAACGCTAGCCACAGCTCAATATCATGAGGATTCTCCCGGACTCTCCTGTTAAAGTCTTCTACTTTGGCCTTGAGAACAGCATTCTCTCTGTCTACCTGTGAGTCTGGCTGTTTCGCTTCTTGCTCTGGGGGACCATGTCCCTGTAACCACTGAGTGGTTGACGTGTCATAAATCCCCAGAGGATTCAGCCAGCTTGTAACAGGTGCAGCTGCATCCTCCAAGTCCTTCAGTGGGATGAACAAGGCTGGCTGGGAGGAGGGAGGCTCAGCGTCACAGCTCACAGCAACTCCATCGACCCTCAGTAATCCCACACTCTTCTTCGTGAAGTAGCGTTCGGGGACTCTGTGCAAGTGCTTCTTTGAGGCAGAAGCCCCTTCCCAAGATATACATTGCTTCTTTGGGTTAAGGCCCAGACAGGAGTCTCCTTTCCTCTTGTACCTTGTAGAAAAACAAAAAAGTAACAGAGAAGAATGTAGCATTCCCCGTAGAGTGAAGTCTCCTTACACCTAAGCTCTTCTCATCCATGTTCACATGTATGCGCACACATCTGCATTCACCTTCCCATCAGATTCTGCTCAGAGCCAAGGCAGGTTAGCAGAGTTTCCCTCTGCCTGGCTTCACCTCCTGTCACACCACCTGTCTTTATCTACAACACCGTGATTTTAAAATCATACTTGTCTGCTAGCTCTCAGTATTTATGTTTTCCTGGATCTTTGGAATTAAAAGTACGGTCGCATACATTGCATCAGTCAGCCATTGCAGCCATGCCCGACAGGCAAGGCGAAGCAGGATTCCCCTCCTGTGCTACTCCTAACGAAGCTCAATGACTTGGGGCCTCTGCCGTGAAGAGACAGGGCAAACATTCCCACTCAAGTCTCTGTTACGGGCGGCCATCCTGTTAGCCCTCTCTAATCCCAATGCCTTTCCAGAGGCCTCACTTCCAAATGCGATCAGCACAGGAGTCTGGGGACTGAGTCATTGGGAAATGTGTCTCTTCAAGGCAGAGGTGATGCCCTCTGCCATGTTCTGATGCAGCAGAAAGGACAGCAGGTACCACGTGCCATGCAGGTACCAGAGCCATGTACCTAGACTTTCCAGCCTCTGAATTGAGCCAAATAAACTCCTATCCTTTGTAAATTACCTAGATGTTGGTATATTGTCATAGCAAGAGAAAGCAAAGCTAAACCCTATCCCTACCCTCCTTCTCAGTTCTTTCTAGATTACCTTAATACAACCATTCTCTATTCCACTGTGAGTCAAAAACAACTCTAACAGAGGCTGGAGTGTGACTCAGCCAGAGAGAGCATACACAAGGTAAACTTCGAAACTAAAACCAAATGAATACAACAAAGCTAAAGCAAGCCAGGTACTGGTGGCTCACGCCTGTAATCCTAGCTACTCAGGAGCCTGAGATCTGAGGATTGTAGATCAAAGCTATCCTGGGCATGAAAGTCCATGACTCTTACCTCCAATTAACCAGGAGAAAACTGGAAGTGGTGCTGTGGCTCAAGTGCTAGCCTTGAGCTGAAGAGCTCAGGAACAGCATCCAGGCCCTGAGTTCAAGCCCCACTATTGGCCAAAAAAAAAAAAAAAAAAAAGGCTAAAGCAGTTCTACATAAACTTCTCATTCCCTATGAAACTAAGTAAAAAGCTAGTTCTATTTAATTTTGTTGTTTTTGTCTTTTTTGTTGATGATATAAAGTCACAGAGTTTAGTGCCCAGACTGGCTTTAAACTGTGATCCTCCAATCTCAGCCTCCTGAGTAGCTAGGATTACAGGCTGAGCCACCACACCCGGCTCAAAGCCAGTCTTGATTAATGCTTTCTACTTTTCATCTGCTAGTAAACAGTAACTCCTTAAAAGTACACACCAAATTCTAATTGTCTACTAACATCTCTGATGCTTGCGGGCAAGGCAGGGCAAGTACTCTAATTGTCACTTTCCAAGTGAAGGAAAGGAGGCCGAAACAGGTGGGCAACCTGCCTGGGACTGTGCTGCTGGTAAATGGCCATCAAATGTGAACCTGGAGTTGGTCACGATGGCTCATGCCTATAGTCCTCAGGAGACTGAGATCTGAGGATCAAGGTTCAAAGCCAGCCTGAGATTCTTATCTCCAATTAATCTCTACAAAAGGAAGTGGGTCTTGGCTCAAGGGTAGAGTGGTAACCTTGAGCCAAAGAGCTTAGGGACAACACCCAGGCCCAGTGGTAGTGTGGTAGTCTTGAGCTGAAGAGCTCACTGACAATGCCAGGCCCAGGGATAGGGCGGTATCCTTGAGCTGAACAGCCCAAGGACAGGGTCCAGGCTAGTTCAAGCCACATGGCCCACAAAAAAAAAAAAATGTGAACCTAGATTGTTGGTCACTCCAGAAAACATCCTACCACACGCCCTGTCTCATGTGCTCCCTGAGCTGGCTCAGGTACTTGATCTGAGTCCTCAACGCCGACACCGACACCAACACCACTGCCGCATCCTCCTCCTCCTCCTCTTCCTCCTCCTCAAGGAGCAGCCATGGCATCACACAGGCTGACACAGCAGGAGCTAGGGACCATCACACACCTCCCATCATTCCTGCTGCCCTCCCCATCTCTTTCTGGGTGCCCACAGACCCGTGATGGTCCCTGGGGTGGTATACAAAACTTAATACAACTTCAGAGATTGAAAATAATCCAAAAACAACTGAGAGAAATTCATCACAATGGAATGTCAGCGGGAATTGTTTATATGATAAAATATAAAGTCAAGAGGAGAAACATGATTCTAATCTGGAGGCATGGCAAGGCAATGGAAACTGAAATTTAATTAAAAGACTATTAACCTATAAAGGATAACATTATCTGAGATCTCCTCTTATTTCCCATAATTCTCTACCTTTGATTTTCATTACCTATAAACTGTTTGGAAACAGTGATTGCATATTATTCTTTAGTTCCTATGTTTCCTAGGAAATATAAGTGCTAGAAAGGCTTTTATTAAGTACATGTTGCTGTTGCTTTGAGACAGTGTCAGCTGTGAGGTTTCCAGGCTGGGCCCAACTTACCATTCTACTTTCTCAGCCTTCCATGAAGATAGGATTACAGGCATGAGCCACATCCTCTGGCTAACTCAAATATTTTTGATTGACAGATTACAGGGGAAAAGTTCAAACTCATTACTGAAGCAAATACCACCCGCCACCTATTTTTATGAACATCTGGTGATATATGCTAGAAATAATCTGAGAAAGTCATTATCATTAAATGTCATGTTTTTAAATGGTATATGTAGGGGAGGATAGATAAATAAAAAGGACTTTGCTACTGTCTAAAATGGCAGATAGATTAAACCAAATACTTTTGGATACTCTGTCACAATAAGTTACTTTTAAGCTTATTAACCAGGCACCCTGGGGGGTAAATCAAGTCAGTCTGACCTGACCTCAAGACCTAAGCCTGACTATTACAGTAAATATGACATGTGTGCCTTAACAGCAATGTCTAACACCACATAGGACGGGGGGGGGGGGGGCGAGGGGGAGGAAACGACGGGGACAGGGGAGCAGGCTGGGTGAGAGAAAGGGAAAACACTGGATACCTTGGTATATCCCCTCGGTAGAGACTTTTATACTCCCAGTTTGCAGGATCAGGTTTCTTATCCACACGGAAGGTTTCTCCTGTCAGAGCCTCGACATCCTCCAGCCACACAGAGTGAGGGCCTGCACTAGCAGCTGCACTATTTCCTTGGCTGTGGACAAAGGAAAAGGGATAGGTGATTCTCCAGTAACATTCCTGCCCAGCCTGAAACAGGAAGGTGAGCCCTTTCTATGTGCACATGGCACATAAGTGCAGATAACTGTATGGACCAGGGATGAAGGGGAAAATCAAAACAGAAATTATTCTCAAGAGTACAGGTGCTCTTTATAGCATTTCATTTAAATGATTACAACTTTTTTTTCATGTGAATACTATTTATATTTTTTATAAATAAAGCTTTCTTTTTCTAAAAATTTCTGTTCTAAGGCTCCCTGAAATACAGGTAAAGGTAATAAATGGTGATAACATTAAGTTATCAGACAATAAGTGGGCTGCCTGTGATGATTTTAGGCTAGTTCAATACTTATAAAAGAGGGCTGGGAGTTTGGCCTAGTGGTTAAAGTGCTTGCCTAGCATGCATAAAGACCCGGGTTCGATTCCTTGGTACCACATACATAGAAAAAAGCCGGAAGTGGTGCTGAGGCTCAAGTGGTAGAGTTCTAGCCTTGAGAAAGTCCAAGGACAGTGCTCAGGCCCTGAGCTCAAGCCCAGAACTGGCAAAAAAAAAAAAAAAAAATACTTATAAAAGAAAAAAACCTAAAAGGCCAGGCACTGGTGGCTCATGCTTGTAATCCTAGCTACTCAAGAGGCTGAAATCTGAGGATCTCAATTTAAAACCAGTCAGGACAGGAAAGTCTGTGAGACTCTTATCCCAATTAACCACCAAAAAGCCAGAAATAGTGCTGGGGCTCAAAGTGGTAGAGCACTAGCTTTAAGCAAAAAAGCTCAGGGATGGTATCCAGGTCCTGAGTTCAAGCCCCAGAACAGGCAGCCTCAAAAAAATCTGTGTAAGACACTTGGAAAAGAGTCCACTAGGAAGAACAGGAAAGCCAAGGGCCCACTGCAGACTACTCCTCCTCTCTCTCCCCAGTGGGTATTGCAGTTCAGGAAGCAAGACATAGTTTCAGCTGTGTGCTGCCTCCACCTATGGCAAAGGAAAGCTGGTCTGAGGAAACACAGGTCAATTAGTAGCTGTCACCCTGGGGAAGTAGCCCCAAGTCCCCCGAAGAATCCCTCATGGCACACTACCCTCCTTGAACCTTTGTTTCTGGCATCATGGAAAAGACAGCAACTCAAAATACCTTCATCCCTAAAGAACAAACAACTCTGCCAGGTCACCTTCCCAGAAGACGGCAGAAGTTAGCAGCAGGAAATGAGAGAGGATAAAAACTACTTTGAGGGGCTGGGAGTTTGGCCTAGTGACAGAGTGCTTGCCTAGATGCACAAGGACCCAAGTTCGATTCCTTGGTACCACATACATAGAAAAAGCCAGAAGTGGTGCTGGGCTCAAATGGCAGAACGCTAGCTTTGAGGAAAAAGCCCAAGGACAGTGCCATGATTGCCCCAGGACAGGCACAAAAAAAAAAAACTACTTTGAGACTTTGAGGCTCAAGAGATAGGGCATCTGCCTAGCAAGCACAAGACCTGAATTCAAACCCCAATAACAAACCCCAATACCAAAGTTTCAAAAAGAAATATCTATTTTGCCCTACTAGGTTATTCAGCAAAATACTAAACTTAAAAATGCTTTCACGGTCATAAAACCACTAGGAGACTGTGAAGCTTCTCTCTGTCACCATCAAGCATGGGCCAAAATGAACAATCTTCAGAGTTCTTATGGAAGTTCCTGTGTGGGTTTGCACTCCTTTTCCTCTACTCTAAAAATGTAAGAGGTACATTCTCCGAAAGCTGCAATAACTAAAGCAGAAGTCAGTAATACAGCCGTTCATTCAGAAGGCAAAAATGCACCATACTGGGTCCTGTGTCAAGTGACCGGGTCACAGCAAGGCACCTGTGACTGCATCTCCTAAAGCGATTGCTTCTCTACACACTAACCACGAGTCCTCCATGCTGCACAAGCGGCACCTTTCACTGTCCCAACTCTAACTGTGACACAATCATCACTGGGTATAAATAATATTTCTCAAATAAAATCAGGCTGCCAATCTGATGATAGTTTTTCTGGCAGAGCTCTCTTCTGGTCACTGACTGGTCTGTCTTGTGGCAACAACCAAGGGAAACAAATTGGAATTTAAAACCTCACTGGCATGTGAGTCTAGGCACCCACCTAGGTTTCTTGGATTCCTTCTGAGCACCTGGGAGGCTTCGGGAAGACGTGTCCTTCCCAGAATCCGTGCCGGGCTCAGACTCACTGCTGCTTGACTGCCCGTGCTTCCTCTTCGTCTTCCTATGGTGTTGGTGCTTCTTTTTCTTCTTCTTCTCTTTCTTCTTCTTCCTGCTTACTCGGGGGAGCTTTCTGCTACTGTCACTCTCATCTGAAGACTCAGACCTCAAAGGACTTCTGCTGAAGAGAAAAGCAGCCTTACATTTGTTTTCGAAAGGGAAGTAGGCCAGGAAATGTAGTCAAGAAAATATGTAACTATGTACTGGAGAGCTCTAGAAACTCTCACATACACTTGGTATTTTCTTATATTTGACATAGTGACCTTCTGGATTATAGCTCACCCCACAGTGAAGACCTGTACCTAAAATGAAAACAGCTGGAAAAACTCATTTCTGTTACTGAAAACTACACTTTTTGTTTGTCTGTTTGTCGGTCGTGGGACTTGAACTGTGTGCCTGGGTGCTGTCCCTGAGCTCTTCAGCATAAGGCTACTGCCCTACCCCTTGAGCCACAGCACCACACACCATTTCCTGGTGGTTAAGTGGAGATAAGAGTCTCATGGACTTTAGTGCCCAGGCTGGCTTTGAACTGCAATCCTCAGCTCTCAGCCTCCTGAGTAACTAGGATTACAGGTGTGAGCCACCACGCCCCGCTTGAAAACCACACTTTTGTAGATACATTTATCTAAGTGAAAACAACCTACCAGTATCAAGTAAAATGTCATGTACTAACATGATCGGTCTTATTTTCAATGTTGTGTATTATGCCAATGTAACCTTAAGGCAGAAAAGGAAAAAAAAAAGGCTTAATCAAAGTCCTTACGTGTGTGTGTGTGTGTGTGTGTGTGTGTGTGTGTGTGTACGCACACGCACGTGTATGTATGCACCATTCCTTGGGGTTTAACTCAGAGTAGTTAGTACTACAGGTGTAAGACAACAATGCCTAGCTTGGTCCTCGCTTTTCAAGGTGACAATGAACTCTTCTTCCTCATTACATCCTTGATTATCATCTGTCATCAATGCCCAGTATCTTCCTGAGCCTTTAGAGTGCAACACTAGAAATAAATACCTAGAAAGGTATTACTGAGGCATGAAGCCAGTACTAGTGAAGGAGGATGTTTCTCAATTCCATGAGCTTGTACAGCTGTGTGCAATTGTGTCTATCCAGTGTTCTAAAATTTCATTGCATGTCATTTATATGAGCTACATTTACAGAAGTATTGAAAACATACCTGAAGAAATCCCTGCATTACTACTCTAAGGGTTACTGACAATGTTAGTAAAGTTACCTGATGATCCATTTCCCCACTCCTTGTTACAGGCACCAACTGCATCCTGTGCTTGCCATTGCAATGCAAGAAGAAAAAGAACCATCTACAGGAGCAGGGCTAGAGCCACGGTCCCTTCCTATACGTGAAGTCCCATTACTCTACACTAAATCTATTCCTGTTAGTAGAGACAAGTTCAAACTCAGCTCTCACCACAGGCTTTCTAAAAAGAACCATCTCAGCTAAACTTTCAGTAGTACACAAAGGCCCAAATCCACCTGTCCAACAGCTACCTTCTCAGCGGTAACGGCTCAAGAGCAGGGCTCGCGGGCTCCTCTGATGGTTGGCTCTTTGCTGTCAAGGTTCCCACACAAAAGCTCGGGTTGTTTAGCCAATCTAATTCTGCACAAACAAAAGGGAGGAAAAAAAAAATCAATGAAATTAGCTCAATGACTTCCAGAGTAGGAAAACCATCCATCTATCATAGTGTCAGCTAGACATTTTGAACACTCCACTGAAGCCACTGGGAATTCATGAGATCTATAATTCACAAGACACAGTACTTGGACACACTCTAACATAGTTAGACTGAAATCTCTTGAGATACCAGGCTGTAGCTGAAGCAAAAGCCATGGAACAAGTATAGCCTAACAGGAAACAGGGTTCTATGCAGTCACCTCATACTACCTAAGAGCTTGAGTTTTTACACATTTCAGATTTGATTTAAATAAATCTTCACCATTAGAAAGTCAAATCATGCATGAAACCCACCATATTGCCTGTTGTTATGACAGAGGGGTTGACTGTTGTAAAAATAACCAGGGTTATCTTAGAGTAGTGACATAACAAACCTTTCCCCATGACAGCACTCATCCTTGGAAACAAAAACACAAGATGTCAACTTTTGATGCTAAAATTCTATAAATGTTAATAAGAACAACCCCTGAGTGGTGAACAATTAGCTATCTAGAATCTTTTTGTTTCTACATGCCCAGAATCTAGCTATTTTACAATGAACTACTTCTAAATTGCTTGTTTTCTAACTTGTAAAAAGAGTCTCCACAGCCAGGAGCTAGTGGCTCAGGCCTGTCGTCCTAGCTACTCAGGAGACTGATTTAAGGATCATGGTTCTAAGCCAGTCCAGGCAGGAAAGTTTATGAGACTGTTACCCCAGAACCAGAAGTGGTTCAAAGTGATAGAGCATTAACTTTGAGCAAAAGAGCTCAGGGACAGCACTCAGGACCCACAACCAATCAAAAAGAAAAAGAAAAATTACTAAAAAGAGTCTCAGTTATGAAGAAGAGATGCGAGGGTCTGGCAGGGGCCAGAGGCTTTGTATTCTGATACATTTTGTCTTAGGATGGGGAGCCAGGGCCCTCACATATGCTGAGGAGAAAGATTAAAATGGCTGAAGATCCAGGAAAGGGTAATTTTAACCACTTTACTGATATAGTCTAAGTGTCACTCTTTTACTTAAATACAATCATTTCTAATGTACTGAATTGTGCAACCACCTCCACAACACTTTTTCTTTTTTTTTTGTGGATCATGGGGCATGAACTTGGCCTAGGCATTGTCCCTAAGCTCTTCAGCTCAAGGCCACCACCCTACCCCTTGAGCCAAGCCCCACTACCCATTTTCTAGAGGTTAATTGGAGATAAGAGTCTCAGGTTCTTTTGTGCCTGGGCTGCCTTTGAACCTTGATCCTCAGATCTCAGCCTCCTGAGTAGCTAGGATTACAGGCGTGAAACACCAGACCGGCCACAACACTTTCATCTACCCACAAACTCACTGACTGGGCAGTCAATACTTTTTGACTCTCTCCGTTGCCCTGCCACCCATCACAGGCAATCACTCATCTACGGAGTCTCTCCCACCTGCCTAATTTCATGTAAACCTAATTTCATGTAAACGTGATTATATACTATGTGATCATCTGTCACTGCTTCTTCCACTTGAATGTGTTCAGGGCACGTCTGCACTGCAGTATCTATCACTACCGCAATCTTTTTCATTCCAAGCAATATTCAATTTTCTGTATATAACAGCTGTTGTCCCAATTCATGGCCACAATCAGCCAGACATTTTCAACATTCAATGGCAGTTTTCTTCATCAACTAGTAGACACTCTCATTACTTCCTCTTTGTTGCTGCTAGGATAATACTGCTTTGGATCTCCACACAGCTTCTATGAGTATTTTCATTTCTCTTGGTAGATACTACAGCAGTTTCTGGATCATATAACTCATGCTTTTCACAAAAAAGCACTATCAGATTGCCTTCCAAAGTAGCTACACAATAGATTTTCATTATCAAAATATATGATAAGGATTTTTTCCAACTCACAACTACTTATTGTTTGATTAGTTATTCAAGTGAGTGATATGTCATGTTCATTACTGTTATAATTGATTTTATGCATAGATTACACATATAAATGAAAGTATTCAATATATATCTTTCTGAGTTTGGCTTATTTAACATTATGGCCAGGTCCATCCATTTTCCTGAAAATGACATAATTTTGGGGTTTGGGATGTGTGTGCGGGCATGCAGGTGTATGTGTGTGTGTTCATACTAAAAGAATCAAGATTTTCATTAAGCCCCATAAGCTGGATCCAATAGCCTCTGAATGATACCACAATATCTATCAACAGTCAATTAGACCCAATAGCAGCTCATTCTTCGTAATCCATGAGTTAGTGTGGAACGCTCTTTGAATTACAAGAAGAACCTACTTAGCTTTTGCTGTCAAGGGTGGGGATATTACATGTCACTTCTGATTACAAATGTGATGAAGAGCATCAGAAGTATATAAAAATGTTCAGAAGTGGGCCGGGAGTTTAGCCTAGTGGTAGAGTGCTTGCCTAGCATGCACAACGACCCAGGTTCGATTCCTCAGTACCACATACATAGAAAAAAGCCAGAAGTGGTGCTGTGGCTCAAGTGGTAGAGCTCTAGCCTTGAGAAAGTCCAAGGACAGTGCTCAGGCCCTGAGCTCAAGCACAGGACTGGCAAAAAAAAAACAAAAAAAATGTTCAGAAATGGTTTAGATTTAAAAGTACATTGTTGGGAAACATTAACAATAACATCTAAATGGCAGATGGAGACCTGTTTCTACTCAATCCTTGATGGGAAAGTGCTGAAGAATAAACAATTTGTTTACACTATGGAGGGAGCAGCTTAAAGATCATATTTTTTTTATCCCCCACAGAATTTCATTCTATAATAGTCCATTATGAATACACAGCACATTTTTATTTATCCAGTCTTTGGATGAGGGGCCCCTAAGTGGACTCTCTTTAGCCTGGCCATGGTGAACAATGCTGCCATAAACATGAGTGTGCAGACCTATCTAATTGCATACTGATTTACATTACTTTGGATATATGCCCAAGGATGGTATAGCAAGATAATATGATAGTTTCTTCCTACTGTTTTGAGAAAACCTCTATACTGATTTCCATAATGGCTACACTGATTTATATTCTGACCAACTATGTGTAAGATCTCCCCACCCACCCCCCCTTCCACCCATTCTCACTAGCTTTAATTAATTTTCTTGATAATTGCTAACTGTAGTAGGACAAAATTTCAATGTCACTTAGATTTTTAATTCCTTTATGCTAAGGATGTTGAACACTTCATGTACTTATTTGTCATTTGTACTTGTTTTTGGAGAAGGGTTTGTTCAATTCATCTGGCCATTTATCAACTGGATCATTTGTTCTTTTGTGGTTACTTTTTAAAGCTCGCTATAAGGTTAGTATATTAATCCTTTATCCAGTGAATGGTGGGATTTTCTCCCATTCTGAATGTTGTCTCGTGATTCTGGTAATTACTTCCTTCGTTATACAGAACTGTCTCGTATTTCTGTTAAGAATGACATTAGAAATTCAGTGGGATTTACATTGAATCTGTAGACTGCTTTCAGTAGTATAATCATCTTCACCATATTAGGTCCACCAATCCATGAACATGGGAGGTCTTTCCATCTTCTCATGTCTTCTTCTATTTCTTTCCTCAGTAGCTTGTTATTTTCTCCATAGAGGTCTTTCACATCATTAGTCAGGTTTATTGGTAGGTTTCTTTTTTGGGAGGCGGGGGGAGACTATATGAATGGGACTGTTTCCTGAATTCTTTCTCAGCCTGTTCATGATTGGAATACAGAAAAGCTACTCATTTCCTGCTGTGTTGCTGACAAAGTGTTTGTCAGATCTAAAATTTTTGTGGTAGAGTCTTTAGGGTCTTTTAAATACAGAAGCATACCACTAGAAAATAAGGATAATCATATACCTTTCATTTCAAGAAAAGGAATATTAAACCACACACACACACACACACACACACCCCAAAGAAGAGAGGCTGACAAAGTTAAATACCTACAATAGGTCAAATACCAGGATAAACATGTACATCCTCTCTATCTTTTAATCCTCATAACAAGGCTCTCAGAGGTATTATGCTGTCCACTTTGGAAGCGGAAACTAGGGTTCAAAGGGATTAAGTGATTTGTGCAATCCTATCTAATAAGTGTTCATGATCTTTCTTCTGTCTCCTTTTTCCTTCTGAGGCATTGTGGTTCCTCTCCCTTGGGCCTAGTTCCAGCCAAGAGATATGTGAAAACAGTTCCAGTTGCTCACTGAGACCAGAATTATTTCCACAACAGATTCTGTCAGGAGCAAAGGAAGAAAATGGGGAAAGATGGAAAAAACAGAATATTGAGAGAAATGTACATGTCATTCCAGTCTATCTTCAAGCAAGTATGTAGCTAGAAAAGAATGGAAAGAAAAATAAACATCAAAATAACATGAAGAGTGTGACCAAGTTCTAACACAGTGTCATGGTAGCACAAGGTAACTAAACTCCATAAATGCTGCCTGAATAACTAAATTGAGAGAGAACATGGATCCCAACACCAAACACACGAAGAGTTTCCCAAAAATCAATCATCTAGGTAAAATGTACAATTATCAGATTTCCTCCATTCTTAATTATAATGAGTGTTCAATCATAAAATAAATATTAGAGTATCGTCTATATTTCCAGGGTATAGGGATGAACACAACAGGATCTGCTCACATGATAAGTATACTTAATTACTTCCTTACCTACTCAAATAATATTTGAATTGTTACATTCAATTTTAGTTCAACAGAATCCTAGAGAAAGTTATCCAAAATCCAAAGACACTATTAATCAGATACACAGTCTTTATCAATAGACATTTCCATCCCCATAATTTGCAGTGCCTGACAGAAATCAAGGCATTTAGTTCATTGTGCCAAAACAAGGCAAGATGCAATGCTTCACAGAGAAGACAAATGGATATCAAATGCATAGAGCTTAAGAGAAAGAACTGGCAAAACTTCTGCCCCTGTGGGACAGAAAATAAATCACAGGTTGGAACTTTCTTGGAATCTGGCTCCCACCATCTTGAAAGAAGGGAAGCAAGGCAAAAATGTCTACAGAAAGACCACATTGGACCTATTTCCTAACAAAACGGGCAGCTATTTGGTAGATGTGTCCTGTATATAAGCTTCCAGGGCCATTTAACAGAAAATAATAAGACAATCATCACTAAACATTGAAATACTGTTTGTGGTAGGTGTACTATTACCATATAATTATTTCTTCATTAACTATTGAAAAATGCTTTCATTTGACTTTTACTAGGAATAAAGGGAAGAACTGTAATGAATAGATTTAAGGTAGAAACTCTTAAAAACAAACCTTAAATGAAGATTGGATAAAATATCCAAATTTGACACCTATTCTGCAAGCTGTTAAAACAGCACTGATGAGGCGGGGAGTTTTGCCTAGTGGTAAGAGTGCTTGCCTAGCATGCCTGAAAACCTGGGTTTGAGTCCTTGGTACCACATACATAGAAAAAGCCAGATGTGTTGGCTCAAGTGGTAGAGCTCTTGAGAAAGCCCAAAGACAATGCTTAGGCTCTGAGTTCAAGTCCCAGGACTGGCAAAAAAAATAAAAAATAAAACAGCACTGATGACTAGTTTAAGTCAACTTGGAGGGGAGTACCACACTACCAGAGATAACTCAAACATTTCTAACATGGGTACAGTGGTTTATGTCTGTAATCCTAGCTACTCAGGAGGTAGAGATTAGGAGGATCATGGCTCCATTCTACAGAGAGTTCACCAGACCCTATCTCAACCAATAAAATCTGGTATGATGGCACACATCAATCATTCCCAACTTGGAAGCATAAATAGGAGACCAAGACTTAGAGCAGCTGGAGTATACCTATGAAAGCCTATTCAAAAATCTGTTTTAAAAATATGAGACTCTAAGGCCAGGAGTTTGGCCTAGTGGTAGATGTATGCCTAGCAGGCACGAAGACCAGGGTTCGATTCCTCCATACCACATCCATAGAAAAAAGCCGGAAGTGGTGCTGAGGCTCAAATGGTAGAGCTCTTTCCTTAAAAAAGTCCAAGGACAGTGCTCAGGCCCTGAGCTCAAGTCAGGACTGGCAAAACAATAATAATAATAATAATAATAATAATAATAATAATAATAAGACTCTAGCTACTTAGGAGGCTGAGATCTGAGGATCTTGGTTCAAAGCCAGCCCAGGCACTAAAAGACCATAAGTCTCTTATATCCAATAAACCACTAGAAAATTAGGAAGGGGTGCTGTGGCTCAAGGGTTGGGCAGTAGCCTTGAGCTAAAGAACTCAGAGAGAGTGCCCAGGCCCAAAGTTCAAGCCCCATGACCTACAAAGAAAAAAAATGAAACTCTAATTCAAAACAATAACTACAGCAAGGAAGGCTGGGGTATTAGCTCAAGTGGTAGTACATTTTCCTAGCAAGCATCAGGCTCTGAGTCCACACTTCAAGTACTGACCTTCTCCCTATCAAAAGAAAAATTCTAGGGCCAACTATATAATTAAAGCACACTATGTATAAACTTGCTCATATATTAAGAAAAAGGTATGCTCCTTTAAGAATAAGTCAATTCTTTGCCCTAATGAAACTCCTGATTTTCTGCAAAGGAGCCAGGAGGACAAATTTATTTATACAAATAGTACCGGCAAAGGTGACTGGGATCTGCATACAATGGCAATGAAAAGCCAGGCATTGATAGCTCACGGCTATAATCCTATGTACTCAGGAAGCTGAGATCTCAGGATCATGGTTCCAAGCCAGCCCAGGCAAGAGACTCTTATCTCCAATTAACCACCAGAAAACTAGAAGTAGCACTGAGCTCAAGTGGTAGAGTGCTAGCCTTGAGTAAAAGAGTTCACAAGCAGCACCCAAGCCTGGAGTTCAAGTCCCACAACTGACCCCCCTCCAAAAAAAAAAGACAGCAATGACAATGTGAGCAAACTTTCATAAATGTTAACAGACTGTTTGAAGAGGACCAGGAGTTCCAAAGGTAATGTTTAAATAGCAAAGCCCTCGACACTGTAACACCACAGTGTATAGCACACTTTCTGCAATCAGGGAGCCTGAGTTCAAACTGGCTTTATTGTTTATTCACTGTACAACTCTGAACAAAATACTTGACCTTCCCCCACTCCCACTTTCTCTCTCCCCATTCCCTCTCTCTTCCTTTCTCTGTGTATACATGTGTCTGTGTGCAAGTGTATATGAGCACATCCATCTGCCAGTACAGGGGCTTGAACTCTGGGCCTCAAGCTCTTGCTTGGCTTTTTTCACTCGAGGCTAGAGCTCTCTCTACCATTTGAGTCATAGCTCTACCTCTGACTTTTTGCTGGTTAACTGGAAATAAGTCTTAGAGACTTTTCTGCACCCTCTGGCAGTCTCCTGGTGTGAACCACAGCACGGAGCTATGAGTTGTTCTTGTTGGGGGAGGGGGGAGTGTTGTTGGTTATGGCCGCTTGAACTCCAGGCCTGTGTACTGCCACTGAGCTTTTTACTCAAGGCTAGCACTCTTTTGAGCCATAGCTCCATTTCCACTTTCCTGGTGGTTACTTTCTTTCTTTTTTTTTTTTTGCCAGTCCTGGGCTTGAGCTCAGGGCCTGAGCACTGTCCTTGAACTTTTCTCAAGGCTAGAGCTCTACCATTTGAGCCTCAGCACCACTTTGGATTTTTTTCTGTGTATGTGGTACCGAGGAATCGAAGCACTCTACCACTACGCCAAACTCCCAGAACCCTGGTGGTTACTTTTGAGATAAGATTCTCGAGACTTTCCTGCCCTGGCTTCAAAACATGACCCTCTGATCTCAGCCTCCTGAGCAACCTCACACCTTAAGCCACAATTGCCTGGCAAGGTTTTTCTTTTCCTTTTCTTTCTTTTTAACCCCTATTTTTTTTATTTCAGTTATTTATCTTTATTTTTCTTACTGATAGCCAGGCATTGTACCATGAGCTGAGAATACCCAATACTGGCAGTCACCTTCACACGATGTGGTTAAGACAGCCACACTACAGAAAATACAGACTATACAGCAAGAGCTCACAGGAGATTTCTTAAGTCAAAGGAGTTCTGAATCAGGGAACACTGGCTTCTAGAACATCTAAGCTGAGAAAGATCTAAAGGAAGATGCTCACAGGAGATTTCTTAAGTCAAAGGAGTTCTGAATCAGGGAACACTGCCTTCTAGAACATCTAAGCTGAGAAAGATCTAAAGGAAGAAGGGGTAAGTGAGTTTTTAAGAACTATTCAGGAGTGAAAATGGGGTCTCCAAGACCTGAGAGCCAGAAAACATGACTGGGGCAACAGCAGGTAGTCATGGCTAGCTAGTCCACTGGCAGGAAGTGAGGCATTCAGGCAGTTCCAGTAGTTTGGGTTTACCCTAATAGACAAAAACTCTTTTGAGCAAGAGTGTCAAAATCAGATGTGGTGTTCAAATGAGTAGCACTGGTGAGCATACTTCCAGGTCAGACTTACCTGAGTTTCAATCCTGGCTCTGTGACTTGACTGGCCACTTGACCCTGGACAAATGACCTACGAGCTTTGGGTCTCTACTTCCTCCTCCATCAAAAAGGCACAGTGCCAACACAGGGCTGTTATAAGGAGTCAGTGAGTTAATAGGTGGAAAGCATTTAGACTAATGAGTGACACCATGTTTTAAAGTAAATATATTTTAAAATGCTGGCTACAGTGTGGGAAGTTGTTCTAAAAGTGAAGGTGTGGTCTACAGCAGGGCAGGACTATTTAGGGAGGCTGCTGTAGAAATTCAGGGATGACTAGAAAGTAAATTAGGTAGTGGTTTGAGAATGGGGAAAAAAATAATAATTGGGGCAGGGAGTCTGGCCTAGTAGTAGAGTGCTTGCCTAGCATGCACGAAGACCCAGGTTCGATTCCTTGGTACCACATGCATAAAAAAAAGCCGGAAGTGGTGCTGAGGCTCAAGTGGTAGAGCTCTAACCTTGAGAAAGTCCAAGGGCAGTGCTCAGGCCCGAGCTAAAGCCCAAGACTGGCAAAAAAATTAATAATAATAATGAACTACAGAATGGCTTAGGGCTAGAGGAAGAACTGAATGGGAGAAGGAAGTCGCAGTCTATGTCTGCTTTTGTGTGCACAGTGGTGCCACTTTTCAATATGAATGGTTCTGAAGGAAAGATCATAAACTCAGCCTCTTCCCCAAAATGGGTAATAAAGCTGTTTCATATGTTTTACAGAGACTAAGTGAATGCTACCACCATTTTTCATTTCAACTCTGTCCAAACACTTGACTCACAAGCAACTATATCTTAATATGCAATCCTAATAAACAACCTGAGGGTAAGAAACAAAGCTCAAGAATTGGAGGAATAACAAACTGGGGAACTCTGCTGTTCCTGCGCAATGGGCCCTCTTTAAGTTTGTTCATTCAAAGAATGAGCAGACCACAATCTGCCCTCCCCCATACTGCCTTTGCTGAAAAATGCCCAGATGCCCACTTAACAACAGGCCTAGCTCTCAGCACAACCAAAATGGCCAGCTTCTATGTCTTTTCTCTCCCTTTTATGTCTTTCTGTAAGTGTTTTTCCTTTTTCAAGAACTCTGTATCCATTCCTCCTAATAGTATCTTTCATTTTTCATGACATTTCATGGTGTAAGGCCAACAGTACAGTGCTTCTTTTTTCGTTTGTTTGTTTCTCTTGTTTTTGCCAGTCCTGGGCTCCCAAGCTCCCAGCACCAAAGATTTGTAAGTTTGAGATCAACCTAAGCTGCACAGCAAGAACTTGACAAAATAAATAAATAAGTACATAAATAAATGGCTTGGAAACATGGTTTAGCAGTAGAATCTCTACCTAGCAAACTTGAGACCCTGGGTTCAAACATAACTACTCCAGAGAAAAACAAATAAATAAACAAACTCATAAAAGACTGACAGATGGACCTCATACCTAATGGATCATATTCAAATATTTGAATCCACTGACCAGACTTAACATCAGGAAGGAAACTAGGTAGTGCCACTTTCTGACATGATTTCACAGCAAGTGCATAGATTCCCAACAATGTATTTTACAATGAAAATTCACACTTGATTCTAATCAGTTCTCTACATCTATTTAACCATTTCCCAAGACAGGGATGCATGCTAAATAATATAATGAAGATTTGGTCTTCAGAACTATGACCTAGTTTCCTCAACAAATAAATCCCCTAAGAAACTAGAAGAGAGGCCAGCACTGGTGACTCATGTCTGAAATCCTAACTGCTCTGGGGGCTGATATCTAAGGACTACAGTTCAAAGCCAGAGGGGCAGGAAAGTCTGTGCAACTCTTATCTCCAACAAACTACCCAAATACAGCTGGAAGTGGAGCTGTGGCTCAAGTGGTAGAAGACCCTGAGTTCAAGCCTCAGGACTGACAAGAAGAGGAGAGGAGAGAGGAGAGGCAAAAAGGTGGGGGGAGGAGAAGAGAGGGGAGGAGAGAACAGTTTTACACTGGAAGAGATGTAAGACATGCATCCACAAAATGCAACGTAGGGGCCGAGAGTTTGGCCTACTGGTAAAGTGCTTGCCGATCATGCATGAAGACCCTTGTACAATTCCGTCGTACAAAACTGTAGGTAGGAAAAAGCCGGAAGTGGCGCTGTGGCACATGTGGTAGAGCGCTAGCCTTGAGGAAAGCCCAAGGACAGTGCTCTGGCCCTGAGTTCAAGCCCCAGGACTGGCCAAAAAAAAACAAAAAAAAAGCAACGTAGATCTTGACCTCTTTTGGATCCTGACTTAAGAAATAGGCCATTTTCTGACATCCTAGAAAACCTGAATGTGGACTACAATGTTCAAGAATTATAAAAAGTACTTCTATAGGGCTGGAAGCATAGCTTAAGGACTTGCATAGCCAGTAAGCATAAGGCCTTGAATTGAAGCATCAGTACTAGGAAAGCCCAAGGACAGTGCTCAGGCCCTGAGTTCAAGCCCCAGGACTGGAAAAAAAAAAAAAAAAGAAGAAGAATCTGGATGTTACTAAATGCCACTATAATCCCTCACCAACAGCCCCAATCACATTTTCAGACAAAGTAGGTTATTTGTAATTCTCTAGACAGGTCTCATGTTTTTCCTTGCACTAGCATTTGAAGGTCCTGGTATGCCCTCCATTTTCTGTACCCAAAGCCTATTTTAAGACTCATCCCTCTATATAATACATTCTTTAAACCTTACAAGCTAATATTCCTATGATTTCTCTGTGACATCTATAACATCCTAGCTTGTATTTTTTAGATTCATTCATGCATTAAACATGCATTAAAACAACACACTATTAAGTACTTACTATTTATGGAATGATTACTGTATTTTGGACCTATACTACAGGCTAAGTATGCTGCACTGAATGAACACAGATTTTGAGGTTATAGTCTAGTACAAAAACAGACAAGCTGGGCACTAATGGCTCATAGCTGTAAGGCTAGCTACTCTAAGGCTGAGATCTAAGGATCATGGATCAAAGCCAGCTGGGGTATGAAAGTCCATACCAGTCTTATCTCCATTTAACCACCAAAAAGCTTGTCGAGGAGTTGTGGTTCAAGTGGTAGAGTGCTAGCCTTGAGCAAAAAAAAAAAAGCTCAGGTAGAGCACCACATAAGAAATCACAATTGAAGGGGTCCGGGAGTTTGGCCTAGTGGTAGAGTGCTTGCCTAGCATGCACGAAGACCCAGGTTCGATTCCTCGGTACCCCACATACATAGCAAAAAGCTGGAAGTGGTGCTGAGGCTCAAGTGGTAGAGTGCTAGCCTTGAGAAAGTCCAAGGACAGTGCTCAAGCCCTGAGCTCAAGCCCAGGACTGGCAAAAAAAAAAAAAAAGAAAAGAAATCACAATTGTGAGATGTTACTCAAAAATGTAGGAAGGTAGAGGATATTAACAGAAGTGCAATAAATGTAAGCTGTGAATGTCTCGGATAAATTCTGGTATCCTTACAGGGGAACGTCAACCTGGCTTAGTAACTGAAACCCTAACTTAAGTGTAAGAGGATACTCCTGGAACAACTGGCCAGTTTCAGTCCATCCAGCTGACTTAAAGCATTCAACTAAACCCATGAAGCTGTCTCTGTTTCTCACTCCCATTTTCATCTATCAATGGTGTCTGGTATATTACAGCCCGTGATTTATTTTTTTTTCCTATTTTTTGTTTGTTCACCCTTCTGATTCTGAGGGCTGGTGGATTCTAGAATCCTGAGTTAAAAGCCAATTACGATCTTTAAAGCCAAATCTGTTGTAAATTTGTCTTTTCTGACAGATGTCAGCCACCACCAGGCTCTTGTCACAGAAGGTGAAAGACTTCTGATTGCTTTTTAAATGAATCTACTAACGCAGCCCATTTGAGGGGATGCTCATCCTCACACACACGAACCCTCAAGGAAAATACAATTGTTTTTTACATTCATTTGCCTGATTAGGCTTTGGATCTTAATCCTGGCGCTGGAACTGCCCAAAGACAGGAACCTAATAAACACTTCAGAAATAACTGAGCCCGGAAAAGCGAGAAACGCTGCATCTGCACCAGTCTTCTTGCAAGGTATTTCCAATGTGGAGGTCCACCTTTTGTATTTTAAAGATGAGAAGAGGCTCGAGGTGAAGACTGAAGCCCATCGCCCTAGACCTGCCTTCGTCCCGGCCCACAGGCCCCACGCCGGGCTTTGCTGCAGGGGTCATGACACAGCCCCATTCCACAAGGCCCAGTCCAGACTCCCGGGCCTTCCCAGAAGGCTTTGCAGAGCCGCGGAGAACTCTGGGATACAGGTAGGTAAACAAATCCAAGGCAAGGGCGGAGACCTAGGCACAAGAAACTGCCGTTAATGTCATCGAGAGCCTTCTGCCGCTCGTTGTGCGCTTACCTTTCCTGGAGCCTCCACTACCGGCTGCCTCACGAACGCCCGCAAAGGCCGGGAACAGCGCCATCACCACAGGCCGCAGCACGGTCCCCCTGCGCGAAAATGGCGTCGGCCACAGAAAGCCAGTGGAAGGCCCCTGCCGTCGCGGTGCACTCTGGGAAATGTGGTTTTCACGGCGCTCGCCCCGCCTTCGAGTCCCGCCTTAGTGGGCGTGGCCAAGCCTCGCGGGATGGGCGTGGCAGATCCAAACGGGGCGGACGCGCGGGGAACGGTGACTTCCGGTTGGTGGATGCCCTTAGGCTTCTGTGAGAGCCGGAAGAGCGGGAATCGCCTGACGCGGACAAAGCAAGTAGGGTCCGGGAAACTTGAGATTTCAATTCCAACCTCTGAATTCACACTCTCCCAAGTTGATTGGATCGTTTAATCAAACACTATAAACTTTAGTTTCCTTGTCTGCAAAATATCAGGGTTGAATGGGCATATGTGGGAATTTCTAGAAAAACAGACATCCGGTTTCCTCAACAAATAAAAGGGTTTAAGAGACTGGGAGGTGGCAATAAATAAGGTAAAAGATTTTGTAGATATATTAACTAAATGCAATATCCTCATGATTCTGACTGAACAAATGGTAAAAAGAATGTTTGCTTGTTTTGCCAGGCGTGGTGGCTCACCCCTGTAATCCTAGCTACTCAGGAGGCTGAGATCTGAGGATCAAGGTTCAAAGCCAGCCAGGACACAAAAGCACCTGAGACTCTACTCTCCAATTACCCTCTAGAAAATGGGAAGTGGGGCTTGGCTCAAGGGTAGGGTGGTAGCCTTGAGCTGAAGAGCTCAGGGACAGCACCCAGGCCAAGATCAAGCCCCACCACACACACACACACACACACACACACACACACACAGAATGCTTCCTTGTTTTTTGTTTTGTTTGCTTTTGTGATGCTGGGCACCAAACCCAGGGCCTGGCATAAGTTAGTCAAACACTCTGCCACTAAGTTACCCTCTCCCTGCTCAAAAAGCTTTTAGGACAAATGGAAAATAAGGTGGGTAGAGACTCTTAAAACACACACACACACACACAGCCAGACACTCAGCTAGGAGGCTGAGATCTGAGGGTGTCCATTCAAAATCAAGCTGGGCCAGAAAAGTCCCCCAGAGACCCTTATCCCCAATTAACCACTCTAAAACCGTAAGTGGCACTGTGGCTAAAAGTACTAGAACCCTGAACTCAAAGATAGCACCCAGCCCTGAGTTCAAGCCCCTCAAATGGCACATCAATAAATATAAAAGGAAGGGAGGCCCAGGCCAAAGGGGGTTGCTAAGGATGAATATTTGTGCCCTCTTCCACTTAAGAAGTGAGACCTTGGGGTCAGGAGTTTGGCCTAGTGTTAGAGTGCCTGCCTAGCATGCATGAAGACCCAGGTTCAATTCCTTGGTACCACATACATAGAAAAAGTCAAAAGTGGTATGGTGGCTCAAGTGGTATTGCTCTAGCCTTGAGAAAACCCAAGGACGGTGCTCAAGCCCTCAGTTCAAGCCAGGACTGCCCCCCCCCCCAAAAAAAAAAAGAAAGAAAGAGAGACCTTTGACAAGGATTAATCCAAGAGGTGGAATTAGCAAACTTATAAAAGGGATGATTAGGAATAGTACACCCCTTCCCTCTCCATTTTGCCCTTGGCTTTCTCTTTTGTGAAGGCTCCAAGTAAAGTCCAATCTTGGAAGCAAAGAACAACCCTCACCAGACAGAAAGAAACCTGTAGTGCCTCCTCCTTGACTCCAGAGCTATCAGAAATAAAAAATTATTTGTAAGTTAACTAGTCTCTGCTCTTTTGTTATACAAGCACAAATGAACTAAGAAGGACTTACACATTTGAATAGATTTGAGAGGTATATGTATTGCACAGACAGTATTGAGTATTTTATATGTTCCATCTGATTAAACAATTATGTAAGTAATATGACATTTACAAAACAGTTGATATCCATACTGACTGTATAGTTGATAAAAACCAAGGAGTTATGTTCAAAGTTTATATTGTGTTTAGATCTATACCTATCTTCTGCAAGTAAATATTGAAATACAGATGAAATGATATGATACCTAAGATTCACTTCAAAGTCATACAAGAGATAAAGCTGGCTGGGTGAGGTGGCTCACACCTGTAATTCTAACTACTCAGGAGGCTGAGTTCTAAGGATCACTGTTCAAAGCCAGCCAGGCACTAAAGACCATGAGATTCTAATCTCCAATTAATCACTAAAAAACCGAAAGTGGAGCTATGTCTCAGAAGTAGAGTGCTAGCCTTGAAGAAAGCCCAAGGACAATGCTCGGGCCCTGAGTTCAAGCCCAGGACTGGCAAAAAAAAAAAAATAGTTTCTGGGAAAATAGTGCCTACATAATCCCCAGTTCTGTTTGGAAGAGGACATCAGGTCAAGAAAAAAGAATAGGTAATGACATCTTTTGTTTTGCTTAATGAGCTTAATTAGCACCTGTCTCTTGAACCCACAAGAAGGCCGTATCAGTACAGTGTGACCTGCTAACCTAACCCTACCTAATGGATCAAGATGAGTATAAGTACGTGACTCAACTCAGGAAAGCCTTTAAAATGGTAGGTACTCAACCCATCTCAGACCTAATCCAAGCCAGCAAAGTTCTTTGCCAAGAATGTGTAAAACAGAACTGAAAAATAAAAGCTAGTCAATCTTCGTCGTGATTGCAAGATGTGACTGCTAGCATGCCCTTCCTCTCAGGTCCTCACCCCTCCCACTTCACTTCTCCTGGACCTCCATCCCTGATGTTATAATGATGTCTCTGAATAGGGTCAGGTGCCATTTCTGCTCTCCTGTGGTGGCCTTGTCAGCCTCAGCTAGCAATAAACCCCTTTTCCTGTATGTGCTTGTGTCTATATGGTCTTCTGAGGTGGGTGCTTTCAAAAATAGCCAAGGAGGCTGGGAGTTTTGCCTAGTGGTAGAGTGTTTGCCTAGCATGCACGAAGACCCAGGTTCAATTCCTCAGTACCACATACATAGAAAAATGCTGGAAGTGGTGCTATGGCTCAAGTGGTAGAGCTCTAGCCCTGAGAAAAGGCCAAGGATAGTGCTCGGGCCCTGAGTTCAAGCCCCACAACTGGCAAAAAATAAAAATAAAAAAACATTTGAGGGGCCAGGCGTTTGGCCTAGTGGTTAAAGTGCTTGCCTAGCATGCATGAAGACCCGGGTTTGATTCCTTGGTACCACATACATAGAAAAAAGCCAGAAGTGGTGCTGAGGCTCAAGTGGTAGAGCTCTAGCCTTGAGAAAGTCCAAGGACAGTGCTCAGGCCCTGAGCTCAAGCCCAGGACTGGCAAAAAAAAAAAAAAAAACATTTGAAAAAAATAGCCAAGGAATTCATGGTAAGAGGAGTGAACCAGGTGGTTACACATACCTGTATTCCAGCAGTCGGGGCTGAGGCAGGAAGATCTCCTGTTTCAGGCCAACCTGGGTTATATAGTGAGACTATGACCAAAAAAGAAAGGGGGAAATGTATGTGTGAGTTAGAGAGGAGGGTCCCAGAGGCTAGGAGTTTGGCCTAGTGTAGAGTGCTTGTTGCCTGGCATGCATGAAGACCCGGGTTCAATTCCTCAGTACCACATATATAGAAAAGCCAGGACAGGTGCGTGACTCAAGTGATAGAGCATTAACCTTGAGGAAACCCCAAGGACAGTGATCAGGCCCTGAATTCAGTCCCCAGGACTGGCCAAAATAATAATAATAATAACAATAATAATAAATAGAGAGAGAGGAGGTTCCCAGTAGTTTTGGAACTTTCCTTCTAGTTGTCCCTAGAGCTCAGCCTCATATCTGTACTCAGATTTTAGGAAACAGTCAAATGTCCTATTTTCCTATGTCAATAATCAAATTCAAGTTCACTTTCCATCAGTAGCACCAAGAGTCCAAATGATATAGAATGAATGAGTGACCAATGCCATTTCTACATTCAGTCACAATCCCCAGAACCTGAAAACATTCCAGTTAGTTTGAATGATGAATGCAACTTTACAACTAGTCTACCCAGAACAGGTAAATGCCACCTCCCTTTTATTTTAAGGAAGAAGGAATCTTCTCTGGCTAACTCAGGCTAACTGGAGAAACGGGTCTATCAACTCACTCAATCTTCAGGACTTTTCTGGTCATCCCTGTGAAGTAGCAGAAAGAAATGTGTCATTTGGAAAGCAGAGATGATAACAGGGAGGATCTAAAAGAGCCTGCTACTTCCTTTGGGTGACCTGCTTTCTGTCCTGGTGTGTTTTGGAGGGCAGTGGGGACCTTGCTTTGGAAATGTTTTAGTACACGGTCACGATCTCAGCGCATAACTAAACCTAATTTCCATTCACATACTCCACATTCTGTCTGAACTATGGGCAGTTCTCTAGACCTATGCCATGGGAAAGAACCAAAGCTAGTTGGGAAGGGTACTTCTGTTTAGACTGCCTTTAATACTAATGTAAATTGTATGTGTATCGTTGTTACACTGAATTGCTCAGGGGATAATAACTAGACAAACATCTGTACATAGAAGCCATTCACTCTTCTGTCTTCTATAGAATCCACAAGATACAGAGCATCATCTACATAGTCCAGTACTGAGCTCCACAAGTCTTTCTTCTTGAACACAGATGGTCCTGGGAACTTCCCCAATTGGTAGCTAATTAGAACAAGTGACTAAGAGTCAATGGCCCACACACATGTAATCCTAGCTACTCAGGAGGCTGAGATCTGAGGATCAAAGCCAGGCTAGGCAGGAAAGACTATGAGACACTTATTTCCAATTAACCACCAAAAAACCAGTAGTGGCTCAAATGGTATAGTATTAGACCTCAAGAAAAAAACTCAGGGGCAGCTCTCAGGTCCTGAGTTCAAATTCCAGGACCAGTGCATGCATGTGCGTGCTCGCGCGTGAGCGCGCACACACACACACACACACACACACAAACTACAATGGTATAGGAAACACTATTGTTGCAGCTGGCAACTAAAGTGACAACATGATTGGTGGATATCGCACCCTTAAACTAATGGAGTCTATGCTAACAATGAGTAACTTCCATAATTACTGCACCTCAGTAATGAACAATTCTTAGGCTTCACTAAGGGATTATCAAGTTGTTAAAAAAAAAAGAACTTTTACTTGTTTTTTGTTTTGCTTTTGTGATTCTGGAGGCCAAATCCAGGACCTAGCACCACTTCTGAATTTTTCCGTTTATGTGATACTGAGAAATCAAACTTAGGGCCTCATGTACGCTAGGCAAGCACTAAGCAACCACTAAGCCACATTCCCAGCCTGGTAACTCTGGCTTTTCATGGTCTGTTTGGTTGGTTGGTTGGTTGGTTGATTTTGGCCATTTGGGGTTTTTTGTTGCTGTTGTTAATTTCTTAAGTTTCAACCTCAGAAAATGGAATTCAATGGCAGGCACAAACGATGAGAGGTTATCACCTCAGTATTTCAAGCTGAAGTTAACTGAGAAAACAGTAAGAGCAGGAAGGTCATTCTCCTATCTCTTCCCCTGGAAACATGTCCATAGGGGAATTCTCCCACCCATGTCTCATAAAAGGAGGTTATGAGACCACGGGAGCCATTGTCCATGTCCGGTAGCCAGAGAAAAGAAATAAAGATACAGATGCCCAGACAAATGTAACAAGCAGGCCTTGCTGAGACCACCCAGTTTGCCACCATTAGGCACTGTCTTGTGCTATAGTCACACACTCGCACCACCATAGTTTTTTCCCTGGGTCTCTGATTCTTTATTTCTGGAGGCTCCTATGTCCCATATGACTTTAGTTAAATAGGTTTGTTTCAGTCTTCTCTTGCTAAATCTGTCTTAGGGGTGTCCAATATGAACCTTGTGATGAAGAAGGGAAAGATGTCACTGTCACTATCAAAAATGTACAGTTGTGTCCGGTGCGGTAGCTCACGCCCTATACTGTAATCCTAGCTACTCAGGATCAAGGTTCAAAGCCAGCCCAGGTACTACAAAGCCTTTAAACTGGAAGTGGCACTGTGACTGAAGGGGTAGGGCAGTAGCCTTGAGTTGAAGAGTTCAGGGACAGCACCTAGGCTGAGTTCAAGTCCATGACTGACAAAAAAATTTTTAAAGTACACTTGTAAAGGTGAAGAGGAAGGGAAGATGGAAGAGAAAAGAGTGTGTGTAATACAGGAATTCCATAAGCAAGATACAGAGAGACCACATTTGAGAGTCCAATCTTTTTTGTTTGTTTGTTTGTTTTAAGGTCATGAGGCTTGAACTTAGCCTGGGTGCCTTCCCTGAACTCTTCAACTCAAGGCTACCACCCTACCCCTGGGCCTGCCTGGGCATTGAGCTCCTCAGCTCAAGGCTACTGCCCTACCCTTGAACCAAGCCCCACTTCCAATTTTCTAGAGTAAATTGGAGATAAGAGTCTCAGGTTCTTTTGTGTTAGGGCTGGGTTTGAACCTCAATCCTCAGATCTCAGCCTCCTGAGTAGCTAGGATTATAGGTGTGAGCCACCATGCCCAGCTCCAGTGGGAAATTTTTATTACAAAGCCAGCAACTGTGAGCAGGCTCATGTCCTTAAAGAACTTGAAGCCTTGGATGCAGTTAATACACAGCTAAGTAGGCAAAAAATCACATGGTTGATGTAAGGAACTAAACTTAGCAAAGCCATGTTTATAAAAGCAATTTGTATCCTTTCAGGCAAAAGACCCTGTTAACAATAGACAAATAAATCGATCACATTTCAAAGACAGTATGATTATTTTTCCCACAGTAGTTTAGAAATTCTGTGCAATTTCAGTAGCAACTGAATGGAACACCATAAATAAATCTGCTTTTACAACTAGGGAAAAAAGGATCCACATATTAGAGCTAAGCACCTGACTGTTTTATCAACTAATGCAACCCCACCATCAAATCTCTTTCCCATCGTGGAATAAAAGAATCACTCCAGTTCACTCTGTATTGGGGGTGAGTTTTTGTAGTTAAGGAATCAAAATTCAAATGAGGGCCCTCCAATTCAAAGATGGTCAGAGAGTGGAAGCCATTCTAGAAAGCCACATTCCTAGTGTAGCTCTGCTGACTCATTGCTGCTGATGGCACCACATCTGTCTGATGACAGACTCCACAATGCAGCTTGATTGGCTGACAAAAAGCCAAGCAGAGCTCATCCATGGAAAGGCGACATCAAGGATGGGAACTCATCCCCTGATCTTTCACTAGCCTCCGTGTAGTTAGCTGACTCATCATGGGATTGCAGCAGCATGTGTTTTTGCTTCTGTCTGTATTATTTTATTTATTTATTTATTATTTATTTTTGTGGGTCATGGGGCTTGAACTCAGCCTGGGAGCTGTCCCTGAGCTCTTCAGCTCAAGGCCTACTGCCCTACCCCTGGGCCTGGGTGTTGTCTCTGAGCTCTTCAGCTCAAGGCTTCCACCCTACTCTTGAGCCAAGCCCCACTTCCTGTTTTCTAGAGGTTAATTGGAGATAAGAGTCTCAGGTCCTTTTGTGCCTGGGCTGACTTTGAACCTTGATCCTCAGATCTCAGCCTCCTGAGTAGCTAGGATTACAGGCATGAGCCACCACACTCAGCAACTCTGTATTATTTTAAAGAAAATAAAATTCTGTGGTTTGCAAGGAAAATGGGTGAACTAGAGACCATTATGTAAAATGAAATATGCTAGGCTGAGAAAATCAAATATCTCATCATTTCTCTTACATGTGGAATGTAGACTGAAACCAGTAACAAAAGTATAAAACAGATAGTTTTGAAGTAGGAGCCAGCAGGAGACAGGAGGGGGGAAGGGAAAGTATGAATGTGATTGATGTTTTTGTTTTTGTTTTTTAACACATAGAAGAAAGAAGAAAAAGAACAATAAAACTTGTTTTAAAGAGAGAGTGTGGGGCCAGGAGTTTGGCCTAGTGGTAGAGTGCTTGCCTAGTATGCACGAAGACCCGGATTGGATTCCTCGGTACCACATATATAGAAAAAAAACTGGAAGTGGTGCTGAGGCTCAAGTGATAGAGCTCTAGCCTCGAGAAAGCCCAAGGACAGTGCTCAGGCCCTGAGCTCAAGCCCAGGAATGGGAGAGAGAGAAAGAGAAAGAGGGGGGGAGGGGAGGGGAGGGGAGAGGAGAGGAGAGGAGAGGAGAGGAGAGGAGAGGAGAGGAGAGGAGAAAGAATGGTAGAGAATGAGGAAACAGATGACACTGTGCAAAAGGAAATGTACTTATTACCTGACATGAGTAAATATAACTCCACTGTATAGCACCTCTAAAACAACAATAAAGTAAACTTTAAAAAGAAAATTTAAGAAAAAAAAAGAAGGGGAAAAACAAGAAAATAACTGAAAGGATGAATTTAGTCAATGTATAGTATATGCATGTAGAAGAATACCACAGTGAAGCTTTTTGTACAATATGCTAATAAAAAGTGGAGAAGAATGGAAAAAAGCATAGTGACTTTTAAAAAAAATCTGCTGATATTAAAAAAGGATATGCAGTGCTTGTTAATATATTCAATTTTTACTTTTTTTGGTATGTGTGCTACTAGGACTTGAACTCAGGGCGTCAAGCTCTCACTTTAGAGATTAATTGGAGATAAGTCTCGGGTTTCTGTGGTCAGATTGGGCTGGTTTCAAACACAGATCTTCAGATCTCAGCCTCCTGAGCAGATAAGAGTATAGGCATGAGCCACCGGCACTAATTTCAATGTTTGTATTTTTAGGCACCAATTTAAAATCAATTTAATTTTAAAAATAAAAACAAGCATCTGACTGCAACTTCCCCCACCCTTCAACACATGGAGATTCTGCAGAATATGCTGATTGTGAAGCCTCCTTGAGCTTCAAGTTAATTATCACTATTGAATCTTTAATGCTTTAAAAATGTATTGCTTATTTTGCTCACAAATCCATGGTCTGATAAATGCCAGCATACAGATTAAGTTATATTAATGTTTAATATCATCTTCTGAGCAGTCAAAAGTACATTAAAAATTAAAATAAAATGAATTTGCACTTTCCCATTTTCACACTGTGGGGTAATGTTATTTTACACAAGGCTATATAAGTACAAATTGACATTCAACATTTTTGAATTAATGAAACTGATGATTTATATCCAGCCTTGGGTACTAGAGTGCTTCTTTTTTCAATTACTGTGAAACTTTATACATTATGGTATAAGAGCTGAGCAATCAGATGAACCATGTTCAGAACATTTTCCCTTAAAGGGGGAATCATATAATAAAGGCAAAAGATGGAATTATTATGTCTAATCTGCCAGTTAGGAACACTAGTTCCGAGATAGTGAGCTTGTAGCTTCCACAAAGTGGAACTTCACAGTGAGGATGATGCCAGTTAAGGCCCTGATGATGTCCCATCATCCCCTAGAAAGTCCCTGGAGTCCTCATAGAGGGCTGGCAAGAGGAAGTGGAGATTTGGAAAGTGTTGACATACCAGGCATCATATCATGCCTGGGAATTTAAAATTCCCAGGAGTGATCATTAGGTTTCTCACCAAGACCTACATACATCTACACTTTGGATTTCTGTAGGTATTTTTTTATCTGAGCACTGTCTATGGCTCTCAGCACTGTGTGACACTCCCCTGCTCCCCCCCACACCTCAGGGTGTTTGATGCCCTGGAAACCTTGTCATCTCTGGGGGACATCTTACATGGAACATGGTCCCTGCTGGAAAGCACACTGGGAGCTGAGGCTGAGCAGGAAAAGGTTAGAGGTCTCTGTTGTGCGGCTCCCAGAACCACAGATTTGCTAGAACAGCAGGGAGGGTGAGGAGCCACTGGAAGGCCCAGAAGCACAAATGGTC
Source organism: Megascapheus bottae (assembly GCF_031878675.1). NCBI lineage: Eukaryota > Metazoa > Chordata > Mammalia > Rodentia > Geomyidae > Megascapheus > Megascapheus bottae. The sequence continues at coordinate 23,236,572 of NC_143522.1, forward strand.
TCCATAGGACTCCAAATTCACACCAGGCAAACCTGGCTGGCCTGTACTTAGTAAATCAGCCACCCACTGAGATTCCAGAGACTCCTTTCATCCATCTCCACCCACTGTGCCTCGTGGTCCGAAACCAGTGTTGTTAGACATGCCAATGGAAGGAAAAAGCTTTTGCTTGGCAAATGGGATTTAACAAGAAAAGGACACAATGAAGGAAAGAAGGGCATTATCCTCCCAGATAAACAGTTCTTATCACCAGAAGCTGCCCCACTGACTCCCAGAGAAGGAGGCGGAGGCTGTTGGGGAACCCGCTCAGCTGCTCAGGCAGTTGAAGACCAACCCACCTCAAATACGAGAAGCAATCTTGTGCTGGAGAAGAACTGGTTAGTGTTTAGTTAATTAGCATGTAAAATATGCAGAATACCAAACACAACAAGGGCACTTCAGTATCTTTTTGGAGATTTTTATTCCTGAAACAAAAACTCCCTGGTTGGGGCCGGGAGCTTGGCCTAGTGGTAGAGTGCTTGCCTAGCATGCACAAAGACCCGGGTTCGATTCCTCGGTACCACATACATAGAGAAAAAAAAAAAAGCCAGAAGTGGTGCTGAGGCTCAAGTGGTAGAGCTCTAGCCTTGAGAAAGTCCAAAGACAATGCTCAGGCCCTGAACTTTTGAGCCCAGGACTGGCAAAAAACAAAACAAACAAACAAAAAAAAAAAAAACTCCCATGTTTTCTAAGTTTTTCCAGCTTAGTCTATTCAGGCATCTTAGCTGGTCAATCTGCCCTCACTCTGATCAGTGAGAGCAGTGAAAGTAGTAAGAGGAGCTTTTTGAAGATACAACTAGAGGCTAAGACCTTACAAGAAGGCAGGCCTGGAGATAGTTTGGCCTGTAGAAAGTCCCTAAATCACCAGTGTCAGCCAATTCCATCATTACATAACTATAAAGGTTTGAAATATAGTATGTATAATCTAAATTTGTATCAACATATTACAAGACAGGTATTCCAGAAAGCAAGCCTGAGGAAATAGATCTACTGCGAAAAATGCAAAATGAAGAAAGATCCTAAAATTTGAAGACTACACAAACAGGAGGAAGAAAAAGTGAAGACAAAGATGGGGTCAAACCTTCCTTTTTCTTGCCAAGACTCCACTTACTTTTGGTTTGGACTATGGTTACCAAATTACTTCTCAGCCTGGGTCAATGGGAATTCTCCAGCATTTCTCAAACACTTGGCAGGAACTAGTGACCACTGAGTTATTTTCTTGTTCAACTGGAGGTATGGGAGGGGCCAAGAGAGAATGTCTAGCTGGTTACTACAGAGAATCACGCGTTCCTTGTCCCTCTCCCCAGCTCTGAGGATGAGGTACTTCCACTACAATTCAAATGTAAAACTTTTTACCACCAATCAGCATCTTGACCCCGCAGAGTACATTTCAGAAGACATGTCCAGTTATGGGAAGACAGTCATCTTTACAGGTGCTGAACTCCAGAACACAATAATGAAAGGACGCTCAGGTTCTATTTTTTTTTTTCAGGCATGTTAAAGATCTGCAGATATAGAAGAGAAACTTGAAATAAAGATTGCTTTTGTGAAGTGAAGTGTACTTTAGAGCTACAAAAGTTCAACCTCTCTCCCCACCCCTTGCTCTCCCCCTCTCTTTCTCCTGTCCATGTGACTTTAATGGCATCAAAGAGGAAACAGACTTTTCTTTACTTCTCCACATGAAGATATAGTCCTATCACAATGATTCAATACCCTGAAATGCCTCTCATTTATGTTTTCTGAGTTTAAGGTTACTTGCAAAACAATTAGTATGCAGTTTATTAATACACTCTTTGGGTTTTTGGATTTTGCCAGGCCTACGGGAGTAGAGAGAGAATCCCACAAACAGCCAGGGTGCAGCAATAAAGAACCTAAGTGCAACACTATTCCACTACATTAAAAAGACTAAAAAAGGCCCCTCCAGCTCACAGTCATGGTTGAGGGGCTGAGCACAGCTTTCATGCCAACACTTCTGTGTAGTTACTTCAAAGAACCAAACTTCAAAAGCAAAGGAACTAGAATAAATCAATTAATAAATTAAAAGGCAAAGGAATATTTATTTCCATTTAGACAATGACATGATTCATACAAAATAAAACTGGTGAGTTGAGAACTCTTTGAGTGGATTACTTTCTAGAGATTCAAAATTAAGACTTATAAGAGCATCTGAATTCCAATGCCTTGTATTTAGCAATCTCAGGAGACTGAGATCTGAGGATTGTGGTTCTAAGCCAGCATGGGCAGGGAAGTCTATGAGACTTTCTCATCTCCAATTAAGCATCCCCCCAAAAGACCAGAAATGGAGCTGTGGCTCAAGTGGTAAAGTGCTAACTTGAACACAAAAGCTCAGGGATAGCACCTAGACTCAGAGTACAAGCTCCAGGACTGGAAGATTATAGGAGCTAAAAGTGTGGCTGGGTGATAGACCACAAGCATGCTGGAAGCTCTGTTTTAATCCCTGGAACTCACACAAAAAAATCATCAAAATACTGCAAAGTCCTTTAAAAACAAGCTGCAAATACATAAGCAGGCATTCTCTCAATTTGTGTGGATTATCTCCTGACATACTATACACTACTAGGTCTTTTGGCAGTTCCATTTAGTATCCATAAGATGGCAGGCCTAGATTTCTCAGTGATGCCTGAAAAAAAAATAATTGTAGCAATTGCCTGAAATGGATACTGCAGATCACCAGCCATTTGGAACTGGTAATAAGACTGGGAGGATTCAAATAGATTGGATTTGACAATTATAAAAGCAACAAAGGAATGGTTATTAAGCTAATAAAGCATATTCTTTCATACGGAATCACAAAATGTGATAGCCAGAAGGAAACTTGAAATCACCTATTTTGGTCTTGTTTTTCTCAGAGTAAGGAAACCAGGCCCCAGGTCAAAGTGTCCAGGCATCCTTTCACTTAATCTGCATAAATCCTTTCTTTGCATTATTTCTCCTGCTCCTCTTTCTGGCACTGAAGTCCAGCCACTGTTTGGCTCTCCCTCACCTCCCTGGATGCTTTCACTGGTTAGTCTTGCTCCTCTGCCACCACAGCTCGGTCTTCACGCAGAGAATTTCATACACTGCTTCATGAATGACGGCAGATACTATTTGGTGTCCTATTGTGCCACTGTTAATTATTTATATAATTTTCAAGTGAGAGTTTTGCTCCCTCTGTGTCCTTTAACCCACCTTTCACACACATTCATGAAATGAGATGACAGAGGCCCTCTTCATCAGCCTTTGTGATAAAATCTATCAAAAGCTCATGTGAAAGGAAAACTGCCCTACAGGGGGGGACTATAAGGAAAATAACTCTCTACTCATGTTTTTCCATGAGAATAAAACATTTCTCCAAGATAGCAGGTAAACATTGACTTAAAAACCAATAACAGGGCCGGGAGTTTGGCCTAGTGGTAGAGTGCTTGCCTAGCATGCATGAAGACCCGGGTTCAATTCCTCGGTACCACATACATAGAAAAAAGCTGGAAGTGGTGCTGAGGCTCAAGTGGTAGAGCTCTAGCCTTGAGAAAGTCCAAGGACAGTGCTCAGGCCCTGAGCTCAAGCCCAGGACTGGCAAAACACACACACACACACACACACACACACACACACACACACACATACAAAAAAACCCCCCAAAAAACCAATAACATGGGGCGGGGAGTTTGGCCTAGTGGTAGAGTGCTTGCCTAGCATGCTTCTTTGGTACCACATACTTAGAAAAAGCTGGAAATGGTGCTGAGGCTCAAGTGGTAGAGCTCTAGCCTTGAGAAAAATCCAAGGACAGTGCTCAGGCCCTGAGCTTAAGCCCAGGACTGGAAAAAAAAAAAAGAAAAACCAATAACACTAAATCTGATGAGAAATTTTTATGGAAAATTTCATTTCTGTACTTCAGTTAATTTAGTTATATATGCTTTACAAAATTTAAAAAAAAAAAAGGGGGGGGCACAAGAAAGTAAGACTTTCAGAGACCAGGCTTACCAATATGGCAAACTATAATTTGAAGAACGCTTATATCAGCGAAGAATTAGAACTTTAACCTTCATGAAAAAAATCAATGTGTCAGTTGCTGGTGGATCATGCCTGTAATCTTAGTGATTTAGGAGGCTAAGATCTGAGGATTACAATTTGAAGCCAAGCCTCAGCAAGAAATTCTATGAGACACATCTCCAATTAACCACCAAAAAGTCAGAAATGGAATTACGATTCAAGTATAGAGTACTGACTTGAACAGACAAAGCTGAAAGACAGCACCAAGGCCTTGAGTTCAAGTTCTAGTACTGGGAGGGTAGGAATATTGTATTTTGTTTTCCAAATTGTTGGAAAAAAAAGTCTACTGAGGGATGTGGTGGCTCACGACTGTAATCCTAGCTACTCAGGAAGCTGAGACCTGAGGATCAAGGTTCAAAGCCAGCCTGGGCACTAAAGTCCCTGAGACTCTTATCTCCAATTAACCACTAGAAAACTGGAAGTGACACTGTAGGGTTAGGGTGGTAGCCTTGAGCTGAAGAGCTCAGGGACAGTGCCCAGAGTCCAAGCCCCATGACCAAAGGAAAAAAAAAAGCCATCTGTTCCAATAGCACTATGTGTTTGATCAACCACATATCAATTTCTGGTTATCTATACATACATAGTTATGAACACAATATAGATACAATACCTGTGAGCTTATAGTGGTAAACATTAAACACATAGTACTGGAAGTGTTTTGGATTTTTGGTTTCTGTTGTTAACTGAATCAGACAGTTTAAGGCTCTATGACAAGGTTGCAGAGTTACTTAATGTATATATCATTTTCTGGCAGGTTTCTATGGCTTTCATCAGATTATGGTTCTCAAAGACATTGAACTCATCTCAAATTCCTAAGCACCACCACCACCATGAGACAGGAGACAGTAAACAGAACTCATTCTAAAGGAAGAGAAGGATGGACTTTGTTTTTTGTTTGTTTGTTTTTGATCAGTTGTGGGATTTGAATTCTGGGCCTAGGTGCTGTCCTTGAGCTCTTCAGCTCAAGGGTACTGCCCTACCACTTGAGCCACAGCACAACTTCTGGTTTTCTGGTGGTTAATTGTAGGTAAGAGTCTCACAGACTTTGGTGCCAGGGCTGGCTTTGAACCACGATCCTCAGATCTCTGCTTCCTGAGTAGCAAGGATTACAGGCGTGAGCCACCGTGCCCAGCTTTTTTTTTTTTTAAGGAAATTTTTTTTGAAAAGAGGATTAAATCAGAGTAGTAAGACATACTCAAAACAACGTACAACTATTACTAAAGAGATGAGGGTGATCAATTACCATAAAATGAACTCTAGAACTTTTGAAAGTCATGGACTCTGAGTGAAAGCATGCCTTCCCAAGTTTGATGTTTTTCTGACATTTATGAGGTTTGATTTTTTACTTTTCCAGCCACCATATAAAAATTTCCATTGACAGAAAACAAGAAAATCACTCCTTCTATGCCTAAAGTCATTATATAACTCTAACCAGGTACTCAACCGAGAGAAATCTTTCAGTCAAAAGAAAATGCCTTGAAAATTTCAAGTTCACATGCAAGAAATATCCCCATGAGGACATTTGGAAGCTCCAAGATCTATCTCCAAGCCAGGAATACTGTCACTCTTTTCTGTATGGTTTCTGGAAGGTCAGAGAAATAAATCAAGGCCACGGATATCCATATCCACCATCTGTAAGTGGCTAAGACTTATATGGTAAGACCAATACTGGACAAAAAGACCTAGGAAATTGGTGCAGTAATGCACTTGGGACACTGAAGAGGGTTAAGAGTTCAAGGCCAGCCTAGGCAACATGTTAAGTTCAAGATCAGTCTGGGTTACATAAAGCAACAAAGGAAAATTTAAAAACCCAGGAATTTATTCTGTGGTGATATTTAATGCTGATTCTTTACCTTAAACACATAGCACAAAGACACTGTCCTATATAAAGCTTTATTTCTTACAACTCCCTTCTCCAGTCTCACTGCTCTGCCTTTGAAATGCAGTTGACTCCTGACCCCGCTTCTGTAGATATTAAAGTAGACTCAACCTCCAAGTCTGTTATCATGGGTGAAGCTGCACAGGTTACATATCCTTTCTACGTATGTGTTTCCTTATTTGTAAAATGGAGCAAATAGGTATTAGTAATACATGAACTATTGTCGGTAAAGATGTTGCATGATATACTGTTATTCTCCTGTGATTGCCTCGGTAAAATTAACCTTGTGTGTTAAGACTCCACTATTTTAGGGGCCAGGAGTTTAGCCTAGTGGTAGAGTGCTTGCCTAACATGCACAAAGACCTGGGTTCAATTCCTCGGTACCACATACATAGAAAAAAACTAGAAGTAGTTCTGTGATTCAAGTGGTAGAGCTCTAGCCTTGAGAAACCCCAAGAACAGTGCTCAAGCCAGAACTGGGAGAAAAAAAAAAAGACTATTTTATCTCACTGTGTAGCTGAGGCTGGTCTCAAACTTGCAGTCCTCCTCCTCCACATCTGAAATGCTGTGACTGTAGGCATCTGCTACTGCACTCAGTGCTACCTTATTCTTCTTATTTTTTTTTGCCAGTCCTGGAGCTGAACTCAGGGCCTGTGCACTATCCTTGAGCTTTCTTCATGGGTGGCGCTCTACCACTTGAGCCACAGCACCAATTCTGGCTTTTCTATGTATGTAGTACCGAGGAATTGAACCTTGGTCTTCATGCATGCTAGGCAAGCACTCTACTGCTAGGCCAAACTCCTGGCCCAGTGCTACCTTATTCTTAAATCATCTTCCATTCTGAGTCACTTCTCAAAACTTTTCAACAGATTCCAGGCACGCTCCTTAATATAAGAGTAAGCTTCTCTACTTTCCCTGGTACTCTGCTCTTCGCAGCTTCTTTGGCTACATCCCCAGACTTCCTCCACATGGAAGGCCTTCCCTGGATCCCTCCATATAGCCAGCATGTTAATCCTTCAACCTGGCCACCTCCTCCACAAAGCTTTCTCTGATCTCTCCAGCAAAAATGATTTCTCCCTCCAGACTCGAAAAATACCGGTCACTCCCTATTTAAAAAACAAATGTTACTTAGCTTCACATTCTCCCTGGGCCCAAGGTGTAAATTCTTTAAAAACTAAGGTTCATACAGGAGGCTGAGATCTGAGAATTGCAGTTCAAAGCCAGCCTGAACACTAAAGACCATGAGACTCTAATCTCCAATTAACCACTAGAAAACCGGAAGTGGTGCTGTGGCTCAAGGAATAGGATGGTAGCCTTGAGCTGAAGAGCTCAGAGACAGCACCTAGGCCCAGAGTTCAAGCCACACGACCAACAACAACAACAACAAAAAGGTCCAAATGTGTTTCATTGTACAGTGAGCGTCATGGTCTCTAGTTGAGGTCCACACTCAATCAATACATCAAAAATATTGATTGGGACCCGGCACAGTGGCTCATGTCTGTAATCCTAGCTACTCAGGAGGCTGAGATCTGATGATCACAGTTCAAAGCCAGCTTAGGCACTAAAAATCATGAGACTCTTATCTCCAATTAACCACTAGAAAACCAGAAGTGGTGCTGTGGCTCAAGGAGTAAGGCAGTAGCCTTGAGCTAAAGATCTCAGGGACAATGCCCAGACCAGAGTTCAAGCCCCACAACCAACAACAAAAAAGAATACTGTTCCTGGGAATAGGAGTGCAACCTAGTGGTAGTGCTTGCCTACCACGCATGAGGCCTTGGTTTCCATTTCTCAGTACCATATACACAGAAAAAGCCAGAAGTGGCTCTGTGACTCAAGTGGTAGCCTTTAGAAAGCCCAAGGACAGTGTTCAGGGCCCGAGTTCAAGCCCCAGGATTGGCAAAAAATAATAATAATAATAATGATTGGGTTAGTAATCAAATGCCTATCATTAGGGCCGGGAGTTTGGCCTAGTGGTAGAGTGCTTGCCCAATATGTGCAAGGCCTAGGTTTGATTTCTTGGTACACATATACAGAAAAGGCCAGAATTGGTGCTGTCGCTCAAGTGGTAGAACTCTAGCCTTGAGAAAGACCAAGGACAGTGCCCAGACCCTGAGTTCAAGCCCAGTACTGGCCAAAAAAAAAATGCCCATCATAAAAGCTCAATGTAGTTACACAAGAGAGAGCCAAAGAAGCACTATGGGAGCCTACAGGAGGAAGAATTTATTTAGCTGACTTTGCATTTAAAGTGAGCCTGTAAGATGCTAAATCTTTGTGTTGAGCCAGTGGTGATGAAAATTAAAAGACAGAGAAACAATGAGTAAGGGGTAGAGGAGGAAAAGTACAAAGATTTAAGTGTAATTTAGTCAGCTGAGATGCAAAAGCTGTAGTCATTATAGGACCGAAAAGACTACATTGTAGAGTACTGCAAGACTTCCTAAAGAAACCCAGACTTAATCCCAAAGACCATAGAAACTGCTGTGGTTTTTGAACAGGGAAAAGATACAGACTGACTGATAGATGGTATGAGGTTTACATTCAGGGTCTCTAGATGTATTTTAGGAAAATTACTTCATCAAGTGGGCATAAGATGGAACCAAGGATGGGAAACTGCTAGAGTTTCCATGTGTGTCTCTCCCCAACTTCTAAATTGTAACTTAACCCACAAAGTAATGGGGCCTTTTGGGAAGCGCTTACTCACCACGGGTCTACCCTCAAGAATGGGATACGTGTTTTTACACAGAGGCCTCAGAGTGCTGACTAGTTCTTTCATCTCTTAGGCCACATGAGGACGAGACACACATGTCCTTTTGTCCTTCCACTTCCCACCAGGTATGGAGGTGGCAAGCTACCATCTTGGAAACAGAGGATGAGCCTTTACCAGGCAGAATTTCCCTGCTACCAGAACAACAAGAAATAAAAGGTTATTTGTGAACTACCCAGTCTGGGTTATTTGTAATAGCAGCAGGGATGTATCAAAACACAAACCAATGAGAACCTGTGTGAGGATGTGGAAGACAGAGTCCACTGACATATATTGGTGGCAGTGGAAATGTAGGGAAAAAAAGTACAAGGGTACAAAATGAGAAGAAAACTGCAGGGACCAGGCACTAGACTGCATGAAGAGAATTTACAGATCCATGTACTTGGAGAGAAAAATAACTCATCTCTATTTGCACTGATCTCTGAGTGAAACAGAATATGCCATCAAATATTCAGTTATGAATAAGGGCAACAAACTACAGTATATTAGGTTTATCAGAATGATGAAAAAAGAATTTTTGAATTCTAAAGTAACTAAAAGAAGCCAGGTATAGTAGTGCTCACCTGTAACCCTGAAACTCAAGAAGCTGAGACACAAAGATCTCATGTTTGACATCAGCCAAGACTATATAGGCCTTGTGTCTAACTAATTTGCTTAATTCATTCTTAATTCAAGTGACTAAAGGTTTGGTAGAAGTCTTTACGAGAAACAAAAATTATAACTTAATAGGGAATTTTTAAGATAATAAAGACTAAAACTGTGGGTGGGGAGGGGAGCTAAAAAGGAAGAGCAGACCATATGCTGGTGGCTTACACCTGTAATCTGAGCTATTCAAGAGGTTGAGATCTGGAGATCACAGTTCAGAGGCCAGACTGGGCAAGAAAGTTCTTGAGACTCTTATCTTCATCTAACCTCCAAAAATGGAGAAATGGAGCTGTGGTTTAAAAGCTGAGGAACAGTGCTCAGGCCTTGACTATCAAACAAAAAAAGAAAAAAAACCAAAGGGCTGGATGCAGTGGCTCATGACTGTAATCCTAGTTTCTCAGGAGGCTGAGATCTGAGGATCGTGGTTCAAAGCCAGCCTGGGCACTAAAATCTGTGAGAGTCTTATCTTCAATTAATCACTAGAAAACGGGAAGTAGGCCTATAGCTCAAGGAGTAGGGAGGTAGCCTTGAGCTGAAGAGCTCAGAGGCAGTGCCAAGGCCCAGATTTAAGCCCCATGACAGACTCACCCCCCCCCCCAGAAAAGGAAGAGCAGTAAAGTTAGATAATGTTATCAGTTTCACTTTGGATGTGCTGAGTTTCATGTCGCTTATGTTAAACAAGGACATCCATTTTCTTGTGCCTAGCTGCTCCTTGTAAGGAACCAAAACACTTCCATCTAGTAAGATGACATTTCCTCTCCTACTGACTCTTCCATCTTTCAGCATTATAACCACTTGTCCTAGACTCCTTGGACGGCAGGGTTTCCAAGATCTGGTCAAGGTTAAAACTAGAAATGTCTTAAACTGAATGCTGACAAGCCTATATTATTACTATTGGCATTCGGGAGGTGGGGGAATGCTGTTTCAGGCTTATTTTAGATCTGAGTTTATCTGTTCTTCCCACAAGGTAGAAAATCTTGAAAGAAAATTTTCTTCTCAGACCAAGCACTCATGCATTACTAGCTACATTAGAGTCTATCAATACTTCTATAATTTATATAGTACTGACACATTTGAGGACAAAACAATCCTCAGAACTCTGTGAAACAGATTCCATGCTCTTCTCAACACAGAAGAAACCCAGGCTCTGCAAGACTTCTCTGCTCTACCTCACACAGCAAGCAAAGCTGCCAAACACAGAAATACTGTGTGCTCTAGACACAGGCGTGGTTGTTGCTATAAGGAGATTATGCAAAGCTTCAAGTTTCTCTTTTGCAATGCCTGTGAACTCAGTGCTCTGACATTATCTTGATACTCACTTAAAAAAAAATGTTCATTTTGGGCAGAAAGCACTCTAAGGTAAGGCAATAGTTTGTCTATATCAAAACAAGGCAAACAGGGCAACCATTAAGTATTCAAAACTAGCAAGAGCAGTAGGAAATAGATATACTGAAATAATACAAAAACTGCATCCTTGGGCCAGGAGGGTGGCCTAGTGGTAGAGTAATTGCCTAACGTGCACAAAGTTCTGGGTTTGATTCCTTGGTACCACTTACACAGAAAAATCTGGAAGTGGTGCTGTGGTTCAAGTGATCGAGCGCTAGCCTTAAGAAAACCCAACGCCAGTGCTCAGGCCCTGAGTTCAAGCCTCAGAACTGGAAAAAACAAAACCAAACCAAAAACCTGCATCCTAGATGCATCATCTAATAAAAATCTACCTGGGTTGTAACAAACTGGCAGGGCTGCTTTATTGATCCATCCAGGAACCCTGGAGGGGACTGGAATGGAGAAAGCCCGGCTACACCAACCAGGGCAGTCAATTACGATGAAGGCTTAACACAGGAAAGGCCTGGCACAGCCAGGTTTATTGGCCCACAATTCACTAACTTCCCGCCCTGTATCCATGGCAACGTCCACACCAAAGCACCTCCAGAATTCACCTTTGGATATCCACAACCCACCGAATTTGCACTTAACTAAACTTCACACACACACACACACAGAGAGGCATACCAACTCGCTAAACGTAAAAGACAACCAAGACCGTGTAACTCTTTAAGTCATCGAAGGGAACTGACCCATATCCAGGGGAGGGCGAGTCCAGAACAACCACTGTTTTTTGATCATTAAAATGAGGACAGGTTGTGTGTGTGTGTGTGTGTGTGTGTGTGTGTGTGTGTGTGTGTGTGTGCCAGATGTGGGTTGGTGGAAATCAGAGACTAATGAAAACCAGATGCACACACGAACTGCACATGTGCCTTTAAAAAGGCAAAATAAACGGCGGACAAGAATCTCCACCAACGTTCGGCCAACGTCCGTCGGTCCCGCGGGCTGTGGGTCCCTGCAGGCGGCTTGCTGGGCTCTGGAGCACCACGGTCTGAACACTTCATAAAGACAAAAAAAAATGACATAAATAAATGAATAAGAACGCACTCCTCGGGGGCGCGCGCGGCGGGGGCGCGCGCGGCGGGGGCGCGCGCGGCGGGGCCCAAACCATGACGTAACCGGGAGAGCTTTCCAGAACAACTGCCCGGCTCCTTCCAGAGGCCCGGCCACCGGTCTCGGCTAGGCTTGCCGACGTGCCAACTGGGACCCCATTCAAGCCTCCCAGGAGGTTCACTGCGTCGCTCCCTGGGCCCTCCAGCCCGGAGCCCGCCCTTTCCGGGCGCCCCGCCTTCATCCCCACCCTCAGGTCCCTGGACCTGAGCAAAAACCTCACCGCGCCAGCAACAATCACGATGAAAGAAAAGCCCGCGCACAGCCCTCCTCTTACTGGTCAACCCCACCCCCCACCTGCCCCCGCACCCCAGCCCGTCCTCCGTGCCACTAGTAAAGATGGCGGCCCGAGGTGGAGCCGCTCCCCTCCGGAAGGCCGCCGGCGGCCCCGCCAGCCACCACCATTCACGCGGAGCCCTCCACGCCCGCCGCGCCTTGACGCATTGCAGGTGCGGAGCAGCCAATCAGGAGGCTCGACTCTTTCCGGCCAACCACTGCAGGGTCGCCGTAGCCAATCAGAGCGCTCCTGTCAATCTCCACGGGGATAGGCGTCTCAGCAGCGCCAACTAAGCAACCGGCTAACAGAGCCGCGTTTCGGAGCGTGTGTGCCGACCCGAGTGTGTTCCTCCGCCGGGGGAATGTAGTGCCCTGCCTGGGCCGCGCCCCGCCCCGCCCCGCCCCGCCCCGCCCGGGGTGCAGCGAGGGTGTCGGGGCGCGGCCAGTTCTTCCTCCCCACTTGATGGTCTCCGGTCTCCCTGGGGACGCACACTGGAAATCATAACCAGTCTTGGTGGCATGGCGCGGTGGTCCTCGGCATGGATCGCCCAGAAACTCATCGCTTGCGTTTTGTAAAATCAGTAGCTGCCCCGAGGATAAGGAAAAGCCCCGGGATGCGGGGCTCCGAGTCCCCTCGGGCGCCCGCCCCCCGGGGGGGCCCCCATCTCCTGCCCGCTCGGCTGGGGCCCGGACTGAGCAGGGCGCCCCGGGGTAGCCCTGGACGGTGGATGGGTGCGGGAGGGTCTGTCCCGCCCGTCCCAGGTGGAGATGACCTCCGATCGGTTACCGGGGCTGCGAGCTGTCCCTGCCCGGGGCGGGCGGGGGTGGTGGTGGAATCTGACACCGCGGGAAGGTAACTGACACACCCAGAGTCCCCGCGGCGGGCGGCGGGCGGCGGGGCACCGAGTCGGAGCTGCCTGGATGGCCGCCGGGCTCTTCCCCGAGCCGTCTGGGGGGAACTTGGTTGTGTAACCGCAGCAGAGGATCCGCGGGGATCCTCTGAACCCAGCTCCCAATCAGTGGCCGCAGGCCAACAAGGGTGGTGGCCCCGGCTGGGGGCGGTCACCGCTCCTTAAGAGTCCAGCCGAGGAACTGGAAGGTTGTAGAGCTCCTTCAAAACCCACGCGTGCGTCCCCGTGCGTGAGGCTGGCGGGAGCGGGCTTGGAGAGTCTGGGTCTTGAGGGGCAGCGCCTCTGCGTTCACCTCCCGTTCCCAAGGTGGTGATGTCATCGCGGGTCCCCTGAGGGGGTGGGGGGGGCTGCCCGGCAGCTAGGTGATGGAGCGCTGGAGGGGCCAGTGGCTGTTGACTGTTTCTTGAATTTTCCAAGTCTTGTTTGAAAAGGAGGAAATCTGGTTTTCTTTCTGGAAGTGCTTAGTGGTCATCCTCCCCCCCCCCCCAACCCCAAGTATTTACCAAGTGAGCAAATGAGCATCTCACCATAAAAGCAGCTGCCCCTTCCCAGGGTCCATGGCCCAGGCTTGTAATCTACTCAGAAGGCTGAGGTCTGAGGATTCAAATTCAAAGCCAAACCGGGACAGGAAAGTCCATGAAACTCTTGTCTCCAAGGAACCATCAAAAAGCCAACAGTGGAGCTGTGTGAATCAAGTGGTAGAATGCCAGCTTCCAGTGGAAAAGCCAAACAAGAATGCAAAGCCCTCAGTTCACTCCTTAGTACACTTCAAAAACAAACGGCTCTCAAGAGCAATGCATCATTTTCCTTTTCCAATGTATGTGGCAAAAGAAATATGTAATGTGACTTCTTTTTATCAAGTCAGATTGTCGTGTGAAAAAAAAAACACCACAAACACCTGGGCCATTGACAAATCAGGAAATTGTGGATGAATTCTTCTGCTCTCGGAATTTCAGTTTTCTACAATGTAGAATAGGAAGATTGGAATGGACTGGAATTTTCAGACTTAATCCTCTGTTGAGAAGTTGGATGACCCCTATTTCCTATTTAGAGTCTTCGGTTTGTTTTTACAGTACTTGGAGCTTTTCAAGTCAACTTATGTTCATTTTCACAGGCTTCACAATATTTCTGAAGGGATGATCCCCATTTACAGAGAAGTTAGGGTTCCATGAGCCTGCCTCAGTTTTATCTAATATGAGCCACATTACTGCCACCCCAGTATGTATGAAAATTCTTTGGATTTTTAAATTTTAGCAGGGAGAGAAGACTGGGGTTTGAAGTCTTGGACTTGCTAAGCAAGTGCTCTACCACAGAACCACATCTCCAATCCTATTTTTAGTGTGTGTGTGTGTGTGTGTGTGTGTGTGTGTGTGTGTGTGTGTGTGTAGGGGGTGGTGGGGGAGGCGGTGGGGGGGAGGTCATGGGGCTTGAACTATGTCCCGCCTCCTCTTGTGCCCCAGCACAAGAGAGCCTCAGATCTCAGCCTCTTGAATAGCTAGGATTACCGGTGTGAGTCACCGCACCCGGCTTTTACTAGTTATTTTTAAGAGAGGGTCTCACTTCTTGCTGGATGGGCCTGGGTGGGCCTTCATCCAGGCCCATCCTCTTGTAGTCTTCTGGTAGTATCTAGGATGACAGGTGGGGTGCTGCATCCAGCTACACATTGAGAAGGAGCCTTGATGATTTTCCTGCCCTGTCTGGCCTCAAATCACAGTCCTCCCATTATCAGCCACCAGTGCCCAGCTAGTTGTTTTTTGATTCTTCTGCAAATTAGCCCATTAAATTATTACCCTCCTTAAAAGCCTTTCCTATTCTCCATGTTTAGTAAATCTCCCCTTTACAATGCAATTACTGGAAATGAATGAGCAATTTTATTCACTTTGAGGTCAACAGTTAAAGAATCCAAAGTTGAAAGGGGTTGTTGAGTTCAAAGAAAATCAACCAATAATTATGAAAAGAATACAGTGGAGAAGGTGCAGAACCATTTTTTTCTCTATTCCAGTTGCCTTCACTTTTTTTTTTGAAATTAAGGAAAATCATCATTATATAACACTAATCTTAAATAAGAGTTGATCTCCAAGCTTATATGTATGTATATATTATATAATAATATACAAATATAAGGTATATACATATGATGTGTTATATAACATGCTATATGCTATATAACAATATATACACATGTTTTATAATATAGAGTATATATATTATACATTATATGCAATATACAATATATATTGCATTCCATGAAGATTACAAATATTTGGAGAAACAATATTCTTTCTTTCTTTCGTTTTTTGCCAGTCCTGGAGCTTGAACTCAGGGCCTGGGCACTGTCCTTGGACACTTTTTTTGCTCAAGACTTGTGCTCTGTCACTTAAGCCACAGTGCCACTTCTGGCTTTTTCTGTGTATCTGGTACCGAGGAATGGAACCCAAGGCTTCGTGCATGGGAGGCAAGCACTCTACCACTAGTCCATGCTCCCGGTCCCAGGAACAGTATTATTATTATTATTATTATTATTATTATTATTATTATTATTATTTTATTTTGTGGGTCATGGGGCTTGGACTCTGGGCCTGGGCATTGGCCCTGAGCTCTTCATCTCAAGGCTACCACCCTATCCCTTGAGCCACAGTGTCACTTCTGGTTTTCTAGTGGTTAATTGGAGATAGAGTCTTTAGTGCCCAAGCTGGCTTTGAATCTCGATCCTCAGATCTCAGCCTCCTGAGTAGCTAGGATTACAGGCGTGAGCTACCACGCCCAGCTTGGAACACTATTCTTTAAAATAAATCTGATTCGATGCAAATCACTGATTCAATTAAAATCATAAGTGAAAGTCTGTCTGGTCCAGCCTTTTCTATTGTCCTGAGCCACTGCTTGTTAGGAATAGATCAGGCTTTAGCATCATACTAGACAGATCTTTCCTTTGACCTTTGAAGGCATTTTAATCAAAGAGAAATTGTAATAAGGAGGTCAGAGAAATGTTATCATTCACAGGGCCTCACAGTGTCTGCAAAATCCAGAGACAACTTTGCTTTGGACTTTGTTATTCCATCAAAGGACTGGTTATGTGGACTCATTCTTTCCACCCTAGGCCTTATCTGTACTGCATTTGAAATCTTTGACCTTCATTTACGTAGCTGACACTCTACTGTTGTTAAACATTATTTTAGTTTCTTCTGTCTTCCTAACGCTGGTAGTGTTTTCTTATTCCCAGGGAAACCTACTTGTTTGAGGTGGTATTAAACAAATGAAAAAGAATATAGGCACACTAGTACCATTCTTGCAGAAAATTCAGAAGCATATTGAGGGTGTTGCAAAGTTAATAAAGAATAATCATGGTGAGTATTGGTGGATCACACCTGTAATCCTAGCTACTCAAGAGGCTGAGATCTGAGGATCTCAGTTCAAAGTCAGCCCAGATGAGACTCATCTCCATTTGACTACCAGAAAGCTGGAAGTGGAGCTCGGGCTCAAGGTTGTTGAGAGCTAACCTTGAGCAAAAGAGCTCAGAGACAACACCCTGGCCCTGAGTTCATGCCTCACAACCTGGGTGGGAAGGGAGTTGGAGGGCGGGGAGATCATAGGCCAATTGTGTGTGCCACACCCTGTAATCCAGCACTCAGGAAGCTGAGGCAGAAATCCTTCAAGTTCAAGGACACCTCGGATGACACAGGAAGACTCTATCTCAAAATCCAAAAATCAGAACAAAAAACAACCAAAGAAGCAAAACCCATCATTGTAGCTATTCGGGAGCAGACATCAGGAAGGTTCAGTGGCTAGCTTGGGCAAACATTCTTCAGACCCCATGATAACAAGTAAATAGCCGTGCATGTTGGTCATCCTAGCTATGCAGGAAGCACAACATTGAAATATAATATGGGGCTGGGAGTTTGGCCTAGTGGTAGAGTGCTTGCCTAGCATGCACAAAGACTAGGATTTGATTCCTCGGTACCACATACATAGAAAAGTCAGAAATGGTGCTGTGGCTCCAGTGGCAGAGCACTAGCCTTGAGGAAAGCCCAAGGACAGTACTTAGGCTCTGAGTTCAAGCCCCAGGTCTGGCAAAAGGAGGGAAGAAAAGGAAGGAAGGAAGAAAGGCAATAAGACATTCAATAAATAAGGAGTACGATGCAGATGGTAGAGCTGCACTTGCTTAGCAAGAGCTATGAGCTCAAATTCCAGTACTACTAAAGAGGAAGAAAGGAAGGAAGGAAGGAAGGAAGGAGGAAAGGAGGAAGGGGGGAAGAAAGGAATATTATATAATCTAGCATTATATTAACTAATTAATCCATATTAATATGTAAATATATTTAAATAATAAATATAAATAGTAAAATATATAGTGATATATTAATATATGAATACATATATGTTCATTCCTTGTTATGCGACTTTTAGGCTGATGTCCCAATTTTTGGTTTTCTCCAGGTGATTAGAAAAAGTATAACTGGACTTGCTTTGCATATGTACATAGCATTTTTTCCACAGAAAGACAGACTTGTTTCCAGGCTGTTGCAGCACTCTATCCCCCAACTTAGCCTGACTGTCTAGCAAACATTCACAAGCTAAAATCTAAAAGAGCGATTTGGTGAGAGCCTGTGTTCCCACAGGTACAAAGCGCTGAATACCTTTGATCAGTTTCCCATCTTTAGGGTGTGGAAATTGGAAGTGCCGCCATTGAAATCACTCTCAGATCACTGGAAAACAGAACCCATCTGTTTGGCTGAGATTGAGCCTTGAGGTTTCCCTGGGCTTCAAACTTGGTGTGAAACAGGTGCAAGTCTGAAAGTTTGTGCAGCAGGAAAGCGCTAGGGCTGTGAAACATGAAACTGTAAATCAGTTCCCTGACTCACAAGTCTCCTCAGTGGCTCTGGAAGACCTTGATGACTCAGCACATGCCCAGGCGTGCAGGAGCAGTCTGGGCCTTGTGGCTGGGGTACGGGGCCTGTTGGGGGCGCTGAGTGATGGCAGACCTGCATCTTCTCATTGCTTATTCCACTTGGACTCCCTAACTCTGTTTTTCAATTGATTTCTGACCCACTTTGCCGAATTTAGCAGGCTGGGATTCCAAATATTGTAAGCAAGCGCATCTCATTTATCTACAGCTTTACTGTTTGCAAACACATTCAATACAGTTTTCACAGTTTACTCTCATGTACCTCTCATCCCAAGCCCAGAGGTAGCCAACCACTGTACCAACTTCACAGATGAAATAGTGGAGTCTGAGTGGCAGATTGGCCAAGGAAGCAGCCACGGAACCTAGCCAACCTACAATGTAGCCTTCTTCTTGAGAAATAACTTTGTCCAAACTAACATGGCAAAATCCTGTTAGGACAGAAAGTTGTCATTGAAATAGGATTTTTCGGTGTCTCTTTCTGGATATGGAGGAGAATGTGAGATGGGAAGTGCACAACAGTGCTCAGTTGTACGACTTGAAAACCCACCGGAAGTGAGAGTGTCACAAGTGAGCTGGTCAGTCATCCTGTTGTGATGCCTAGACTTGGTTTATCAGCAGTGACTCAGAGCCTCTACTCAGGATAAATAGAACTCAAGATGCATCTTCACTAGATCTAGACAGGCAGTTTTTCTCTTCAAGTACAACTTCACCTCTGGCCATGTTTTCTCCACTACAAGAAGCAGGGAATGGCTCCAGTTATGCAAAAGTAGGAAGACAACTGCCAAAGAAGGGTGGATCTGGGCTGTAGACTCGCTTAGGGCTGTAGATGGCACGGGTTGGAATGGAAGCTCGGCTGTCAGCAAGCTCCTGACTCCCTGTGGTCTGATGGGCAAACAGGGAAGGTTGACTTCAGGTGGGAGTTCATCACTAAAGCAAAGAACTTCCTTTCCTTTTTCTATGGAAAAGTCACTTGCAGTGTTTTCTCCAGTGCCAGGACAGAATGGAGCGGCACACACATCAGTTAGGCTATTGACATTTCTTGAACCGGTTCTATGCTGAATTTAGTGACTGTAGTAAGATGGTGACTTCTGCCACTATCTGGCTGGGAAGATAAAATACATGAAAAGATAATTTCCTACAGAAATTGACAAGGAATGTTAGGCAGTGAGGAGACAGGAAGCTCATTTGGAGCTGGGATAATCAGCTTGAAAACTGACTAGGAAAGACCTGTACCATTTAGAGTCAGTAGACGGAGGAAGTGTTGCTGAGACTCAAGGGGTAGAGTAATAGACAAGCAAAAATATGAGTGAGCGATAGTGTTAAGGCCCTGAATTCAAGCCCCAGGACTGACACACATACATACACAGACACACAGGTTCACGTGCACGTGTGCATGTGTACACACACATACACAAAGATTACATAGGCTATGGACAGACATCAGCACATAGAATGGCAATGAAAAGCCAGTGAGTTAGGAGAGTGCAGTGCATATTGAGGGTTGGAAAGTAGAATGGTCTGAAGCAAAGAATTCATATTTGCAGAATAACAAAAAACAGCTATGCTCCAAAAAAAAAAAAGTAAAACAGAAAACCGATGAAAGCCTTCAAATATTAGGCACAAGGACTTAGTGTCTTATCTCTTGTAGGCACTGGGGAGCCACTTAGGGTGTTAGCCAAATGTGTTGCTTAAACCTGAAATCCTAGCTACTCAGGAGGCTAGAATCTGAGGACGTCAATTCAAAGCCAGCCCAGGCAGGAAAGTCTCGAGACGCTTATCTGGAATTAACCACCCAAAAGAGCTGAAAGTAGAGTTGTGGTTCAAGTGGTAGAGTGCCTAGCTTTCAGGAAAAAGCTTAGGAACAGCATCAGGCCCTGAATTCAAGCCTCAGAACTGGCGCTCTCCCTCCCTCCCCACTCCCCTCTGTGTCATATATTGAAACGAATCTAATGACTACAGTAGATCAGTGGACTAGATGTGACATTTCATTGAGATAAACAAAAATGCGGGGATGTGGTATTTAAATTTTTGGGATCCTCCATATTATTGATTCAGGCAAGCGTGGGTGTTCTTTCCTTTTTAAAGGAGTCTCTAAATGATGCTATCCAAAAAAACCTTTTCAAGGATGGAAATGAGACGCATGAGCCAAGTGGGCCATATGGGCCTATGGAACATTCGAGATGTAGGTAACAAAATGGAAGCGCTTGATTTTTAATTCGAATTACTTTTTATTTAAAGCTCTATGACCAGTTAGTGGTACTAGAGGGCCAGCAGGGCTGTAGCGTGCAAAGACAAGGCTATATATTCACTATGAATGAAGACTTGACCACACAACCACTATCAACTCCAGTGGAATTGGTAAGGTCATTTATTAGACATAACCCACTACGGGTTTCGAGGTATCATTACAATTCAGTGTTCTGCGTAACAAGACTTCAATGAAAGTGAGTTTGTGCCAATCACAGCTCTGTTCAACAGACATAGTCGATCACCCTCAAACCTGCTATTCCAGCTTACCCTTGTGGCCCCATATCCCTCTCTTAAGTAGTTGATGAACCCTACCTCAAAAACCAAAATTAAATGAAAATAAAATTATACAATAGGTAATTTGCAGTATTGGGGACAGCCATATTGTTGATTTTTAAAATCTGTTTGAATTTAGTAGAAACAAATATACACTGGGACATTACTCTCTGAAAGCACATACTCCATGCCCAAGTCTGTATAACCATTGGCTGCCTGTGGTTTAAGGGCAAAAGCACTAAAGTCCAAATCACAGATCCATTTTTATTAACGGCAGGCATTTTGTTCTGCTCTAGTTCTCTATCCTTGACCCCAATTTGCTGTGTTGCATATTCATGACCTTAGTCTCAAGGATGGCCTGGCCAGAGAGAGAACAGAGTACAAATCCATCACCACAGCTACTAGCAAAACAACCACCAGCCCTGCAAATGGAGGGCCTGATGTGTCCTCTGCTACACAAAGCAAAGTCTTAACAAGGGTGAGTGAGGCACAAGTGCAACATGAACAGTGCTGTTCAGATGAGACCATTAAACTGCCAAGCGTCAGGAGTTGGTTTGTCTATGATTGACTTAAAATCATGATATCAAAAATAGACATGTTTGGGACCAGGAGTTTGGCCTAGTGGTTAAAGTACTTGCCCAGCATGCACGAAGACCCAGGTTCGATTCGTCGGTACCACATATATAGAAAAAAGCTGGAAGTGGTGCTGAGGCTCAAGTGGTAGAGCTCTAGCCTTGAGAAAGTCCAAGGACAGTGCTCAGGCCCTGAGCTCAAGCCCAGGACTGGCAAAAAAAAAAAAAAATAGGGGCCGGGAGTTTGGCCTAGTGGTTAAAGTGCTTGCCTAGCATGCATGAAGACCCGGTTCGATTCCTTGGTACCACATACATAGAAAAAAGCCGGAAGTGGTGCTGAGGCTCAAGTGGTAGAGCTCTAGCCTTGAGAAAGTTCAAGGACAGTGCTCAGGCCCTGAGCTCAAGCCCACGACTGGCAAAAAAAAAAAAAAAAATAGACATGTTGCATGCTCAAATAGGTGTCTTACCATGGTAGAAAGACATGACTCAACACTCAAGTTATTATTATTTTTATTTAATTTTCTCCTTGCTTGGGAGGGGACTCAGGCTGCATACGCTCTAGGTAGGCAGTGTTGAAGTTAAACGTGTGTTAAAATGCTCCTTCTACTCTTTACCTATGAGACTCATCCATCAAGATAAAAGCCAGAGAAGAGCAAAATTCAAAATGGAAAAGTGAGCAATTTTATTTGCCCATAGAGATGATAAAGCTTTTTATAATAAATCCTATGAAAAGCAAAGAAATATACATCTACACGCACACAGTAAAAATATGTTCTGGTGCTTGGAGATAGTTAGTGAGGGAGAGAATTCTAAAGGGTGGAGAGTTATTCCTCAATGTACAATTAGACTGTGAGGTGGGGAAGAGAGGATGTGGAGAGTTTGAGACAAGTGTACTCTGAGAGGTAGTGCAGGAGGTGGATGTCAGTTGGAGATGATGTATTTCTTCAGGAAAATCCTTTGGTAACCCAGCCATAAAGACACAACTAGAATAATTATATACTGAAAATCAATTTAGGTGGTTATATACCATCAAATCAAACAATCTTCTCTCTAGGTCTCTCTTTCTCCCTCACACCCAGTTATTTTCTCTAAGATAAAAGCTGGGGCTGGAAGTTTGGCCTAGCGGTAGAGTACTTGCTAGCAGCACAAAGCCCTAGGTTCAATTCCTTGGTTATCACAGACACAGAAAAAGTCAGAAGTGGTGTTGTGGCTCAAGTGGTAAAGTGATAGGCTTGAGAAAGCTTGAGGACAGTGCCTAGGCCCTGAGTTCAAGCCCCAGAACTGGCAGAAAAAAGAATATAAGCTGCATAAAAAGAGATAGTCATATATTTGCAGTGCCTAGAAAAGTGTGGGATACAATAACTATTTGGATGGAGACTTGCTCTGAGGCAGGTTTCAATAGGAAAAATTGAGGGATCTACTACTGCTTTGTATTTACTGAGGCCATGGTTTCTAGAACAATTTTATAAAAGGCAAATTTGAGATACTAACTTTGGAAAGAAAAAGGAGCCTCACCTCCTTTGATGCTAGTGTAGAGTTGCCAAGCGTCTGACAGAGGACAAATCTCTCTCCTAACTTTCCAGGCCTCACAGGCAATGTGAGAACTGTCCTCTGGCTAGAAAGCATCACAAAGTCGTGTTGCTTTGACTTTGTTTCATAAACCCTCGGTCCCTCGTGAGGGAGATAGAGTCATTGCTACATTCCTTGGGTAAAAAATATCTTTGTAAAAATGAATTTTTAATCCTAATTGTTGGGCTTCCTCGTCCCTGTCAACGAATTAAAAATAAATTCTATTCAATTATGGTGTAACTAACCATGGAATGCTGGAATGCTGGGGCTCTCTACGTGATTTGTGTATTTCCACACTTGAGTCAGGCAAGACAATTAATTGACAATGCTTCAGTTTTCTCCTAAGAATAAGAACAGTACCTGCTTCATAGGGTGGGTCCATCTAGCACAAGGCCTGGCCATGATCAGGACTTAGAAAATATTAAACTATTCTCATTTCTCAATTTTCCTGCTCATCTTTAATAGATGTATGTGTGTATACACATATGTGAACATACTTCATAATCATATAGGTTATAATCTCAGACCTAGAAACTTTTTTTTATAGCTAGAAGGCACTGACAGATCAAATTGAAGCATCCTTCTTTGCCCATGAACATATTACTACATTTGTTTGTACAGTTATTATATTTCTATTCTTTCTGTCAGTCTTACAGGGCCAGAGTTATCTGCTTAGTGATACCCAAAACCAAGATTCCTGGCTTGGAGCTGCATTCTTTCTATTTTTCCTCCACCTAGTACTATTTGATTTAAATTATTCCATATCGAACCATCTTCTCTAAATATCACAGATGGTTCCCCTAAACTTCTTGCTTCCTATTAAGTGACATTATTATTGTGACCTGTTTTCCAGATTGCTGATCTCTTCATACACCAGGAAGTTTATTTAGGTAAAGGATTCTATTTGATCATGAGCAAACTCAGTGGCCAATAGTCAGAAGAATCTGGTCTTTGAAACAGACAAACATTTAACATTGTATCTTTGAAATGTTTTAGATGCTGACTTCACCAATATATAATCTTAGAGCCCCTGAGCCAGAGCACAAGCTCTATTTTATACCCTACCACTGACTCATGGGAAGATCTTGGGCAAGTCACTTGACCTTCTTATATTTCAGTGTGTCAAAGTAGCCATAAAACCATGTAAAAGCATGACCTCATTACAAGCCTACTATACTTGAAAGTTAAGATGTGCTTTGATACATTAAAGAAATTTCCAGAAGAGAACTCTAGGCTGTAAAATAGGAAGAAACAGGAAAAGGAATTTTATTACAACAATGAAACTGTTTCTAAGATGTATAGTTTTTTTTTTTAGCAAATACTCATGAAAAAAAATTCAAAGTACTTTATTTGGGTGAAACATCATTAACTAACACAGAAAAAATATTAAAGAATGAAGGGGTTAGCCCCCCCCCCAGATTGTAGTAACTTGATAAAAATGTCATGGAATGGAAGACTACCAGCAATAAATGGGTCCTCAATAATTAAACACATTTCATTTCCAGGCTATTATTTCCTCCGTATACAATGCCTACTGAATTTTAAAATGCATTCAACTAACTGCTCTATGAAAAACCTGGCATGAAGAATGCAAATTCCCTTAGGAACAAAATAGTTTTGATAATGAGTTTGGCCATGTAGACTCCTAAGTCACTGGATTATTGATTATGCTTTAAAATGACTTTACGCATCCATTCTCTTTCTTCTTTATGGGCACTGGAGCACTATTCTGTGGAGATGTATCTGTGAATATTTTCTTTCTGCAGAGGGAAGGCAGCTTTCGGGTCCAGCCTCTCTTGCAAACAGCAGGTTCACCCTTTCTGTGGCATTCTAGAAAGAACTTCGGTAAGCAGAGTTCCACAGACGCTGACATCTTGTCTGAGGTCATTCCAAGAAGTCCCGTGGCATTTGCAATGCGCCGGAATATGTTCCATCCTTTCTAAAACATACTCCTGAAGACTCTGTCAAAGCCAGGAAACAGAATCAAGAAAAGCCTTTGGAGCACAGTTTGCTAACCACACACTTTGCGACCTACCTTTCTGTGGAATAAACCAATGAGAAAAAGAACCTGCTACTTGGCCGGGTTCGGTAAACAAAAGATCAAGTTCTGTGTGCTGCCTTGGCAAGAAAAGAAACTGCAGCATTTCATTTTTGTCATATAGGCACATATATATCAGTTTTCATTTTTGTCATATATGCACATATATATATATATATTTTTTTTTGCACCAGTCCTGTGCTATCCGAACTGGACACAGAGTTCTAGTTTCCAGAAGAACGGGAGAAGGGCAGGAAATTACAACATTCACCTATTTTAAACCGGGATACAATCAAGATCGCAGGTTAAGTGACAGTCTAGATCCACACCAGAAGCAACCGTCTTCGTTCTCCAGCTGTCACCTACACGACCCTGAATGTCCTTTTCCTTCCTCGTAAGGATGGATTTGTGTCTGAACGATTGATTCCCCTAAGGACCCAGGAAGATTGTGGGGAGAAAAAAAAAATTTTTTTTTTAAAGCTTTGAAGGTCTATTAAAAAGATGCCCCAATACACTCATTTCAGTAAGGGCCAGAATGAATAGTAAGGCGAGACCAAAACAGCAGGGGATCGGTGTTCAGCTGTCTTGAAAAACAATTCACGGACCCCACACAATGAGCCGCAGACAGCGCTCCGGAACGGGAAAATCAACACAGCAGACCACTCTCCTCCCCAAGGCCAACCGCCCTGGCCCCCGCGCGGACCCCCGCTCCCGGGAAGCCGGAGGCGAGCAGGCCTTTCCCCGGGGTTCCCGCCGCCCCGCTCCCCCGACCCCCACTGCAGCTCCCCACCCGGAGAGGCGGGAGGGTCTCACAGGTGGGGCGGGACTGGGGAGAGGCAGACAGCTTGAAACCCAGGGCCGCCGCCAGGTTGGGTCAAGGAAGAATTCCTTGTTCGCCGCATCCGCACGGAGAACCATCCTCCCCTCCCACCCCACGCCGCTAAGGTCCCGGGGCCTCCGGGACCGGGGCCTGCCGCGCGGCCCGCACCCAGGCGGCGGTGCGAGGCCCAGAGAACCGGGGGGCGTGGCCTCCCCGGGGGGCGTGGCCAGGCGGCGAGGCCCGGTCGTCGCAGGACCGCCCTGCGCCAGGCGGCCCCCGCCGCGGCGGAGGGATACCGCGCACCGTATATAAGCCGCGGCGCGCAAGCTCGCGCTCAGGCAGTGGCGCTGGGAGTCTCGTGGACGCGTTGCCGTTACTCGCAGTCGGGCGGCGGCGCAGGCAGCGGCGGCGGTAACCGCGCACAGCGCACCCCGCGCCTTCGCAGCCCCAGCAGCAGCCGCGGAGGCACCCCCGCCGTCTCAAGCCCTGCGCTGGTGCAGCCTCCTTCGCTCCCTCTGCTCTTCCTCCCTTCGCTCGCACCATGGTAGGTCGGGAGCGGCAAAACCGGCGTAGCAGCTGCCCAAGATTTTCTTCTCAGCTCAGTCTTTTTTTTGGGGGGGGAGGGGTGTGGGGCTGGGTTTCTTTTCTCTTCATGCCCGGCGTTACGCAGAGGATGCATTTTGGATTTGCATCTCGGTTTTCTCCGCCAGGGAGCCTCCTTGTTAAATGATGGGTCCCTGGGAGCTGGACCTGACCCTGGGCTGCTGTCCCCGGGCTGTGGCCTCTGGCACAGCTGCATGGCGGGGAGGGGGGGTTCCTTCCGCATCCACCCCAGCCCCGCACCCACCGCATCCAGCGCGCCGCACCCGGGCTGCCTGCAGCGCTGCGCCTCGGCCGGGGCCCGGGGGGGGCGGGGGATCCGGGCGGGGCCGCGGTCCCCCTCCCCCACGCTCCTTCCTCGCCGCGCTGGTGGCGGGGCAGGCGCCCGCCGAGAATGAATGGGCCCGCGTGAGCCAGTGGCGCACATTGCTCGGGCGCGGGATTCGAGCTGCCGCCGGCGTCCGGAGTCCCCCACTCCTTTTCTCACCCCCTCGCCGACCCAGTTGGGTGCCCTCCCTCCTCCCGGGGGGCGCGGCGCGGGCGTGGGCTGGGAAGGAAGGAGCCGGGGAAGGGGTGGGGTGGGGGCAGGAAGACGAGGGGTGGGGAACGGGGAGGGCGGAAGCGGCGGGCTGGCGGCGCTGCGCCCGGGCGGGGCCCGCGGCGTGGCCGGGCCGCGCGTGGCCGGGTGTGGGCTCCTCCTCGCAGCCCCCCCGGCCCCCGGGCCGCGGCGTGCGAGCGCCCCGGAGCGCCGGGAGGCTCCTTCCCGCGGGAGGCGTTCGGCTCGCTCTAATTGGGGCGGGGGGGCGGGGGAGGAGGGAGCTGGCGCGCGGCTCGGTTTCCAGGAGAGACGCAAAGTTTCTGCTGGCGGGGAGGAGGCGGCGGCGCGGCGAGCTCGCCGCCTGGGGGGAGCAGAAGCAAGTGGGAGGTGCTGGCGGCTCCGACCGCGGCCCGGGACTCGAGGGTGGAAGTGAGGTCGGGGGGGATCGCCCGGGGCACCCCCTGCCCCTCCGCCTGCCCTGGGCACGCGCCCCTGGCCGCTCCCGGGTCTGCGGGGGGCGGGGGGGATACGTTCTCCACGTTTCCGCCTGGGCTGCAGCCTCGGGATTGCCAGAGGCCGCCGTGCGCCGGCTTGGGCGTGTTTCCCGCAGCCCCTAACTCGCTCGGCCGGCCGGGCTGACATCATCGGCGGCGTGGCCGGGTGGGTGGTAGTTCCCAGCCCTGTTCTGCAACACCTTTGGCGCCCGAGGCCAACGATGTCTGCAGGGGAAGGAGATTTTCACGTCCGGAAGCTGGAGAGTGATGCGAGGAGGTGGGATCCTTCTTCTCCCCAGCAAGATGACCATTTCCCTTATGAGGTGTGGCAGCGCTTCCTGTTGTACAAGATAGTCGTTGCCCGGGTATTACATAAATCCTCATTGATTTAAAGACAGGTAGCTTTCTCAGTGACCGAAAAGAAAGACCCACTTCAAACGGTCAAAATAAGCTGCCACCACCAATAAATCCATTGGAATAGCATTCCTATGGTGAAAGTTTCCACTTCATAAACTTTCTGTTTGGCACCTGGCTTCATTAGGCGTCCTTCTTTAAGATGAAAATACATATTAGCTCTCCTTGAGATCTCAGATTCCCTTGTCTGGAGGCATAGGTTCCATGGTGCAGAGCCCAAATAAGGCGAGACCAATAATGCAAGTGAGAATTGCCTCCTGGCCTGGGTCACATGCAGTGGTGTTGGTTCTCAGTCATTCTTAGGTCATTCTGTAGGTGGGTTAGATAGGTCTGTAGGGTGAATACCAAGAAATTGCAGTGCCTCCTCTTCACCAGAAAACGGGTGCTGTCTCATAATTATTGTGTACGATTTTCTGTGTACTTTTATTTTTGCAGTTTTGCAGCAACAGTTTTTAAGTTCCATTTTTATCTTGGCGTCTGCATGTTAGGATAATTCAACCAAAGGCCATCAGCCATTGCAAACGGTAGACTTTCAACTGCCTGATTTAAGTGATTGAAAAGCATTTACTGACAACACAGAAATAAAGGTAGTGGGGTCGCCCACTGCTGTGTATTTCTTCCACTTAATTGTTTCTCATAAAATGGATATGAAAGCCCATTTAATCCAACCGAATGCCATTATGTAACGCCAGTTTGGAGATTTCATGGGCTTGAAGCAAGGTGCGCTAAAAGCCTGTTCCTGGACCGGATCCTGATCCTGGCTGCGGTGGCTGCGGTGGTGGCCTGGCCGCCCTCTGGGCTGGGATCCTGGCTGGAAACGGGACCGCAGTGTCTGGCGCAGTAGGTGGCGCTCTTCCCGCTCAGCCTGCGGCTGTGGCGCCGCGGTGTGGAGCCGCCTGTCACCGCTAGAGGCGCCATCTCCACATCAGGCACCCAGCACCCAGCCGCCAGGCGTTAGGCCGGGCAATCACGAAGCCCACAGTGTTGTCCCTTCCTTATCAGCCTTGACAAAATAGCACAAGTGGTTTCCTCTGCTCTCAGCACCATCTTTAAGTGGCAGGACTCATGCTGTCAAACCGCTGATTTTTTTTTTTTTAAGATTGACTTGAATTAGTTGGAGAAAGTAGATGGCAACTGAAGTACCCTGGATTGAATTATAACCTTTTCTTTCTCCATGTAGGCTGACCAGCTGACTGAGGAACAGATTGCTGGTAAGTTAATGACTGGGAAGTCTCTGGAAGGCTGGAGCTAGGCTCTGACTGTTTTATTGTCTCCTTGTTTCCTCCTACGATTTGAATATTTTTCTAAGAACTTGTTTTATTTTTTAACGGTACTAGGATTTGAACTTGATAAGCAGGACCTGTACCACATGAACTGCTCTGCTAGCCCCTTAAGAATTTATTTCAGAGATAAACAGGAAGAAACATTTAGGTCAGGTGTTATTCCAGTGTCTCGGAGATAACATGGAAAAAAGTGGAACTAAAATTGCTCATGTTACCTGACTGTATGGAGTGTCTGACTGTTTCTCCATGTACCCAGCTTTGCATATGCTGAGGTTGCTCTCCTACTACTCAGAAATTGAGTTTACAGTTCCTGTGTGTCACAGGTCTTTTATTAATCTACTTGGAAAGCTTTTGCTTCTTATCCTAAGTAGAATGGGTGAAATGAGTGTTGGCACCACTTCATTGGGGAAGGAGAAACCAGGAATGCTTCTGAAATATTCTGAATGTGATGTGACAGTTCATGCTGTTTTCCTTGGAATGTATACATTCACAACCTTTTCTTGTTGTGGCACGAGCTTCTTCCACTGTGGGAAGTTAGCATGACGAGACTGTAAAGGAAATATGTGGACTCATGTGCTCGATTGGACTTGACTGATGTAAGCACATTCAAGCTTAGACTTCTTCAAACATGTGGAATCTATCAGGAGCAGTGTTTAGCTTATGGGCAGTTCTGTGGAGGCCAGGCCAACAGGACTATTACCCTATTTCAGTAAAGACCAAGGCAGTTTCTGATAACTCCCACAGCTTGGGCAGCTTGTTTTGGCAGGCCTCAGGGAAGTGTGTCCTGTGGCTGGGTTGGGTACATATTTATTCTAACTGGTAAACTTTTGTTTTCAGAATTCAAGGAAGCTTTCTCCTTATTCGATAAAGATGGTGATGGCACCATCACAACAAAGGAACTTGGGACTGTCATGAGGTCACTGGGTCAGAACCCAACAGAAGCGGAATTGCAGGATATGATCAATGAAGTGGATGCCGATGGTAAGGACTGCAGAGCTATGAATGCGCCCAGTGCTTTGTCGTTCAAGTTCAGGTCTGTTGAAAGGTGGTCTTTCAGGTCCCCAGAGCCAAGCCAGTGTATAATGTTCCTTTCTATGGTTGCCTTTCGGCCCTTGACATTAAAATAGAAGACTATGGGACTGCCATTCACCCTACTCACTGTCTAGAACGTTTCCTGTATCGTCACTATGTTGCTGTTTTTCTGCTTGCTGTGACCTACATTTCAAATCTTTTTTTTTTTTTTTTGCCAGTCCTGGGCCATGAACTCAGGGCCTGAGCACTGTCCTTGGACTTTCTCAAGGCTAGAGCTCTACCACTTGAGCCACAGCACCACTTCTGGCTTTTTTCTGTGTATGTGGTAGCAAGGAATTGAACCCGGGTCCTCGTGCATGCTAGGCAAGCACTCTACCACTAGGCTAAACTCCAGGCCCTACATTTCACATGTTATATCAAGTAACCATGAGTCTGCACTGAGATCTGGGGAGGGAGTAAAGATAAATAGCCACAGAATCTGCTTTTTATAACAAGATTGTTTTCAAGAGGTGAGACCTTCGAGTGTAGTGGGGAGAGTGTACTTTTAAAAGTTAACCTAAGCCTAGCACTGGTAACTCTCATACCTGTAATCCTAACTACTTAGGAGGCTGAGAGCTGAGAACCACAGTTCAAAACCAGCCTGGCTAGGAAAGTGTGAGATTCTTATCTTCAATTAACTTCCAAAAAGCTAAAAGTAGAGCTGTAGTCCAAGTGGTAGATTGCTCTCTTTGCGCACAAAAGCTCAGGGACAGTACCCAGGTCTCAAGTTTAATCTCCAGGACCAGCACAAGAAAAAAAAAGTTCCCATAAAACTAAGTGCAATATGAGTGTGCTTGCTGACAAGGATTCTATACAATTTGAAGTGGGTTGCATGGTGAAAGAGGAAGAGATCTTGGAAGCTCTGCAAGGTCAAGGTCAGAACGGGAAGAACGTGCTGTCCCCATAGATTCTGAGAGTGGGTGGATGCTAGTGCTTTACTTGCCTAACTTTCTCTAGTAGGTTTTGAAGCATCCCTCCCCTACATGACACAGGTTTTTTTTCCTGTATATTCCATTTATGTACTACATATGATTGTAGGAAATACATTTCTAAAAGATGAGCTAGGAATAAACAGTTCGATGTAGAGTTTACTTTCTAGATGATTGACTTGTAGGAGCCATTAAGAAAAATAGGGTACCATAATATACTACAGTCGAATTAGTCTTGTAATAAACACATAAAAGTAGACCTTTTGATAAGCTCTTTGACGTTTCTTTCTGTGATTACAAAGTTACCTCTAAAGATGGTTTTCAACCTTAAGAATTGTTTTAGTGAAAGAAGTCCATTGTCTGTCTGGTTTGATGGTTGAGGAGATTAGCCATATGGGAACCACTGCCTGATGCTTCTGTTTGCAGGAACTCTGGAAAGCTGGCCTTTGGTTCTCAGATTGTGTGGAAGAGTTCTGTGTATGCAGTAAATAGATGGTACCTAAGGACATCTCTGTATGGTTTTGAGACAGTACTTAAGATAATTTTGTTTTACACTGATGACAATTAAAAGTTGGGACGTTTAAGAGTGTCCTTCCTCTCCCAGTTCCCATGCTGTGTATTACACCCAGGGCCTTGCACAGGATAGGCAGGTGTTCTGCCATTGAGCTCAGAAGGCTAGTCCCAGAGTTAACACTGTTTTAAAGGTACTGGTGGACATATGTAACTGAGGACTTTTTTTCTAATTTGATTTGCACTTAACTCAGGCTTGGCTTTGGAGATGCTCAGCTCTTAGTGTGGGGGACCCACTTGGATTACTGGCCATAGAGTGGGTTCTTTTGACTCATTCCTCTGAATATGAACAGTCTAAGCTGTGAAATGCTTTGTGTTTTTCCATTACTGGGGGAGTAAGATGGTGAGTTGGTGGCTGAGATGTAGCTCATTGGGAGAGAGAGAGCATGCCTAACATGAGTTCAGTCCCCACGCCAAATCAAGACCGGAGATGGGAGAAAAACAAGATTACTTAACGTATGACGACTGAAAAAGTATACTCAGAGAAGGCTTTCATGCAGTCATGGCCAGTGGTATAACTGTCATTTTTTTCCTGCAGTTTGTACCTTCCTGGCATTTTTGCCAAGGATAGATAGAGTTGGACCTGAGTGGTCTTAGCCGGGACAGGTCATCCTGAGGGCCAGGTGGCATGAGGCACCAGGTCAGGAGTCCCTTTCCTCTTGAGCTGTCCCGCCCCTCTGGTCCTGATCTTGGTTGCAGTTTCCTTTGTATCTTGCTTATGTTATGTTGGGTGCTGATGATTACCCTGTGAAATTATTACTTGAATCGTGAATGACACCATGACATTTTTGAACGTTTTGTGTCTTAGTAAGTACCAACTCGTAAGTATCCTAACAAGAATCGAGACTGCCCATACTGACTCAAGAGTTGTTATTGCAGAATGGTAATGCAGTGCATACTTACACGAACTTTTTGTTTTTTAATTTTAGGTAATGGCACCATTGACTTCCCAGAGTTTTTGACTATGATGGCTAGAAAAATGAAAGACACAGATAGTGAAGAAGAAATTCGTGAGGCATTCCGAGTCTTTGACAAGGTAATCTCATCTGTGTTGCTGGCGGTTCATAAGGCAGTTTCTTGGGTTTCCACTTAGAGGTGAGATACTTAGCCTGCCTGAGTCTCTAGTCTCACTTCCACATAATCTGATTTCAGTATTTCATTGGGCATGAGGATGCAGAGTAGAGAAGAATTTTGAACCAATTTCCTGTTACTGTCAGTGTTGTTTTTGAAAGTCCTTGATTTCTGTGTTCTTACACTGCTTCTGTTTAGTGGGAACTGGAGATAGGAGCGGAGTTGGTGGGAGTGGAGTTGGCAGAACCTCAACCACTGCCACCCACCATCCGTAACAATTGCTGAATGTTCACAGGATGGGAATGGTTACATCAGCGCAGCAGAACTACGCCATGTCATGACAAACTTAGGAGAAAAACTAACAGATGAAGAAGTAGATGAGATGATCAGAGAAGCAGATATTGACGGGGATGGACAAGTCAACTATGAAGGTAACACACCGCATTTCCCCAGCCCAGCTTTTTGCCACCTTACTGTTAGGATGTGTATCCAAGCAGATGCCTATATCCATTAAAGCTGCTTCTGAGGATAACAAAAGTTATGATTTATTTGTCTTTTCAGAATTCGTACAGATGATGACTGCAAAATGAAGACCTTCTTTCAACTATTTCCCCCCCTAGAAGAATCAAATTGAATCTTTTACTTACCTCTTGCAAAAAAAAAAAAAAGAAAAGAAAAAGAAAAAGTTCATTTATTCATTCTGTTTCTATATAGCAAAACTGAATGTCAAAAGTACCTTCTGTCCACACACACAAAATCTGCATGTATTGGTTGGTGGTCCTGTCCCCTAAAGATGAAGCTACACTTGAGTTTTACAATATAATACTTGTTCTACCTTAATGATAAGGAAGCACTTAGTGGATTCCTTGCAGTTCCATTTGCTAATGATTAATACACTGTTTGGGCTGGCCAGTTTTTCATGCATGCAGCTTGACGATTGAGCACAGTCAGGCATTCGTATTAAAGTCGAAAGATGAAAAAAATTCAAAATTTACTCCAATGGGTTCTAGTTCAATTTGTTAGTATCAGTTGTCCTAGCTGGTTTACTGAAAACAAGACACATTTGAAATTGGTTTACCTCAGGATGATGTGTGGAAGATGGGGGAAGGGTGAGCCTGAGATGTAGCCCCAGTCACGGGAAGGTCCTCTTGTCCTCCCACATGTTCCAGTCTGTGGTAACAGTGACACCCTGGTGGCGTGTCTGGTCTGTTGGTTTTAGCATTGTCTCCATGGCTCTCAAGTGAAGTGGGTGTCCACTGCCCACCAGTCACACGCATTTTTAAGAAGGCATCTTTACCAGGAGCATTCTTGGACTCTGAAAGCTCTCAGAACCATGACTTGGAACCAGCAGAGTAGGCTGTGGCTGTGGACTTCAGCACAACCATCACCAATGCTGTTCAAGAAATTTACAATTTACGTCCATTCCAAGTTGTAAATGCTAGTCTTTTTTTTTTTTTTTTCCCCCAATAAAAAGACCATTAACTTAAAGTGGTGTTAAATGCTTTGTAAAGCTGAGATCTACAGGGGGACAAGGCAGTTAGAGGGGAGGCCCTCAGCCCAATGTTGGGTCTCTTTCCCTCCTGGTTTTCCTAGCACCAACCTCTGAGCCTAACACCTTGCCTAAAAACAGCAGATTGCAGATTTGCTTTATTGTTTATGGCCTCATAAGTCTAGTTGCACTGGGGGGAGGGGGGAGGCAAATCATGGTACCTTAATCTGTTCAGGTAGTCAAGCTCTCAAGAGAAAAAATACCCACTTTCTGAAGCATGTATTTAGGGGTTATTAATTGTGCTGCTGATTACCTGTTTTATGTAACTACTGAGACCATCTGTGCAGGAGACATGATTTAGTGTGTAATTCAATCCTCGCTGTGTGGTAGGAGCGGTAATCCTTTCCCACACCAGTCTCCATGCCTGAAAGACGCTACCAGTCACCTTGATGCAGTTTTTAATTCATAAGTAGACTTCACCTTAGCCACTCTTTGTTGATATATTTTTTAATTGGACTTGACTTTGCTTTTTTTTTTTTTTTTTTTTGTCCTGATGTGGAACTAATGCTAAGCCTGTGGCTTGAAAGGAAAACTCTAGTCCAGAATGAATTTCATGTCTAATTATAAACCTGTAACCAAAACTCAAGACATGCTGTGCTGGTGTCCGCCGTGGCGCTAGTCCATTTAAAAAGCCCCCTTAAAAGCACACTGCATTTAGCATGGCATTCTCTTTTTGACATGAAGACTGGATATACATTTTTGGGGGCACTAAGGGGCCTATTAGCAAGAAGCTTGGGCTGCAGCATATGTGTGTGTGTGTGGTCTAGATTTGCTAGGAAACAGTGGCAGGTTTCTAGCGAGGCAGTGAGAAGCTCTTGGCAGCCAAATGGGTGCATTCAGGGCCGATTAGAGACCCTCGGCTTCTCTCCCCCTCTCCTACTCCCTGTCTTTCTGGCATTTTGTAGCTTGTTTGGTTTTCTGCCAGAAGGGTGGGTTAGAGCGGTGGAGAAGGGGACATTGCCCATGTGCTGCTACTAATTCTTGGATTGGGTGTCTGCTAGAGGATAGGTTGACACCATGAGCTGTTGGCTTGTGCAAGTACCTGAATCTGCCAGGAACTCGTGGTTTGAATGGTTCTTTTGGGGCTTGGGGGTGGGGAGATGTCAAAAAACACAGGTGTGGACCTTGGGCTAGTTGTTGGGATGGGAGGTGGTGATAGCTTATTTTCAAAAACCTCCCTCCTATCTCTTGTCCTCTCACTGGATTTTCTATCGGTGTTAGCTAGGATCCTACATGGAAACCAGAAACCCTACCCCTCTGGGGAGTACTGAGTTCTGGTGTGGAGCCCAGGTGAGGCCAGGCCCTTCAGCTGTATACCCTCCAGGCCTGGGCTGAGTGGCAGCACAGGAAAAGAGCTTGGGTGTCTTGGCAGTACCCTTGGAGTTGGGTAGCACCTTGAAAAATCTTGCCCCTACTTCTAACTACTCTATAAATATATACATATATTTATATATATATAAAGTGACTAGTTTAACTCGTGTCCTGCTTTTAGCCTCGAGACTTGCCATAAGAAACTGCTGAGTCCTTGGCAAATGCTCTCTTAGTTTGGTTCTCCATCAGGCCAGGGTAGGCATAAAGCAAAGCAAATGAATCTCCATTCTTCTGATGGGCTTTCAATGCACTGTTGCCAGAAAAGGCTTTTTCTGAAAAATTTTTTTTGACAAAATAAATTTTTGCACACTTTAATTGGTGTCTTTCGGCGACTTCAACACATTGAAGATGAGCTGTTGTACATATTTTTATATTCTCTTTATAAATGCATGTCCGACTGTACTTGTAACAATATTGTAAGGAATGGCTGTCCTCTAGGCCTAGCACTGCTGTTACATGAGAGGAATCGCATATTATTAGCCCCTCAGCATCTTGGAAATTTCTTCCTAACAAAGAATGTCAATTTGGTCAAGTCTACTCTTACGTTCATTCAATTCTTAGATTCATTTCAACTATTTATTGTATATCCTGAATATATTTCCCCTTTTGGCAGTGACTAGATTTCCACTAACATGTCTTCATCTATCCCTACAGCTGGCCGTGGTTTTTTTTATCCCTTGAGGTTGTCCCATAGGACACAGATTTCTTTGCTGTCTTTCCCTTGGAGTAAGAAGGTAGTGGCATAGGGTGGAGTGTGTGTTCTTTCTCCAAATCTATGATAATGTTCTTTCAACACTTCTGTAGCAAAGATGGTGGGTGGTTCTTTTGTTACCAAAGTTACCTTTCACCGTGGCTCTTGGGAAAAGGAGATGTGCTTGAACATTTGTGTAAATCTTGAGATGAACTGTTTGGAGATTTAACCACCTCCTCTGATGGGGGACCAACTCTATGGAAATTGTAAATAAGTTTTATTTATAAACCTGGCACTGTATTCAATAAACATTTCTGCAGCCTTTCATCTCTAACTGCGAACTGTGTAGGTTTTTAGTTTGTGTAGCTACCTTTTGCTCTCAACTTGCCTTTGGGTGAAATTCTCCTGTGGTCTTAGCACAACAGCTGGGAGCGAGGGGCCCAAGATTCCGCAGACGAGTCTGGCAGCCTTAATCTAGCTTTAGTTTGGGTGTTAATACTTGACATTTTTAACCCAGTCTCTTGGCTTCTTAAGATAGTCATACTTAAACTGTGGCTGTGATCTTAGCTACTCAGGAAGATGAGTTCTCAGGATTGTAGTTTGAAGCCAATTTAGGCAGAAAACTCCAAGAGAGTCATCTGGAATTAACCAGCAAAAACAAAACAACAACAAAAAAAACTCAACCACCCAAAAACCAAATAGAAGTGGAAGACTGCGCTTATGGTTCAAACCTATAATCCTAGCTACTCAAGAGGCTGAGATCTGAGGATTGCAGTTCAAAGCTGGCCCAGGCAAGAAAGTCTGTAAGATATCATTAATGACCAGAAAACCAGAAGTAGAACTGTAGCTGAAAGTGGTAGAACACTAACCTTGAGTCAAAAATCTCAGGGACAGCTCCCAGACCCTGAATTGATTAATTCATTCATATGATCAAAAATTAAACATGTCACTTGAAATATGATGTAAAAAATCAATGTTAAATTCTTTAAATAAAAAAATACCACAAAAACTGAAAGGAAGGAAGAGAAGAAACGGGCTGTTACATGCTTAAGTGGTAGAGTGCCAGCTGAGCAAGAAACTCAAGTGAGAGCACGAGGCCCTGAGTTCAAGTCCCAGTAGTGGCACAAAAGAAAGGGGGAAAAATCTACAGTTGCTTATGTAGAAAATGTATACCATAGATGAATTTCCCTTTGGTCTTTATCCTTTATATTAGGCCAAGGCTGGGAGTTGTGTTAAGGAATTTGTAGGTTCTCGGTAGCAGAGAGGCCACATTGAAAGGAAGGATAGGATGCAGCATACTACAAGCCAAAGCTTTGGGGACCCCTTAGTGTTGTCCCATATTCAGTTTCAGGAACCCCTTTTTGCTTCCAGAAGGATTTTTCGCCAGGCATGTCACCTGGTTACAGTTCCACTGCACAAGCAGGACAGAAATCTGGACACGAGGAAAGAGATCACTGAAGAGACCCAGTGTTGGCCAGAAGGCTGGCGATAGCCCTTAAGCCCTGAGGGTGGCCTAGAAACTACCAAAAAAGCTGGGCTACAGGGCACATGGCCCCAGGCTGTAGGCTCAAGTTTTATTCCTGTTCCTTATAGCCTTGGGACTACAATTTTAGGCTTCAGTTTCCTCCTTGACGAGTAAAGGTTGTTGGACAGGCAACAGCCCTCAGCTTTCTAGGATTCTGATCACTGGATGTTTAAACTGACTGAAGCTTAGAGTGCAAAGGCATGTAGGCGTGTGACTGTCCTTTGAGATGACAAATGAGACTGTATTCTCAGCAGCCCCATGAAGGAGGTGGGGTGGTGATGGTGGATGTAAGCTTGTGGTTAAGTTGTGATCCTGGGAGGAAAAAAAGTAACTTCCATTCTCTGCCCTGGATGGAAATAGGAAGCTACCTTTGGGGCCTTTGAGGTGGAGTGCAGGTGACAGCTGTCATCCGGTTTGGGGTGGGGTGGGGGTGGGATTTCCGATTTCAGCTCCACTTCCTTGGGCTCTGGGGGGTTGGAGCACCCAGTGACTCAGGACGCCTTAAAAGGAAATAAAACATAAAGCTTTTTATAGCTCTATGCTTCTCTCCCACTGCCCTCCGCACCCCCTGCTAGGGAGTTGGGGGAAAGCAGCTCATAGCAGAACCACACCCCAAAGCTGACTGACGCTGTTGGCCAACTTCCCAACTCCTTGACTGTCCCTGAACTTGTTTTTTTGTTTTTTTTTTTTTTTTAAAGGCAGGAAGTGGCGCTGTGGTCAAGGAGAGCCATAGCCTTGAGCTGAAGAGCTCAGGGACAGCACCCAGGCCCAGAGTTCAAGCCCCACAACCCAATGAGGAAAAAAAAGTGGGGAGGGGGGGTAGTTTCCTCCTAGGAATTATTTGTGTTTTGTTGGTGTCAGCAACCTTTGGAATGAGTGTGAATTGACAACATTCAGATATGATTCAAATGTCACATCTTAAAAGTTTTCAGGCCAGGGGTTTGGCCTAGTGGTAGAGTGCTTGCCTAGGATGCATGAAGACCTGGGTTCAGTTTCTTGGTACCAAATACATAGAAAAAAGCCAGAAGTGGTGCTGAGGCTCAAGTGGTAGAGCTCTAGCCTTGAGAAAGCTCAAGGACCGTGTCCAGCCCCTGAGTTCAAGCCCCAGGACTGGTGAAAGAAACAAACAATAAAATCCCACCCAATTTTTACTTTTACGAAGTCTGGAGACTCCTCTGGTAAGACAGTAAGATGATTTCTGGAGCATTTTGTTACAACAGTTGTTTGTTTGTTTTACTTATTTGTGTGAATACTGAGGCTTGAATTCAGGGCCTCATATTCTCACTTGGCTCAATCTCTAGAACAACAACAAATACAATAGGTAATTACAAAATAATATTAAAAGCCTAGCGCCATTGGCTCGTGTTGATAATCCTAGCTACTCACGAGGCTGAGATCTGAGGATCATGGTTCCAAGCTAGTCCAGGCAGAAAAGTCCCCTAGAGACAGACCCTTATCTCCAACTAACCACTCAAAAATAGGAAGTGGAGTTGTGCCTTAAAAGAGTAGAGCACTAGCCTTGAGCAAAAGAACTCAGGGATGGTGACCAAGTCCTGAGTTCAAGCCCTATAACAGACAATAAATAAATAATAATATTGTTTGAGGGCCTAAGTTCAAATCCTAGTACTGGTATACACATAAAATAATACCACAGTTAAAAAGTCCGGGCAATATATTGTAGATCAAATTTCCTCCCAACACAAGCATCTGTATTAGATGATTCCCAAACTTTTTGAAATACTCCTAGTTTCAAGAAGTTTGTCAACAAATAGCTCTTCCTAAGTTTTATAAAAGTATTCTTTTGAGTCCGAAAACTGCTATTTATTGTATAAAATTTGTGATATGAAACCACCCACTATCTTATAAACTATAGTTATCACTTTACATTTCCAGAATTTTTCTTACCATATGGATATAGAGAAAAAAATTTAGTATTGAATCTTTATGCATAATGCTTAAAAGTGAAGAAGATTCTCTAGTGTATACATATATCATGATTTTCTCCTTATGTCTCCTTTTTCTTGAGATACAATTTATACATTGTAAGTGGTTTTTGTTATAATCACCAACATTATCAATGTCTAGTTTGGGGTCATTTTTTTTTCTAGTGCTGGTGTTTGAACTCAGGGCCTTCTGTATGCTGGGCTAGTGCTCTACTACTGAGCTAAACCCCTAACACTTAATTTTATGGTATTTCCTTCATTCTTTCCAAACCCCTATACTCATGGTAGTCACTCACCCACCCTTCAACCCCTACAACTACTAATTTACTTCCTGTCTCCATGGAGCTGTCTATACTGGATCTGTAAACAAAATCATCTTATTTATAAAATTTTATTGTCTTTTTATAGTAAACATTTCTTCACCTACTTGAGTTCTTGAGCTTAATTTTTAAAAATAATTTATTAGTTTTTATTTATGTTTTCTTTTCTTTGGTGGTGCTGGAGATTCTTTTTTTTTTTTTTTTTTTGCCAGTCTTGGGCTTGGGCTCAGGGCCTGAGCACTGTCCTTGGACTTTCTCAAGGCTAGAACTCTACCACTTGAGCCTCAGCACCACTTCCGGCTTTTTTTCTATATATGGGGTACCGAGGAATCAGACCTGGGTCTTTGTGCATGCTAGGCAAGCACTCTACCACTAGGCCAAACTCCTGGCTCCAAATTTTTTTTTTTTTTGCCAGTCTGGGACCTGAACTCAGGGCCCGAGCCCTGTCCTTGAGCTTTCTCAAGGCTAGAGCTCTACTGAGGAATTGAGTTCAGGTGTTAGTGCATGCTTGGCAAGCATTCTAGCAGGAGGCCAAACTCCCAGCCCCTTGAGCTTAATTTCTAGGAGCTGGCTATCTTAGTACGAGTGGTATGGCTGGCTAACTAATACTCTGTTTCCGTGCATCTCATTGTGAACACTTGTTGACTAGATTGGAATTGGTGTCGCTGTTTCTACTCATTGGTTCCACCTCAGCTACATGAAGAAAACCCTCAACATCTAATCCTGCTTTCAACCAGCCAGCTTTGCTCTTTTTCACTTAAACCAAGTTGCATTCAGGCTTAGTATCTTCTTTTTCCCCCTTTTTATAAGTTAAGAAGTGCCAAATAGATACATTGAGCCTGGAGTTTGGCCTAGCAGAAGAGTGCTTACCTAGCATGCACAGAGACCTGGATTCAATTCCTTAGTACCACATACATAGAAAGCTGGAAGTGGTGCTGTGACTTAAGTGGTAGAGTGCTAGCCTTGAGGAAAAAGCCCAAGGACAGAGGTCAGGCCCTGAGTTCAAGCCCTAGGACTGTCCCTTCCCCCCCAAAAAATGATGGCTTGAGGCCCTGAGTTCAAGCACTAATACCAGCATAATTGGGCTGGGAGTTTGGCCTAGTGGTAGAGTATTTACCTAGCATGCACAAAGACCACAGTTTGATTCCTCAGTACCACATAAATAGAAAAAGCTGGAAGTGGTGCTGTGGCTCAAGTGGTAGAGCTCTAGCTTTGAAAAAGTCCAAGGATAGTGTTCTGGCCCTAAATTCAAGCCCCAGGACTGGCAAAAAAATATATATGTATATATACGCAAGTGTATATACATATATGCATATACACATATACATACATGTATATACATATATGTATATTTTTATCTTTTAAGAAGCTTTTTCAGACTTTTGGTAGAAAGACATTATCCAGTGCAACTGCCAAGTAGTATGCCAATGAATAACTTATACCATCTTAAATACACAAGAACAGAGGTAGACAGCAGAAAAGTGTATAAAGCAAGAACTGGCTGGGTGCGGTGGCTCATGCCTGTAATCCTAGCTACTCAGGAGGCTGAGATCTGAGGACTGAGGTTCAGAGCCAGCCTGGGAACTACAAAACCCTGAGACTCTTATCTCCAATTGACCTCTAGAAAATGGGAAGTGGGGCTATGGCTCAAGGTTAGGGCAGTAGCTTTGAGCTGAAGAACTTGGGGACAGCACCCAGTCCAAGGGTAGGGTGGTAGCCTGGAGCTGAAAAGCTCAGGGACAGCGCCCAGGCCCAGAGTTCAAGCCATGCAACCACCACCACCACCAACAAAAACATAATTGCAGAGATTTTTAACATACTTCTCTTGTTAATTGGAAAATTGTACAGTAGAAGAGTTGAACTAGACAGTTAGCAAGTTTAATCCGATCTGTATGCAGAAGAACGCAACCAGTGACGAGAGAAGTCATGTTAAAGATGTTAAACATTAATCAGCATTATTAACCGGTAATATATACATTAGTGTTATAATTATGATAGTATATAAAATTGATAACAAGTAACAAGATAATAAAAGGTTAATTAAGTGAAGAATCAAGATTGGTTAATATTAGATTACAGGATAAGTTTCAGTAGATTAAAAAATTCTGTTATTTGTCAACTATGAAGTAGATTAGAATAATTTAAAAATAGAATTTTAATTTTCTTTATTATTATTATTTTATGTTGTACTGAAGAATTGAAACCAGGGTCTCATGCATGCTAGGCAAATACTCTATCACTAACTACATTCCCAGCCCTAATTTTCAAGATAAATGTGTGTGAGTGTGTGTGAGTGTGCGAGTGTGCGTGTGCGTATGTGTTGTTCAACACTGAACTCAGGCCTTGCGTTTGTTGGGTAACCACTCTACTACTGAGATACATCTCAGCCTAGGGTTTGTTTTTGTTTGGTTTTGGTGCTTGTCCTGGGGCTTGAACTCAGGGCTTGGGCGCTGTCCCCGCAGCTTTCTAGCTCAAGGCTAGCACCCTACCTCTTAAGTCACAGTTGCATTTTATGCTCTTTTTTTTTTTTTTTGCCAGTCCTGGGCTTGAGCTCAGGGCTTGAGCACTGTCCTTGGACTTTCTCAAGCCTAGAGCTCTACCACTTGAGCCTCAGCACCACTTCTGGCTTTTTGCTATGTATGTGGGGTACCGAGGAATCGAACCCGGGTCTTCATGCATGCTAGGCAAGCACTTTAACCACTAGGCCAAACTCCTGGCCCCTCCTTTTTTTTTTTTTGGTAGTTAATTGGACATGAGTCTCAAGAACTTCCCAGCCTAGGCTTGCTTTGAACCTTTATCCTCAGATCTCAACTTCCTAAGTAACTAGGGTTATAGACATGAGCCTCAGTGCCTTATATTAAAATGCTTTTCTTTTTGCTTCAATGACTTTTCTATAATTAACATTCATATATAATTTGATTATTGTAACCTTATAAATGCAATTTAATTGGTAAGATTTCAGAGTTTTCTAAGTCAGGCATGGTAGCTCAAGCCCTAACTACCTGGGAGATGGAGAGCTGGGGAGTCCCAGTTCAAGGCAACCCAGGGGAAAATATCGGAAAGACTCCATTTCAACTACAACTGGGCATAGTGGTTCTCATCTGACATCTCAGCAGTGAAGAACAGCACAGTGTCTGGGCATGGCAGCGTGCCTAGCATTTCAGTCATGCGGCATCTCAGCACAGATAGAAGGATCATGGTCCAGGTTAACTGGAACATGTAAGATAAACACAAAGGAGTGGGTAGAAAAGGCTCAAAGCACTAGAGTGCCTCTAGCAAACACCAGTTCAAACTCCAGTACTGAAAGAAAAATGATTAGACAAACCTCAAGCAGCACTAAGCAAAACCAAAAAACGTTAAGGATCATTTAACATTAAACCAGGGGTGTGTGCAAGTTCATGAGCATGTATACATGTTTAATGTTAGACTGAGTATGATAGAACATGCATGTAATCCCAGCATTCAGGGGCTTGAGGCAGGAAAATCAGAAGTTTGAGGCCATCTTGAAATACATAATTGAGACTCAAAAAGATAAAGAGAGGAAAAAAATCACTTGATGCTAGTAAATGTGATAAAATGAACACTTTCCTAGAAATAGACCCAAGAAGAAATAGAAAATTTTAAAGAAACTATTGAAGGAATTGAGCTGCTATGTGCCGTGAATAACTGAAACTGTGATCCTCCCACTGAGAGATGAGACTCTCATTCCACTCTTGCGAGTAGAAGTAATGGTTCTGACCACAAGCCTTATAGATTTCTTAGAACTTTCTGGAAGCTCTGCTATATCTAAATTGTAGGCCAGAATAGAAGTTTAGGTGGAGAAGCTCAACATGGGGCTAACCTTTCTCCTAGGTAC
Organism: Megascapheus bottae; assembly: GCF_031878675.1. NCBI lineage: Eukaryota > Metazoa > Chordata > Mammalia > Rodentia > Geomyidae > Megascapheus > Megascapheus bottae. The sequence goes on from NC_143522.1 coordinate 23,280,276, forward strand.
CAGCAATGTGGATACAGTCATCATGGATTGTCTAGACTAGATGAGAGGAAACATCCAGCTGTATAAACCTGCCTGAAGTCTTCACTCTGAAAATGATGAGATTAAAAAAAATGTATAAGCCTGGTGACAGTGGCTATTTGAAAGGCTGAAATTGGAGGGGTTGTGATTGCAGGCCAGCCTGGGCATAAAAGTTTTTGAGACTCCATGTCAACAAAAGAAGCTAGGTGTGGTGGTGCCCAGGTATGACAGGAAATCTAAACAGGGGGGTTGGAGTCCAGATATGCACCTGAGCAGAAGTGAGATCCCACCTCAAGAGTAATCAGTCAAGAAAGGGGCTAGGGACATGGATCAGCATAAAGCATTTGCCTAGCAGGGGACAAGTCCTGAGTTCAAATTCCAGTCCTTGTGCCCTCTTCCACCTGAATTGTGCTTGTTTTAAGCCAGTAATAGGATTGAACAGCTTTTCCACTGCTCTGGATGCATTCATGTAGGACTCATAGAAGGGTATACTGCATCATTGCTTTATTTATTTATTGTTTTTGCCAGTTGTGAGGCTTGAACTCTGGGCCTGGGCTCTGTCCCTAAGCACTTCAGCTCAAGGCCAGCACTCTACCCCTTGATGGAATTCAGAGGACACAAAAATAATCATTTCCAAGTGTGCAGCTCAGGGACATTTGGCACTTCCACATGTTGTACAATCACCATCTCCACCAGCTTCCCAAACATTTCATCATCCTAGAGATGTTCCTCTAGTCACAAACTGTCACCCCCTGGTCCTTGCTCTCGTGGCTACCATCAGCAGTTTGCCCCAGTCTCTGTGGATTTCCCTACAATGACAATTCTATACTGGAGGAACCACATGTGCTTTTTTTGGCAGGGGGGGGGGGGGGGAGTGGCTAACTCAGGGCCTAGGCATTGTCCTTGAACACTTTTTGCTCAAGGCTAGTGCTCTGCCACTTGAGCCACAGTACCACTTCTGGCTTTTTCTGTGTTATGTGGACCTTAGTACTACTTGATAAACTGTGACAGCTACCTTGGGATCTCCAGAAAACTGGAGTGCAGGGGCTAGGAGTGTGGCCTAGTGGTAGAGTTCTGCCTAGCATGCTCAAAGTCCCGGGTTCGAGTCCTTGGTACCACATACACAGGAAAAAAACAACAAAAAAAAAAACCCAGAAGTGGCCTTGTCTCTCAAGGGAAGAGTGATAGCCTTGAGAAAGCTCAAAGATAGTGCCCAGGCCCTGAATTCAAGCTCCTGGACTGGCAGAAAGGAAGAAGAAAAAAAGGGGAAAAAATAGACAGTAAAAGAAACAAACTTACTAGTTACCATGGAAACCATCTAAAATTCACAAGACTAAAACAATGCTTTAATAATCTCAAAACCCCCCGTGTTTTTTCTCTTCTTAAAACATACACATGCAAATCCCATTGTACCCCATTAGTCTGATGAGAGATGTGGCCTGGATGATTGGGGATTCAGGATTGGGGGTGCGGGTTATGTAGCTGAAGGGATGTTCAGAATTAGTTTTAGGGGATTAAGTTAAAATATGAACAAACATTTGAAATGCAAAAGATCTAAAATCCTCTTGCAGCTGAGTATAAAAAAAAGAAGGTAAAAGCTTTAGGCTGGATTAAAGAGGGAGAAAATATGAGGGTGGGGGAGGGGTTGGGGAAGGTGAGGGAGTTACTAGTCACCTCTGGGCCTCAGCCCCATCTTTATGGGTGACAGGGGTGATATTTTCTGTTTTGTGAAGAAGTTGAGCCCCTGTCTTGCTACCTAAGTTGCCATATTGACCCCAGGACAGCTGCCCTGTTGGTCCATTGCTGGCAAGTGCCCTTAGCTCTCAGGATGAGCCTATGGGACCTATTTACTGCGCCCCTTCTGGGATTTTTCTCCCTGAAGGACCTCAGGAAGTCTCAGTCCTACAGGCTCAGCCATGTGCTTTGCCTAGGTTTTTTATCTCACGCTCCTAGTTCCAGCAGAGATCTGACTGGCCACAGAGATTAATTAAAGATGGTTAAGAGGTCCAGTTAGAGTAAATGATATACAATGGATGTTGGCTGGAAATTCTAAAAGCAACTTCTCTTTGGCCCAAGGGTTCTACATCCACAGATTCAACCAACTGCAGACATAGACTTCATTATTCCCTAAACAACAGAATAGAACAACTATTTACATGGCCCTTATATTGCACCAGTATTGTAAGTCATTAGGAGGTTGGTCCGTGTTGGTTATATGTAGCAAAGTGTAAGTTAAACTCAAGCACTGATTTACACTGATTGTCGAGAGACTCCAACATGAGATTTTGGTATCTGAGGGGTTCTGGGATGCTGAAGGATGGCTGTACTACTTTTAGAGTATCAGTGAAACTTAGCTAAGTATCTACTTATTGTATAAGCTCGCCTCCCTTTTTTAAGGAAGTCTACTTTGGATATCTCCTCCCACATATTGCTCTGACATCTGAGTTTCTCATTAGGTGCTGACAAAATATACCTGGCTCCAGGGGTGGTTCAAGGACTCCAACAGTCAATCCTGAATAGTTCCCTAACACTTAGTACTGGTCAGGGAGCCATTCCAGCCAAGAGGCTTTGCTGAAGGCCCCTATCATTCTCTGTTCATAAAAGAAACGCAATAATCCTCTGTGTGTGTGTGTGTGTGTGTGTGTGTGTGTGTGTGTGTGTGTGTGTGTGTCTGTGCCTGTACTGGCTGTACTGGGGCTTGAATTCAGAGCCTTATGCTTTAGCTTTCTCTCTTAAGGCTGGCACTTTACCATTTGAGCTATACCTCTACTTCTGGCTTTTTGCTAGTTAATTCGATATAATGTCTCATGATTTTTCTGCCTCAGCTGGCTTTGAACCTGGAACCTTGGATCTCAGCCTCCTGAGTAACTAGGATTACAGGTACAAGCCACTGGGAGCAGGCACAGTGACCCTTTTTTATTCCACCCCCAAAGAGGTCTAAGATTTAAGCCCCATCCCTGTGAAAGCAGGAACTCAACATTCTAAAATGTCCGGTGATTTGTCCAGTGTCATGTCACCTTACACTAGCAGAACTCAAACTCAGGTCTTTTGGTGCTATCTGTGTTCAGATAGGCCTAAGCCTAGCATCACACCTGTTACCTCCTGGACTAGCTTGTGTTTTCTGTTGGGGACCCCCTGGGCCAGTTACCAGGTAGCTATGGATTCTTCGCAGCCTGGGGCAGGCCAGCCTCATCCTGACCATGTCACATCCCAGGAGCCTAACCAAGGGGCTGTGCCTCCCCGGCAGAGCAACATAAATTCATGGAAATGTTTCACAAGGGCGTTTTTCCTCTGCTGGTCTCCATTTCCTTGAAAAACACAGGCTTAGAGGTAAACAGTCATGCTGCTATAAGGGAACAAATCCAGACTTCCTTCCACATCCCCCGCCCGACAGCTCTGCTTCCTCCATCCTTCCTCCCTGCACAGGCCAGTGGCCTCCGAAAGGCCTGAGAAGGCGGAGCTCCAAGGACAGAGGGGGCCTCGCAGAGGCGAGCCACAGAGCCACCTGGAGCCTCAGAAGCTTCTGCCATCCCATCAGCCAAATTCTCAAGTTCCTCCTGTCTTTCGACCCTTAGACTGGACCATATGCCCCAGAGAAGTAAAACTGAAGGCTGAGGGGTGGGTGGGGGGCTTTGCAGATGGGAGGGGATGCTCTCTGCATGAAACAGAGGCTGCACTTAAGCAGGGAAAAGAAACCGAGGGCTTGGACTATGCTTTCTTTTTATTCTCAGCTCCTGAAATTTGCATTGTCAGCTCAGTTTTCAACTTCTTGCAATTAAATACCCTATAAGGAAAGTTTGTGAAATATTCCAAACTGTAGAGGGCAACACAGCTTGTTGTGGCAATAACTGATTAATGCAAAGGCTTAGGAATCCTATAGATAACAGGCAATTAATGATGATATCATCCTTCCAATTTTATCTCTTCTTCTCCCCTTCCGCTTTGGGGCCTGGCACTATGTTGGGCCTCAAAGAAAAACTATAAAGCAAAAATCAATAACATAAGAGGAAGAATAAGTAGCCAGGCATGGTGGCTCATGCCTATAATCCTAGCTACTCGGGAAGCTGAGATCTGAGGATCAAGGTTCAAAGCCAGCCCGGGCACAGAAGAACCAGAGACTCTTATCTCCAATTAACCTGTAGAAAACAGGAAGTGGGGCTTGGCTCAAGGGTAGGGCAGTAGCCTTGAGCTGAAGAGCCCAGGGACAGCTCCCAGGCAGAGTTCAAGCCTCATGACCCACAGGAAAAAAAAAATAAAGAAGAATAACTACCACTTATAGGAACTGAAGAATTTTGCTTAGTTGTTGCTTACTTGTTTTGCTCTATTTGTTTATTGTTCCTTTGTGGTTGTCAACAACCTGTTCCAGATCATATGATTGTAAGATCCAGTTCCTGCTCTCAGGAAGCTTGCAGTCTAGCATAGATAGCACACATGAGTAGCACTCACTCGTGCACACCTGTCTGTGCCACTGGGTTGATAACCATCATTGTCCAACTCTCACCTGTACACCAAGGTTTTGGCAGGAAGGTCTGCCTTGCTCCCAGGTGCAGACAGAATCCTATGAGCTGAGGTCATGGGAAGCTCCTGGCCCCAGTTGGATCTCTATCTATTGAACTTGGATCATCTCTCTGGTGGCTTCCACTGCAGAATTACCAGAGCCCTGGTCCTCTGCTTTTGGGAGGAGATGTTCTGTCTTTCTTTTCCTCACCTGCGGGGAGGTGGCTGGGGCAGAGTAGACATGTCATGTTAGCAGTTGTGTCCAAAAGTGTGCCTTTATGTATCTCCCCTTTGAAGCTATGTGTGTTCTGTTTGAGTAGATGCTATGTTTACTATGGTCCTTTCTCTTGAAAACTGAGCTGTCAGTGAATGATGTGGGACCAGGATTTGAGCTCATCTTTTGTTGTTAAGTGTGTTGTGGGGTTGGAGGTGATGTTTGTGGGCTGGGCTTAACTTTTCAAAGAGAAAGATCACATCCATGTGGCCATATTTATCCAACTGTCAGGAGCCATGCATGCATACTGTCTCAGGTCTCACAATAACTGTGGGAGGTGATTGTTAAGATTTAAATTTTACAAATGAGAAAACTGAGGCCTCCTAAAGAGTGCCCAAAGGGATATCTCTAGCTTAAGCTTTTCTCTAGCTTTTTTTCCCCCATGGAAAGTAAGTTCTTCATGGCTGTGTGGTTTGGGGCAAGCTCTAAACTTCTCTGAGCCCGTTTCCTTATCTGTTCATCAGGCATAAGAAATCCTTTACCCAAGGTCCTGGTGAGGACCGAATTAAGTGACTTAAAAGGTCTAGGACATAGAAAAAGCTAGATCAGAGTTAACAAGTCTTTTCTTCAGCAGTAATAATTCCAACTCTTTTCTCAGAAAGTTTGATTCTACTTTTATCTCAACTTTGCTCAATTCAAACCACAGAAACATAGCTCATCAGAGGCCACGTGGTGAATGGTGGCCTTCAACACATCCTCCCACCACCATGTACTGAGTTGCCACAGGCCCCAAACTATGCAGGCAACCAGTCCTGGATTGAAATCAAAGCTGTGAGCTAAAAGAAGGCTGTTTCCTTTTCATGTTGATTTATTGCAGGTATTGGTTACAGTAATTGAAAGCTGACGAAGTCAGGTACAGATCAAGTTGTTCTGTGCTCATAACGTGGCTTCCACCCACTCATAGCAAGAGCCATTTGTACAAGGGCTTCCATGTCTCCCCCGCCGGCCCTCTTGTCACCTGCTGACTGTTGTGGTCTCACCCATCTACTTCTGTTCCTCCCACACACAGCCTTTGCTCTGCTCCCTTCTGCCTGGAGCCCTGATCACCCACATAAAAGAAAGGCCACGTTCTTCACTCCCATTGAGTCTTTGCCCAGGTATCACTTGCTCAGTGAGATCCAGTATATTTAAAACTTCAACCTCCTCACCTGCCCTTTCCCAACTAGACTGTGTGTGTGTGTGTGTGTGTGTGTGTGTGTGTGTGTGTGTGTGATGTAATTGGGACTTGAACGCATGGCTTGGGTGCTATGCTTTGGCTTTTTGCTCAAGGCTAACACTCTGCCACATCTCAATTTTCGGTTTTGTTTTGTTTATTATTGTTTTTATTTTTTTCTGAAGTTAACTGTAGATATGAGTCTCTTAGACTTTCCTTCTCCTGGCTGCCTTCAAACCATTACCCTCAGACCTCAACCTTCTGAGTAGCCAGAATTACAGATGCTGGCATTCAGCTAAAACTAGTTTTTAGTTTTGTTTTGTTTTTCCCATCCTGGGACTTGAACTCTGTGCCTAGGCACTGTCCTTGAGCTTCTTTTGCTCAAGGCTGGCATTCTATCACGGTGAGCCAGAGCTTTACTTGTAGCTTTTTTGAGTAGTTTATTGGGGATAAGACTCTCAGGAACTTTCCTGACTGGGTTGAGTTGGGACTTTGATCCTCAGATCTCAGCCTCCTGAATGGCTAGGATTATAGGCCTGAGGCACTGGTGCCTGGCTAATTCTAGAGTTTTTTTGTGAAGGAGTTTCAGGGCTCCTTTCCAAGACCTGCTGAGATGGAAACTTTTAGAACATTGATGAATGTGGTTGGTAAGATGCTTAAAATTTTGATTCTTCCTGAATATTGACCTCCATCTTCTCAAGTAGAACCAATTTGGATCGCTCCTTGGGGGTCTTCTCCTTTTCTCCTTTGTGTGGGGAAGGGTTCTGAGAACAGGAGGGGAGGAGGCACAATAGTGTATGTGTGTGGTGTGTGTGTGTGTGTGTGTGTGTGTGTATGTGTGTGTGTGAATCCCTCCCAGGTCCCTGTGTCCCTCAGGCCTGGGGCTCACCTGTGAGATGGAGTGAGCCTGGTCCCCAGATAAGTGTGGCTTTTTTTTTTTTTTTACTAGTCCTGTGGCTTGAGCTCAGAGCCTGACCACTGTCCTTGGGCTTTCCCCAAGGCTAGCACTCTACCACTTGAGCCACAGCACCACTTGTGGCTTTTTCTGTGTATGTGGTACCAAGGAATTGAACCCAGGGCTTCATGCATGCTAGGCAAACACTCTACCTACCACTAGGCCAAACTCCCGGCCCCAGGTGTGGCTTTTGTTATCCCGGGCTTCTAACAAAGCCTCCATTGAAGTCTGTAATCTGATCTAGGATTGGCAGTGGAGTCCATCTTAGATGACCTGATCTCAGATGGGCAATGGGGACAACTCTGTCCTCCTAGGGTTGCACCCGGTGGAACAGCTTTAAGGAGAACCCCAAAGGCAGGTGGGGGAATCTTACATCTTTGGTAAAGCTTTCAGTTTCTAACAGAGTAGTGAAAATGGCCTTCTGTCTGCCCACAGTTGTTCCTTTCTTGTTCCGGAAGGCAAAGGGGAGGGAACTGGAAAGGAAAAAAAAAAGAATAAATACTGTGGCAAGAGGGAAGCCTCCCTCAGCAGTCCGGGTGAAGCTGGGAGACGAGGGTGAAGGTCAGGGAAACACGCTCCTGCCCACCCTGGCCTGGAGTCTTTGAATGGCTGGTTTACAGCAGGACCACCTGGTTTCTCTGGCTAGAACAAAAGGAGGCTGCTTGCTGAATCTTAGTCATTGCTAAATGCTGGCAAATTACCAACCTTGAGAGCAGGACGGCTTGCAAAGTTCTTGGTGGCTCCAAGCTGGAGACAATTTATTCAGAAGAAATAAGGCCACATCTGCTGAGGTAGTAGGGACACAAAGAACTTGGTGCAAGCTGGAATGTCTGAGTGGAACCAGGCTTCTCTGCAGTGGGCCATGCTCTCCCCTAGCCAGCCTCCATGCTCTGGGAGAGTCTGCTAGGAAACCATGGATGTGAGGGGTGTGTGTGTGTGTGCTCTTTAAAAAAGAATAAAGCCTCTACTACTCCCAAGGCTGAGAGCATTTGAAGGGAGACGTGGGTGGGAGGAAGTTGCAAAAAAATTTTTTTTTCAGCCCGAGATGGAGGGCGTTGGAACAGATTCCAAAAGAGAGGAAATGCATTGTGGGCTGTTAATTCCACATACACTCCGACAGCTCCAAGTAAGAAGGGAGCCACTGGCTCAAGTAGGTCCCCAACTTATGTACCCCAACCTTTTAAGGGTAGAGGAGAGAAGGACAGACAGGAAATCTCTCTGTTAGGGAGGAACCTCAGTTGATCCTCCTAAAACTGGGTATGAGAGACTAGACTTTTCTAACTCGAATACTTTCATCTAGAAAAACTAGTTTTATGACCAAGTAAAACCTTACTAATATGCTTTAGTAATAAAGTTACTCTTGCTTACTTTGGGAGTGTATATAAATGGAACTATTCAGTATGAATTAGTCTAATGTGGTAGAATCCTATTCTTGTAATCTTTCTCTCCTGGAATCTCTATATAAATTTGGATGTTATTAGAAAAGTAGTAGATGTGAGCTAGCCAGTACAACATGTCATTTTGTTCACTCTTCTATATTTTCTTTTTCTTCTTCTTTTTTTGGTAATGGGGCTTGAACTCTGGGTCCCTGAGCTCTTCAGCTCAAGGCTACCACCCTACTCTTTGAGCCACAGTACCACTTTTGTTCATCCTTTTTTGTATTAGTGGCAAAATACCTGAGATATGCCACTTAGAAAGAGGAAAAGATTTATTTTAGTTTGTGTTTTCAGTCTTTAATAGTTGCTTTTGGGTCTGTGCTAAGTCAGTACATCAAGAATGCCAGACTTATTTTATGATAGCAGAGAGAGAGAAAGAGAGAGTAACAGAGATAGTCAGAGAAAGAGAAAGGCAGAGAGACAGAGAGAGACAGAGAAAGGAGGAGAGAAGGAAGGAGAGGGAGTGAGTGAGAAGGAGGGAGGGAGGGAGAAGGGGAGAGGAGGAGGAGGGAGGAAGGGGGAGGGAGAGACAGACTAGGATCCCAGGATCCTTTTGTACAGTAAGCCTCTAGTCACCTGACATACCTCTGTTAGACTCCACCTCCTAAAGATTCCATGGCCTCCCAGCAGCCTCTGGGTGACATTCTAGACCTTCACTGTTGCAAGCAGCCAATCATCGTAAATGTCTTCTGCTTCATTTAGTAGAGTCATCAATGGCTTAATGACAGATGTGTTCTTGTTCCTAGGGCCACAATGAACAAAACAACAGAAAATTAAATCAGGCCCAGGAGACAATGATGCAATTTAGACTTATGGTAAACGCAGGCTGTATGGGGCCTGCTGCCAGCTTTGCTTGGCAAAACGGTTGTACAGTAAACATATTTTAATCCATAGGCATACTCTTTACAAGGACAATGAAGGCATAGCACAGTGGAAGTAGAAACACAGTTGTATGTGCTATTCTTTTCTATCACTGGTCTTGTGGCGTGTTTGTAGATGCCAACATTACTGCAAATGGGTGGAATCCCTCCTTCTGCATGGGACTCTGCTTATGTCACCAGGCCAAGAAATTCTTCTAGTCAGTCCTCTGTCATCTGTTGTTGTTGTTGTTGTTGTCAGTCCTGGGGAATGGACTCAGGAGTTGAGTATTGTCTCTTAGCTTTTTTCCTTCATGTCTAGCACTCTACCACTTGAGTCACAGCTCCACTTCTGGCTATTTGGTGATTAATTGGAGATAAAAGTCTCATGAACTTATCTCCCAGGTTGGCTTTAGAACCACGATCCTTAGAACTTAGCCTCATGAATAGCTAAAGTCACAGGCATGAGGCACTGGAGCTGGCTACCTCCCTTGTTATCTTTTGGGTCCACAATCCCACATGTACTGTGCTGTTGACAGAAGCATCAGTGTGCAGCATGTGTCTTGACCCAAGTAAGGACAGTGGCAAAATAAACCCGAGGGCCAAAAGCATGGCCTAGTGGTAGAGTGCTTGCCTAGCATGCATGAAGCCCTGGGTTCAATTCCTTGGTACCACATACACAGAAAAAGCCACAAGTGGTGCTGTGACTCAAGTGGTAGAGTGCTAGCCTTGGGGAAAGCCCAAGGACAGTGGTCAGGCCCCGAATTCAAGCCCCAGGACTGGCAAAACAAAAAGAAAAATATCCCCTAAAATGTAGGTTGGGCATATCATCTCTCAATTTCACCGTTAGCCAGCTTACTGAGAGAAGCTGTGATTTTCTGAATTTCTTCTCCCAAGGAAATGTTGATTTTTCTCCTTATAGGTTCTGGCATGTGAAGCTGAAACAAAATAAAACCAAAAAATGAAATCACATATAATACTATGGCATTTTATAGTGGCTAGATGCCTTTCTTGCTTGACTCCCAGCTCATGCCTGGAGAATCTTTCAGGCCCCAACTTCATGCCAGGACTTAACTTCATGTTAAGTTTTGAAAAGCACTTTCTCACAGTTTCCGACAGGCATGGATCTATTTCCTCCTATCATCTTAAGGGAGTCCCCGTGGTCACAGTCATATCCTACCACACCCCTGGGGGTACAGGTTTTCAGGAGGTATTCACAGCTGGGATGGGACTGCAGGGAGAGGGCTTCTTGGCTGGAGAATGGTGATGGTAGAGTAGAAAACTATACCAGCCACTCAGTGTCTCCTACTCATCCTAGCTACTCCTGGTTGAGATCTGAGGATTGAAGCCAAGTGGGGCAGGAGTCTGTGAAACTCTCCTCTCTAATTAATCACCAAGAAAAGCCAGGAGCAGAGCTGTGGCTCAAGTGGTACAGTGTCAGACTTGAGCTTAGAATCTCAATTCCAAGCCCGGAGACCAGAGCTCTGTGCCTGCTTATGCAATAAAGCAAAATGGAACAAAAGGGTGGTTGGTCATTGTGGGAAATAAAGCCAGAAGTCGGAGGTAGAAAGAGTTGGCTCCAGTTCTGGAGTGGAACTCTGAATCAGGGAATTCTTATGACACTGGCCTCTTTGCCAGCTCCTTCCCTGGACAGAGGATAAACTCAAGCCTTGGAGTAGCTTGCCTAAGTTCTCATAACTGGACTGGCAGTTTGAAACTCTCAAAGCCATGCCCAGGCCTAGGTGTATCCTGGCTCTCCTGTCACCACCCAGAAGACCCTGACTACAAAGCCAACAGCATGAGACACAAGAATGAGCATGCCCCACCTCTCTGCAAGATCAGTCCTCCTTTCTTTAACCAGTCAGGCATCTCCCAGCTCTATCTTCTCCATCTAGGAAGCTCCCCAAGTTCTCACTTGCATCTGCTTATATCCAGACTAGTATGCCCCACCCCCCAACAGTCTCTCTCCCTGGTGTCATTCTGCTCTGCCATCTATGTACACGGGAGAGTCCTGTCCTTGGAGTCAGGCCGATCTGGGTCAGGCCCTGGCTTCCTGTCTCTGTACCCCTCTGTACCTCAGCATCCTCATCTGCATATTAGGGTGAAGTATCAGGACTACTTTTTAGAGTAGGGTCAGGGCCTTTAGAATGGTTCATTCCAGGCCCTTCTCACTGGGGCATGGGCTCTGTCCCCGAGCTCCTTTGCTGAAGGCTAATGCTCTGCCATTTGAGCCACAGGCTCTACTTCTAGCTTTTGGTAGTAAATCAGAGACAAGAATCTCAAAGACTTTTCCTGCCTAGGCTGGCTTGGAACCAGAATCCTCTGATCTCAGCTTCCTGAATAGCCAGGATTACAGGCATGAGCCATAGGTGTCAGCCCCTCCCAGTTTTTTTGAGTAATTATATATATATATGCATATATATGAGAGACAGAGGTATATGGTTTTTTTTGAGTGAGATATATATGGTATACATCTCACTCATCTATATATCTATATTTATATATTAATAAAGCATAGTGGTTCCAGGGCAAATCTAAGTCCTGAACAGTTCAGCTCAGTGAGGACCTGCCATTTATCCCTGACGTCTGTTGCAGGCAAGCAGGCACTGAGTACCAGAGGCTTTATTTCTGCAGAATTACTTTGCACCCCCCGCCCCCCACTCCAGGCCCAAGCACTGGACTATCTGCTCCTAATCTCTCCTAAGATTTGCTTTTTCCCCAAACAGAAGGCTTCACTGTTTAGAACCTGGGGCTCTAAGTTTGGAACAGGCAGCAGCTGGCAGCTGCCAGTCCCCAGATCTGCTCAGATCCGGGGCCGAGGCTCCCAGCTTGGTCCTCAGCCCTAAGGCCCTCAGAACGCGACTTTCTGCAGAAACACTTCCAGCAGCGCCAGAACCGGGTGTGGGGGCCAGGCAGCCAACCACGGCGGCTGCAGAGCATTACCTCATCACCGAGGGCTCTCATTGGCTGGGATCTCAGCCTCACATCTGCATCCCAGCCTGGTCTGTGGATGCGCAGGGCAGAGCCCGGGGCCAGACCAGGCCGAGGTCAGCTCGACTTATAATTAGGAGGAAGGCGTGGGGCCAGGATAGATGCCAGCGTCCTCCCCTGTCGTCCTCTGTGGCCATCCCTTGACAGAAACCAACCACCTCCAGCCCGGGCCGCTGGCTCAGGTGCTGCACAGCTCCTCTCCCCCTTTCCCGCACCCTCCCCTGAACACCTCCTCCCCCATCTCCAATGCAGGACTGCAGGGGAGGAGGGGGGGGCAGGAAGCTGCTTAAGGCTCCTTTTCAGCCCCAGAGCCTGGCTGCCAGTGGACACTGGGATAACGGCTAATGTCAACTGAGGGTTTCATTGATGTCATAATGGTTTAGAGATCCTGATATTAAGGCTGGGCGAGGAGGCGCCACCACGGCCCACCATGGCGCACTAGAGCCCAAGACCACCAAACCGGGATGGGGTTGGGGAGCTGGGGTGGGGCCCCAGGGCTGGGTGCATCGCCTTCAATGATGTCTCGGGAATGAAAGAGGAGCCTACTAAGCCTCACCAACATGCCAGGGTTGAGTCTGCAACCTGATGGGCAGTCTCCAGTGGCAGCCTCCTCGCTGGTGGGCGCAGGCCATTCTGAGAAACCGGCTTCAGACAGTCCTGGAGACGGTGGGGAAAGCTGTGGTTGGGATTCCTTGGTTTCAGTCCTGATGGGTCAGAAAGAATCTCAGCTCTCCTGAGCTCCTCCCCTCCAGCCCCTCCCGGATTATGTGCCACAGTGGCACATTGCTGCCTCATTGTGTCCTCTTCCCAGTCACCCCCCCTTCCCTCCCTTCCAAGGGTCCCAGGTGGAAGTTTCTGGTAGATAAAATACTTTTATTTTGTTCTTGGGAGTATTGGGGTTTGAGCTCAGGGCCCCACACGTATTAGACATGCATGTACTGCCTTTTTTGGCTTTCATTGTTTTCCAGACAGTCTCACTCTTTTTGCCCATGGTTGACCTTGGCTCTTGAGCTCTGATCTATACCTTTCCTGTAAGCTAGGATTATGGGCATGGATGACTACACCTGACTTAATTGTTGAAATCTGGCGCTCTCTCTCTCTCTCTCTCTCTCTCTCTCTCTCTCTCTCTCTCTCTCTCTCTCTCTCTCTCTCTCTCTCTCTGTCTCTGTCTCTCTGTCTCTCTCTCTGTCTCTCTCTCTGTCTCTCTCTGTGTGTGTGTGTGTGTGTGTGTGTGTGTGTGTGTACTAGGGCTTGAATTCAGGGCCTCTTGCTATCTTTTGACTTTTTCACGCACCGATGGTGCTCTACCACTTGAGCCATGCCTCTAGTTCTGGCTTTCATGCCGGTCAATTGAAGATTAGTATCTCTCAGATTTGTCTACCTGGGCTACCCTTGAACCTTGATCCTCAGATGATCCACTGTCACCTGGCCATTTCAGTTTTAAGAAAGAACTTTGAAACTCCCAAGAACAAGCTGTCATTTGATAGTGAGGTCTCTGTATGCCAGCAAGGGAACTCCGACATTGACAAGACCTCTGCAAGACCTTTTACTACACTATGAGCTGCAGGCACAGAGGAGAATGAGCAGCAGGGAGCCAGTACTGTGGCAGATAACAGTTGTGATGCCTGGCTAGTGTAGCTTGGGCATCTGGGAGCACAGGCAGGGATCTTGAAGGACGAGGACACAGAAGTCTGCTGTGCAGACAAGGGCTGGGAAGAGGACTGCAATCTTTCATTCAAGTTCTAGTTTCTGATATAGAAGGGCATGCTGTAGAAAAATGTAAGTAGCAGTTGAGGACAGGACTGGGGGACTTTAAAAATGCAGAGTGGCCTTCACTGTGAAAAAGAAGCCTCTGGGGAAACTCTCCCTACAGGGTTCCAAGAGGGCCCTGGACCTTGCTCCCTCTTGACAGGCCTATCAGCTGGCTCCATTCCTCCTTTCCCCTCCCCCAGCACAACCTGTCCATTCTAGTCCCTGGTGCTCCAGAAGGAGGCTCTGGTTGCGTATCCTAGCAACCTAGCAACCTCAGAGGCTGGCATCTGCAGGGCCAGGCTCAGACTCAAGGCTCTTTCTAATTCCCCAGCCTTCCTTAATGGTGAGCCTTCCCTCAGGGATGTGGGGGAGGGAGCTGATGGAGGAGGGTGCGGGAGGCCTGGATGAGATCTTCCCAACAGCATAGCCAGAGATGGGGGTGTGGGAAGTTCAATGGGGTCCCTTAACTGAATACTCCACCTGCCTGTCGTCAGGCCAGTTAATAACCGTTTAGAATATAATGAATCCAGATAGTGATTGTCAGTGACCACCAACATCCTAGATACACCTCAGACGTTGTGTTCCTCCAGATGAAAGATCACAACCTGTCTCCAGGTTGCAGGACTTATGAGGGAGGGGAGGGGGGAAATAAGGAAAGGATTAATACAATAGCTGAGTTAATAAGTTTAAACCATATTGTGGGGGCATGGCCAGATTTTCCACAGCAAAATAAATGCCACAGCTTTCATCAACAACAACAAAAAATTAAAGACGAGGGGGGAAACAGGAGGAATTTATAAATTAACAGAAGCTGAAGAGAAATAGCAAACCAATAATCACACATGAGTTAATTTGGATCCCAATTCTTAACACATTAAAAATCAACCATAATGATAAAAGCTAAAACCATTCATGAGACAATGGAGGAAATTTGAACACCAACTGGATATTTAATGGCATTCAGGGGGGAAAAAAGGAGATAACATTGGAGGTTTCATACTGAAACATTTAGGAAAGCAATGCAAATTGTCTTAGATGTGCTTTCAGGGTTAGATGATATGAGATCAGTCCTGAGTCAAACAAAATTACCGGTATGGAACTTCTGTTATTGTTTTTGTGTTGGTACTGGGTCTTGAACTCTCTGCTTTTGGTTGTTTTTCTGTTGTTGTTGTTGTTTTGTTTTGTTTTGCTCTTAACTGGAATTCTACCACTTGAACCACATCTCCAATTCTGTTTTCTTTCTTTCTTTCTTTTTTTGCTGGTTAATTGGAGATAAGAGTCTCTTGAATTTGTT